>NC_057801.1:403282447-403882447 GCF_018294505.1 Triticum aestivum | reverse complement strand
AGGTTGTCATGTGCGTTTAGGGTTGATGCACAAAATGTTAATGCAAAAGAACGTCACTTTATATTGCCCCTTGTATGTGGACCTTTATTATGCAGTCCGTCGCTTTTATTACTTCCACAACAAGTTCGTACAAAGCTTATTTTCTCTGCACTAATAAGTCATACATATTTAGATAGCAATTTTTATTGCTTGCAACATGACAACTTACTTGAAGGATCTTACTCAATCCATAGGTAGGTATGGTGGACTCTCATGGCAAAACTGGGTTTAAGGATATTTGGAAGCACAAGTAGTATCTCTACTTGGTGCAAGGAATTTGGCTAGCATGAGGGGGAAAGGAAAGCTCAACATGTTTGTAAGGTCAATGAAAATATACTTTAACTGAGATGTCGGAAAACATAAACCATTACGTTGTCTTTCTTGTCCAACGTCAACTCTTTTAGCATGTCATACTTAATGAGTGCTCCCAATTATAAAAAGGTGTCCAAGATAATATATTTGTATGTGAAACCTCTTTCCTTATTACTTCCTATTAATTGCAATGATGATCAAGGCTACGTTCATCAACTCTCAATAATTTTTATGCCTCATACTTTCTATGTGTGAAGTCATCACTATTCATAATATCAATATGAACTCTTTTATTCTTTCTACTTTCTCAAGATCATGGCAACATAGCAAATCCCTTGACTCAACACTAATATTTATTATATATAGCTCACGGACTCGATTACAAAAAGAGATCACAAAGCAAAACTCAAACTACTTGATATCAAAACTTGAATCTACTAGATCAAGATACTACTAAAAGGATCGAACTAAATAAAGCGGTAAAGATAGGAGTGTGATGGTGATACGATACCCGGGCACCTCCCCCAAGCTTGGCATTTGCCAAGGGGAGTGCCCATACCCACGTGATTATTTCTCCTTCTTCACAGTTGGTGTTATGATCTTCTTGGCGATGATACCGTTCAGTATACGGTTCTCCTCCTCGAGCTTATTGACTTGTTGTTTGAGGTCCATAATTTCTTTATGGAGCTTGCTCGTAACGGCCAAAGCTCCTTTTACCCAAGGATGCTGCATAGCTTCTAGAGAACAAGTGAAACTCTTTTTCATATTTTCATAAGAAAGAAATCTAGAGTTGGAAGGAGTCACCGAAGTAGGGATAGCCAGGCTAGGTAGTTCCCCCATAGTGAATTCTGCTCGGAGACGAGAGGTAACTTCTTGATCCTCCTCCATGGCATCTATTCTTTTCAAATCAGCCTCCATCTCATCCTCCGTTGATGGTCCAAAGTGATAGGCATCGCTATTTGCTCCGGGACCTGGCGTTGGGTGACACACCCGACTCTCCCCAACTGACTCCTGAGAAGACATCTTGCTTTATTCTGCAACAGGAACAGCTCGAAACGAAAACAGAGGATATTTGCGTGATACGGTGGTCAAAACCTTCGGGAGTATATATAATGAATTTTTACCGACCAAAATACGTAACGTGCAAGAAAACGGAGTCCGGGAGGCACACGAGGTGCCCACGAGACAGGGGGGCGCGCCCTATAGGGGGGGCGCCCTCCACTCTCGTGGGAGCCTCGTGTCCCTTTCGGACTACTTCTTTCTTCCTAAAATTCTTAAATATTCCAAAACTGATAAAACTTGCCATTGGAGTTGTTTTGGAGTCGGTTTACTTACCGTACCACATACCTATACCTTTTCGGAGTCTGGAACGTTCTGGAAAGTGTCCCTTATGTATTCCTCAGGGGTTACGGTTTCAATAATATTAGTTTCAACATTGATAGGATTACCTGAAATATAATGTTTAATTCTTTGACCGTTTACCACCCTTGGACTTGTGCCTTCGAAGTTGTTGATTTTTATGGCACCAGAACGATAGACCTCCTCGATAACGTAGGGACCTTCCCATTTTGAGAGAAGTTTTCCTGCAAAAAATCTTAAACGAGAGTTGAATAATAACACATAATCTCCTACGTTAAACTCACGCTTTTGTATCCTCTTATCATGCCAGCGTTTGACTTTTTCTTTGAATAGCTTGGCATTCTCATAGGCTTGGGTTCTCCATTCATCAAGTGAGCTAATATCAAACAACCTCTTCTCACCGGCAAGTTTGAAGTCATAGTTGAGCTCTTTAATAGCCCAATATGCCTTATGTTCAAGTTCAAGAGGTAAATGACACGCTTTTCCATAAACCATCTTATATGGAGACATACCCATAGGATTTTTGTATGCAGTTCTATAGGCCCATAATGCATCATCAAGTTTTTTGGACCAATTCTTTCTAGATCTATTCACAGTCTTTTGCAAAATTAATTTGAGCTCTCTATTGCTCAACTCTACTTGACCACTAGACTGCGGATGATAAGGAGATGCGATTCTATGATTGACATCATACTTAGCAAGCATCTTACGGAAAGCACCATGAATAAAATGTGAACCACCATCAGTCATAAGATATCTAGGGACTCCAAACCTCGGAAAAATAACTTCTTTAAGCATTTTAATAGAAGTGTTATGATCAGCACTACTAGTTGGAATAGCTTCTACCCACTTAGTAACGTAATCAACAGCAACTAAAATATGTGTATAACCATTAGAGGCAGGAAAAGGTCCCATATAATCAAAGCCCCAAACATCAAACGGTTCAATAACAAGAGAATAATTCATAGGCATTTCTTGACGTCTACTAATGTTACCTATTCTTTGACATTCATCACAAGATAAGACAAACTTACGAGCATCTTTGAAGAGAGTAGGCCAATAAAAACCAGATTGTAGTACCTTGTGTGCAGTTCTATCTCCAGCGTGGTGTCCTCCATAAGATTCAGAGTGACACTTACGTAGAATCTGTTCCTGTTCATGCTCAGGCACACAACGTCTAATAACACCATCTACTCCTTCTTTATAAAGGTGTGGGTCATCCCAGAAGTAATGTCTTAAATCATAAAAGAACTTTTTCTTTTGCTGGTATGTGAAACTAGGCGGTATAAATTTAGCAACAATGTAATTAGCATAATCAGCATACCAAGGAGCAGTACGAGAAGCATTGAACGACCGCTAATTGTTCATCAGGAAAGCTATCATTAATAGGCAGTGGGTCATCAAGAACATTCTCTAACCTAGACAAGTTGTCTGCAACGGGGTTCTCAGCTCCCTTTCTATCAATAATATGCAAGTCAAATTCTTGGAGCAAGAGAACCCATCTAATGAGTCTAGGCTTAGCATCTTTCTTTTCCATAAGATATTTAATAGCAGCATGATCAGTGTGAATAGTAACTTTGGAATCAACAATATAAGGTCTAAACTTATCACATGCAAACACAACTGCTAAGAACTCTTTTTCAGTAGTAGCATAATTTCTCTGGGCAGTATCAAGAGTCTTACTAGCATACTGGATAACATTCAATTTCTTATCGACTCTTTGCCCTAGAACAACACCTACAGCATAATCACTAGCATCGCACATAATTTCAAAAGGTAAATTCCAATCAGGTGGCTGAACAATAGGTGCAGTGATCAAAGCTTTCTTAAGTATTTCAAATGCTTCTACACAATCATCATCAAAGACAAAAGGAATATCTTTTTGCAATAAATTAGTCAGAGGCCTAGAGATTTTAGAAAAGTCCTTAATGAACCTCCTATAAAAACCGGCATGACCAAGGAAACTTCTTATACCTTTTATGTCCTTGGGACATGGCATCTTTTCAATAGCATCAACTTTGGCTTTATCAACTTCAATACCTCTCTCGGAGATCTTGTGCCCCAAGACAATGCCTTCATTAACCATAAAGTGACACTTTTCCCAATTCAGGACGAGACTAGTGTCTTCGCATCTCTGCAAAACTCGATCAAGGTTGCTCAAACAATCATCAAAAGAGGATCCATAACGGAGAAGTCATCCATGAATACCTCACAAATCTTTTCACAAAAATCAGAGAATATAGCCATCATGCATCTTTGAAAGGTAGCAGGTGCATTACATAAACCAAAAGGCATACGTCTATAAGCAAAAGTACCAAAAGGGCAAGTAAAAGTAGTTTTAGATTGATCCTTCGCTGACACAGGTATCTGAGAGAAACCAGAATAACCATCTAGAAAGCAGAAATGTGTGTGTTTGGATAGTCTTTCTAGCATTTGATCAATAAAAGGTAAAGGGTAATGATCTTTCTTAGTAGCTTTATTTAACTTACGGAAATCAATTACCATCCTATAACCTGTAATAATTCTTTGCGGGATCAATTCATCTTTATCATTAGGAACAACGGTAATACCTCCCTTTTTAGGAACACAATGGACAGGGCTTACCCATTCACTATCAGCAACGGGATAAATAATACCTGCCTCAAGGAGCTTTAGTATCTCCTTTCTTACCACTTCCTTCATCTTGGGATTTAATCGTCTTTGAGGATCTCTAACTGGTTTGGCATCTTCTCCAATGTAATTTTGTGTTGGCATAACGTGGGACTAACGCCCTTAAGATCATCCAGAGTATATCCAATAGCTGCTCGGTGCTTCTTCAGAGTTTTCAATAATCTTTCTTCTTCTTTCTCTGAAAGGTTAGCACTAATAATAACAGGATATATTTCTTTTTCATCAAGATAAGCATACTTAAGATTATCAGGTAATGGTTTGAGTTCAAACACGGGATCACCCTTGGGTGGAGGGGGATCCCCAAGAATTTCAACGGGAAGGTTATGTTTCAGCATAGGTTCCTGTTTAAGGAACACTTCATCTATTTCCTTCCTTTCCTTCATAAACATATCGTTTTCATGGTCTAGCAAATATTGTTCTAACGGATCAGTTGGAGGAACAGCAATGGAAGCAAGACCAATAATCTCATCCTTACTAGGTGGTTCCCTATCACGAGGTTGTCTACTAAACTTAGCAAAATTAAACTCATGAGACATACCATCTATGCCAACAGTGACAATATTCTTTTCACAATTAATCTTAGCACTAGCTGTATTCAAGAAGGGTCTACCAAAAATAATGGGACAAAAATCATCTTGTGGGGAACCAAGAACAAGAAAATCAGCAGGGTATTTAACCTTCCCACACAAAACTTCAACATCTCTAACAATCCCAAAGGTTTAATGGTATCCCTATTAGCAAGCTTAATAGTAACATCAATGTCTTCTAATTCAATGGGTGCAATGTCGTGCATAATTTCTTTATATAAGATCATAAGGTATCGCACTAGCACTAGCACCCATATCACATAAGCCATGATAACAATGATCTCCTATTTTAACAGAAATAACAGGCATGCCTACGACAGGTCTACGTGTCTTAGTATCTGGTCTAGCAATATTAGCAGTCTCACCACAGAAAGAAATAACATGCCCATCTAAATCCTCATCCAAGAGATCTTTAACCATAGCAATACTAGGTTCAACATTAATTTGCTCAGGAGGTGTATAAGTCCTAGTATTACTCTTACGAACAACAGTCGAAGCTTTAGCATGATCCTTTATCCTAACAGGAAAAGGAGGTTTTTCAACATAAGCAGTAGGAACAATAGGATCACTATAGGTAATAGTCTTTTCTTCGACTGTAATAGGTGCAACTACTTTCACTTCAACAGGAGGATTATATTTAAACCACTTCTCTTTAGGGAGATCAACGTGAGTAGCAAAAGATTCACAGAAAGAAGCTACTATCTCAGAGTCAAGTCCATACTTAGCGCTAAATCCACGAAAAGCATCGGTATCCATAAAAGATTTAACACAATCGAACTTAGGTGTCATACCTGACTCCTTACCATCGTCGGAACCCCAATCTTCAGAGTTGCGTTTAATTCTTTCCAATAAGTCCCATTTGAAATCAATAGTCTTCAGCATATAAGAACCAGCACAGGAAGTATCGAGCAGGTTGCGATTATCAAGAGAAAGCCGAGCATAAAAGTTCTGAATAATCATTTCCCGAGAGAGCTCATGATTGGGGCATGAATATAACATTGACTTAAGCCTCCCCCAAGCTTGAGCGATGCTTTCTCCTTCGCGAGGCCAGAAATTATATATGTAATTACGATCACGATGAACAAGATGCATAGGATAGAACTTCTGGTGAAATTCCAACTTCAATCGCTTATAATTCCAAGATCTCGTATCATCACATAGCCTATACCATGTCAATGCATCTCCCTTCAAAGATAAAGGGAAGACCTTCCTTTTGACAACATCATCGGGAATACCTGCAAGCTTAAATAATCCACAAACTTCATCCACAAAGATAAGGTGTAAATCGGGATGCAATGTTCCATCTCCTGCAAATGGATTAGCTAGCAGTTTCTCTATCATACCCGAAGGAATCTCAAAGTAAATATTTTCATAAAGTTCAGTAGGTTGAGGAGCAACTCTTTGCTCTTCTGGTTGGGGTGAAGATACCCCAAACAAGCCCCTCAAAGGATTAGTTTCCATAGTGACAAGTAACAGAAAATTTCAGCACACTATATAAATGTTTCCTTACCAAGTTCCACTCACCAAAAGCGCTACACTCCCCGGCAACGGCGCCAGAAAAGAGTCTTGATGACCCACAAGTGTAGGGGATCAATCGTAGTCCTTTCGATAAGTAAGAGTGTCGAACCCAACGAGGAGCAGAAGGAAATGATAAGCGGTTTTCAGTAAGGTTTTCTCTGCAAGCACTGAAATTGTAGGTGATAGATAGTTTTGTGATAAGATAAATAGTAACGAGTAACAAGTAAATAAAGTAAATAAAGTGCAGCAAGGTGGCCCAATCCTTTATGTAGCAAAGGATAAGCCTGGACAATTTCTAATAATGAGAAAGGAGCTCCCGAGGACACATTGGGAATTATCGTCAAGCTAGTTTTCATCACGTTCATATGATTCGCGTTCGGTACTTTGATAATTTGATATGTGGGTGGACCGGTACTTGGGTACTGCCCTTACTTGGACAAGCATCCCACTTATGATTAACCCCTATTGCAAGCATCCGCAACTACAAAAGAAGTATTAAGGTAAACCTAACCACACATTAAACATATGGATCCATATCAGCCCCTAACGAAGCAACGCATAAACTAGGGTTTAAGCTTCTGTCACTCTAGCAACCCATCATCTACTTATTACTTCCCCATGCCTTCCTCTAGGCCCAAATAATGGTGAAGTGTCATGTAGTCGACGTTCACATAACACCACTAGAGGAAAAGACAACATACATCTCATCAAAATATCGAACGAATACCAAATTCACATGACTACTAATAGCAAGACTTCACCTATGTCCTCGGGAACAAACGTAGCTACTCACAAAGCATATTCATGTTCATAATCAGAGGAGTAATAATATGCATAAATGATCTGAACATATGATCTTCCACCAAGTAAATCAAATAGCATCAACTACAAGGAGTAATCAACACTACTAGCAACCCACAGGTACCAATTTGTGGTTTTGATACAAGATTGGATACAAGAGATGAACTAGGGTTTTGAGAGGAGATGGTGTTGGTGAAGATGTTGATGGAGATTGAACCCCTCCCGATGAGAAGATCGTTGGTGATGACGTTGGTGATGATTTCCCCCTCCCGGAGGGAAGTGTCCCCGGCAGAACAGCTTCGCCGAAGCCCTAGATTGATTCCGCCAAGGTTCCGCCTCGTGGCGGCGGAGTTTCGTCCCGTAAGCTTGCCCACAATTTTTTAGGGTAAAAGTGATGATATAGCAGAAGATGGATGTCGGAGGCCCACCAGGGGGCCCAGGAGATAGGGGCGCACCCTATAGAGGGGGGGGGGGTGCGCGCCCTGTCTCCTGGACAGGGTGTGGGCCCCCTGGCATATTTCTTTCGCTCAAAAGTTCTTATTAATTCCAAAAAGTTGTTTCATGGAGTTTCATGACTTTTGGAGCTATGCAGAATAGGTTTCCAACGTTTGCTCCTTTTCCAGCCAGAATTACAGCTGCCGGCATTCCCCCTCTTCATGGTAAACCTTGTAAAATAAGAGAGAATAGCCATAAGTATTGAGATATAATGTGTAATAATAGCCCATAATGCAATAAATATTGATATAAAAGCATGATGCAAAATGGACGTATCATATCCCTTTAGTATGTTTAGGCTATGCTTGGCCAGCCTGCGTGGGATACCTGGCATGTCTGAAGGATGCCAGGCGAAGATGTCCCAATTCTCGCACAAGAACTCTCGTAGTGCGGCGTCTATTGTGGGGTTTAGCTGTGCCCCAATTGATGCTGTTTTTGTAGGGTCCGTTGGGTGGACCTAGAATTTGACTATTTCATCTCCTGGTTTGAAAGAGATGGACTTGGGTCGTTTGTTGAGTATCACATCGTCCGTGTCCACTGTGGAGCGTAGCACAGTTAACTCTTTGGCCGCGAGGGCTTCGGATATGCCTCCAGGGCTAGTGCGGCGGTTTTATTTTCGGCGCAGAGTGCTATCTCGGGATCACTGGTGAGGGAGTCCTGGATTAGGGGGTATCCAGACAGCCGGACTATATACTTTGGCTGGACTATTGGAGCGTGAAGATACAAGACTCAAGACTCCGTCCCGTGTCCGGATGGGATGCTCCTTTGCATGGAAGACAAGCTTGGCAATCTGGATATTATATTTCCTTCCTTGTAACCGACTCCATGTAAACCCTAGCCCTCTCCGGTATCTATATAAACCGGAGAGTTTAGTCCTTAGAGGTACAATCACAATCATAATCATCATAGGCTAGCTTCTAGGGTTTGGCCTCTATGATCCCGTGGTAGATCAACTCTTGTACTACTCATATCATCAATATTAATCAAGCAGGAAGTAGGGTTTTACCTCCATCGAGAGTGGCCGAACTTGGGTAAACATTGTGTCCCTTGCCTCCTGTTACCATCAGCCTTAGACGCACAGATCGGGACCCCCTACCCGAGATTCGCCGGTTTTGACACTGACATTGGTGCTTTCATTGAGAGTTCCTCTATGTCGTCGCTGCAAGGCTTGATGACTCCTTCAATCGTCAACAACATGGTCCAGGGTGAGACTTTTCTCCCCAGACAGATCTTCGTGTTCGGCGGCTTCACACTGCGGGCCAATTCGCTTGGCCAACTGGAGCAGATCGACAGCTACGCCCCTGGCCACCAGGTCAACTTCGGAAACCTGAACTACACGGTCGATATCCGCGGAGACTTGATCTTCGACGGGTTCGGGCCTGCGCCAGGAGCGCCAAATAGTCATGACGAGCATGGCCTAGACCTGCTGGCGGACAATGCTCGGGATATCGCCCCTACAGGAGCCCCGAGCCTAAATCCGGAGCAAATTGCGTCGTCCGAGGACGGGTGGATGGACCCCGCCGCAGAGGTCGCACACTCATCGGCGATAGAGCCGAACACAGACTTCACTCCCAAGGAAGCCTATGACACCGGACCACCAGACTCATATCCGGTTGTAGATTTCGGTCCACGCGCCTCCAAACCCGCCGAACCTGGTTGGGCTCCGGTAATGGAGTTCACCGTTGCGGATATCTTCCAGCACCTGCCCCTTGGCGACGTGCTGAACTCATTGAAATCTCTCTCTTTGTCAGGAGACTCTTGGCCGAACTATGTCCGGCTCGAGTGGGAAGCAGGTGACGAAGGAATTCGTTGCCCACCCACCACCCACTTCATTGCCATGGTCGATGATTTAACCGACGTGCTTGACTTCGACTCCAAAGACATCGACGGTATGGACGACGATGCAAGAGAAGAAAAGGAACCACCGCTCATGGGGCGATGGACAGCTACCTCCTCACACGATATATATATGGTGGACACTCCGAAGAAAACCAATGGCGATGAGGCATTGGAGGATAACACCTCAGGGAAGAAAGCTAAGCAAGGGCGTCCGATACATCTCCAACGTATCTATAATTTTTGATTGTTCCATGCTATTATATTACCCCTTTTGGATGTTTATGGGCTTTATTTTACACATTTATATCATTTTTGGGACTAACCTATTAACTGGAGGCCCAGCCCATATTGCTGTTTTATTGCCTGTTTCAGTATTCGAAGAAAAGGAATATCAAATGGAGCCCAAATGGAATGAAACCTTCGGCAACGTGATTTTTTGGAAGAATATCATCCTGGAGACTTGGAGTTCACGTCAGAAGATACTCGAGGAGCCCAGGAGATAGGGGGCGCCCCCCCTACAGGGCGCGCCCCCTGTCTCGTGGACCCCTCGAGCACCCCCCGACCGACTTCTTTCGTCTATATAACCCAACGTACCCTAAAACCATCGAATATCAAGATAGATCGGGAGTTCCGCCACCGCAAGCCTCTGTAGCCACCAAAAACCTCTCGGGAGCCCGTTCCGGCACCCTGCCGGAGGGGGAACCCATCACCGGTGGCCATCTTCATCATCCCGGCGCTCTCCATGACGAGGAGGGAGTAGTTCACCCTCGGGGCTGAGGGTATGTACTAGTAGCTATGTGTTTGATCTCTCTCTCTCGTGTTCTCTCTATGGCACGATCTTGATGTATCGCGAGCTTTGATATTAGAGTTGGATCCTATGATGTTTCTCCCCCTCTACTCTCTTGTGATGAATTGAGTTTCCCTCTTGAAGTTATCTTATCGGATTGAGTCTTTATTTGAGAACACTTGATGTATGTCTTGCCGTGTTTATCTGTGGTGACAATGGGATATCATGTGCCACTTGATGTATGTTTTGGTGACCAACTTGCGGGTTCCGCCCATGAACCTATGCATAGAGGTTGGCACACGTTTTCTTGATTCTCCGGTAGAAACTTTGGGGCACTCTTTGAAGTACTTTGTGTTGGTTGGATGAATTTGAGATTGTGTGACGCATATCGTATAATCATGCCCACGGATACTTGAGGTGACAATGGAGTATCTAGGTGACATTAGGGTTTTGGTTGATTTGTGTCTTAAGGTGTTATTCTAGTACGAACTCTTTATTAGATCGATCCGAAAGAATAACTTTGAGGTGGTTTCGTACCCTACCATAACCTCTATGTTTGTTCTCCGCTATTAGTGGCTTTGGAGTGACTCTTTGTTGCATGTTGAGGGCTTGTTATATGATCTATCTATGTTATTATTGTTGAGAGAACTTGCACTAGTGAAAGTATGAACCCTAGGCCTTGTTTCCTATCATTGCAATACCGTTTACGCTCACTTTTATCATTAGTTACCTTGCTGTTTTTATTATTTCAGATTACAAATACTTATATCTACTATCTATATTGCACTTGTATCACCATCTCTTCGCCGAACTAGTGCACCTATACAATTTACCATTGTATTGGGTGTGTTGGGGACACAAGGACTCTTTGTTATTTGGTTGCAGGGTTGTTTGAGAGAGACCATCTTCATCCTACGCCTCCCACGGATTGATAAACCTTAGGTCATCCACTTGAGGGAAATTTGCTATTGTCCTACAAACCTGTGCACTTGCAGGACCAACAACGTCTACAAGAAGAAGGTTGTGTAGTACACATCAGCGTCATCAACGCCGCTCCAAGCCCCGCCACAACAATACTAGCACAGGAGACGAAAACAATCCGGATGGTGCCAAAGATGAATACAACCCTGATCAGCCTGCCTTCAAGCAGGCCGGACTGGCCACGGTCGGATACTTGGAGAGGAACAACTATATGCCCCCCTGCGAAGACGAGGTAAGCCTCAGCAATGATGAATTCGGCGTGCCCGAGGATCCCGTGGAACAAGTTCTCTTCAAGCGACGGCTCATGGCCACTGCGAGGAGGTTGCAAAGGAAGCAACAACATCTCAAAGCTGACCAATATTCACTCGTGGACAGATGGACCAAGGTCCTGGCCACCGAGGAATACGGACTCAACCGCCCCGACAAAGGGCACACACGACATAATTTGCTACCTCAACGTAAGAAGGAGAACCTAAGGCACATACCCCGACGTCAACATACCACCACGGTCCAAGACAATACGAAGGAAACACGAGGAGGCATCCTCAAGCCTCAGCGCAATCATCATAAACGTCAAGTCAGGGAAGTTGGTGCCGAATTCAGCGGCCGCCAGTCCAGTCAGCGGAAAAAGAATAGCTCAGGCCCATCCGGCCCAGGCAGCATACTCGATCAACCATGTGAAATTCATGGTACCCCCAGAAAGGCGGCCAAGCATACCAATAGAGAATGTCGGATCTTCCAAACAAAACGGCCGATCTTGCACCGGAAACAATGAAGGGAGGTCTCAAACAATAAAATACCAGTAAAACATGGTGAGGAAGATCCCCTCACAGTACAAAAATACGGCCGATCGTCTCTAATCACATCGATCGTCCGAACAACACCAGCCATAGCAATTTTATTGCACTCACTATCTACCCAGTGGCTTGGGGGCTCCATTTTACACAACCCCCCCTAGGCATAAAACTATCAATAACATCTCTTCAAAGATGCAAGGTGCAAAGGCCAAGTTTTAACTGACCCACCATAATAATGGTTGTCTTCGGATCACCAAACAAATACCACGCCGAGGAATAAGCCTTCGGCATTATCCCCTTACACAGTAATTACCACATACTATCGGGACAAACCACGTTGGCTAGGTTCAACGAGGTTCAATATCAGGCCAGTCCCGTGTGACATAGTCACAGTTATGGGCAAGGTCGAACCCCACCCTTAGAGTGGAAATCATACAGCCGCTGGAATAGCGAGTCGTGCCTATTTATCAATTTTTGATTTGGCAGCCAAACACTCGGACACCAATTGAGGAATCCGAACTAGTTTAATGCATGGTTTAGCCAGGCCCCGCTCAGGCACCCGCGGTTCAACCACAATGGTACATGCAGCTGCCTTTAAGCATTTGTCTTTACAGACTAACTTTGGCGTAGAACAGGACTGGCAATGCGGAATCAGCTCGGACGCACAAGGCAGGAACACATAAGGCAGTTTGGATACACCTCAGATCCACACACAGCCTCCTCCAGTCCGGCCACGACAGGTTCCGCCAAAAACACTCCTTTTCATAAGCATAAACCACACTCATATGCATAGACATGTCATTTTACTACAATGCGTAGACTTAAATAACACTTACTGGACGTCGTTTCTCATAGACGCCTTTTTGTCGCAAATGGCACCCACGCCTTGTGTTATGCCCGATTATGCCAGGGGCTTCATAGTACGACAATAAAGTCCGACCACCTTTTCGGTCGCTCGGCACCCCGAACTTATAGCACTATATGCATCAGCTCCGAATCATGTCTTGGGTCATTAGTTGGGTTTGCCCGGTTCCCATGTTTTGGTACCTTACGTTCCACTCCATCGGCTAAGGTAGCACTAGGAGAACTACTGCGATTGTGTCCCGGTTCTTTCGGACGAGCACCTCAGTAGAGAAAGCCTAAAACTGACTGTCGTGATACAATGAGAGCTGGTCAGCTATTCGAGAGGTTGTAAAATCTTTAAAGATTTATTCTGCATAATGCCATTATAAATGCAAAGTGCGACGGATCGGTCTTCCGATCAGGCGCCGATAGAGCCCCTAGTTTGGCCTTCTGAACACTAGGGGTTGCGCCCACCATACTCGAATTCCTATGGCTAAGTGAGAGTGATAAAGCCCTATAGTCTGATTGCCTGGTTCGTGGTGAGGAACACCTCCTTAAAAGGACCCAACAATGGGATAAAGAGTGTTCAGGTATGTCCCGAACACCCCCGTACTTCTTACGTGGGGGCAGAAGCCGACGACTGACCAACTCTCAGGATTTACACACACTAAACAGTTGCATAGGAAGAACAAACGTTCAAACAAAACAGGCAATAAATAATAAAAGTGCCATTATCCCATATTACAAAGAATGGCACGACTGCCTTCAGGGAAATATAGTGTCTTTGGTACACTTATCCGCCACAAGGCATGCTCCTTTTAGTACACCTTCATAGTACAACTCGGGCTTGCGATGCTCCTTACCCTCCGGCGGCCCCTCAGTCATCAGCTTCTCAGCATCAAGCTTCCCCAAATGCACCTTCGCACGGGCAAACGGCATGCGCGCACCCTCTATGCAGACCGATCGCATAATGACATCAAGCCAAGGGCAAGCGCCAACAATCCGCTTCACGAGTCTGAAGTAACTGCTTGGAATTGGCTCCACGGGCCACGACCGGACAACCAAGTCCTTCATGGCTAGTTCGGTTGCCTGGTGCAGTTCGACCAGCTACTTCAGCTGATCGATAAAGGGCACCGGATAATTCAGCGCCAAATACTGCGACCAAAAATCCCTCTCTGCAGACTTCTTCTCCTCGGTCCGGTAGAATTGGGCGGCATCTGATATGCTGTGAGGTAGATCCGCAAACGCCCCTGGAAAAACAAGAACTCAGCTTATCGCTTAGAGTTCCTCCCATTATCATGTAAAAATGGTCATGAATACAAAAGGCCTTACCAGCCGCAACCTTCCGGGCCTCCTGAATGTCCCTCAAAGCACCTCGGGCTTCTTCTCGAGCATCCTCTGCGGCTTGGAGAGCTTGGGCGAGTTCGGATTCTTTCCCTACTAGACTCTGCTCCAAGCCCTCGCTTTTCTTCACGGCCTCCAGGAGCTCTCGCTCAGCATCAATGACCCTGGCCTCGTGCTTCTCACGAAGAGCCTGTTCGGCGGCGGCCTTCCTATCAGCTTCGGCCACAACCTTCTTCAGTGCCTCAATTTCGGCACTCGCCCCTAGAGCATACAATGCAAATATCTTAATTAGACACAACTTCTAATTCGTGCTCAACTTAGCACAAGGTTCCGGCTTACCTTGCTTGTCCTCCAACTGCTTCTTCACGCGGCCAAGTTCCCCTTCGGCCCATTCCAGACGCTGCTTTAGTTCGGACACCTCCGCACTATGAGTGGCGGTCGTCCCTACAGACGTCTGTTTTCAAACAAAGGGATACACGTCATTAGCCGAGTCTCCTGCAAAACGGAAAAATTTGATCCCCTGTTCGGCTCTCTTTCGCCAGATAGTGCATCAGGGGATACTACTCATATTAGGACAATCTCCCAAAGGTCTCTTAAGAAACATACCTCAAAGCCCTTTATAAGACTAAGGCAGGATTCGTTCAGTCCGCTCTCAGCGGACTGAATCTTTTCAATCACCGCACCCATAAGGGCACGATGTTCATCGACGATAGACGCGCTTCTTAGCATTGTCGATAGGCCGCCAGGCAGCCCTGCTTGGGCACAGGCCGCTGGTGGAACAGGCAAGCCCCCCAAAGGCGGCTGCTCACCCGATACCGGAGCTTTAAAGGTCTCCAGGATTGTGTCCGGCTGGGGTCCGGACCGAAGATCACCCCTGCCATCGACACACATAGGAGCCGCTGCTCCCGTGTGTCCGGCCCCAGGGATATGTCCCCCCTGGTCCAGGTCCCGCTGAGATGACACCTCGGTGTCGCGCCTAAGCTTCAGGGAAGGGGCCTCTGGAGGCGTCTCGCTCGCCAGGGCATCTGAGCTCAGCGAATCCTCCGATGAGGACTGTCCGGTGTGGGACCCCGCCGGGCTGTATGAAATATGGCTACAGTTAAAACTACTACATTCAAACAACTCTGGGCGCATATGCGTGTTCAGATTTCGTATACTTACGAGTTTTCCAGGGGCTGGACCCTGGGATCCCACTCCGGGCTGCTATCAGCAGCCGTGGTGGATGCCTCTGGGAGGGAACCTTTCCCCCTCTTTGGCGATTCGGCCTCCAGGGATGAGGAAGCCGTCCTTTTCTTCCCACCCCCTGCGGGAGGCTCGTCTTCCTCGCCTCCTCCTCTTCGTCTTCGGAAGAAGGATGGTCACTGGAGTCTTTAGATTTTGCATCCGAAGCATCGCGACGACGGAGGCCACTCCGGGTCTTCTTGACCTTCTTGGAAGCCTCTTTCTTCGGCGCCTCGTAAGGCGCTGGGACCAGCATCTTCGTCAGAAGGGGTCCGTCCGGTTCCTCCGGCAGCGGGGCAGGACAGTGTATCTGCTCCACCTTTTTTATCCATCCCTGGGGTTATAATAAAGCATGATAAAAGTGTCTCCCTCAGGACATGCCACCTGAAGCGTGGATGGACAAAGCATAGCAATAACTTACCGGACTTGCAGAGTGGGATAATTGATACCCACGGTTCTCGGTGGAGCCCGGCCATGATTTGCCGGACTTAAAGAGGACCTTCCAGATATCCTTGTGGGAGGAGCCATAGAGCTCCCGAAGGGTCTGGTGCTCGGTTGGGTCGTATTCCCACAAATTGTAGGCTCGATGCTGGCAAGGGAGAACCAGGCAAACTAACATCACCTGGACTACGTCGACGAGTTTGACATCCTTGTCGACCACACTCTGGACGCGCGTCTGGAGCAGTGAAAGCTCATCGGACGAGGACTAGTTCAGGCCCTTCTCGGGCCAGGACGTGAGCCGTAGTGGGGCCCCAGATCTAAACTCAGGAGCCGCCGCCCACTTTTTTCCGTGCGGTTCGGTGATATAGAACCACTTCTTCTGCCACTCCTTGACGGAGTCATTGAAGGCGCCCGTCGGCCATACAACCTTGGGCATCTTGCTCACCATGGTGCCGCCGCACTCGGCGTGTTTGCCACTCACCACTTTGGGCTTCACATTGAAAATCTTCAGCCATAGGCCGAAGTGAGGCGAAATTCGGAGAAAAGCCTCACACACGATGATGAACATCGAGATATTAAGGAAAGAATTGGGGGACATATCATGAAAGTCAATCCCGTAATAATACATGATACCGCGAACGAATGGGTGAAGGGGAAACCCGAGCCCGCGGACAAAATGAGGAAGAAACACGACCCTCTCGTGGGGCTCCGGAGTAGGGACGATCTGTCCTGCCGGCAGAAGACGGTGGCTGATCTTTTTGGCCAGGTACTCGGCCTCTCGGAGCCTCTTGATATCCTACTCCTAGACGGTAGAGGCCATCCATTTGCCTCATGCTCCAGATCCGGACATCTTCGGAGAACCTCTCTTCGGTGGAGAAGGAGAGTGCTTGGGCGCTGGAGCTCGAGCAGAGGGGAATAGGCTAGCAGAGGGAACAAGGCGTGGGTAAAAAGGAAGAGACCTTATCTCTTTATAGAGGTGTAAAAGCTTTTGCGCCTCCCCACTTGCCTGGTGGAACCCGCTCGTTCTCCACTCTCCACAATTAGTGATGCGTTTGGGTTACCCGTACCCGTATTGATGAGAATCCCGCAATAAGGGGACACGGTCTTTGCTTCGGCAAGACATGCAGAGGAAACCGCCTCGAGATATGCACTGAGGCTGGTTGTGGGAAAACGGTTCGAATAATGACTCGACCATAGTATCATGTCACTTTGCCTAAAGTTATCAGCAGATTATATTTGTGAAATATCATTCTCTCTATGGTGGCGTATGAAGATCACCTTGCAGATCCGGACACAGTCCAAGTGTTCGGTAATTACTTTGGAGTATTCAGAGATGGAACCCGCCTTGCAATGCCGAAGACAATACTGCGCGCCAGACTCATCATCATTGAAGCCTGGTTCAGGGGCTACTGAGGGAATCCTGGATTAGGGGGTATCCGGACAGCTGGACTATATACTTTGGCCGGACTATTGGAGCGTGAAGATACAAGACTCAAGACTCCGTCCCGTGTGCGGATGGGACTCTCCTTTGCGTGGAAGACAAGCTTGGCGATCCGGATATTATATTTCCTTCCTTGTAACCGACTCCATGTAAACCCTAGCCCTCTCTGGTATCTATATAAACTGGAGAGTTTAGTCCTTAGAGGTACGATCACAATCATAATCATCATAGGCTAGCTTCTAGGGTTTAGCCTCTACGATCTCGTGGTAGATCAACTCTTGTACTACTCATATCATCAATATTAATCAAGCAGGAAGTAGGGTTTTTACCTCCATCGAGAGGGCCCGAACATGGGTAAACATTGTGTCCCTTGCCTCCTGTTACCATCAGCCTTAGACGCACAGATCGGGACCCCCTACCCGAAATCCACTGGTTTTGATACCAACAACTGGCTAGAGTGATGATTCCATTGGGCCCAGGCATCTTGAGCTTCATGTACCCGTAATAGGGTATAGCTTGGAAGCTTGTGAATGCATCCCGCCCTAAAAGGGCGTGGTATCCACTGCTAAACGGGGCCACTTGGAATGTGATTTCTTCAGACCTATAATTCTCCAGCGTGCCGAATACCACATCCAGTGTAATTTTTCCCGCGCATCGTGCCTCCCTACTAGGGATGATTCCTCTGAAGGTCATGCTGCTTTGCTCAATGCGGCTCTTATCTATTTCCATTTTGTTAAGAGTTTCCTCATAGATGAGGTTTAATCCGCTGCCGCCGTCCATGAGCACTTTAGTAAGCCGGAAGCCATCCGCAATTGGACTAAGGACCAAAGCGGCTGGTGCTCGGACTGATCGGAATTGAGGTTCGTCACTGGCATTGAAGGTTATAGCCGTATCGTTCCACGGATTTATTGCCGCGACGTTGTAGACTTTGGTGAGGCTGCGGAGTGCTCGCTTATGCCTATTGTTTGAGGCAAAAGTCTCGAAGACTGTCAGTACTGTATTGTTATTCTCCATGGGATGGTGCTCTGTGGTATTGTTGATGAGGAGGTCCTCGCCGCTCTTGGCCACCTGCCGGAGTATCCACCATGCTCTAAGGTTGTGTGTTGGTATGATGCCCAGTGTGCTGTGAATTTTGCATGGTCTGTTGAGCCATCCCTCCAGTACGGTTCCACGCCCTGTAGAGGGCTTTGGCTTCTTTGTAATTGGATTGGGTGACTTGCGAGAGTGCACCCTTTTAGTTCGGACTAGGGGTTTAGTTAGGGCCGGAGGATCCCAAAAATTGGTTTAGGTTTTCCAGGCGCTTTCCCTCACACAGTACTTCTGTACTATGGCCGCCAAGTCGGCAAAGTGTGCTATGTCACGGTGACTTATGGCATTGAGAAATCCCTTGTCCGTGCAATTTTTGCAAAAGAATGAGACTGTGTCTTCCTCGCGACAGTCCTTGACCTTGCTCATTACAAGGAGGAATCTGGCCCAGAAGTGATGTACTGTCTCTTGGGGCTCTTGTCTAATGTGGGAAAGATCACTTGTGTCTGGGTGGGTGGGTAGCTTTAAGTCCAAATCCTGACCCGGTCTGAGACCTAGGGGCAAAGGAGCTCCCGAGTTTGGCAGCTCGGACTCCGGGATGTTGCCCAATATTTGTGGCCCGTTGCCCGATTCTAAGTTCGGAGCCTCGGCCATGTCCTCCCGTAGACGGGTGTTCGACTCGGAGAGCTTGGGAATCTGGACATAGTTCGTCCTCAAGATAGAGGAAGAATCGCAGTTTTGTTCCTCCACCACCGCTATGTGATGGGTGACCGGTGGAGAGTTAATATCCCTTTGGTCGGGTTTAAGCCTGATCCGATCATAGTCCGTAGCGACTCCCAGGGCGGCGATGCGATCCAAGAGCTCGTTCAGGGAGGAGAGCTCCATTGGATCCATCTGCTCGGTGAATTCCTGGCTGACGTGGAGGCTGTTCTTGATGACCTGAGAAGTCATCATCGGTGCAGCGGCCGAACGGGCGGCCATGACGAAGCCGCCCAGCCGGAGAGTCTGGCCTACAGCCAGGGTTCCTCCAGAGGTGATGTTGTCCTTGACAACAAGGCGAGCCATCAAGCCTTATCCGGATGGCACAATGGAACTCTCAATGAAAGCACCAATGTCGGTGTCAAAACCGGCGGATCTCGGGTAGGGGGTCCCGAACTGTGCGTCTAAGGCTAATGGTAACAGGAGGCAGGGGACACGATGTTTACCCAGGTTCGGGCCCTCTCAATGGAGGTAATACCCTACTTCCTGCTTGATTGATCTTGATGATATGAGTATTACAAGAGTTAATCTACCACGAGATCATAGAGGCTAAACCCTAGAAGCTAGCCTATGATTATGATTGTTGTTGTCCTACGGACTAAACCCTCGGTTTATATAGACACCGGAGGGGGCTAGGGTTACACAGAGTCGGTTACACAGAAGGAGATCTACATATCCGAATTCCCAAGCTTGCCTTCCACGCAAAGGAGAGTCCCATCCGGACACGGGACGAAGTCTTCAATCTTGTATCTTCATAGTCCAACAGTCCGGCCAGAGTATATAGTCCGGCTGTCCGAGGACCCCTTAATCCCGGACTCCCTCAAGGGGAACTTAAATCTTTTCAAAAAGGAAAGTGAAAGTGAGAAAGACGAGCATTGTTGAAGTGGGAGCTATCCTTGAACTTTGTTCATGCTCACGGAGACTTTGTGAATATTAATTATAGAAACTTTTCATCAAAAATAATTATCCCCTTGTACAATTCCATTGTATTATAAAAATAATGTGCCAAGGTTTGCCTTTAGGATGTTTACAATGCTTGTTGGTTTGTACGGTGCAGGACAGAAACTTTGGCTGTAGTGCGCGATTTTACATTTTTTACTGGAATGTCAAAAGGTTCTGATTCTTTTCGCACTGTATTTATGTACAAATTGTTTATGTTTGATAATTTTGGTAGAATTTTTGGGGTACCAGAAGTATGGTGAATGTTCAGATTGCTACAGACTGTTCTATTTTTGACCGATTCTGTTTTTGATGCATAGTTTGCTTGTTTAGATGAAACTATCAATTTCTATTAGTGGATTAAGCCATGAAAAAGTTATATTACAGTAGACACAATGCAAAAAAATATGAATTAGTTTGCAACAGTACTTAGAGTAGTTATTTGCTTTATTATACTAACGGATCTTACTGAGTTTTCTGTTAAAGTTTTGTGTGGATGAAGTGTTTGATCGAGGAGGTCTCGATATGAGGAAAAGGAGGAGAGGCTAGAGCTCAAGCTTGGGGATGCCCAAGGCACCCCAAGTAAATATTCAAGGAGACTCAAGCATCTAAGCTTTGGGATGCCCCGGAAGGCATCCCCTCTTTCTTCAACAAGTATCGTTATGTTTTCGGATTCGTTTCGTTCATGCGATATGTGGAAGTCTTGGAGCGTCTTTTGCATTTAGTTTTCATTTTTCTTTTATGCACCATGCTGGTATGAGATAGTCTTTGGTTGATTTACAGAATGATCATTGCACTTCACTTAAATCTTTTGAGTATGGCTTTATAGAATGCTTCATGTGCTTCACTTATATCATTTGAAGTTTGGATTGCCTATTTCTCTTCACATAGAAAACTGCCATTCGTAGAATGCTCTTTTACTTCACTTATATTTGTTAGAGCGTGGGCATTTCTTTTGTAGAATGAATTAAACTCTCTTGCTTCACTTATATCAATTTAGAGTGATGACATGAATTGGTCGTTCACATGGTTAGTCATAAAATCCTACATAAACTTGTGGATCACTGAATATGATATGTTTGATTCCTTGCAATAGTTTTGCGACATAGAGATGATAATATGTGGGAGGTACTAGTAGATGGTTGTGTTTAGTAAGGATGTTGGTGTTAAGGTTTGTGATTCCCGAAGCATGCACGTATGGTCTACTAATTATGTAACCAAATTGGCGCGCATTGTATTTTGATTGTTTATCTTTGCGTGAAGGTCGGGGGCGCGCGATTGTTAACTCCTACCAACCTCCCCCTAGCAGTATGCGTGTAGTACTTTGTTTCAAGGGCTAATATATTTTTGCAATAAGTATGTGAGTTCTTTATGACTAATGTTGAGTCCATGGATTATATGCACTCTCACCCTTCCATCATTGCTAGCCTCTTCGGTACCATGCATTGCCCTTTCTCACCTCGAGAGTTGGTGCAAACTTCACCGGTGCATCCAAACCCCGTGATACGATACGCTCTATCACACGTAAGCCTCCTTATATCTTCCTCAAAACAGCCACCATACCTACCTATCATGGCATTTCCATAGCCATTCCGAGATATATTGCCATGCAACTTCCATCATCATCATATACATGACTTGAGCATTCATTGTCATATTGCCTTGGATGATCGTAATATAGCTAGCATGATGTTTTCATTGCTTGTCCATTTTTTATGTCATTGCTATGCTAGATCATTGCACATCCTGGTACACCGACGGAGGCATTCATATAGAGTCATATCTTTGTTCTAGTATCGAGTTGTAATATTGAGTTGTAAGTAAATAAAGTGTGATGATCATCATTATAGAACATTGCCCCATAAAAAAGAGGCTAAAGAAGCCTAAATAAAAAAAGGGGGCCAAAGAAGCCCACCTAAAAAAAAGAAAAGGGGCAATGTTACTATCCTTTTACCACACTTGTGCTTCAAAGTAGCACCATGTTCTTCATATAGAGAGTCTCTTGAGTTATCACTTTCATATGCTAGTGGGAATTTTCATTATAGAACTTGGCTTGTATATTCCAACGATGGGCTTCCTCAAATGCACTAGGTCTTCATGAGCAAGCAAGTTGGATGCACACCCACTTATTTTTCAGTTTGAGCTTTCATACACTTATAGCTCTAGTGAATCTGTTGCATGGCAATCCCTACTCCTCGCATTGACATCAATTGATGGGCAAGGGAGTCCTGGATTAGGGGGTATCCGGACAGCGGGACTATATACTTTGGCCAGACTGTTGGACCGTGAAGATACAAGACTCAAGACTTCGTCCCGTGTCCGAATGGGACTCTCCTTTGCGTGGAAGACAAGCTTAGCGATCCGGATATTAGATTTCCTTCTTTGTAACCGACTCCGTGTAAACCCTAGCCCCCTCCGGTGTCTATATAAACCGGAGGGTTTGTTCCATATAGGGACGACCACAACAATCATAATCATCATAGGCTAGCTCTTAGGGTTTAGCCTCTACGATCTCGTGGTAGATCAACTCTTGTAATACTCATATCATCAAGATCAATCAAGCAGGAAGTAGGGTTTTACCTCCATCGAGAGGGCCCGAACCTGGGTAAAACATTGTGTCCCTTGCCTCCTGTTACCATTAGCCTTAGACGCACAGATCGGGACCCCCTACCCGAGATCCGCCGGTTTTGACACCGACATTGGTGCTTTCATTGAGAGTTCCTCTGTGTCGTTGCTGCAAGGCTCGATGGCTCCTTCAATCATCCACAACAACACGGTCCAGGGTGAGACCTTTCTCCCCGAACAAATCTTCGTGTTCGGCGGCTTCGCACTGCGGGCCAATTCGCTTGGCCATCTCGAGCAGACAGCTACGCCCCCGGCCATCAGGTCAGGTTTGGAAACTTGAACTACACGGCCGATATCCGCGGAGACTTGATCTTCGACGGATTCGGGCCTACGCCAGGAGCGCCGAACAGTCACGATGAGCACGGCTTAGACCTGCTGTCTGACAATACTCAGGGTATCGCACCTACAGGAGCTCCAGACCTAAATCCAGGGCAGATCGCACCTTCCGAGCACGGGTGGATGGACCCTGCCCCGGAGGCCGCACACTCATCGGCGGTAGAGCCGAGCACCGACTTCACCCCCAAGGAAGCCGGTGACACCGGACCCCTAGACTTGTGTTCGGCTGTAGGCTCGAGTCCACGCACCCCTGAACCCGCCGTATCCGGTTGGGCTCCGGTAATGGAGTTCACCACTGCGGATATCTTCCAGCACTCGCCCTTTGGCGATATGCTAAACTCGTTAAGGTCTCTCTCTTTGTCAGAAGACTCTTGGCCGAACTATGTCCGGCTCGAGTGGGAAGCGGGCGACGAAGGAATTCGTTGCCCACCCACCACCCACTTCATAGCCACGATTGATGATTTGACCGACGTGCTTGATTTCGACTATGAAGACATCAATGGTGTGGACGAC
The DNA here is from genome assembly GCF_018294505.1 of Triticum aestivum. Lineage (NCBI taxonomy): Eukaryota > Viridiplantae > Streptophyta > Magnoliopsida > Poales > Poaceae > Triticum > Triticum aestivum. The sequence continues at coordinate 403,858,774 of NC_057801.1, read as the reverse complement.
GATGTAGGAGAAGAACAGGAACCACCACTGACGGGGCGGTGGACGGCCACCTCCTCATATGATATATATATATGGTGGACACTCCGAAAGAAACAAATGGCGATGAGGCAACGGAGGATAACCCCTTAAGGAAGAAAGCAAAGCATGGGCATCGTCAGCGCCACTCCAAGCCCCGCCACAGCAATACCAGCACAAGAGACGAAAACAATCCGGATGCTGCCAAAGATGAATACAACCCTGATCAGCCTGCCTTCGAGCAGGCCGAACAGGAAGACGGGTAGGTCAACCCAGACAAACAGGCAACGAACGGATACCCGGAGGAGGACAACTACATGCCCCCCTCCGAAGACGAGATTAGCCTCGGCGATGACGAGTTCGGCTTGCCTGAGGACCCCGTAGAGCAGGAGCGCTTCAAGCGCCGGCTTATGGCCACTCCGAGGAGCCTGAAAAAGAAGCAGCAGCAGCTCCAAGCTGATCAAGACCTACTCACAGACAGATGGACGGAAGTCCTGGCAGCCGAGGAATATGGACTCGAGCGCCACAAGGCTGACCGGCCACCTCGTGGCCGGGATAAAACGGCATATCAGCCCGAATACCAGCCTGCACCCCTACGCCAATACACTACGGCCCGGGGCAATAGGCAGGACCTGCAGGACATACTGGAAAACAATGCAGGACAACCAAGATCGATCTACGGATCGCGGGTGCGCGCCCCAACACGTGACGATGATCGTCATGCCGGATACACTATCAACAAGTCCGGCCGGGCCGAACACAGTCAACCAGACTCATTCTGCGCAGCCACATAGCCCGGCATAGAGGCGCCGCACACCCCCTCTGCTTCACTAACGAAGTGATGGACCATGAATTCCCAGAAGGGTTGAAAGTGCAACTATCCCTAGGTGGTTTTGGTAATTCATAACAACATATAGCTCATTGAGCTAATGCTATTCCAAGACATATATTTCAGGAAAGCTCAATGAATGGCATGGCATGGATGATGAAAGTGGATCCCTCAAAATACTAAGGACAAAGGATTGGCTCAAGCTCAAAAGCTCAAGACTCTTCATTTTACATTTTAGTGATCCAAGATCACATTGAGTCTATAGGAAAAGCCAATACTATCAAGGAGGGATGAGGTGTTGCTTAATGAGCCTGCTGCTTCATGTGCTTAGTGATATGCTCCAAAACTCTCAACTACTTTCCCACATCCACAAATGACCTAAACCCAAAGCCAAAATCGGTCACACCGATTCTTTCTATCCGGCGCCACCGATTTCAAAAGTCATAGCCACTGCCACAAACCCTAAGCAAATCGGTCTTACCGATAGGGATCTCGGTCTCACCGAGATGGGGTTGTAATCTCTCTGTTTCCCTTCATAATGTTTTGGTCTAACCGAAGTGAGCGATCAGTCCCACCGAGATTGCAATGTAAACTCTCTGTTTCCTTTTTGTAACATTTCGGTCTCACCGAAAAGAGCAAATCGGCCCCACCGAGTTTACCTGACCAACTCTCTGGTTAGCTAATTACCAAAATCGGTCCCACCGAGTTTGTGTAATCGGTCGCACCGAGATTACGTTATGCCCTAACCCTAACCGAATTGGTCTCACCGAGATGCATGTCAGTCCCACCGAAAATCACTAACGGTGACTAGGTTTACTAAATCGGTCCGACCGAGTTTAACGATTCGGTCCCACCGAGTTTGGTAAATTGTGTGTAACGGTTAGATTTTGTGTGGAGGCTATATATACCCCTCCACCTCCTCTTCATTCATGGAGAGAGCCATCAGACTAAACCTACACTTCCAACTTACCATTTCTGAGAGAGAACCACCTACTCATGTGTTGAGGCCAAGATATTCCATTCCTACCATATGAATCTTGATCTCTAGCCTTCACCAAGTTGCTTTCCACTCAAACCCTCTTTCCACCAGATCCAAATCCTATGAGAGAGAGTTGAGTGTTGGGGCGACTATCATTTGAAGCACAAGAGCAAGGAGTTCATCATCAACGCACCATTTGTTACTTCTTGGAGAGTGGTGTCTCCTAGATTGTCTAGGTGTCACTTGGGAGCCTCCGACAAGATTGTGGAGTTGAACCAAGGAGTTTGTAAGGGCAAGGAGATCGACTACTTCATGAAGATCTACCACTAGTGAGGAAAGTCCATCGTGGGCGACGGCCATGGTGGGATAGACAAGGTTGCTACTTCGTGGACCCTTCGTGAGTGGAGCCCTCCGTGGACTCGCGCAGCCGTTACCCTTCGTGGGTTGAAGTCTCCATCAACGTGGATGTACGATAGCACCACCTATCGGAACCACGCCAAAAACATCCGTGTCTCCAATTGCGTTTGAATCCTCCAAACCCTTCCCTTTACTTTCTTGCAAGTTGCATGCTTTAATTTCCACTGCCTATACACTCTTTGCATGCTTGCTTGTATTGTGTGATGATTGCTTGACTTGTCCTAAAATAGCTAAAATCTGCCAAACTCTAAAATTGGGGAAAGGTTAAGTTTTTATTGGTCAAGTAGTCTAATCACCCCCCTCTAGACATACTTCTAGGTCCTACAAGGGTTTAAACACGTAAACATTGAATCATACGATGGCACAACAGACCCCGCAGTATGGATCGAAGATTTCCTTCTCCACATTCACATGGCCCGCGGTGACAATCTACGCGTCATAAAGTATCTTCCCCTTAAGCTCAAAGGACCAGCCCGACACTGGCTAAATAGCCTGCCAGCAAATTCCATTGGCAGTTGGGAAAACCTGGAGGATGCTTTCCTCGACAACTTCCAGGGCACATACGTGCGACCACCGGATGCTGATGACTTGAGCCACATTACCCAACAGCCCGGAGAGTCAGCCAGAAAATTCTGGACCCGGTTCCTAACTAAAAAGAACCAAATTGTCGACTGTCCGGACGCCGAAGCCCTGGCGGCCTTTAAGCATAATATCCGCAACGAGTGGCTCGCCCGACACCTCGGCAAGGAAAAACCAAAATCCATGGCGGCCCTCACGACACTCATGACACGCTTTTGCGCAGGCGAGGACAGCTGGTTGACTCGCAGTAGCACCACGCCAATAAACTCCGACACTTCAGACGTCCGTGAAAATAACGGCAAGCCACGGCGCAACAGACATAAGCGTCGGAACAATGGCAACAACACTGAAGACACGACAATCAACATCGGATTCAGTGGCTCAAAATCTGGTCGGCGGAAAAGGCCGTTCAAAAGAAATAATCAAGGACCGTCCAGTCTGGACCGCATACTTGATCGCTCATGCCAAATTCACGACACACCAGATAAGCCAGCAAACCACACTAATAGAGACTGCTGGGTGTTCAAACAGGCCGGTAAGATAAATGCCGAAAATAAGGACAAGGGGCTGCACAGTGATGATGACGAAGAGCCCCGATGTCCGAACACGGGGGGACAGAAGAAATTTCCTCCCCAGGTGAAAATTGTCAACATGATCTACGCCACCCACATTCCCAAACGGGAATGAAAGCGAGCACTGAGGGACGTCTATGCGATGGAGCCAGTCGCCCCAAAGTTCAACCCATGGTCAGCCTGTCCGATCACCTTTGATCATAGGGATCACCCTACCAGCATCCGTCACGGCGGTTTAGCCGCATTGGTCCTAGACCCAATCATTGACGGATTTCACCTCACACGAGTCCTTATGGACGGCGACAGCAGCCTGAACCTGCTTCATCAGGACACAGTGCGCAAAATGGGCATCGACCCTTCAAGGATCAAGCCCACCAAAACTACCTTTAAAGGTGTAATTCCAGGGGTAGAGGCCCGTTGCATGGGCTCCATAACACTGGAGGTGGTCTTCGGATCTCCGAATAACTTCCGAAGCGAGGAGTTAATCTTCAACATCGTCCCTTTCCGTAGCGGTTATCATGCACTGCTTGGACGAACCGCATTCGCTCAATTCAATGCGGTACCACACTATGCATACCTTAAGCTCAAGATGCCAGGACCTCGCGGGGTCATAACAGTCAAGGGAAACATGGACCGCTCTCTCCGTACATAAGAGCATACTGAAGCCCTCGCGGCAGAAGTACAAAGCAGCTTTCTCCGGCAAACCACCAATCCGGCGACAACAACTCCGAACACCGTCAAGCGAGTCCGAAGTACCCCGCAACATGATCGCCAGGCACGCCAAGAGCGTGACTAGTAGTCCGGCCTCCGCTGCAGCCCCATCAAGGCAGCCTTCATGCCGTGTGTACACAACTACGCACTCAAAATACCATGGGCATAGGTGGAGGCGCAACAGTGACGCAGTCAACAGTGCGGTTCAGCCGCAACATACTTTAATAACCCCCTTTATCTTTCAGGACCCTTCTTCCGGGCAGCCTCTTCAGAAGAACCGGATTATCGGACTTCCACATGAGAGAAATCCAAGGAGGCAAAAGGCTTTGCGCACAAAGGGAATACCCAGGTGGAATCTATTCACGATCGTTATACCTGTTTTATATACCTACATGCGGCCCGCCCTTGGATAGGACATGTCAAATAGTCCTATTTACTTCTACTTAACGCACTCATTGTAAACATACACTTAGACGTATTATTCATCAATAGGATATTATATATAGCGTCAGCTTATTATTCCTATCAGCACATTTTTTCATATAAATGTTTATTTACTATTGCATCCATACACCTTGGTACGTCCAGTTTGCCAGGGGCTTCTTACGACACCCCTTAGTTCGGCAAGATAAGTCCGAACACTTTCGATAGTGCGACAGCCCGAACTTATAGCATTATATGCATTAGCTCTGAATCATGTCTTGGGTCAATAGTTGGGTTAGCCCGGCTCCCTTGTTTTGGTACCTTACGTTCCGTTATATCGGCTAAGGTAGCTGATGTCTACTACACAACCTTCTTCTTGTAGACGTTGTTGGGCCTGCAAGTGCACAGGTTTGTAGGACAGTAGCAAATTTCCCTCAAGTGGATGACCTAAGGTTTATCAATTTGTGGGAGGCATAGGATGAAGATGGTCTCCCTAAAGAAACCCGGCAACCAAATAACAAAGAGTCTCTTGTGTCCCCAACACACCCAATACAATGGTAAATTGTATAGGTGCACTAGTTCGGCGAACAGATGGTGATACAAGTGCAATATGGATGGTAGATAAAGGTATTTGTAATCTGAAATTATAAAAACAGCAAGGTAACTAACGGTAAAAGTGAGCGTAAATGGTATTGCAATGATACGAAACAAGGCCTAGGGTTCATACTTTCACTAGTGCAAGTTCTCTCAACAATAATAACATAGATAGATCATATAACAATCCCTCAACATGCAACAAAGAGTCACTCCTAAGCCACTAATAGCGGAGAACAAACGTAGAGATTATGGTAGGGTACGAAACCACCTCAAAGTTATTCTTTCGGATCGATCTATAAAAGAGTTCGTACTAGAATAACACCTTAAGACACAAATCAACCAAAACCCTAATGTCACCTAGATACTCCATTGTCACCTCAAGTATCCATGGGCATGATTATACGATATGCATCACAGAATCTCAAATTCATCCAACCAACACAAAGTACTTCAAAGAGTGCCCCAAAGTTTCTACCGGAGAATCAAGAAAACGTGTGCCAACCCCTATGCATAGGTTCATGGGCGGAACCCGCAAGTTGGTCACCAAAACATACATCAAGTGTTCTCAAAGTAAAGACTCAATCCGATAAGATAACTTCAATAGGGAAAATCAATTCATCACAAGAGAGTAGAGGGGGAGAAACATCATAAGATCCAGCTATAATAGCAAAGCTCGCGATACATCAAGATCGTGTGAAGTCGAGAATACGAGAGAGAGAGAGAGAGAGAGAGAGATCAAACACATAGCTACTGGTACATACTCTCATCCCTGAGGGTGAACTACTCCCTCCTCGTCATGGATAGCGCTGGGATGATGAAGATGGCCACCGGTGATGGATCCCCCCTCCGGCAGTGTGCCGGAACGGGCTCCCGAGAGGTTTTTGGTGGCTATAGAGGCTTGCGGCGGAAGAACTGCCGATCTATCTTGATATTCGATGGTTTTAGGGTACGTAGGGTTATATAGGCGAAAGAAGTCGGCCGGGAGGGTGCTCGAGGGGTCCACAAGACAGGGGGGCGCGCCCAGCAGGGGGGTGCGCCCCCTATCTCTTGGGCTCCTCGAGTATCTTCTGACTTGAACTCCACGTGTCCGGGATGATATTCTTCCAAAAAAACACTTTGCCGAAGGTTTCATTCCATTTGGACTCCGTTTGATATTCCTTTTCTTCGAAATACTGAAACAGGCAATAAAACATCAATATGGGTTGGGCCTCCGGTTAGTAGGTTAGTCCCAAAAATGATATAAATGTGTAAAATAAAGCCCATAAACATCCAAAAGGGGTAATATAATAGCATGGAACAATCAAAAATTATAGATACGTTGGAGACGTATCAAGCATCCCCAAGCTTAATTCCTGCTCATCCTCGAGTAGGTAAATGATAAAAACAGAATTTTTGATGTGGAATTCTACCTAGCATAATTCTTCAATGTAATTTTCTTTATTGTGGCATGAACGTTCAGATCCAAATGATTCAAAATAAAAGTTCATATTGATAAAAGAAATAGTAACACTTCAAGCATACTAATCAAAGTAATCATGTCTTCTCAAAATAACATGGCAAAAGAAAGTTCATCCCTACAAAATCATATAGTTAGGCTATGCTTCATTTTCGTCACACAAAGATGTTCCCAACTTCTATACCCCTGATGACAAGCCAAGCAATTGTTTCATACTTAAATAATCTCAAACTTTTTCAACCTTCACACAATACATGAGCGTGAGCCATGGATATAGCACTATGGGTGGAATAGAATATGATGATGGGGATTATGTGGAGAATACAAAAAAGGAGAAAGTCTCACATTGATGAGGATAATCAACGGGCTATGGAGATGCCCATCAATTGATGTCAACATGAGAAGTAGGGATTGCGATGCAACAGATGCACTAGAGCTATGAATGAATGTTCAACAAAAGAAAACTAGTGGGTGTGCATCCAACTTGCTTGCTCACGAAGACCTAGGGCATTTGAGGAAGGCCATCGTAGATATATACATGCCAAGTTCTATAATGAAAAATTCCCACTAGTATGAAAAAGACAACTTATGAGACTCACTATATGAAAAACATGGTGCTACTTTGAAGCACAATATATGAGACTCACTACATGAAGAACAAGGTGCTACTTTGAAGCACAAGTGTGGAAAAAGAGATAGTAACATTGCCCTTTTTATTTATTTTATTATTTTTTTTCTTTCTTTTTCTTTCTTTTTCTTTTTTTTTATTTTCCTTTTTTTGGGCCTTTCTTTTTTTCTTTTGGCCTTTCTTCTTTTTTGGGGGCAATGCTCTAATAATGATGATCACACACTTCTATTGATTACAACATAGGAATTACAACTCGAAACTAGAACAAGATATGACTCTATATGAATGCCTCCGGCGGTGTACCGGGATGGTGCAATGAATCAAGAGTGACATGTATGAAAAATTATGCATGGTGGCTTTGCCACAAATACGATGTCAACTACATGATCATGCAATGGCAATATGACAAAAGTAAAGTATGTCATGATGATGATAAACGGAACGGTGGAAAGTTGCATGGCAATATATCTCGGAATGGCTATGGAAATGCCATAATAGGTAGGTATGGTGGCTGTTTCGAGGAAGATATAAGGAGGTTTATGTGTGATAGGGCGTATCGTATCACGGGGTTTGGATGCACCGGCAAAGTTTGCACCAACTCTCAAGGTGAGAAAGGGCCATGCACGGTACCGAAGAGGCTAGCAATGGTGGAAAGGTAAAAGTGCGTATAATCCATGGACTCAACATTAGTCAAAAGAACTCATATACTTATTGCAAAAATTTAGAAGTCATCAAAAATCAAGTACTACACGCATGCTCCTAGGGGGATAGATTGGTAGGAAAAGACCATCGCTCGTCCCCGACCGCGACTCATAACGATGCACAAGCCAGGTACACTTCATGTTTCAAATTTGTTACACAACTTTAACCATACGTGCATGCTATGGGACTTGCTAACTTCAACACAAGCATTCTTTAAATTCATAATCACCCAACTAGCATGACTTTAATATCACTACCTCCATATCTCAAAACAACTATCAAGTACCAAATTGATCATAGCATCCAATTCACTTTCTATGATAGTTTTTATTATACCCAACTTGTATTCTAGGACCAAATTTGTAACCATAGAAAATACCATGCTGTTCTAAAAGACTCGCAAAATAATATAAGTGAAGCATGAGAGTCTAGCAATTTCTACAAAATATAACCACCGCCGTGCTCTAAAAGATATAAGTGATGCACTAGAGCAAATGACAGACTACTCCGAAAGATATAAGTGAAGATCAATGAGTAGTCGAATAATTATGTAACTAAGTGAAGACTCTCTCTCATTAAAGAATTTCAGATCTTGGTATTGTATTCAAACAGCAAGCAAAACAAAATAAAATGACGCTCCAAGCAAAACACATATCATGTGGTGAATAAAAATATAGCTCCAAGTAAAGTTACCGATGAACGAAGACGAAAGACGGGATGCCATCCGGGGCATCCCCAAGCTTAGGATTTTGGCTATTCTTGAATATTATCTTGGGGTGCCTTGGGCATCCCCAAGCTTAGGCTCTTGCCACTCCTTATTCCATTGTCCATCAAATCCTTACCCAAAACTTGAAAACTCCACAACACAAAACTCAACAGAAAAACTCGTAAGCTCCGTTAGTATAAGAAAATAAAACCACCACTTAGGTACTGTAATGAACTCATTCTAAATTCATATTGGTGTAATATCTACTGTATTCCAACTTATCTATGGTTCATACCCTCCGATACTACTCATAGATTCATCAAAATAAGCAAACAACACATAGAAAACAGAATCTGTCAAAAACAGAACAGTCTGTAGTAATATGTATCAAACGTATACTTCTGGAACTCCACAAATCCTACGAAATTAGGAAGTCCTAAGTAATTTGTGTACCAATCCAGAGCAAAAAGAATCGGATCAAGATCATGTTTCTGTGCATTAACAAAACTAATTTACTGGGTGCAAAAGTTTCTGATTTTCAGCAGGATCAACACAACTATCACCGTAAGCCATCCTAAAGGTCTTACTTGGCACTTTATTGAAAAAAAGCTATAAAACATGATTACTACAGTAGCATAATAATGTGGACACACAAAAACAGTAAGGGTAAATATTGGGTTGTCTCCCAACAAGCGCTTTTCTTTAATGCCTTTCTAGCTAGGCATGATGATGACAATGATGCTCACATAAAAGATAAGAATTGAAACATAATGGGAGCATCATGAAGCATATGACTAGCACATTTAAGCCTAACCCACTTCCTATGCATAGGGATTTTGTGAGCAAATAACTTAGGGGAACAATAATCAACTAGCATAGGAAGGTAAAACAAGCATAGCTTCGAGACTTTAAGCACATAGAGAGGAAATTTGACATTATTGCAATTCCTACAAGCATAAATTCCTCCCTCATAATAATTTTCAGTAGCATCATGAATGAATTCAACAATATAACCAGCACCTAAAGCATTATTTTCATGATCTACAAGCATAGAAAATTTACTACTCTCCACATAAGCACAATTCTTCTCATTCGGAATAGTGGGAGTATCATAAGAGACTTGAACACTAAAAATTATTTCCACATTAAAAGAGTAATGTTAAGAAAAGGGGTAATCATAATCATGACAAGTTTTATAAATATAGTCATCACTACTTTTTATAGCATAAGTTTCATCACAATAATCATAATAAGTAGCAACTTCGTTCTCATCATAACCGATTGAAACCTCTCCCAAGATAGTGGAATCACTAAATAAAGTTAACACTCTTCCAAATCCAGTTTCGTATTCATCACAATAAAATTCAACATCCTCCAAAATAGTGGGATCACTACTTCCTAAAGTTGTCACTCTTCCAAACCCACTTTCACCAATATAATCATCATAGGTAGGAGGCATGCTATCATCATAACAACTTTGCATATCAAAACTTGGGATGCTAAAAATATCATCTTCATTAAACATAGCATCCCGAAGCTTGTGACAAACATTAATTTCAGAAAATATATTCTCAAATATTTCATTCTCATCAAACATAGCTTCCCCAAGCTTGGGCCTTTTCATATCATAAGCATAATCACTCTCATCATTAATAGTATGGATATCACCAATAGTAAAGCAATTATCATCATCACAATGAGTAGTAGGAGCAACATTATTTGGGAGGGATACCTTTTTACCTTTGTTGCCCCTTCTTTTCCTTTTCTTTTTCACATTATGTGTTGGTTCAACCTTCCTCTTTGAGCTCCTTATTGACGAGATTGGTTGAATAGAAAGCTCCTCCTCGTTACCTGATTCATCATAAGAAATAATAGGAAGATATTGGGAAGTCTCTTCCCTTTCATTAATATTCTCATAATCTTCTATTTGCCTTCTTTTCTTTAGGTAATTGGCAATATAAGGATTTTCAATGCAATTCTCCGCACAATACAAATAAATCTTCTCTAGATCAATATCAAGGAATTTCTTATGGGCAAATTCTGGAAGGTCCTTAAGTAAACATTTCAATTCTTCATAACCCATAAGCAAACTAAGTTCATTGTAATGAGCAAGGGAGATCAAATAATCACAATTTTTGGACACGATTCGATCATGAAACAATTTGCATAGGAGATGTAAATGACCACGTTCATTGCAAAGTTCACAAGTACGGCAAAGGAAATTCAAATTTTAGCACTCGCATTTAGCCTTTCTTGCAACCATTTAGTTTATAAATGCTTATGCCTCTTGCAATATATATCTTCTCTATTTGGTGTGTTCATGCAAACATGCACTCCACAAAAGTTGACATGCTCATAAGATATATTTTCATCATGACTAGAGCAATCATCATTAGTACTATGGATATTCAAGGAGTTTATACTAACAACATTGCAATCATGCTCATCATTCAAAGATTTAGTACCAAGCATTTTAAAGCATTCTTCTTCTAGCACTTGAGCACAATTTTCCTTTCCATCAAACTCACAAAAGATATTAAAAAGATGAAGCGTATGAGACAAACTTAACTCCATTTTTGTAGTTTTCTTTTATAAAGTAAACTAGTGATAAAACAAGAAACAAAAAGATTCAATTGCAAGATCTAAAGATATACCTTCAAGCACTCACCTCCCCGGCAACGACGCCAGAAAAGAGCTTGATGTCTACTACACAACCTTCTTCTTGTAGACGTTGTTGGGCCTGCAAGTGCACAAGTTTGTAGGACAGTAGCAAATTTCCCTCAAGTGGATGACCTAAGGTTTATCAATCCATGGGAGGCGTAGGATGAAGATGGTCTCTCTCAAGCAACCCTGCAACCAAATAACAAAGAGTCTCTTGTGTACACAACACACTCAATACAATGGTAAATTGTATAGGTGCACTAGTTCGGCGAAGAGATGGTGATACAAGTGCAATATGGATGGTAGATAAAGGTATTTGTAATCTGAAATTATAAAAATAGCAAGATAACTAACGGTAAAAGTGAGCGTAAACGGTATTGCAATGATAGGAAACAAGGCCTAGGGTTCATACTTTCACTAGTGCAAGTTCTCTCAACAATAATAACATAGATATATCATATAACAATCCCTCAACATGCAACAAAGAGTCACTCCTAAGCCACTAATAGCGGATAACAAATGTAGAGATTATGGTAGGGTACGAAACCACCTCAAATTTATTCTTTCGGATCGATCTAATAAAGAGTTCGTACTAGAATAACACCTTAAGACACAAATCAACCAAAACCCTAATGTCACCTAGATACTCCATTGTCACCTCAAGTATCCATGGGCATGATTATACGATATGCGTCATACAATCTCAAATTCATCCAACCAACACAAAGTACTTCAAGGAGTGCCCCAAAGTTTCTACCGGAGAATCAAGAAAACGTGTGCCAACCCCTATGCGTAGGTTCATGGGCGGAACCCGCAAGTTGGTCACCAAAACATACATCAAGTGTTCTCAAAGTAAAGACTCAATCCGATAAGATAACTTCAATAGGGAAACTCAATTCATCACAAGAGAGTAGAGGGGGAGAAACATCATAAGATCCAACTATAATAGCAAAGCTCGCGATACATCAAGATCGTGTGAAGTCGAGAACACGAGAGAGAGAGAGAGAGATCAAACACATAGCTATTGCTACATACCCTCAGTCCCGAGGGTGAACTACTCCCTCCTCGTCATGGATAGCATCGGGATGATAAAGATGGCTACCGGTGATGGATCCCCCCTCCGGCAGGGTGCCGGAACAGGCTCCCGAGAGGTTTTTGGTGGCTATGGAGGCTTGCGGCGGCGGAACTCCCGATCTATCTTGATATTCGATGGTTTTAGGGTACGTAGGGTTATATAGGCGAAAGAAGTCGGCCGGGGGGTGCTCGAGGGGTCCACGAGACAGGGGGGCGCGCCCAGCAAGGGGGGGGGGGCGCCCCCTATCTCCTGGGCTCCTCGAGTATCTTCTGACTTGAACTCCACGTCTCCAGGATGATATTCTTCCAAAAAAACACTTTGTCGAAGGTTTCATTCCGTTTGGATTCCGTTTTATATTCCTTTTCTTCGAAATACTGAAACAGGCAATAAAATAGCAATATGGGCTGGGCCTCCGGTTAGTAGGTTAGTCCCCAAAATGATATAAATGTGTAAAATAAAGCCCATAAACATCCAAAAGGGGTAATATAATAGCATGGAACAATAAAAAATTATAGATACATTGGAGACGTATCAGTAGCGCAGGGAGAACTACTGCAATTGTGTCCCGGTTCTTCCGGATGAGCACCTCAGTAGAGAAAGCCGAAAACTGACCGGCATGATGCGGCGAGAGCTGGTCGCTGTTCAAGAGGTCTTAAAATCCTTAAAGAATTTTCCGCTTTAGGCGGGGAACCGGCCTCGTCCGATTTAGGCGTATATAGTGCCCCAATTCGGCTTTCCGAATTCTAGGGGCTTTGCCGAAATTTAAATTTATAGACTTCTATGGCTAAGTGAAAGTTATAAAGCCGCATAGTCCGATTTCCTTGTTCTCTGCGCCAAACACCTCCTTAAGGGACCAAATATTTGGATAAAGAGTGTCTGGGTTTTCCACGAACACCCCAGTCTTAGTTACGTGGGGGCGGAAGCCGACGACTGGCCTACTTTCAGAATTTTATGAACAGCCGCACAAAAGATAATATTTTAAATCAACAAAGTTCTATATAGCGCAAATAACTTCATCTTTATATTACAAAAATGACAAGAGTACATTCACTCAAAGATTGTGTCCTTTGTACATTCATCGGCCACGAGGCAAGCGCCTTTCATAACGCCATCATAATATTTCTCGGGATAGCGATGCGCCTTGCCCTCCGGCGGTCCATCCTTCACCAGCTTCTCCGCATCTAGCTTGCCCCAATGCACCTTCGCACGGGCAAAGGCTCGGCGGGCACCCTCAATGCAAACGGATCGCTTGATCACTTCCAGCCGCGAACATGCATTTACTATCCGCTTTATCAGGCCGAAGTAGCTGGCGAGCAGGGGCTCACCAGGCCACATCCGGACTATCAAATCCTTCATAGCCACTTCGACCGCCCTGTGGAGTTCAACCAGTTGCTTTAATTGGTCACTCAGAGGCATCGGGTGTCCGGCTCCAGCATACCGGGACCAGAACAGCTTCTCCACTGAGCTCCCCTCTTCTGCACGGTAGAACTCCGCGACATCCGATATGCTGCGTGGTAGATCTGCGAATGCCCCTGGGGAGCTCCGAATTCAGGTAATTAATAAAAACGCCTCCTCCACATGCTTGCTTTGCATAAAGAATGTCTTACCCGCCGCTATCTTCTTGGCCGCCTGGATTTCCTGCTGGGCCTTTTCGGCTTCGGCCTTGGCGTCTTTCATGCTCAAAACGGCCTTCTTAAGTTCAGACTCCTTCGTCTTGAAGTCGCGCTCCAAGGACTCGAACTTCTTGCCGAGCTCCTGGAGCTCTTGCTGTACCTCACCCACCCTGGCATTTTGCTTTTCACACTCAGTGCGCTCCATGGCCGCCTTGTTTTCGGCCTCGGATAGCGCTTTCTTCAGGGACGCCACTTCTGTCGGGGCCCCTATTGCAAAATCATGACATTTTTTAGCGTCACAATTTTTTATTCTTTGTGATATGTGAACGGGGTATCACTCACCTTTGTTCTCTTCGAGCTGCCTCTTCATGAGGCTGAGTTCTCCCTGGGTCTGCTCCAGGTCCCGCTTGAGTTCGGAGACCTCCACCGTGCGGGCAGCAGCGACAAGCAGCACCGCCTGCTTATCCACATAGACACCTAATATTAGACTCCTGCGGATTAAAATTGACCCCCCGTTTGGCTTTTCTTTCCAAACACCAAACAGAGTGTCAGGGGCTACTGTCTATTAGGTGATAATTTCACACACTTTTGATTACTTACCTCAAAGCCTGTCAGGAGGCTGGTGCAGGCTCTGGTCAATCCGCTTTTGGCGGACCGAACCTTCTGAATCACCGCACTCATAAGAGTACGGTGCTCTTCATCCATGGAAGCGCTGCGAAGCACTTCCAACAGACTATCCGATGCCTCTAGCGTAACAGAAGTCATCGGCACGGACGGCCTGCCCGCCTTAGCGAGGGGCTGCCTACCCGAATCCGGATCCTTTGGAGGTTCCGGTACAGTGTCCGGCTGGGAGCCCGACTTGCTGCGGCTCCCGTCAGCACAATCTGCGGGGACCTTGCGCCCCGTGTGCCCGACGTCTGGGATTTCGCCTTGGGGCATCTCTAGAGTCGCCTCCCTTGCTCAGGGAGCCTTTGGGACAACACCTCCATGTCATCCACAGGCCGAGGGGATGTGGCCGTTGGGAGTGAATTCATCGCTAAATTGCTCAAAGACCCATCCGAAGAGGATACCTCGGGATGAGCCCTAGCCGGACTGCATATGCGTGTTCGGCGTTATAACAGACTATGAAGCGAAGGCGCACTAAAATACAACGGAAGTGTGGATACTTACAATCTTACTAGGGGCTTCCCCCTAGGCAGCCACTCCTCCTCGCTGTAGGCGGCCGTGGTGGAGTAATCTGGAAGGGACGCCTTTCCCTTCTTGGGCATCCTAGCCTCCCCCTCCAGGGCGGATTTCCTTTTCTTCTCCTCCCTAGTGCGGGGAGGTGGAATTTCTTCGTGATCCCTCCCGCCTCCGCGGGAGGAATCCGCCACGTCGTCCTCGGACGATGAGCCTATGACGGCCTTGCGTCGGTGACCTTTCCTGGTCCCCTGGGCCGCCCTCTTAGGCCCTTCGGCCTCCCCGGATGGGCGGCCCTTTCCTTCTCCTTCTCCTCATGCCCATCGTGGGAGGAGTGTGACTCGTTGTCTTCGGACGAGGCATCCGGTACGACCTTACGCCGGAGACCCTTCCTGGTCCCCGAGGCCTTCTTTTCGGCCTTATTTTCTGGCGCCTTGTAGGGTGCCGGGACTAGCATCTCCGTCAGGAGAGCGGTCGCCGGACCTTCTGGCAGTGGAGCCAGACAGTCGATCCGCTCTGCCGTCTCCATGTACTCCTGATTAAGTACACACGATGACTTAAGATCCTCCCGTGAGTATGCTGGGAAAACTACATCTCGTGATGGTTAGAAAACTCACCGGACGGGGGGGGGGGGGCATGGAGTCCGCGGTCCTCGGATGTGGGAGGGGGTATTTCGGAGGCCTTGAACAGTGTGATGCCCCCGATTCAATCGTACACTAATCATACATGCAAATGTGTACGATCAAGATCAGGGACTCACGGGAAGATATCACAACACAACTCTAGACACAAATAAAAATAATACAAGCTTTATATTACAAGCCAGGGGCCTCGAGGGCTCGAATACATAGCTCGATACACAAGAGTCAGCGGAAGCAACCATATCTGAGGACAAACATAAGTTAAACAAGGATGCCTTAAGAAGGCTAGCACAAAAGCAACACGATCGAAGAGGCAAGGCCTCCTGTCTGGGACCTCCTAACTACTCCTGGTCGTCGGCGGCCTCCACGTAGTAGCATCCATCAGCGGTGGCATCTGGCTCCAAGGATCCACCATCTGGTTGCACCAACCGGAAACAAGATAGAAGGGGGAAAAGGGGTAGCAAAGCAACTGTGAGTACTCATCCAAAGTACTCGCAAGCATTAGATCTATACTAAGTATGCATTTGTGTCAAATGGAAGGGTTGTATCTGTGGACTGAACTACAGAATGCCAAAATAGAGGGGGAAAGCCTAGCCTATCAAAGACTAGCATCTTCACGCAGCTCCAAGCATCTTGTAGCATGTAGGAGAGTAAAGAATAGCAGTTTATATTTAACAAGCATGTTGTAACATTAAGGCCCAGAGATCCTTCCTCGACTCCCTAGAGAAAGCAATCCCGGAGCCACATATCTCAAGTATCCATTTGTAGTTATATAAGATCAGGATATAAGTCTGAACGTCAGTTACCGTGGACACGACTATTAATAGATAATCTTCCCTGCAGGGGTGCACCACGTTTTCCAACACGCTCGATCACTCTGGCCGAACACACCTTTCTGGGGTCAATGCCCGCCCTCGGAAGATCAACACGTCACAGCCCGACCTAGGCTCAGTAGAGAGGTCCCCGCCGGTCTACCTCCTAAGCACTCCGGGGTCTGGGCCCATTGCCCGTTGCACTCCAGGTCGTTGCAAGCAGGGCGGACCAGGCTCCACCACTACATGATGGTGCCGGCCCAGCCGTGCCGCACTGCTGAACTGGACGTCTGACAAAGCTTCGGCTGATAATGCGATGTCGAGGCCCATAACTATTCTCACATGGTGGTTGGTGCGTAAAGGCCAGAGGCCAACTCAGAACAAATACCCAAACCATAGTGTATTATTATCTTGCGGAGACGAGCAGAGACTCACGATCGAAAGTGACCCCGTCGCCCCTTCTCGTGGACTTACGACAAGGGCTCAGAATGCCCGGCCGTGCCACGTAACCATCTTGCGGGTGCTCTCTGGGCCCGCCCGACTTCCACCAAGGTCTCAAGTAAAGTCATTGTAACCGTGTGTCCAGACATCAAGGGGAAAACCCGAGGAATCACCCCCGGTGGATTCCACTCAATGTAATCATCAAGGTGAACGTAAGAGGGACCACCCTCGAGGTTCACTCTTGAGGTGTTAAACGACCGAGCCGTATCGGGAATGGTGAAAGAGGAAATCACCCTCGTTGACCACGACCGAATAGCTATACTACAGAATTATCATCAGGAGTGCGTTATGAGGGATCACCCTCGGCACTCGATAGTAGCTCTGCAGAGTCGAGCAACTAAAGGGGCGTGATGTGATGTGAGGTGTCGGGCTCTGGTCATCGATCACGTCGATCGAGGCGTCGATGATGAAGCAGGGGCAACAAGGACAAGTGGGGGTCACTGATGGATCACTAGCCAACCTATACTAAGCAGTTTAGGATGAGCAGGTAGGTAACAATAAGCAGGTACAAAAGCAGGCTATGCATCAGAATAGGAGCAAACAAATACAATAGCAAAATCTAATGCAAGCATGAGGGAATAGAATGGGCGATATCTGGATGATCAAAGGGGGGGGGGGCTTGCCTGGTTGCTCTGGCAAGGAGGGGTCATCGTCGACGTAGTCGATCACAGGGGCAACATCGGTCTCGAGGTCTACCGGAGAGAAGAGGGGGAAGAAACAGTAAATATAAAGCAATCAATAAAGCATAACATGGTAATACGCGGTGTTAGAGGTGAACTAACGCAGTGCTAGACGTTGCAGACGGAGAGGGAAAACATCCGGAGGGGTTTCCCCGACGTTTGCCGTTTTTTGGACAGATGAAAAGAGAGGGGACGGTTCCATGTTCAGCATGCTAGGGGCATGTGACAGATGAACGGATCGCGTATCCAGATTCGTTGGATTTTTCTGAGCAACTTTCATGTAGAAAACATTTTCATCCGAGCTACGGTTTATTTTCTATGAATTTTCAAATATTAAAGCATATTCTGAAAACATTTAAATTAACAGAAAAGGAATTATGACGTCAGCAGAGTGTCAGCATGACATCAGCAGGTCAACAGACCCGCTGACTGGTCAAACTGACCAATAGGTCCTACCAGTCAGCCTCTCTTATGTAACAGAGTTTATTTCAAACTAATCTGGGGGTTATTTAGCTACTGGGCCCCACATGTCAGTGACTGGTTAGGTTAACTAATTAGTTTTATTTATAAAAAACGTTTAATTAGCCTAATTAATCGAAAGGGCCACATGTCATTCAGAGGGGTGAATAGCAACTGCGTTGACCAGAGTCAACATACTCAACTGGGGCGTTGGTGCCCACTGGCAGCCTCACTTGGGTGAGCCCCGCAGGGCCGCGTCCGCGCCAGGTCAGCACGGCGGCCGGAGCAACGCCGACGATCACAAGAGGCGGCGGTGACGCTCGGGATTCGTCCCCCGTCGTCTGTTTCACGCACGGGGGGGGGGGTGCGTTTGGTCAAGGGAGATGAGCCACATCGAACTGGGGGTGGTAGCTGGGCCGGGGCCGGCCAGAGACGTCGGTGGGAAGCGGCGGAGCGGATGCCAGAGATCGGGCAGCGATGGAAACGGAGCTAGAGGGCGCAGGGAGACGAGCTAGAGGCTCGGGCGGCACCAGGGAGATGCCCTGAGCACGTTGCCATGCTTTCCCGGCCTTGGCAATGACTACAGCGACATCGACTAGCTGCAAGGCGGAGCCGAGCTCGGGCATGGCGGATGCGGTGGCTACCGGAGCGCAAGAGGCCAGGGGAGCAAGGGAAGAGGATGAGGGGCTCACCGCGCGGCGCAAGAAAGGCCCTCAACAGGTTAGGAGCGCAGGGGAAGGCCGAATCAACAACGGCGGCATCCGGCGATCCAGGGAGGACGAAGATGGGGATCCGGTGTTGCGGGGCTTGCCAGCTCACGTTCGTGGCCGTAGTCGATGTAGCAGAGCGGCTAGTTATGTCGGAGGAGCACGAGGGAGGCGGTCGCCGCGGTGATGCGAGGTTGGACGGCGGTGATGGCGCTCGGGTAAGGCGGGTGAGCGAGAGAGGGGAGGAGCACGTGGATCTGGGAGGCGAGAGAGGGGAGTGGAGGTAGGTGAGGGGGAGGACTCGAGGCGTCCGGGGCGTGGAGGCCTTATCCTCCCATCGGAGCCGGCGAGGGGGTCCGATGGAGATGCGCGCGCGCGGTCGCTCGCACAGTGGGGAGAGGGAAGACGACAGTGGAGGAGTGGGCTGGCCTAGCTGGGCCAGTTGGCCCGGGTGGGCTGAAGCCCAAGGGGAGGCCAGGGGCTCTAGCCCCTTTTCTCCCTTTTTGTTTTTTGTTTTAGCTTTAGCTTTTCTTTTTTTTACAGAAAAAAATGCTATGCAATATTTGAGACGCCAAAAGGAGTTCTCTAAAATGTGGGACTTGGCCAAATAAATACATTACAATATTTGGCACCTGCCACAAAAAGTTTGGGAGGAGTTTGAATTGACTTAGATTTTTCACAAATGGAAAAGCATTTAAAAAAGCTGATTTGGAACTGCATTAATTCCCAAGGGAAATTACCTATCTCAAATGATGTTGAAACACTCATGAAATTTAGTTAGCAAAAATTTGCAACCCAGCGAAAATTTTTGTTTTACTGTTTGGAGAAATAATTTATTTGACTTTATTTTAAAAATTGAATTTGAATTGGTTTTGAATCAAAGTGAGATTAGCAACAGTAACAGTAATGACTTGGCATCATTAGTAGGGATTACTGTAGCTTGATTATCCGGGCGTTACAAATCTCCTCCACTACAAGAAATCTCATCCCGAGATTTAAGAGGTGGAGTAAGGGAGAAAGACTTAGGAAGGACGGAGCTCAACCCAAGATAGGTACCTGGGGGCTATCTCGGTGAATGTGGCGTAGAGGCATCTCTCGAGTTGAAATTCAAGAAAGTCATCGAGAGCAAGGTAAGAAGGTGCAATAAGAAGCTTCAACTGGGTAGGCAATAATTTATTGTCTGGAACAGAGGGTGAAAGGGGTTCAGAGCAATGGGAATAAGTATTGCGTCTGATACCAGAACAGATCGCAATGAAGGTGGCTCCTGAATTACATACGAAGGCAAGTGAAAAAGGATACTTCAGAACCAAGGATGTACAGGAGTCAGGTTTCGATCCTGGGACCTGTGGGTTATGGGCCCACCATGTGGGTTAAAGGTAGGAAGGGCGCTAACATATGCACGGTCATGATAGCAAGGTAGGTCTGAGGATAGCATGTCTGTTATGTTGGCAACAACGTTGGTCCCAAGGGCGAGGGACGAAGAGAAACATTTTCCTGCTCGTTGAACGAGGCGGACCAATAGGCAAAGTTCTCGTCCATCGGTGGCTACCGGATGTCATCAACAATAGTAACAAGGTCTTACTAACAGGGTTGTACACCGAGGTGTTTACATAAGTAGGGAATTATCACTGCTCAGGTATGATAGGTTACAAGAAAGGTTGAACAAAACAATGGAAAGGAAAGTGTAGACTCGACTCAGTTATCGGTGTTCTCGAGTGTCTAACAACTCAGAACCCGTGAAAAATTTGAATCAGCAAGAAATAATAGTTGATCAAGAACTCATAAGAAGTTATGTAGTTCCGTGATATTCTCGATATACCAGAGGATAGTACCCGAAGGTATATCAATGTAGAGGTTGAACAGGTGAAATGATCTGAAGAAGACAAGTACTTTAACTTGTCCGAGAAATGAAATCAAAGAAGAACAATCATGGTTGGAACCATGGTTGCAAAGGACCAAACATAGATTCAAGATGAACTTATCACAAGAGTATTCTTATTATAATAAGAAGCTTCCATGATAGGATCTACATCGTGTCCATGGGCATGAACACAAAGTTCAAGGTTGACTCTCATCTCTCCAATGCATACCTTCCATTCACTTCTCATTTTCGAAGAAGTCGTAGTGTTGAGATTTTATCTGGCATAACACCAGTAGAGTATGAGTCGTATAAGTTTCCGGGTTCACATAACTTTAGGGAAGACAGAGATTCAACCCATAGGGACATATTAGGAACATATACCACAAACTTCACGAGTAAATAACTCAAGCCCGGAAGCAGAGTATGGTTGACGAGAGCAAGGGATACAATTTACCAAAGGCATTATGTATCCGAGGAAAAGCTCACGAGGTTACTAAAAATGAAGGACGTTGTCGGATAGAGCCCAACAAAGGATTTGCTGGTCCACAAGGGATCTGATGTGAGCATTGGTACTCAACCCGAAGAAGAAGAAAAAATGCAATGAGGTCAGACTATAGAATCGACTGACTAATTCAAGCTCAAAAGCAAAGGAATTATGATTTCCAAATCGGAGGATCAGAAGTGGAGGCTCTGACCAAAGACAAGTAAATTGAATAGACATAGATCATAAATCAATCAAGGTTTGATTTGTCGAACGCCAGCTCATGTCCGGAGTGACGTCTGAACCAAGGGGAGAATTTTAAATAGGACAGATGATCGCGAGCATTCACAAACAAATCGAATCAAATGCTCGAAATTAAGATGACAAAGGATGCTAATGAGTATTTCTAGACATATGGAAGTAACCATAATGCAAGCAGATAAATATTAGCAGAGCAATAATTGGAGAGGATTATCGAAAGATCGGATGGTATTCCAAAGTATCTTGTGAATCACATGAACAACTCTGGATGAACGGATACTCGGCAAGCGCGAGTAATTATCTATAGGGGATATTCATGTGGCAAAGAACTGCAAGGTAGTAGGCTCAACGGATTCTTAGAACAACAGAGAGTAATTCGGGGCATCTTGTAATAATAAGAGCAACTGGGGATGAAGGTATGAACGACAATGTAGGTAGTTACCCATAAGAATTTATCGATGGTAGGGATCGCAATGCGAAGGGTACAAGGGACTTGGTAAAACATCGGAGAGTGTCTTCAAAATCTTCTGATGCACCAAGCATTCTTCCGGAGTGAGGGGCTCTCCGAGAGAAAGTATTTACGAGAACCTAGAGTTATACTTAGCAAAATCATTTAACCCAAATAGAAGAGAGATCAGATCCCCAGAGTATAGACGAGGAGTAAAAGATCCTAATACCACCCAATGGCGACATGGACCCATAAGCCACACATCCATGTTAGTAAAACAATTTTTCAAATTCTACACTCAACCTCGGCCAAGGAGTTGGAAAGGGGGATCCTACAGGCAGTCGGCTCTGATACCAACTTGTGACGCCCCCGATTTAATCATACACCAATCATACACGCAAATGTGTACGATCAAGATCAGGGACTCACGGGAAGATATCACAACACAACTCTAGACACAAATTAAAATAATACAAGCTTTATATTACAAGCCAGGGGCCTCGAGGGCTCGAATACATAGCTTGATACACAAGAGTCATCGGAAGCAACCATATCTGAGGACAGACATAAGTTAAACAAGGATGCCTTAAGAAGGCTAGCACAAAAGCAACATGATCGAAGAGGTAAGGCCTCCTGCCTGGGACCTCCTAACTACTCCTGGTCGTCGGCGGCCTCCATGTAGTAGCATCCATCAGCGGTGGCATCTGGCTCCAAGGATCCACCATCCGGTTGCACCAACCGGAAAGAAGATAGAAGGGGGAAAAGGGGTAGCAAAGCAACCGTGAGTACTCATCCAAAGTACTCGCAAGCATCAGATCTATACTAAGTATGCATTTGTATCAAATGGAAGGGTTGTATCTGTGGACTAAACTGCAAAATGCCAGAATAGAGGGGGAAAGGCTAGCCTATCGAAGACTAGCATCTTCACGCAGCTCCGAGCATCTTGCAGCATGTAGAAGAGTAAAGAATAGCAGTTTATATTTAACAAGCATGTTGTAACATTAAGGCCCAGAGATCCTTCCTCGACTCCCTACGAGAAAGCAATCCCGGAGCCACATATCTCAAGTATCCAATTGTAGTTGTATAAGATCAGGATATAAGTCTGAACGTCCGTTACCATGGACATGGCTATTAATAGATAATCTTCCCTACAGGGGTGCACCATGTTTTCCAACATGCTCGATCACTCTGACCGAACACACCTTTCTAGGGTCAATGCCCGCCCTCGAAAGATCAACACGTCGCAGCCCGACCTAGGCTCAACAGAGAGGTCCCCGCCGGTCTACGTCCTAAGCACTCCGGGGTCTGGGCCCATCGCCCGTTGCACTTCGGGTCGTTGCGAGCAGGGCGGACCAGGCTCCACCACTACAGGATGGTGCCGACCCAGCCGTGCCGCACTGCTGAACTGGACGTCTGACAAAGCTTCGGCTGATAATGCGACGTCGAGGCCCATAACTATTCTCACGTGGTGGTTGGTGCGTACAGTCCAGAGGCCAACTCAGAACAAATACCCAAACCATAGTGTATTATTATCTTGCGGAGACGAGCAGAGACTCACGATCGAAAGTGACCCCGTCGCCCCTTCTCGTGGACTTACGACAAGGGCCCAGAATGCCCGGCCGTGCCACGTAACCATCTTGCGGGTGCTCTCCGGGCCCGCCCGACTTCCACCAAGGTCTCAAGTAAAGTCATTGTAACTGTGTGTCCAGACATCAAGGGGAAAACCCGAGGAATCACCCCCGGTGGATTCCAATCAATGTAATCATCAAGGTGAATGTAAGAGGGACCACCCT
This sequence comes from Triticum aestivum, assembly GCF_018294505.1. Taxonomy (NCBI): domain Eukaryota; kingdom Viridiplantae; phylum Streptophyta; class Magnoliopsida; order Poales; family Poaceae; genus Triticum; species Triticum aestivum. The sequence continues at coordinate 403,834,988 of NC_057801.1, read as the reverse complement.
CGAGGTTCACTCTTGAGGTGTTAAACGACAGAGCCGTATCGGGAATGGTGAAAGGGGAAATCACCCTCGTTGAACACGACCGAATAGCTACACTACAGAATTATCATCAGGAGTGCGTTATGAGGGATCACCCTCGGCACTCGATAGTAGCTCTGCGGAGTCGAGCAACTAAAGGGGCGTGATGTGATGTGAGGTGTTGGGCTCTGGTCGTCGATCACGTCGATCGAGGCGTCGATGATTAAGTAGGGGCAACAAGGACAAGTGGGGGTCACTGATGGATCACTAGCCAACCTATACTAAGCAGTTTAGGATGAGCAGGTAGGTAACGATAAGCAGGTACAAAAGCAGGCTATGCATCAGAATAGTTGCAAACAAATACAATAGCAAAATCTAATGCAAGCATGAGGGAATAGAATGGGCGATATCAGTATGATCAAAGGGGGGGCTTGCCTGGTTGCTCTAGCAAGGAGGGGTCGTCATCGACGTAGTCGATCACAGGGGCAGCATCAGTCTCGGGGTCTACCGAGAGAAAAGGGGGAAGAAACAGTAAATATAAAGCAAACAATAAAGCATAACATGGTAATACGTGGTGTTAGAGGTGAACTAACGCAGTGCTAGACGTTGCAGACGGAGAGGGAAAACATCCGGAGGGGTTTCCCCGACGTTTGCCATTTTCCGGACAGATGAAAAGAGAGGGGACGGTTCCATGTTCAGCATGCTAGGGGCATGTGAAAGATGAACGAATCGCGTATCCGGATTCGTTGGATTTTTCTGAGCAACTTTCATGTAGAAAACATTTTCATCCGAGCTACGGTTTATTTTCTATGAATTTTCAAAGATTAAAGCATATTCTGAAAACATTTAAATTAACAGAAAAGGAATTATGACGTCAGTAGAGTGTCAGCATGACATCAGCAGGTCAACAGACCCGCTGACTGGTCAAACTGACCAATAGGTCCCACCAGTCAGCCTCTCTTACGTAACAGAGTTTATTTCAAACTAATCTGGGGGTTATTTAGCTACTGGGCCCCACATGTCAGTGACTGGTTAGGTTAACTAATTAGTTTTATTTATAAAAACGTTTAATTAGCCTAATTAATCAAAAGGGACACATGTCATTCAGAGGGGTGAATAGCAACTGCGTTGACCAGAGTCAACGTACTCAACTGGGGCGTTGGTGCCCACTGGCAGCCTCACTAGGGTGAGCCCCGCAGGGCCACGTCCGTGCCAGGTCTGCACGGCGGCCGAAGCAACACCGACGACCACAAGAGGCGGCGGTGACGCGCGGGATTCGTCCCCCATCTTTCGTTTGACACGCGGGGGGGGGGGGGTGCGTTCGGTCGAGGGAGATGAGTCGCATCGAACTGGGGGTGGTAGCCGGGTCGAGGCCGGCTGGAGACGACGGTGGCGAGCGGTGGAGCGGACGCTGGAGATCGGGCAGCGATGGAAACAAAGCTAGAGGGCGCAGGGAGACCAGCTAGAGGCTCAGGCGGCACCAGGGAGATGCCCTTAGCACGTTGCCGTGCTTTCCGGGCCTTGGCAACGACTACAACGACAGCGACTAGCTGCACGGCGGAGCCGAGCTCGACCATGGCGGACGCGGTGGCTACCGGAGCGCAAGAGGCCAGGGGAGCGAGGGGAGAGGATGAGGGGCTCACCGCGTGGCGCGAGAAAGGCCCTCGATAGGTTAGGAGCGCAGGGGAAGGCCGAATCGACAACGGCGGCGTCCGGCGACCCGGGGAGGACGAAGACGGGGATCCAGTGTTGCGGGGCTTGCCAATTCGTGTTCGTGGCCATAGTCGACATAGCGGAGCACGGCTGGTTATGTCGGAGGAGCACGAGGGAGGCGGTCGCCGCAGTGATGCGAGGTGGGACGCGGTGATGGCGCTCGGGTGAGGCGGGCGAGCGAGAGAGGGGAGGAGCGCGTGGATCTGGGAGGCGAGAGAGGGGAGTGGAGGTAGGTGAGGGGGAGGACTCGAGGCGTCTGGGGCGTGGAGGCCTTATCCTCCCATCGGAGCCGGCGAGGGGGTCCGGTGGAGACGCGCACGCGCGGTCGCTCGCACAGTGGGGAGAGGGAAGACGACAGAGGAGGAGTGGGCCGGCCTAGCTGGGCCAGTTGGCCCGGGTGGGCTGAAGCCCAAGGGGAGGCCAGGGGCTCTAGCCCCTTTTCTCCCTTTTTGTTTTTTGTTTTAGCTTTAGCTTTTCTTTTTGTTTACAGAAAAAAAAATGCTATGCAATATTTGAGCTGCCAAAAGGAGTTCTCTAAAATGTGGGACTTGGCCAAATAAATACATTACAATATTTGGCACCTGCCACAAAAAGTTTGGGAGGAGTTTGAATTGACTTGGATTTTTCACAAATGGAAAAACATTAAAAAAAGCCGATTTGGAACTGCATTAATTCCCAGGGTAAATTACCTATCTCAAATGATGTTGAAACACTCATGAAATTTAGTTAGCAAAAATTTGCAACCCAGCGAACATTTTTGTTTTACTGTTTGGAGAAATAATTTATTTGACTTTATTTTAAAAATTGAATTTGAATTGGTTTTGAATCAAAGTGAGATTAGCAATAGTAACCGTGATGACTTGGCATCATTAGTAGGGATTACAGTAGCTTGATTATCCGGGCATTACAAACAACACCTTCCATGCGTCCTTGTGCGTCGTGCCTTAGAGCTCTTGAAGTGTCTGGTGTTCGGCCGGGACGAACTCACACAGATTAAAAGCCCGTCTTTGGCACGAAAGGATTCGGCGGACGAGCATGACCTGGACCACGTTGACAAGCTTGATTTTCTTGTCAATCATATTCTTGATGCAGTTCTGAAGTCCGGTCAGTTCCGCAGGCTCGCCCTAGGCGAGACCCTTCTTTTCCCAGGAGGTGAGCCGCATGGGAATTCTGGATCGGAATTCGGGGGCCGCCGACCAGTTGGCGTCACGTGGCTTGGTGATGTAGAACCACCCCGATTGCCACCCTTTCACGGTCTCTGCAAAGGAGCCGTCAAGCCAGGTGACGTTGGGCATCTTGCCCACCATGGCACCTCTGCACTCCGCTTGCTGGCCACTCACGATCTTTGGCTTCACGCAGAAGATTCATAGCCACAAGCCGAAGTGAGGCTTGATGCGGAGGAAGGCCTCGCACACGACGACGAATGCCGAGATGTTGAGGATGAAGTTTGGGGCTAGATCGTGGAAGTCCATCCCATAGTAAAACATAAGCCCGCAGACGAAGGGATGAAGTGGAAATCCCAGTCAGCGGATGAAGTGGGCAAGGAACACGACCCTCTCGTGGGGTCCCGGAGTCGGAGTGATCTGCCCTGCGTCCGGCAGCCGGTGCGCAATATCTGCGGCCAAGTATCCGGCCGCCCGGAGCTTCATGATATGCTCCTCCTTCACGGTGGAGGACACCCACTTGCCCCCTGCTCCGGACATGTTTGTCTTGTTGGGGAACATAGTAATTTCAAAAAAAATTCCTACGCACACGCAAGATCATGGTGATGGCATAGCAACGAGAGGGGAGAGTATTGTCCATGTACCCTCGTAGACCGTAAGCGGAAGCGTTATGACAACGCGGTTGATGTAGTCGTACGTCTTCATGATCCGACCGATCCAAGTACCGAACGTACGGCACCTCTGAGTTCAGCACACGTTCAGCTCGATGACGATCCCCGGGCTCCAATCCAGCAAAGCTTCGGGGATGAGTTCCGTCAGCACGACGGCGTGGTGACGATGATGATGCTCTACCGGCGCAAGGCTTCGCCTAAACTCCGCGACGATATGACCGAGGTGGAATATGGTGGAGGGGGGCACCGCACACGGCTAAGGAACGATCCGTAGATCAACTTGTGTTTCTATGGGGTGCCCCCTGCCCCCGTATATAAAGGAGCAAGGGGGGAGGGGGCGGCCGGCCTAGGAGGGGCACGCCAAGGGGAGTCCTACTCCCACCGGGAGTAGGACTCCCTCCTTCCTTGTTGGAGTAGGAGAAAGGGGGAAAGAGGGGGAGAGGAGGAAGGAAAGGGGGGGTGCACCCCTTGTCCAATTCGGACCAGAGGGGGGCTGTGCGCCTCCTTCCTTTCGGCCTCTCTCCTCTATCCCCGTATGGCCCAATAAGGCCCATATACTCCCGGCGAATTCCCGTAACTCTCCGGTACTCCGAAAAATACCCGAATCACTCGAAACCTTTCCGAACTCCGAATATAGTCGTCCAATATATCGATCTTTATGTCTCGACCATTTCGAGACTCCTCGTCATGTCCCCGATCTCATCCGGGACTCCGAACTCCTTCGGTATATCAAAACTCATAAACTCATAATATAACTGTCATCGAAACCTTAAGCGTGCGGACCCTACGGGTTCGAGAACTATGTAGACATGACGTAGAACTATTCTCGGTCAATAACCAATAGGGGAACCTGGATGCTCATATTGGCTCCTACATATTCTACGAAGATCTTTATCGGTCAAACCGCATAACAACATACGTTGTTCCCTTTGTCATCGGTATGTTACTTTCCCGAGATTCGATCGTCGTTATCCAATACCTAGTTCAATCTCGTTACTGGCAAGTCTCTTTACTTGTTACATAATGCATCATCCCGCAACTAACTCATTAGTCACATTGCTTGCAAGGCTTATAGTGATGTGCATTACTGAGAGGGCCCAGAGATACCTCTCCGACAATCGGAGTGACAAAACCTAATCTCGAAATACGCCAACTCAACATGTACCTTCGGAGACACTTGTAGTACTCCTTTATAATCACCCAGTTACGTTGTGACGTTTGGTAGTACCCAAAGTGTTCCTCCGGTAAACGGGAGTTGCATAATCTCATAGTTACAGGAACATGTATAAGTCATGAAGAAAGCAATAGCAATATACTAAACGATCAAGTGCTAGGCTAACGGAATGGGTCATGTCAATCACATCATTCTCCTAATGATGTGATCCCATTAATCAAATGACAACACATGTCTATGGTTAGGAAACATAACCATCTTTGATTAATGAGCTAGTCAAGTAGAGGCATACTAGTGACTATATGTTTGTCTATGTATTCACACATGTATCATGTTTCCGGTTAATACAATTCTAGCATGAATAATAAACATTTATCATGAAATAAGGAAATAAATAATAACTTTATTATTGCCTCTAGGGCATATTTCCTTCAGTCTCCCACTTGCACTAGAGTCAATAATCTAGTTCACATCGCTATGTGATTTAACACCAATATTCACATCTGCATGTGATTAATACCCATAGTTCACATCATCATGTGATCAACACCCAAAGGGTTTACTAGAGTCAATAATCTAGTTCACATCGCTATGTGATTAACACCCAAAAGAGTACTAAGGTATGATCATGTTTTGCTCGTGAGAGAAGCTTAGTCAACGGGTCTGTCATATTTAGAGCCGTATGTATTTCGCTATGTCCACAATGCTCTGCACGGAGCTACTCTAGCTAATTGCTCCCACTTTCAATATGTATCCAGATTGAGACTTAGAGTCATCTGGATTGGTGTAAAAGCTTGCATCGTTGTAACTTTTACGACGGGCTCTTTTATCACCTCCATAATCGAGAAACATCTCCTTAGTCTTCACTAAGGATATTCTTGACCCATGTCCAGTGATCTACTATTAGATCAAAATTGTATTCCTTTGCCAAACACAGAGCAAGGTATACAATAGGTCTGGTTCACAGCATAGCATACTTTATAGAACCTATGACTGAGGCATAGGGAATGATTTTTCATTCTCTTTCTATTTTATGCAATGGTCGGGTCTTGAGTCTTACTCAACTTCACACCTTGTAACACAGGCAAGAACTCCTTCTTTGACTGTTCCATTTTGAACTATTACAAAAATTTATCAAGGTATGTACTCATTGAAAAATCTTATCAAGCGTCTTGATCTATGTATATAGATCTTGATGCTCAATGTGTAAGCAGCTTCACCGAGGTCTTGCTTTGAAAAACTCTTATTCAAGTATCCTTTCATGCTATCCAGAATTTCCATATCATTTCCAATTAACAATATGTCATCCACATATAATATTAGAAATGCTACAGAGCTCCCACTCACTTTCTTGTAAATACAGGTTTCTTCAAAAGTCTGTATAAAACCATATGCTTTCATCAACTCATCAAAGCGTATATTCCAACTCCGAGATGCTTGCACCAGTCCATAGATGGATCGCTGGAGCTTGCACAATTTGTTAGCACCTTTAGGATTGACAAAACCTTCTGGTTGCATCATATGCAACTCTTCTTTAATAAATCTATTAAGGAATGCAGTTTTGACACCCATTTGCCAGATTTCATAAAATGTGGCAATTGCTAACATGATTCAGACAGACTTAAGCTTCGATACGAGTGAGAAAATCTCGTCGTATTCAACACCTTGAACTTGTTGAAAACCTTTCGCAACAAGTCGAGCTTAGTAGATAGTAACACTACTATCAGTGTCCGTCTTCCTCTTGAAGATCCATTTATTTAACATGGCTTGCTGATCATCGAGCAAGTCAATCAAAGTCCATACATTGTTCTCATACATGGATCATATCTCAGATTTTATGGCCTCAAGCCATTTCGTGGAATCTGGGCTCATCATCGCTTCCTCATAGTTCGTAGGTTCATCATAGTCTAGTAACATGACTTCCAGAACATGATTACCGTACCACTCTGGTGCGGATCTTACTCTGGAAGACCTACGAGGTTTGGTAGCAACTTGATCTGAAGTTTCATGATCATCATCATTAACTTCCTCACTAATTGGTGTAGGAATCACTGGAACTGATTTCTGTGATGCACTACTTTCCAATTCGGGAGAAGGTACAAATTACCTTATCAAGCTCTACTTTCCTCCCACTCACTTCTTTCGAGAGAAACTCCTTCTCTAGAAAGGATCCATTCTTAGCAACGAATGTTTTGCCTTTGGATTTGTGATAGAAGGAGTACCCAACAGTTTCCTTTGGGTATTCTATGAAGACGCACTTCTCTGATTTGGGTTCGAGCTTATCAGGTTGAAAACCTTTTTTTCATACAAGCATCGCAACTCCAAACTTTAAGAAACGACAGCTTAGGTTTACTGCTAAACCATAGTTCATACGGTGTTGTCTCAACGGATTTAGATGGTGCCCTATTAAACGTGAATGCAGCTGTCTCTAATGCATAACCCCAAAACGATAGTGGTAAATCAGTAAGAGACATCATAGATCGCACCATATCCAATAAAGTGCGGTTACGATGTTCGGACACACCATAACGTAGTAGTGTTCCAGGTGGCATGAGTTGTGAAACTATTCCACATTGTTTTAATTGAAGACCAAACTCGTAACTCAAATATTTGTCTCCGCGATCAAATCGCAGAAACTTTATTTTCTTGTTACGATGATTTTTCCACTTCACTCTGAAATTCTTTGAACCTTTCAACTATTTCAGACTTATGTTTCATCAAGTAGATATACCCATATCTGCTCAAATCATCTTGTGAAGGTCAGAACATAATGATACTTGCCACGAGCATCAACACTCATTGGATTGCATACATCGGTATGTATTATTTCCAATAAGTCAGTAGCTTGTTCCATTGTTCCGGAGAACGGAGTTTTAGTCATCTTGCCCAAAAGGCACGGTTCGCAAGCATCAAATGATTCATAACCAAGTGATTCCGAAAATCCATCTTTATGCAGGTTTTTCATGCGCTTTACACCGATATGACCCAAACGGCAGTGCCACAAATAAGTTGCACTATCATTATTAACTTTGCATATTTTGGCATCAATATTATGAATATGTGTATCACTACGATCGAGATCCAACAAACTATTTTCATTGGGTGTATGACCATCAAAGGTTTTATTCATTTAAACAGAACAACAATTATTCTCTGATTTTAAATGAATAACCGTATTGCAATAAACATGATCAAATCATATTCATGCTCAACGCAAATGCCAAATGACATTTATTTAGGTTCAACACTAATCCCGAAAGTATAGGGAGTGTGCGATGATGATCATATCAATCTTGGAACCACTTCCAACACACATCGTCACTTCACCCTCAACTAGTTTCTGTTTATTCTGTAACTCCTGTTTTGAGTTACTAATCTTAGCAACCGAACAAGTATCAAATACTCAGGGGCTACTATAAACACTAGTAAAGTACACATCAATAACATGTATATCAAATATACCCTTGTTCACTTTGCCATCCTTCTTATCCACCAAATATTCAAGGCATTTCCGCTTCTAGTGACCTTTTCCTTTGCAGTATAATCACTCAATTTCAGGCTTTGGTCCAGCTTTGGGCTTCTTCGCGGGAGTGACAACTTGCTTGCCATTCTACTTGAAGTTCCCCTTCTTTCCCTTTGCCCTTTTCTTGAAACTAGTGGTCTTGTCAAGCATCAACACTTGATGCTCTTTCTTGATTTCTACCTTCGTCGATTTCAGCATCACGAAGAGCTCGGGAATCGTTTTCGTCATCCCTTGCATTATAGTTCATCACGAAGTTCCAGTAACGTGGTGATGGTGACTAGAGAACTCTATCAATCACTATCTTATCTGGAAGATTAACTCCCACTTGATTCAAGCGATTGTAGTACCTAGACAATCTGAGCACATGCTCACTAGTTGAGCGATTCTCCTCCATCTTTTAGCTATAGAACTTGTTGGAGACTTCATATCTCTCAACTCGGGTATTTGCTTGAAATATTAACTTCAATTCCTGGAACATCTCATATGGTCCATGGCGTTCAAAACATCTTTGAAGTCCCGATTCTAAGCCGTTAAGCATGGTGCACTAAACTATCAAGTAGTCATCATATTGAGCTAGCCAAACGTTCATAACGTCTGCATCTGCTCCTGCAATAGGTCTGTCACCTAGCGGTGCATTAAGGACATAATTCTTCTGTGCAGCAATGAGGATAAACCTCAAATCATGGATCCAATCCGTATCATTGCTACTAACATCTTTCAACACAATTTTCTCTAGGAACATATCAAAATAAACATATGAAAGCAACAGCGCAAGCTATTGATCTACAACATAATTTGCAAAATACTACCAGGACTAAGTTCATGATAAATTAAAGTTCAATTAATCATATTACTTAAGAACTCCCACTTAGATAGACATCCCTCTAGTCATCTAAATGATCACGTGATCCAAATCAACTAAACCATGTCCGATCATCACGTGAGATGGAGTAGTTTCAATGGTGAACATCATTATGTTGATCATATCTACTATATGATTCATGCTCGACTTTTCGGTCTCCGTGTTCCGAGGCCATATCTGTATATGCTAGGCTCGTCAAGTTTAACCCGAGTATTCCGCGTGTGCAACTGTTTTGCACCCGTTGTATTTGAACGTAGAGCCTATCACACCCGATCATCACGTGGTGTCTCAGCACAAAGAACTTTCGCAACGGTGCATACTCAGGGAGAACACTTCTTGATAATTAGTGAGAGATCATCTTAAAATGCTACCGTCAATCAAAGCAAGATAAGATGCATAAAGGATAAACATCACATGCAATCAATATAAGTGATATGATATGGCCATCATCATCTTGTGCTTGTGATCTCCATCTTCGAAGAACCGTCGTGATCACCATCGTCACCGGCGCGACACCTTGATCTCCATCGTAGCATCGTTGTCATTACGCCATCTATTGCTTCTACGACTGTTGCTACCGCTTAGTGATAAAGTAAAGCAATTACATGATGTTTGCATTTCATACAATAAAGCGACAACCATATGGCTCCTGCCAGTTGCCGATAACTTGGTTACAAAACATGATCATCTCATACAATAAAATATAGCATCACGTCTTGACCATATCACATCACAACATGCCCTGCAAAAACAAGTTAGACGTCCTCTACTTTGTTGTTGCAAATTTTACGTGGCTACTACGGGCTTAGCAAGAACCGTTCTTACCTACGCATCAAAACCACAATGATAGTTCGTCAAGTTAGTGCTTTTTTAACCTTTGCAAGGACCGGGTGTAGCCACACTTGATTCAGCTAAAGTGAGAGAGACAGACACCCGCCAGCCACCTTTAAGCGCGAGTGCTCGTAACGGTGAAACCAGTCTCACGTAAGCGTACACGTAATGTCGGTCCGGGCCGCTTCATCTCACAATACCGCCGAACCAAAGTATGACATGCTGGTAAGCAGTATGACTTGTATCGCCCACAACTCACTTGTGTTCTAATCGTGCATATAACATCAACGCATAAAACCTAGGCTCGGATGCCACTGTTGGGGAACGTAGTAATTTCAAAAAAAAATTCCTACGCACACGCAAGATCATGGTGATGGCATAGCAACGAGAGGGGAGAGTATTGTCCACATACCCTCGTAGACCGTAAGCGGAAGCGTTATGACAACGCGGTTGATGTAGTCGTACGTCTTCACGATCCGACCGATCCAAGTACCGAACGTACGGCACCTCCAAGTTCAGCACACGTTCAACTCGATGACGATCCCCGGGCTCCGATCCAGGAAAGCTTCGGGGATGAGTTCCGTCAGCACGACGGCGTGGTGATCATGATGATGCTCTACCGGCGCAGGGCTTCGCCTAAACTCCGCGACGATATGACCGAGGTGGAATATGGTGGAGGGGGGCACCGCACACGGCTAAGGAACGATCCGTAGATCAACTTGTGTTTCTATGGGGTGCCCTCTGCCCCCGTATATAAAGGAGCAAGGGGGGAGGGGGCGGCCGGCCTAGGAGGGGCGCGCCAAGGGAAGTCCTACTCCCACCGGGAGTGGGACTCCCTCCTTCCTTGTTGGAGTAGGAGAAAGGGGGAAAGAGGGGGGAGGAGGAAGGAAAGGGGGCCGCACCCCTTGTCCAATTCGGACCAGAGGGGGGCTGTGCGCCTCCTTCCTTTCGGCCTCTCTCCTCTATTCCCGTATGGCCCAATAAGGCCCATATACTCCCCGGCGAATTCCCGTAACTCTCCGGTACTGCGAAAAATACCCGAATCACTCGGAACCTTTCCGAACTCCGAATATAGTTGTCCAATATATTGATCTTTATGTCTCGACCATTTCGAGACTCCTCGTCATGTCCCCGATCTCATCCGGGACTCCGAACTCCTTCGGTACATCAAAACTCATAAACTCATAATATAACTGTCATCGAAACCTTAAGTGTGCAGACCCTACGGGTTCGAGAACTATGTAGACATGACCTAGAACTATTCTCGGTCAATAACCAATAGCGGACCCTGGATGCTCATATTGGCTCCTACATATTCTATGAAGATCTTTATCGGTCAAACCGCATAACAACATACGTTGTTCCCTTTGTCATCGGTATGTTACTTGCCTAAGATTCGATCGTCGGTATCCAATACCTAGTTCAATCTCGTTACTGGCAAGTCTCTTTACTCGTTACATAATGCATCATCCCACAACTAACTCATTAGTCACATTGCTTGCAAGGCTTATAGTGATGTGCATTACCGAGAGGGCCCAGAGATACCTCTCCGACAATCGGAGTGACAAAACCTAATCTCGAAATACGCCAACTCAACATGTACCTTCGGAGACACCTGTAGTACTCCTTTATAATCACCTAGTTATGTTGTGATGTTTGGTAGTACCCAAAGTGTTCCTCCGATAAATTGGAGTTGCATAATCTCATAGTTACAGGAACATGTATAAGTCATGAAGAAAGCAATAGCAATATACTAAACGATCAAGTGCTAGGCTAACGGAATGGGTCATGTCAATCACATCATTCTCCTAATGATGTGATCCCATTAATCAAATGACAACACATGCCTATGGTTAGGAAACATAACCATCTTTGATTAATGAGCTAGTCAAGTAGAGGCATACTAGTGACTATATGTTTGTCTATGTATTCACACATGTATCATGTTTCCAGTTAATACAATTCTAGCATGAATAATAAACATTTATCATGAAATAATGAAATAAATAATAACTTTATTATTGCCTCTAGGGCATATCTCCTTCATGTCTATGCGGAGAAGGTGTGAACTAGGGCGCTGGAGCTCAAGGATGCGAGAATGGATAAGCAGAGGAGGAAGAAGACGTGGGTAAAAATGGGGAAATCCTTATCCCTTTATAGAGGTGATGAAGACGGTGCGCCTCCCCACTTGCCCGTTGAAGATCGCTTATTTCCCAAGCGCCATGATTGATAGTGCGATTGGGTTACCCATACCCGTATTGATGGGAATCCCGTGATAAGGGGACACGATCTCTGCTTCTACAAGACGTGCCGAGGAAACTGCCTCGCAATATACGCTGTGGCTGGTTATGGGAAAGCGGTTCGAACAATGACTCGACCATAGTGTCATGTCACATCGTCTATAGTCGTCCGAAGACTACGTTTGTGGAATATCGTTCTCTCTACGATGGTATGTGAAGATCATCTTGCGGATCCGGACACGATTTAAGTGTTCGATAATTACTTTGGAGTATTTGGGGATGGAACCCGCCTTGCAATGCCGAAGACAAACTGCGCGCCGAACTCATCGTCATTGAAGCCTGGTTCAGGGGCTACTGAGGAGTCCTGGATTAGGGGGTATCCGGACAGCCGGACTATATACTTTGGTTGGACTGTTGGACCATGAAGATACAAGACTCAAGACTTCATCCCGTGTCCGGATGGGACTCTCCTTTGCGTGGAAGACAAGCTTGGCGATCCGGATATTAGATTTCCTTCTTTGTAACCGACTCCGTGTAAACCCTAGCCCCCTCCGGTGTCTATATAAACCGGAGGGTTTGGTCCGTATAGGGACGATCACAACAATCATAATCATCATAGGGTAGCTCTTAGGGTTTAGCCTCTACGATCTCGTGGTAGATCAACTCTTGTAATACTCATATCATCAAGATCAAGCAAGCAGGAAGTAGGGTTTTACCTCCATCGAGAGGGCCCGAACCTGGGTAAAACATTGCGTCCCTTGCCTCCTATTACCATTAGCCTTAGACGCACAGATCGGGACCCCCTACCCGAGATCCGCCGGTTTTGACACCAACAATGGGAATCTCCATAGCCCGTTGATTAGCCGCGTCGATGTGAGACTTCCTCACTTTTTGTCTTCTCCACATAACCTCCACCATCATATTCTATTCCACCCATAGTGCTATATCCATGGCTCACGCTCATGTATTGCGTGAAGGTTGAAAAAGTTTGAGAATACTAAAGTACGAAACAATTGCTTGGCTGACACCGGGATAGGCATGAGGGGTAGCTTGTGTTAAGAAAAGGGAGCATACAAGACTATATGATTTTGTAGGGATAACATTCTGAAGCATTGATATTTTGAAATACATGATTGTTTGTTGGGATGCCCTAAGTATTATTGTTTTTATGTCAAATGATAGACTATTGCTTTGAATCACTTGTGTCTTAATATTCATGCCATGATTAGATATATGATCAAGATTATGCTAGGAAGCATTCCACATCAAAAATTATCTTTTTTTATCATTTACCTACTCGAGGACGAGCAGGAATTAAGCTTGGGGATGCTGATACGTCTCCGTTGTATCTATAATTTTTGATTGTTCCATGCCAATATTATTCAACTTTCATATACTTTTGGCAACTTTTTATATTATTTTTGGGACTAACATATTGATCCAGTGCCCAGTGCCAGTTCCTGTTTGTTGCATGTTTTATGTTTTGCAAAAACCCAATATCAGACGGAGTCCAAACGGGACAAAAATGGACGGAGATTATTTTTGGAATATTTAAGATTTTTGGGAAGAAAAATCAATGCGAGACGGTGCCCGAGGGGGCCACGAGGTAGGGCGGCGTCCCCCAGGGGGCAGGCGCGCCCTGGACCCTCGTGGGCAACCCGTATGGCGGTTGACGCTCTTCTTTTGCCGCAAGAAAACTAATTTTATGAGAAAAATTTGGGTGAAAGATTCAACCCAATCGGAGTTATGGATCTTCAGATATAGAACAAACGGTGAAAGGGAAGGATCAGAGAACGCAGAAACAGAGAGAGAGAGACAGAGAGATAGATCCAATCTCGGAGGGGCTCTCGCCCCTCCCACACAATGGGATCCAAGGACTAGAGGGGAAACCCTTCTCCCATCTAGGGAGAAGGTCAAGGAAGAAGAAGAAGAAGGGGGGCTCTCTCCCCCTTGCTTCCGGTGGCGCCGGAACGCTGCCGGGGGCCATCATCATCACCGCGATCTTCACCAACACTACCATCATATTCACCAACATCTCCATCACCTTCCCCCTCTATATTCAGTAGTTCACTCTCCCGCAACCCGCTGTACCCTCTACTTGAACATGGTGCTTTATGCTTCATATTATTATCCAATGATGTGTTGCCATCCTATGACGTCTGAGTAGATTTTCGTTGTCCTACCGGTGATTGATGAATTGCTATGATTGGTTTGAATTGCATGTTTTATTATTGGTGCTGTTCTATTGTGCCCTCCGTGTCGTGCAAGCGTGAGGGATTCCCGCTGTAAGGTTTGCAATATGTTCATGATTTTCTTATGGTGGGTGGCGTGAGTGATAGAAGCATAGACCCGAGTAAGTAGGTTGTTTGCGTATGGGATAAAGGGGACTTGATGCTCTAATGCTATGGTTGGGTTTTACCTTAATGATCTTTAGTAGTTGCGGATGCTTGCTAGAGTTCCAATCATAAGTGCATATGATCCAAGAAGAGAAAGTATGTTAGCTTATGCCTCTCCCTCAAATAGAATTGCAATAGTGATTACCGGTCTAGTAACGTAGTCAATTGCTTAGGGACAATTTCACAACTCCTACCACCAATTTTCCACACTCGCTATATTTACTTTATTGCTTCTTTATCTAAACAACCCCTAGTTTATATTTACGTGCTCTTTATTACCTTGCAAACCTATCCAACAACACCTACAAAGTCCTTCTAGTTTCATACTTGTTTTAGGTAAAGCGAATGTTAATCGTGCGTAGAGTTGTATCGGTGGTCGATAGAACTTGAGGGAATATTTGTTCTACCTTTAGCTCCTCGTTGGGTTCGACACTCTTACTTATCGAAGGAGGCTACAATTGACCCCGTATACTTGCGGGTTATCAGGACCGATTGCATATCTCGGTGAGACCAAAATTATTGCAATAGGAAACAGAGAGTTTGCAAGCCCATCTCGGTGAGACCGAGATCCCATCGGTGGGACCGAATTGATTAGGGTTTCTGGGAGTGGCTATGTCAAGTGAACTCGGTGGCGCCAGATAGATCAAATCGGTGGCGCTGAGTTTGACTTTTGGTATGGGACATATGTGGATATGAGAAAGTGGTTGAGGGCTTGGAGCATATCACTAAGCACTTTGAGCAAGCAAGCCATTAAGCAACACCTCATCCCCTTTTAATAGTATTGGCTTTCCTATGGACTCAATGTGATCTTGGATCATTGAAATAAAATGTAGAGTCCTGAGCTTTGAGCTTGAGCCAATCCTTTGTCCTTAGCATCTTGAAGCGGTTCCACATCCTCTTGTCCATGCCACTCCACTGTTGGACTTATCTGAAATATACTATATAAAGGTATTAGTCCAACAAGAGATATATTGACATTAATTGCCAAAATCACCCGGGGAGCACTTGTGCTTTCAATCTCCCCCTTTTTGGTAATTGATGACAACATACACGAAAGCTTTAGATAAAGATATAGAGAAAGGCAGCTAGAGCTTTGGAAGGACATGTAACATGCATAGGCTCCCCCTACATATATGCAATCATGTAAATATGGAACATAAGATCATGTGAGTGCATAATCATGATAGAGCAAGCAATGAGTTACATGTGTCTTGGCTATATGCATCAGAGCAAATTGTGTGAATATCGGAAATGTACCTTCATGCTCATGAGTCCTTCTTCCAAAAAATATGTACATCAACAAGAGATACTCATGCACATGAGTGTGATGCATATACTTACCTTGTGGTATTGAGCTAAGTTTAGAAGAGATGAACCTGAGTAAACAAGGTTAGACAAACAGAAACATCTACTAAACAGAGCAAGAGCAGCAAACCACAAGAGTACCAAGATTGGGATGACATGTAGAGAGTAAGTACTAGGTACTCTATTTGAGTGTAGACATGTCCCCAAAGGTAAAGATATGCAATGAATTCGAAGATTTCCTTCCCTTAGATGTCTTGCCGTTCTCCCCTGAATCTTATATGGGATATAGGGAGAAGATAGGAATAGAAAACAGAACAAAGCAAACACACAAACAACATGAACATGTCTTTCCCCTCTAAAGACATGTGACTTCTCTCCTCTTTGAATACCAAGCATCTGGGGTTTCTCTTTGATGTGATTATTTGTCTCTCTTTCCCCCTTTTGATATGATTAAGCTTTGATGTGAGCTCTCTCTTCCCCTTTGACATCAATTTCCAAGAAGGGGTCTTCTGGAGTGTGAGTCAAATAGGTTTGGTCCTTGAGTCACATAGCAAAGTAGCAGGAAAAAATAAGGTGCTGGTGGAGGATAAGAATCATCGAGTGGAGCTGGAACAAAATGTGCAGGATCCAAATGACAAAGTGTCTGCTCAGTATTTGAAATTGGTCACTCCAAGTTGTTGTCTTTGGTGGCACCGAGGTGATTTGGTTTGACCGGAAGGGACAAATCGGTGTGTCCGAGTTCATTACAGAGACAAAACACTTGTCGTCTTAGCTCACTAGGCAAATAAGATCTCACAAAGATTTGCAGGGAATTAACTAAAGGATTTTCAATGAATAGGATGCAGGGAATGCACAACAAAAATTAAAAATAAAAAACATCTAGATGATTTGAGAAGGGAAACAAATATGCAAGAGACAAATGCAAGAACAAGGAGAAACACTAGAGAAATTCATCTAGAATTGGTCGGCGACAAAGTCACCTATGTTAGAGTATATTGACTTAGGAGTTAAGTGAAGACACTTGATCATAGGTCATACTCATTGTTTAAGCTCAAAATGGGGTTGCCATTTTTTGTTTAAGCATTTTGATGTATTCACATCTTGTTGAGATGCTTTGACCCATGACTTGGGGTAAAGCTTCTCTAAGATGGAATAACATACCTTGGGTGGTGGTGTTGATCTTGATCATATAGTTGAACTTGTGTGGGATGCTCAAGGTTGATGTAGTTCATTGGGAGCACCACTTGTAATTGGAGTTCATCTACCTACATGAGTTAGTTTTGCAAGGAGGAGCACTTGTGTATCCAAAGTGTCAATCATGAATTTGATATATATAAATTGTCAAAGGATATGTTTGAAGGGTTTCATGCTTCCTTGTCTTCAACCACCATATTGTAGAGACTTGGTGATGTAGAGATTGCTCAAGATGTGAGTGAGTTGCAATCTCATAGATTTAGATTCATCCAAGTACCTACAAGGGTTAGATAACATGCAAGGGTGCAAATATATCCAAGACATATGATTATCATCATAAGAGAAATATCAAGGATTAGTCATAGGCTCATGCCTTGCATGTATCCAAATGGAGTTCCTACTCCAAGTTTGAAGCATCAATGATGTTCAATTCACATCTCAACCGGCAAAATACTTTCTCATCAAGCGATTTGGTGAATATATTCGCCAATTGCTTATCGGTATGAACATGCTAAAGGTCAATGTCTCCTTTAGCAACATGATCTCAAATGAAATGATGATGAACCTAAATATGCTTAGTTCGAGAATGTTGCACGGGATTGTGAGCAATCTTAATAGCACTTTCATTGTCACAAAGCAATGGAACATGTTTCACATATATCCTATAATCTTTAAGAGTTTGGGTCATCCAAAGTAATTGAGCACAACATGAACCGGCGACAATGTATTCCGCTTCGGCGGTGGATAAGGATACCGAGTTTTGTTTCTTGGAGGACCAAGACACAAGAGATCTGCCAAGAAATTGACAAGTACCCAAAGTGTACTTTCTATCGACCTTGTCTCCGGCATAGTCTGAATCGGAGTAGCCAACAAGATCAAAAGAAGACCTCTTTGGATACCAAATGCCAAAATTTGGTGTATGTATTAAGTATCTCACTATCCTTTTCACAGCCTTAAGATGACATTCTTTAGGGGCCGCTTGATATCGTGCACACATGCACACACTTAGCATAATATCGGGACGGGAGGCACATAGATATAACAATGAACCAATCATAGAGCGGTAAACTTTTTGATCAACGGGTTCACCATCTTTAGTCAAATCAAGATGTCCACTAGTAGGCATGGGTGTATTCATACCTTTGCATTTTGCATATTGAACTTCTTGAATAAGTCCTTGGTGTACTTTGTTTGAGAGACAAAGTTACCTTCATTAGTTTGCTTGATTTGCAAACCAAGAAAGAATTTGAGTTCACTCATCATGGACATCTCAAACTTCTCCGACATTAGCTTTCCAACTTTCTCACTAAAACGAGGGTTAGTTGAACCAAATATAATATCATCAACATAAATTTGGCACACAAATAATTCTCCATTAACCTTTTTAGTGAAAAGAGTAGAATCAGTTTTTCCAATCTCAAAGCCTTTTTCAATGAGGACCTTGGACAAGCATTTATACCATGCTCTAGGAGCTTGTTTAAGACCATAAAGAGCTTTGTGAAGTTTGTAAACATGATTGGGTTTCTTAGGATTAATAAAGCCGGGAGGTTGTTTAACATAATCTTCCTCCTCAATTTCACCTTTTAGAAAAGCACTTTTAATGTCCATTTGGTACAAGGTAATAGCATGGTGATTGGCATAAGCAAGTAAGATGCGAATGGACTCAAGTCTAGCAACGGGGACATATGTCTCACCATAGTCCATACCTTCGACTTGAGTGTAGCCTTGGCCGATGAGACGTGCTTTGTTGCGAACGACTTCTCCATCTTCATCTTGCTTGTTGCGAAAAATCCATTTGGTACCGATGATGTTGTGGTTGTTATCGGGCTTCTCGACCAATGTCCACACTTGGTTTCTTTCAAAGTTGTGTAGCTCGTCATGCATGTCATTTATCCAATCCGGATCTTCCAATGCTTCTTCAACCTTCATGAGTTCAATGCTAGAGATGAATGAATAATGTTCACACAAATTAGCCAAACGAGATTTAGAGCGAGTGATTCTCCCGGTCTGGATATCATTGTAGATTTGCTCGACGGGATGGTCTCTGGCGACTCTTGCTCGAGCTCATGAGAGCTTATGTTTTGGTTGGGGTGGAACATCTTATTCAGCATCTTGTTCTTCTTCTTGGCCTCCTTCATTGTTGATGTTGTCGTTCTCTTGTCGTGGTGGAGAAGGAGGTTGATGAGGTTCATCTTGGTGTACTTCCTCGTTTTCTTCATCTTGGTGTGTCCCACTTGTGGATGCTTCCATATCAACTCTTGGTTCACCTTGTCATGACATAGAAGCTTCCACTTGGATGGACGAGGTACTCTCCTTCACCTCCGTTGGACGAATCTTGCCAATAGACAAGTCTTGGATTGCATCCGAAGGGTCTTTGTCTCCTACATCAATTGGCAATTGCTCTACTTGCGAGCCATTAGATTCATCAAACTTCACATCTACCGTCTCTTCAACCTTTCGGGTGAAATTGTTGTAGACACGGTAAGTGTGAGAGTTTGAGCCATAACCAAGTAGGAAACCTTCATGAGATTTAGGAGCAAATTTAGAACGACGATGCTTATGAAGAATGTAGCACTTTGAGCAGAATACTCGAAAGTATACAACTTGGGGTCTGTTACCGGTGAGGAGTTCGTATGCTGTGTTGCCGAGTAGCTTGTGAAGATACTGTTGGGGAACGTTGCAGAAAATTAAAATTTTTCCTACGGTTTCACCAAGATCCATCTATGAGTTCATCTAAGCAACGAGTCATGGGAGAGAGATTGCATCTACATACCACTTGTAGATTGCGTACGGAAGCGTTCGAGGGAACGGTGATGATGGAGTCGTACTCGCCGTGATTCAGATCACCGATGACCAAGTGCTGAACGGACAGCACCTTCGCGTTCAACACACGTACGGTACGGACGATGTATCCTCCTTCTTGATCCAGCAAGGGGGAAGGAGAGGTTGAGGAAGAAGGCTCCAGCAGCAGCACGACGACGTGATGATGGTGGAGAGGCAGTACTCCGACAGGGCTTCGCCAAGCGCACAACGGAGGAGGAGAGGTGTTGGGGAGGGGAGGGGCTGCGCCTTGGATCAGGTGTTCAGCCCTCCCCTCACCCCTTATTTATAGGGGAAGGGGAAAGGGGGCCGGCCCCCTCTATATGAGATCTAGAGGGGGGGGGGCGGCCAGGGAGGGGGCTTGCCCCCCAAGCAAAGGGGGTGCGCCCCCTTTAGGGTCCCCCCCCCAACCCTAGGCGCATGGGCCCAAGGGGGGGGGCGCCCAGCCCTCCAGGGGCTGGTTCCCTGCCCCACGCGGCCCATGTGGCCCACCAAGAGGGGTGGCCCCTCCCGGTGGACCCCCGGAACCTCTCGGGTGGCCCCGGTACAATACCGATATGCCCCCGAAACTTTCTGGTGTCCGCATGACAACTTCCCATATATAAATCTTTACCTCCGGACCATTCCGGAACTCCTCATGACGTCCGGGATCTCATCCGGGACTCCGAACAACATTCGGTAATCACATACAAGTCTTCCTAATAACCCTAGCGTCACCGAACCTTAAGTGTGTAGACCCTACGGGTTCGGGAGACACGCAGACATGACCGAGACGGCTCTCCGGTCAATAACCAACAGCGGGATCTGGATACCCATGTTGGCTCCCACATGCTCCTCGATGATGTCATCGGATGAACCACGATGTCGAGGATTCAATCAACCCCGTATGCAATTCCCTTTGTCAGACGGTATGTTACTTGCCCGAGACTCGATCGTCGGTATCCCAATACCTCGTTCAGTCTCGTTACCGGCAAGTCACTTTACTCGTACCGTAATGCATGATCCCGTGACCAGACACTTGGTCACTTTGAGCTCATTATGATGATGCACTACCGAGTGGGCCCAGTGATACCTCTCCGTAATCCGGAGTGACAAATCCCAGTCTCGATCCGTGTCAACACAACAGACACTTTCGGAGATACCTGTAGTGCACCTTTATAGTCACCCAGTTACGTTGTGACGTTTGGTACACCCAAAGCACTTCTACGGTATCCGGGAGTTACACGATCTCATGGTCTAAGGAAGAGATACTTGACATTGGAAAAGCTCTAGCAAAACGAACTACACGATCTTGTGCTATGCTTAGGATTGGGTCTTGTCCATCACATCATTCTCCTAATGATGTGATCCCGTTGTCAATGACATCCAATGTCCATAGTCAGGAAACCATGACTATCTGTTGACCAACGAGCTAGTCAACTAGAGGCTTACTAGGGACGTATTGTGGTCTATGTATTCACACGTGTATTACGATTTCCGGATAATACAATTATAGCATGAATAAAAGACAATTATCATGAACAAGGAAATATAATAATAATCCTTTTATTATTGCCTCTAGGGCATATTTCCAACAGTCTCCCACTTGCACTAGAGTCAATAATCTAGTTACATTGTGATGAATCGAACACCCATAGAGTTCTGGTGTTGATCATGTTTTGCTCGCGAGAGAGGTTTAGTCAACGGATCTGCGACATTCAGATCCGTATGTACTTTGCAAATATCTATGTCTCCATCTTGAACATTTTCACGGATGGAGTTGAAGCGACGCTTGATGTGCCTAGTCTTCTTGTGAAACCTGGGCTCCTTGGCAAGGGCAATAGCTCCAGTGTTGTCACAGAAGAGTTTGATCGGCCCCGACGCATTGGGTATGACTCCTAGGTCGGTGATGAACTCCTTCACCCAAATTGCTTCATGCGCTGCCTCCGAGGCTGCCATGTACTCCGCTTCACATGTAGATCCCGCCACGACGCTCTGCTTGCAGCTGCACCAGCTTACTGCTCCACCATTCAACATATACACGTATCCGGTTTGTGACTTAGAGTCATCCAGATCTGTGTCGAAGCTAGCGTCGACGTAACCCTTTACGACGAGCTCTTCGTCACCTCCATAAACGAGAAACATGTCCTTTGTCCTTTTCAGGTACTTCAGGATATTCTTGACCGCTGTCCAGTGTTCCTTGCCGGGATTACTTTGGTACCTTCCTACCAAACTTACGGCAAGGTTTACATCAGGTCTGGTACACAGCATGGCATACATAATAGATCCTATGGCTGAGGCATAGGGGATGACGCTCATCTCTTCCTTATCTTTTGCCGTGGTCGGGCATTGAGCCGAGCTCAATCTCACACCTTGCAGTACAGGCAAGAACCCTTTCTTGGACTGATCCATTTTGAACTTCTTCAAAATCTTATCAAGGTATGTGCTTTGTGAAAGACCTATGAGGCGTCTCGATCTATCTCTATAGATCTTGATGCCTAATATATAAGCAGCTTCTCCAAGGTCCTTCATTGAAAAACACTTATTCAAGTAGGCCTTAATGCTGTCCAAAAGTTCTATATCATTTCCCATCAAAAGTATGTCATCTACATATAATATGAGAAATGCTACAGAGCTCCCACTCACTTTCTTGTAAACGCAGGCTTCTCCATAAGTCTGCATAAACCCAAACGCTTTGATCATCTCATCAAAGCGAATGTTCCAACTCCGAGATGCTTGCACCAGCCCATAAATGGATCGCTGGAGCTTGCATACTTTGTTAGCATTCTTAGGATCGACAAAACCCTCCGGCTGCATCATATACAGTTCTTCCTTAAGATGCCCGTTAAGGAATGCCGTTTTGACGTCCATCTGCCATATCTCATAATCATAGTATGCGGCAATTGCTAACATGATTCGGACGGACTTAAGCTTCGCTACGGGAGAGAAAGTCTCATCGTAGTCAATCCCTTGAACTTGCCGATAACCCTTAGCGACAAGTCGAGCTTTATAGATGGTGACATTTCCATCCGCGTCCGTCTTCTTCTTAAAGATCCATTTGTTTTCTATCGCTCGCCGATCATCGGGCAAGTCAGTCAAAGTCCATACTTTGTTTTCATACATGGATTCTATCTCGGATTTCATGGCTTCTAGCCATTTGTTGGAATCTGGGCCCGCCATTGCTTCTTCATAGTTCGAAGGTTCACCGTTGTCCAACAACATGATTTCCAGGACAGGGTTGCCGTACCACTCTGGTGCGGAACGTGTCCTTGTGGACCTACGAAGTTCAGTAGCAACTTGATCCGAAGTACCTTGATCATCATCATTATTTTCCTCTTCAGTTGGTGTAGGCATCACAGGAACATTTTCCTGAGCTGCACTACTATCCCGTTCAAGAGGTAGTACTTCATCGAGTTCTACTTTCCTCCCACTTACTTCTTTCGAGAGAAACTCTTTTTCCAGAAAGGATCCGTTCTTGGCAACAAAGATCTTGCCCTCGGATCTTAAGTAGAAGGTATACCCAATGGTTTCTTTAGGGTATCCTATGAAGACGCATTTTTCCGACTTGGGTTCGAGCTTTTCAGGTTGAAGTTTCTTGACATAAGCATCGCATCCCCAAACTTTTAGAAACGACAGCTTAGGTTTCTTCCCAAACCATAATTCATACGGTGTCGTCTCAACGGATTTAGACGGTGCCCTATTTAAAGTGAATGTAGCTGTCTCTAGAGCGTATCCCCAAAATGATAGCGGTAAATCGGTAAGAGACATCATAGATCGCACCATATCCAATAGAGTGCGATTACGACGTTCGGACACACCGTTACGCTGAGGTGTTCCAGGCGGCGTGAGTTGTGAAACGATTCCACATTTTCTTAAGTGTGTACCAAATTCGTGACTTAAATATTCTCCTCCACGATCCGATCGTAAGAATTTTATCTTTCGGTCACGTTGATTCTCTACTTCATTCTGAAATTCCTTGAACTTTTCAAAGGTCTCAGACTTGTGTTTCATCAAGTAGACATACCCATATCTACTCAAGTCATCAGTGAGAGTGAGAACATAACGATATCCTCCGCGAGCCTCAACGCTCATTGGACCGCACACATCGGTATGTATGATTTCCAACAAGTTGGTTGCTCGCTCCATTGTTCCGGAGAACGGGGTCTTGGTCATTTTGCCCATGAGGCATGGTTCGCATGTGTCAAATGATTCATAATCGAGAGACTCTAAAAGTCCATCAGCATGGAGCTTCTTCATGCGCTTGACACCAATGTGACCAAGGCGGCAGTGCCACAAGTATGTGGGACTATCGTTATCAACTTTACATCTTTTGGTATTCACGCTATGAATATGTGTAACATTACGTTCGAGATTCATTAAGAATAAACCATTGACCATCGGGGCATGACCATAAAACATATCTCTCATATAAATAGAACAACCATTATTCTCGGATTTAAATGAGTAGCCATCTCGTATTAAACGAGATCCAGATACAATGTTCATGCTCAAACTTGGCACTAAATAACAATTATTGAGGTTTAAAACTAATCCCGTAGGTAAATGTAGAGGTAGCGTGCCGACGGCGATCACATCGACCTTGGAACCATTCCCGACGCGCATCGTCACCTCGTCCTTCGCCAGTCTCCGCTTATTCCGCAGCTCCTGCTGTGAGTTACAAATGTGAGCAACGGCACCGGTATCAAATACCCAGGAGTTACTACGAGTACTGGTAAGGTACACATCAATTACATGTATATCAAATATACCTTTAGTGTTGCCGGCCTTCTTGTCCGCTAAGTATTTGGGGCAGTTCCGCTTCCAGTGACCCTTCCCCTTGCAATAAAAGCACTCAGTTTCAGGCTTGGGTCCATTCTTTGACTTCTTCCCGGCAACTGGCTTACCGGGCGCGGCAACATCTTTGCCGTCCTTCTTGAAGTTCTTCTTACCCTTGCCCTTCTTGAACTTAGTGGTCTTATTGACCATCAACACTTGATGTTCTTTCTTGATTTCAACCTCTGCTGACTTCAGCATTGAAAATACTTCAGGAATGGTCTTCACCATCCCCTGCATATTGTAGTTCATCACAAAGCTCTTGTAGCTTGGTGGGAGCGACTGAAGGATTCTGTCAATGACCGCCTCATCCGGGAGGTTAATGTCCAGCTGGGACAGGCGGTTGTGCAACCCAGACATTTTGAGTATATGCTCACTGACAGAACTATTTTCCTCCATCTTACAACTATAGAACTTGTCGGAGACTTCATATCTCTCGACCCGGGCATGAGCTTGGAAAACTAGTTTCAGCTCCTCGAACATCTCATATGCTCCGTGTTGCTCAAAACGCTTTTGGAGCCCCGGTTCTAAGCTGTAAAGCATGCCGCACTGAACGAGGGAGTAATCATCAGCGCGAGACTGCCAAGCATTCATAATGTCTTGGTTCTGTGGGACGGGTGCATCACCTAGCGGTCCTTCTAGGACATATTGTTTCCTGGCAGCTATGAGGATGATCCTCAGGTTCCGGACCCAGTCCGTATAGTTGCTGCCATCATCTTTCAGCTTGGTTTTCTCTAGGAACGCGTTGAAGTTCATGTTGACATGAGCGTTGGCCATTTGATCTACAAGACATATTTGCAAAGGTTTTAGACTAAGTTCATGATAATTAAGTTCATCTAATCAAATTATTGAATGAACTCCCACTCAGATTTGACATCCCTCTAGTCATCTAAGTGTTACACGATCCGAGTCGACTAGGCCGTGTCCGATCATCACGTGAGACGGACTAGTCATCGTCGGTGAACATCTCCATGTTGATCGTATCTTCCATACGACTCGTGTTCGACCTTTCGGTCTCTGTGTTCCGAGGCCATGTCTGTACATGCTAGGCTCGTCAAGTTAACCCTAAGTGTTTTGCATGTGTAAATCTGTCTTACACCCGTTGTATGTGAACGTAAGGATCTATCACACCCGATCATCACGTGGTGCTTCGAAACGACGAACTTTAGCAACGGTGCACAGTTAGGGGGAACACTTTCTTGAAATTATTATAAGGGATCATCTTATTTACTACCGCCGTTCTAAGTAAACAAGATGCATAAAACATAATAAACATCACATGCAATTATATAGTAGTGACATGATATGGCCAATATCATATAGCTCCTTTGATCTCCATCTTCGGGGCTCCATGATCATCTTCGTCACCGGCATGACACCATGATCTCCATCATCATGATCTCCATCATTGTGTCTTCATGAAGTTGTCACGCCAACGACTACTTCTACTTCTATGGCTAATGCGTTTAGCAATAAAGTAAAGTAATTTACATGGCGTTCTTCAATGACACGCAGGTCATACAAAAAATAAAGACAACTCCTATGGCTCCTGCCGGTTGTCATACTCATCGACATGCAAGTCGTGATTCCTATTACAAGAACATGATCTCATACATCACAATATATCATTCATCATTCATCACAACTTCTGGCCATATCACATCACATGACAATTGCTGCAAAAACAAGTTAGACGTCCTCTAATTGTTGTTGCATCTTTTACGTGGCTGCAATTGGGTTCTAGCAAGAACGTTTTCTTACCTACGAATAACCACAACGTGATTTTGTCAACTTCTATTTACCCTTCATAAGGACCCTTTTCATCGAATCCGCTCCAACTAAAGTGGGAGAGACAGACACCCGCCAGCCACCTTATGCAACTAGTGCATGTCAGTCGGTGGAACCGGTCTCACGTAAGCGTACGTGTAAGGTTGGTCCGGGCCGCTTCATCCCACAATACCGCTGAAGCAAGATAAGACTAGTAGCGGCAAGCAAGTTGACAAGATCTACGCCCACAACAAAATTGTGTTCTACTCGTGCAATAGAGAACTACGCATAGACCTAGCTCATGATGCCACTGTTGGGGAACGTTGCAGAAAATTAAAATTTTTCCTACGGTTTCACCAAGATCCATCTATGAGTTCATCTAAGCAACGAGTCATGGGAGAGAGATTGCATCTACATACCACTTGTAGATTGCATACGGAAGCGTTCGAGGGAACGGTGATGATGGAGTCGTACTCGCCGTGATTCAGATCAACGATGACCAAGTGCTGAACGGATAGCACCTCCGCGTTCAACACACATACGGTACGGACGACGTCTCCTCCTTCTTGATCCATCAAGGGGGAAGGAGAGGTTGAGGAATAAGGCTCCAGTAGCAGCACGACGGCGTGATGATGGTGGAGTGGCAGTACTCCGATAGGGCTTCGCCAAGCGCACAACGGAGGAGGAGAGGTGTTGGGGAGGGGAGGGGCTGCGCCTTGGATCAGGTGTTCAGCCCTCCCCTCGCCCCTCTATTTATAGGGGAAGGGAAAAGGGGGCCGTCCCCCTCTAGATGAGATCTAGAGGGGGAGGGGGCGGCCAGGGAGGGGGCTTGCCCCCCAAGCAAAGGGGGTGCGCCCCCTTTAGGGTTCCCCCCCAACCCTAGGCGCATGGGACCAAGGGGGAGGGGGGGCGCCCAGCCCTCCAGGGGCTGGTTCCCTGCCCCATGCGGCCCATGTGGCCCACCAAGAGGGGTGGCCCCTCCCGGTGGACCCCCGGAACCCCTCCGGTGGCCCCGGTACAATACCGATATGCCCCCGAAACTTTCCGGTGTCCGCATGACAACTTCCCATATATAAATCTTTACCTCCGGACCATTCCGGAACTCCTCGTGACGTCCGGGATCTCATCCAGGACTCCGAACAACATTCAGTAATCACATACAAGTCTTCC
Organism: Triticum aestivum; assembly: GCF_018294505.1. NCBI lineage: Eukaryota > Viridiplantae > Streptophyta > Magnoliopsida > Poales > Poaceae > Triticum > Triticum aestivum. The sequence continues at coordinate 403,807,332 of NC_057801.1, read as the reverse complement.
TAATAACCCTAGCGTCACCGAACCTTAAGTGTGTAGACCCTACGGGTTCGGGAGACATGCAGACATGACCGAGACGGCTCTCCGGTCAATAACCAACAACGGGATTTGGATACCCATGTTGGATCCCACATGCTCCTCGATGATGTCATCGGATGAACCACGATGTCGAGGATTCAATCAACCCCGTATGCAATTCCCTTTGTCAGACGGTATGTTACTTGCCCGAGACTCGATCGTCGGTATCCCAATACCTCGTTCAGTCTCGTTACCGGCAAGTCACTTTACTCGTACCGTAATGCATGATCCCGTGACCATACACTTGGTCACTTTGATCTCATTATGATGATGCACTACCGAGTGGGCCCAGTGATACCTCTCCGTAATCCGGAGTGACAAATCCCAGTCTCGATCCGTGTCAAGACAACAGACACTTTCGAAGATACCTGTAGTGCACCTTTATAGTCACCCAATTACGTTTTGACGTTTGGTACACTCAAAGCACTTCTACGGTATCCGGGAGTTACATGATCTCATGGTCTAAGGAAGAGATACTTGACATTGGAAAAGCTCTAGCAAAACGAACTACACGATCTTGTGCTATGCTTAGGATTGGGTCTTGTCCATCACATCATTCTCCTAATGATGTGATCCCGTTGTCAATGACATCCAATGTCCATAGTCAGGAAACCATGACTATCTGTTGACCAACGAGCTAGTCAACTAGAGGCTTACTAGGGACGTATTGTGGTCTATGTATTCACACGTGTATTATGATTTCCGGATACAATTATAGCATGAATAAAAGACAATTATCATGAACAAGGAAATATAATAATAATCCTTTTATTATTGCCTCTAGGGCATATTTCCAACAGATACAAGCGATTTGTTGCATGACAAGCTGTCTCAGCCGCTTCCGCCCAAAAGTGTTTTGGTGTCTTGTACTCATTAAGCATCATTCTTGCCATCTCAATAAGAGTCCGGTTCTTCCTCTCAACAACCCCATTTTTTGAGGCGTGTACGTAGTCGAGAACTCGTGTGAAATCCCTTCTTCGTCAAGGAAGGAATCCACATTTGCGTTCTTGAACTCCATTCCGTTGTCACTGCGAACCTTCTTGATCTTCACTTCAAATTGATTTTGGGACTTCCTAGCGAAGGTCTTGAAGATCTTTTGGACGTGCGATTTATCATCAAGAAAGAACACCCACATAAATCTTGAAAAACCATCGACTATAACTAGACCAAATGAGTTTCCACTGAGACTTTTGTAGGCATTGGGACCAAAGAGATCCATATGAAGTAGCTCGAGCGGTCTTCTCGTGGTCATGATATTCTTCACCGCATAGCTTCCTCCAATCTGTTTTCCTTCTTGGCAAGCGCCTGCAAAGTCTATCCTTGTCAAATATGACATCTTTAACACCAAGGATATGATCACCTTTAATAAGCTTATCAAGATTTCGCATGCCCACATGACCTAACCTTCTATGCCACAACCAGCCTTTAGAAGATTTAGCAATTAAGCAACTTCTAGGTTGAGCCTTTTTTAGTGAAATCAATAATGTATAGATCACCTCTACATATGTCGGTAAAGACCATTTTATGATTATCTCTTCGAAACACTTGGCAATCTACTTTAGTAAATAGGACACTGAAACCAAAGTCAGCTAGTCTAGATACAGAAAGCAGATTGTAGCCAAGAGATTCAACGAGCATAACATTTTGTATGGAGCTATCATGTGATATGGCCACCTTACCAAAGCCAACCACCTTACCCTTTGAGTTATCACCAAAAGTGACATACTTTCGAGGGCCGTCGTTTTCAGCAAGCTCACAAAACATATCCTTATCTCCGGTCATGTGATCGGTACATCCACTATCAAGGACCCATTCCTTTCCTCCTGCCATGTAGCCGCGAAGACTATCCATAAGACCAAAGTGTCTCATTGCATCATCAAGATCATAGTCACTATCATCATCCTCATCATAGTATCCATGTTCAACATCGTTATGTGACAGATCAATTCCTAGAGAGAGTGATTCATTAGACAAATGATCATGACAATAATCATCTTTATGAAATCTAATGGCTTCGAAGATGATATTGCTAATGATTCCAACATCTCCTTTGGCATGCATAATGTCACGAAGCTCAAACAGACAATCATCAAACTTAGGATCACTAGTACTCATTTTATTCAAGGCAATTGACTTATGAAGAATCTCATCTAGATTTTGCAAGGAATAGTTTGGAAATCTTTCCTCAAGAAATCTCTATATAGTATAAGCACAATCAAGAGTAGGCAAGTGACCAATCAAATTTCTAGGCAATCCTCTAATGATAAGATTGATAGTTCTAAGATTGCGAATCATGTCAAGATCCTCATTGGGAGTGGGATGCAAAGGATCAACAAGGCGAGGATAAGGGTTGGTAATGTACTTGCTCAAATGATATTCATTGAAAATCTCAAGCATCTCATTTTTCCACTCATGAAAATACTCTCCATCAAGTATAGGCACTCTATGTCTGAGACTCTCCAACGTAGACTCATCCACCTTCCTCCAATGGTGATTGAACCAAAGCAATGGAGACCAATGCTCTGATACCAATTGAAAGGATCGAGAAGAGGTGTCTAGAGGGGGTGAATAGACTCTCAACCAAGAAAAGTAGCAATTTTTTAAGTTCTTCAAGTTGAGGTGGAGTTTAAGCACAAGTTTAAACATTCACAATACATATCAAGCAAGCATGACAAGAGTATATGAGCAGCAGAAAGTAAAGCATGCAAATTGCAAGAATGTAAAGGGATGGGATTGTAGTGTGCAAACACAATTGGAGACACGGAGATTTTTTGCGTGGTTCCGATAGGTGGTGCTATCGTACATCCATGTTGGTGGAGACTTTAAACCATGAAGGGTAAGGGCTGCGCGAGTCCACGAAGGGCTCCACCCATGAAGGGTCCACGAAGAAGCAACCTTGTCTATCCCACCATGGCCATCGCCCACGAAGGACTTGCCTCACTAGGGTACATCTTCACGAAGTAGGCGATCTCCTTGCCCGTACAAACTCCTTGGTTCAACTCCACAATCTTGACGGAGGCTCCCAAGTGACACCTAACCAATCTAGGAGACACCACTCTCCAAAAGGTAATAGATGGTGTGTTGATGATGAACTCCTTGCTCTTGTGCTTCAAATGATAGTCTCCCCAACACTCAACTCTCTCTCATAGGATTGGATTTGGTGGAAAGATGTTTTGAGTGGAAAGAAACTTGGGGAAGGCTATAGATTAAGATTTATGTGGTTGGAATGGAATATCTTGACCTCAACACACGCGTAGGTGGTTCTCTCTCAGAAAATGAATGCTGGAAGTGTAGGCATTTTCTGATGGCTTTCTCCATGAATGAAAAGAGCATGGAGGGGTATATATAGCCTCCACACAAAATCTAACCGTTACACACTATTTACCAAACTCGGTGAGACCGAATCAAAAAACTCGATCAGACCGATTTAGTTCATAATGTGACCGTTAGGCATTTCGGTGGGATCGATATGATCAACTCGGTAGGACAGATGTGCTAGGGTTAGGGTAGAACCTCATCTTGGTTTGACCGATTACACAAACTCGGTGGGACCGATTTTGGTAATAAGCGAAACAGAGAGTTGGTCAGGCAAACTCGGTGGGACCGATTGCATATCTCGGTGAGACCGAAATTATTGCAATAGGCAACAAAGAGTTTGCAAGCCCATCTCGGTGAGACCGAGATCCCATCGATGGGACCGAATTGATTAGGGTTTCTAGCAATGGCTATGTCAAGTGAACTCGGTGGCGCCGGATAGATCAAATCGGTGGGTCTGAGTTTGACTTTTGGTATGGGACATATGTGGATATGAGAAAGTGGTTGATGGATTGGAGCATATCACTAAGCACTTTGAGCAAGAAAGCCATTAAGCAACACCTCATCCCCTTTTAATAGTATTGGCTTTCCTATGGACTCAATGTGATCTTGGATCACTGAAATAAAATGTAGAATCCTGAGCTTTGAGCTTGAGCCAATCCTTTGTCCTTAGCATCTTGAAGGGGTTCCACATCCACTTGTCCATGCCACTCCACTGTTGGACTTATCTGAAATATACTAGATAAAAGTATTAGTCCAACAAGAGATATGTTGACATTAATTACCAAAATCACCTAGGGAGCACTTGTGCTTTCACGTGGCTTCTTCCATGTGGGTCTGCCGTGGGTTTTATCGTTGATGGTCCCATTAGTAATAAGTCGGATGTCAGTTTTCACCGGTCAACGCTGCTGGGATATAGGCCCAGAGAAATACTGATGTGGCTACTTACATGTGGGTCCGGACGGTGTTGATGTGGCTGCTTACAAGTGGGTCCGGATGGTGCTGACGTGTCTACTTACAAGTGGGGACACGACTATGGTGATGGTTTAAATTTCCATCACAGATAACCCACAAGTATAGGGGGTCGCAATAGTTTTCGAGGGTAGAGTATTCAACCCAAATTTATTGATTCGACACAAGGGGAGCCAAAAAATATTCTCAAGTATTAGCAGTTGAGTTGTCAATTCAACCACACCTGGATAACTTAGTATCTACAACAAAGTATTTAGTAGCAAAGTAGTATGGAAGTAACGGTAACAGTGGCAAAAGTAACAATAGCAGTTTTGTAGTAATTGTAATAGCAGCAACGGTAAAGTAAATAAGCAAAGAGCAATATGTGAAAAGCTCATAGGCATTGGATCAGTGATGGATAATTATGTCGGATACGATTCCTCATGTAATAGTTATAACATAGGGTGACACAGAACTAGCTCCAGTTCATCTATGTAATGTAGTCCTGTATTCCGAATATAGTCGTACGTGCTTATGGAAAACAACTTGCATGACATCTTTTGTCCAACCCTCCCGTGGCAGCAGGGTCCTAATGAAAACTAAAGGATATTAAGGCCTCCTTTTAATAGAGTACCGGACCAAAGCATTAACACTTAGTGAATACATGAACTCCTCAAACTACGGTCATCACCGAGAAGTATCCCGATTATTGTCACTTCGGGGTTGTCAGATCGTAACACATAATAGGTGATTATAGACTTGCAAGATAGAATCAAGAACTCAAATATATTCATGAAAACATAATAGGTTCAGATCTGAAATCATGGCACTCGGGCCCTAGTGACAAGCATTAAGCATAGCAAAGTCATAGCAACATCAATCTCAGAACATAGTGGATACTAGGTATCAAACCCTAACAAAACTAACTTGATTGCATGGTAAATCTCATCCAATCCATCACTGTCCAGCAAGCCTTCGATGGAATTACTCACGCACGGCAGTGAGCATCATGAAATTGGTGATGGAGGATGGTTGATGATGACGACGGTGATGAATCCCCCTCTCTGGAGCCCCGAACGGACTCCAGATCAGCCCTCCTGAGAGAGATTAGGGCTTGGCGGCTGCTCCGTATCGTATAATACAACGAAACTTTCTCTCTGATGATTTTCTCCGCAAAAGTTAATATATAGAGTTGGAGTTGACGTCGGTGGAGGTTCAGGGGTGATGAGCACATGGGTACATCATACATGACATTTCAGAAAAGTGCACAATTTAGTTGGAAAGAATTACTAAGCCGAATCAAACAAATAAGTGACCAGGTGAATGCTAACTTAAATTTACCTTGTAACCTTGATGACACAACTATGATTTCATCTCCATTATTGTTGGTTGAACTTAGGTATAACATGGAAGCAATCCAACAACCAATGAGCTCTTGAAGCAACCGCTTTGGAGGAACAAGGTTGGAGAAAACAAGTCCCAAATGAAGCTGATGCTGTCAGTTTTTACCTCTGAAGTTTTGGTGTGCCACACTCATATGATGGAGAGACGGGGCCATAGGGGTACATCAACAGAAGCTAAATCAAATTATCTTTCCAATGCAAAAAACCTCACATTATTTGGAGTTGTGAGTCAAAAGTTCTAGTCATTCTCGTGGAAGGTGTCCAGGCTGTCAAGACTTCACAAATTTCCGAGGAGCTCTCCAACAACTCCCAAAGTTGACTGCTTATTCACCCAAGAAAGCCATGCAAACCCGTTTACTTTTGAAACCATTTTCACACCTAGCTAAGGGGGGTTGTCCCTGCTATAAAACCCCATCTCCTCCATCCTCTAGGCAATTTTTTGTCAAACCATTTCAGCTACAAGCTTATGCAGCAAGACTGCTAGAGATCCGAGAGATCTTACTACCTTTGCTCTTGTCAGTTCATTCGGATTCGCGAGAAGGAGCCTCTGGTTCCCCCTAGTTCGTGATCTACGGTTCCGACCGTTTTGTGTGGATTAGTCCCGGTTTGTGGTTCTGCGATTGTTCGGACAGCGGGTTGGAGTTCTTGTAGCTTCGGTCAGCCATCCCCAAGATACGGGTTGCATCCAACCTTGGCAGGTATAAAGCTAGTTATCCCGGCTGCTTGCAGCTAGTTATCCCTTTCGATTTGATCCTACGACGTGAAGATCGGGCCACCCTCGGGGTGAACTCGTTCATCGGGTTCCCACCTATCATCTGGCATCGGAGTCTTCGTTGACACGGTAGGATATGTTATCCAAGTTTATCTTGCTATCATCCCTTTAGATCGAGTGTTTTTCATGCTATATTTTCTGTCCTAGAAGTCCAAAGCCCCACCAAAAATAAATCCAAGCCTTCTTGGTGCTGAGATCTTGTTGTTGCATACCTTGCATGTTCTTCATCTTTTCGATCTGCACCAAGTTCATCTTCATAGTTGTTTTCAGATTTGGTTGTTGTGCTTTGGAAAAAGAGAAAAAAAAAGTGGAAAAAGTCAAGAGAGAAAAAGAAAGTCTTGTGTAAGATCCAAAAGTTTCAGCTTGATGGAAAAAAAATCAGAAGCTTGTGTGTGGTGTTTTTCAATCTTGGTGCAAAGGTGCAGCAGATCCATCCACATATTTTTGTTGGTTTGCATCAACTTGATTTCAGCGCAAGCCCCTTTTTGTTTACCCCACCGAGCTCCACCAAAAACCAAAGCTAGTTCTTTGATCCCTGTCTTTCAATCGCTTTAACACATCCGAGAGAAGCATAATCTGATGTGAACTCATAAGAACTTTGGTGAGTAAGAGGTGAGGTTGTGTGATTCCATAAAATTATCTTATTCCACTTTAGCCCTACTAACATGGCAGGATCTACACCAAGTGTGTGTCGAAAGAATCATGGAGAAGGAAATTGTTTGGCCACTCGAGCTGATGTGAAGCAACTCAAGAACAATATACTCTGAGCCATGGAGAGGATGCTTCACGAGTGTCCTCCAACATGTGGTGATGGGGTTCGACATCGACAATACCCTATTGCTCATGAAGTGCGACAAAGAATACATGCTCAAGAGTATGATGTTGCTGCTCGTGGACGTGTCACTAGTACTCATGAAGTGCAACAAAGAAGACATGCTCGAGGGCTTGACGTTGCTACTTGTGGGCGTGTCACTGCTCCTCAAGAAGTGCAGCAAGGAGGACATGCTCGAGGGCATGGTGTTTCTTCTCATGGGCGTGACAATGCTGCTCCTGAAGTGCAACAAGGATGTCATGCTCGAGGGAGAATTTGTGGCACCCATCATCACAACAACAACCCACCGCAAAGCATGTCTATGGTTGATGGAGTGGCTCCGTTGATTCATAGCCCATGTTCAACTAAGAGACTCACTCCTAATGTTGGCATATCGATCACCACTATTGTCCCAACATCCAAGAAACATGTGCCTCTAATTTCATGTGAGGAAGAGAGTCCACAGTCCAAAATCCCACAACTTGAGTGATAAGAAAAGCAAGCTGAGTGACTCCACCAAAAGTGAGGAAGAGTGTCCACTTTCAAAAATCTCACCACTTGAGAATGAAAAGAAAAATGAGTTGAGTGACTCCACCAAATGTGAGGAAGAGTGTCCACTTTCCACAATTCCATATATTGAGAGTGATAAAGAAAGTGAGGTGAGTGAGTCCACAAAATGTGAAATTGAGATCATTCCACACCTTATTAGAGAGATGAGTGAACCACAACATAATATACCACATTATCCAAGAGAGAGGATTAGTGAGTTGTGTGAGTCCACCAAACGTGAGCTTGAGGTGTTTCCCGATAATATGAAAGAGATGAGTGATCCACCATATGAAAAGAGAGAGGATTATTCAATTACTAACCTTTCACAAAATTATTTTTCTTTACAATATGTGCAGATGCAAAAGTCATACCTATCAGCTCTCTTGAAACGATGGGAGGACGAGATTCAGGAACAATTATGGTGCACGTGGAACACCACTACACAAGGCGCATGTGTGCAGATTGATTTTCAGAAAGGCATTCAAGTACTCAATGAGGTAAAACAAAAAGGATGTTCCATTTTTATGAAGCCACAGGTATGCAGGTATGAGTTTTTGAAGCAATGGCGTGATAAGATTAGAGAAAAATTGTTTAGTACATTATCCATCCAGCAATATGGTTTTGATAATCTTGAAGAGGCTATAAAAGATACAATAAAACTTAATGTTGCACATGATTATTCATCATTTTCTTTTCCTTGTTATTTTGTATTGTCCTTGTGCTATAATTTTGCATACCAAATAAAGTTGAGGACAACTTTTCTCCTAGAGAGGGAGGCTGATAAGAACATGATGATGATGGTTTACAAATTTGTGATCCATGGAAATATTTGCTGGAAGGAACTCCTAAGTCGAACAAAACATCACGTTTGCATTGTCCATAAGATAGCAAAGCTGAAAACTAAAATACTCTATATCATGAAACCTTTGCATTATGATTTGGTATTGCCCTGTTTTCTTTTGTGTTATGACCAAGTAGAGTCGAGGACGACTCCTTTTCAAGAAAGGGGGGATGATGAGGACATCTCGGTCATTGAAACAAGACCAATCGTCCCTGGACAAACTCCAAGTTGTGACAAACAAGTACATGATCAAATGCAACACAATTCAAAGGTGAAAGCTACAAATGAGGATTGCATCATTCTTTACATGGATATTATCCACTTCCCTTCTACTTATCTTTTGCAGATCAAAGAGAGTCGAGGACGACTCTTCATCAAGGGAGGGAGGATGATGAGCACATGGGTACATCATACATGACATTTCAGAAAAGTGCACAATTTAGTTGGAAAGAATTACTAAGCCGAATCAAACAAATAAGTGACTAGGTGAACGCTAACTTAAATTTACCTTGTAACCTTGATGACACAACTATGCTTTCATCTCCATTATTGTTGGATGAACTTAGGTATAACATGGAAGCAATCCAACAACCAATGAGCTCTTGAAGCAACCGCTTTGGAGGAACAAGTTTGGAGAAAACAAGTCTCAAATGAAGCTGATGCTGTCAGTTTTTACCTCTGAAGTTTTGGTGTGCCACACTCATATGATGGAAATAATGGGCCATAGGGGTACATCAACAGAAGCTAAATCAAATTATCTTTTCAATGCAAAAAACCTCACATTATTTGGAGTTGTGAGTCAAAAGTTCTAGTCATTCTCGTGGAAGGTGTCTAGGCTGTCAAGACTTCGCAAATTTCCGAGGAGCTCTCCAACAACAACCAAAGTTGACTGCTTATTCACCCAAGAAAGCCATGCAAACCTGTTTACTTTTGAAACCATTTTCACACCTAGCTAAGGGGGGTTGTCCCTGCTATAAAACCCATCTCCTCCATCCTCTAGGCAATTTTTTGTCAAACCATTTCAGCTACAAGCTTATGCAGCAAGACTGCTAGAGATCCGAGAGATCTTACTACCTTTGCTCTTGTCAGTTCATTCGGATTCGCGAGAAGGAGCCTCTGGTTCCCCCTAGTTCGTGCTCTACGGTTCCGGCCATTTTGTGTGGATTAGTCCCGGTTTGTGGTTCTGCGATTGTTCGGACAGCGAGTTGGAGTTCTTGTAGCTTCGGTCAGCCATCCCCAACGTACGAGTTGCATCCAACCTTGGCAGGTATAAAGCTAGTTATCTCGGCTGCTTGCAGCTAGTTATCCCTTCGGATTTGATCCTACGACGTGAAGATTGGGCCACCCTCGGAGTGAACTCGTTCATCGGGTTCCCACCTATCAAGGGGGCCCACGAGGCAGGGGGCGCACCCTAGAGGGGGCGCCCCCACCCTCGTGGACAGGGTGTGGGCCCCTAGTGCTGATTCTTTCGCCAGTATTTTTTATTAATTCTGAAAAGTTGCTCCGTGGATTTTCAGGTCATTCCGAGAACTTTTATTTCTACACAAAAATAACACCATGACAGTTCTGCTGAAAACAACGTCAGTCCGGGTTAGTTCCATTCAAATCATGCAAGTTAGAGTCCAAAACAAGGGCAAAAGTGTTTGGAAAAGTAGATACGACGAAGACGTATCAACTCCCCCAAGCTTAAACCTTTTCTTGTCCTCAAGCAATTCAGTTGATAAACTGAAAGTGTTAAAGAAAAACTTTTACAAACTCTGTTTGCTCTTGTTGTTGTAAATATGTAAAGCCAACATTCAAGTTTTCAGCAAAGATTATGAACTAACCATATTCACAATAACACTTAGGTCTCATGTTTACTCATATCAATGGCATAATCAACTAGCGAGCAATAATAATAAATCTCGGATGACAACACTTTCTCAAAACAATTATAATATGATATAACAAGATGGTATCTCTCTAGCCCTTTCTGAGACCGCAAAACATAAATGCAGATCACCTTTAAAGATCATGGACTGACTAAACATTGTAATTCATGGCAAAAGAGATCCAGTCATAGTCATACCCAATATAAACTAATAGTAATGCATGCAAATGACAGCGGTGCTCTCCAGCGGGTGCTTTTTAATAAGAGGGTGATGACTCAACATAAAAGTAAATAGATAGGCCCTTCATAGAGGGAAGCAGGGATTTGTAGAGGTGCTAGAGCTCGATTTTGAAATAGAGATAAATAACATTTTGAGCGGTATACTTTCACTGTCAACATAACAACTGAGAGATCTCGATATCTTCCACGCTACAAACATTATAGGCGGTTCCCAAACAGAATGGTAAAGTTTTTACTCCCCCATCACCAACAAGCATCAATCCATGGCTTGCCCGAAACAATGGGTGCCTCCAACTAACAAAAATCCTGGGGGAGTTTTCTTTAATTATTTTGATTTGATTTGAGCATGGGACTGGGCATCCCGGTGACCAACCATTTTCTCATGAGTGTGGAGCGGAGTCCACTCTTCTTGAGAATAACCCACCTAACATGGAAGATACAGACAACCCTAGTTGATACATGAGTTGTTCGAGCATACAAAGCAGAATTTCATTTGAAGGTTTGAAGTTTGGCACATACAAACTTACTTGGAACGGCAGGTAGATACCGCATATAGGAAGGTATGGTGGACTCATATGGAATAACTTTGGGGTTTATGGAGTTTGGATGCACAAGCAGTATTCCCTCTTAGTACAGGTGAAGGCTAGAAGAGACTGGGAAGCGACCAACTAGAGAGCGACAACAGCCATGAACATGCATTAAAATTAATCAACACCGAGTGTAAGCATGAGTAGGATATAATCCACCATGAACATAAATATCGTGAAGGCTATGTTGATTTTGTTTCAACTACATGCGTGAACATGTGCCAAGTCAAGTCACTCGAATCATTCAAAGGAGGATACCACCCTATCATACCACATCACAACCATTTTAATAGCATGTTGGCACGCAAGGTAAACTATTATAAGCTCCTAGCTAATTAAGCATGGCATAAGCAACTATAATCTCTAATTGTCATTGCAAACATGTTTATTCATAATAGGTTGAATCGGGAATGATGAACTAATCATATTTACAAAAACAAGAGAGGTCGAGTTCATACCAGCTTCTCTCATCTTAATCAGTCCATCATATATCGTCATTATTGCCTTTCACTTGCATGACCGAATGGTGTGGAAAATAATAATAGTGCACATGCATTGGATTAAGCTGGAATCTGCAAGCATTCAATTCAAAGGCAAAGACAAGGTAATATGGGCTCTTGGTTAAATCAGCAATAAAGCATATAAGAGCCACTTAACATTTTCATTATGGTCTTCTCTTGTCGACCCCCAAAGAAAAGAAAAGAAATAAAACTATTTACACGGGAAAGCTCCCAACAAGCAAAAGAAGAACGAGAAATCTTTTTGGGTTTTCTTTTAGTTACTACTACAACAAGCATGGAAAGTAAGCTAACTAATTTTTTTGGTTTTTCTTAAGGTTGTTCAAACATACAAGAAGAAAGCTAGAAAAAGAAAATAAACTAGCATGGATAGTACAATGAAAGAGTATGAGCAACGACAACTAGAATGAGTGTGTGAACATGAATGTAATGTCGGTGAGAAATACGTAATCCCCCAAGCTTAGGCTTTTGGCCTAAGTTGGTCTATGCCCATGGATGGCCTGGCGGATATCCGAAGTTATTACTGGGGTCGTACTGAGATGTGTCATCTGACTGCCACTGGCTGGCGATCTCCTCCGGATCCCACTGATAACAGGATGGTCGATAAGGGTCAAGTGGTGGTTCCGACTCAGGCTCTGGAGCTAATGTCTGGCCCGGTACGCATAAATGGCCTCTGGCAAGATGAGGTAAGTGCCTGCAGTTAAGTCAAATAAAGAGGGTGCATGCAGGATAATAGTCTCACTGTGTTTTTTATGAAATCTCAAATTATACTTAAGCATATTCTCATCATTTTTAACAATAAAATCATGTTCTACCATGCTCTTATAATCTAGAAAAGTAGGGGGCATCAGTTTTTCCTCTTTCTCAAAATGCCTAATAGGTATCCTGAAGTGTTTAGCAAGGCGTGAAGCATAGATACCTCCAAACATGGGGCCCTTTGTACGGTTCAGACTTAATTGTTTAGCAATAATAGCGCCCATACTAATAGAGTTATCACGAAATAAAGCATGGAAAAAATAATAATATCAGGAACACTAAGGTTTCCACAGTTTCCACGACCAATTAAGCATCTACTAGCAAATATTGCAACGTAACATAGAACAGGAAAGTGTATGCTAGTAATTCTTGCATCAGAAACCTTTCTCATTTCCCCTACAGTAGTCGTGTCAATAAATCCATCCACATCTTTACGATGTGGTTCCTCTAAGCTGCCCTCGAAGGGTATCTTGCAAACCGCAGAAAATTCATATAGTGACATCTCCCTAGCCACATCATATAAATGAAACTCTATTGAGGAAGGTGATTTATTAGGGTGAAAGTAAAAAATTTGCACGAAAGTATTGGTGAGTAAGAGATACTGATCGAGCTGGTCGTGGAGGAAGTCAGTGAGGCCCGCATTATCAGCCAAATAATAAAAATCATCATGAATACTAGCTGCTCTCAAGAAATCATCACAAGGCCATTCACACGGCCGAACTTCCGCGATGCGAGGGACATTATACTTGGGCTTCTTATTCGCCTTACTTTGTTTTTCCTTCGAGCTAGAAGAGACCCTCAAAAATCTCTTCATCATCTTCTGAAAATTTCTTTTTTAGTAACTCAAAATAAACGTGAACCAAATTCAATAAAACTGATAGCAACTACTCCTACAAGTGCCTAGAGGCTATATCATGCATTAGAATTAATTGGGACTATATAAATTTGACATGCAAGCTCAAAAACAGGGTCACCTAGGCAGTAAAATTTTGCAATGAATAAAGCACTAGAACAAAAACTAATTGGACCATTGGAGGAGTCACATAATAGGGTCACCTAGGCAGTAAAATTTTGCAATGAATAAAGCACTAGAACAAAAACTAATTGGACCATTGGAGGAGTGACATAGCAAGGAACAATCCCCCAAAGCAGTTTTCGTGAATGGAGCTTTGAGCAAGGAGATCGAAAATGGCAGCAAAATGAGCTAGAACTCGTGCTTGAGCTGGATATTGATTTTTTTGGGAGGAATAAGAAGTGTGTGGGTGCAGGAATAAGTGGAGGGGGCCACCATGGGCCCACGAGGCAGGGGTCGCGCCTAGGGGGGTAGGGCGCGCCCTGACCCTCGTGGCCAGGTGACAGCTCCCCCTGTTGTGTTCTCAGTGCCAGATATTCTCAAATATTCCAGAAAAAATCATATTAAATTTGCAGGGCATTTGGAGAACTTTTATTTTCGGGGTATTTTTTATTGCATGGATAATTCAGAAAACAAACAGAAAACACTATTTTTGCTTTTCTTGACCAAAGAACAGTAGGGTAATAGCCCTACTGTGTGTTATTTTTCATTAATAAAGGAGAAACAAATATAATGTCTTACAATGGTTGTTGGGGAGACAACCAGAGATGAAAGGATTACAAAATAAAGGGAAAAGATAAGAAAAGGTAATTCTAAATTATTGAAATTAAATGTTGTCAATCCAGGATGACATGCCATCTTTCAGAGACAGTTTGGCTCTCATCATGGTAATCTTGAAAGATCTGATAAAATCATACTTGCATTCATTAATTGAGCAAGGTATCCCCTCAAATATCATCCCATTTCTCTTGTTCCAAATGCTCTAGCAACCCACTATCATAATTTCCATAAAATGTTTGATTTTGTATATGTGGTTGGCATCCATGATCATACTGTGAATATCCAAGTCTGAATTCCATTCAAATCCAATATCCCACCAAAAACCTTGACTAAATGGACAAGTGAAGAGGAAGTGCATTCTATCTTTCATGTCTTCTGCATTACATAACACACATGCAGTGGAATCAAGATGCATGCTCTTTCTAGTTAATAGGTCACATGTGTTTATCCTGTCATTAAGCATAAGCCAGCAGAAAAATTTATGTTTAGGAAGGCAGCATGATTTCCATATCCACTTAAAAGTATCAACAACATCTTCACCCTTCATAAGAAATTGATATATCATCTTGGTCATGCTTTTATTGTTGCTCCAATTGAAATTCCAAATGTCATGATCCTCGTTGTGCCTGATGGCATTTAATTCACCAGAGAGTTGGTGAAATTGCTGATGCGCTTGAATGGATAGGGGAAATTGAAATAAACTATACAGATTATCCATATCCTTGGCATCTTTAATAGATATATTTTCCTTATAAGTGAAAGAGTGTAGTTCAGGAAACTTTAGTTTCATAATATCACCATTCCATTTATCCTCCCAAAGCATATTGGTATCACCAGATTTAATATCACAAGTTGTCATATCTCTGAAGTAATCATACATTTTCATGCAATCTCTCCACCAAAAAGAGCCTTTGTTTCTGTTAAAATGAGGGGCTTCATTATTCTGATAATGGGCCTCCCAAATTAAATTAACCCAAGGTACATCCATCTTGTTGTAAAATTTGTGAAGATGCTTAATAAGTAGAGCTTTGTTTTGTTCTCTCAAATTTAGAACTCCAAGACCCCCTTGATTTTTTGGTTTACATATCATCTGCCAGCTTGCCAAACATTTGCCTCCTTTATTGATATCCTTTCCATACCATAAGAAATTTCTGCTTGATTTATCAACATGATCTAGGATGGCAATATGCACTTTGAGAGAGCACATAGCAAATATTGGCATTGAAGCAACAACTGAATTGATATAGGTAAGTCTGCCAGAATAATTCATGAATCTAGCAGCCCCAGATAATCTTTTGTCAATTCTAGATATGACAGGAATGAGATCCTGTACTGATGGTTTTGTGGTGCCGATGGGTAGACCTAGATAGGTTAAGGGTAGGCTCTCAACCTTGCATCCGAATAATGTGGCAAGTCTGGTGACCTCTTGATGATTTACATTGATGGGGATCATGGAGGATTTACTGAAATTAATAAAAAGACCCGTGGACAGACTGAAAAGATTCAGAAGGTATTTGAGGTGGATTATCTGATCTTCATTAGCAGGCATAATCAATAGAGTATCGTTAGCATACTGTATGATTGGGTAATCTTGACCATATGCATGATTTATAGGAAGAGATAATTCTCCATTTGACCAGGCAGCATTAATAACTGTTTGAAGAAGATCTTTTTGATTTATTTATTCTAAATAATAGAAAGTAAAAAGAGGGTACAGAAGGTTGTGCCTTCTAACTTCATCCATCTCATGATCATCAAAAGGAATCCACTAACAAGGTTGATCAAGTCTTGTTAACAAACTCATTCCGAATAACATGGAACCGGAGAAATTTCGAATAACACTAGGTTACCTCAACGGGGATATGAACATCCCCAATAATAAGAATATCATATTTCTTCTTGACAGTAGAAAGAGGAAATTCAAAACCTCCAATAATAATCGATAGAATTTTTCCAATAGAATTGATGCTATGAACTTGAGGTTGTTTCCTCGGAAGTGTACCGTATGCTCATTACCATTAACATGAAAAGTGTCATTGTCCTTGTTGCAATCAATAACAGCCCCTGCAGTATTAAAAAAGGGTCTACCAAGGATAATCGACATACTATCGTCCTCGAGAATATCGAGAATAACAAAGTCCGTTAAGATAGTAATGTTTGCAACCACAACAGGCACATCCTCACAAATACCGACATGTATAGCAGTTGATTTATCGGCCATTTGCAAAGATATTTTAGTAGGTGTAAACTTATTCAATTCAAGTCTACGATATAAAGAAAGAGGCTTAACACTAACACCGGCTCCAAGATCACATAAAGCAGTTTTAACACAATTTCTTTTAATGGAGCATGGTATAGTTGGTACTCCTGGATCTCCAAGTTTCTTTGGTATTCCACCTTTAAAAGTATAATTAGCAAGCATGGTGGAAATTTCAGCTTCTGGTATCTTTCTTTTATTTGTAATAATATCCTTCATGTACTTAGCATAAGGATTTACTTTAAGCATATCAGTTAAATGCATACGCAAAAAGATAGGTCTAATCATTTCAGCAAATCACTCAAAATCCTCACCATCCTTTTTCTTGGATGGCTTAGGAGGAAAAGGCATGGGTTTCTGAACCCATGGTTCTCTTTCTTTACCGTGCTTCCTAGCAACAAAGTCTCTCTTATCATAACGTTGATTCTTTGATTATGGGTTATCAAGATCAACGACAGGTTCAATCTCTACATCATTATTATTGCTAGGTTGAGCATCAACATGAACATTATCATTAACATTATCACTAGGTTCATGTTCATCACCAGATTGTGTTTCAGTATCAGAAATAGAAATATCATTGGGATTCTCAAGTGTGTCTACAACAGGTTCACTAGAAGCATGCAAAGTCCTATCATTTTTCTTTTTCTTCTTTTTAGAAGGACTAGGTGCATCTACATTATTTCTCTGAGAATCTTGCTCAATTCTCTTAGGGTGGCCTTCAGGATACAAAGGTTCCTGAGTCATTTTACCCGTTCTAGTAGCCACTCTAATAGCAAAGTCATGTCTATTATTTAATTCATCAAGCAAATCACTTTGAGCTTTAAGTACTTGTTCTACTTGAGTGTTGACCATACAAGCATGTTTACTAGTGAGTTTAAGTTCACCCTTAACTCTAGACATATAATCACTCAAGTGTCCAATCATATAAGCATTTTGTTTCAATTGTCTACCAACATAAGTATTGAAGTTTTCTTGTCTAGCCAGAAAGTCATCAAATTCATCCAAACATTGGCTAGCAAACTTAGTAGACGGGATTTCAACTTTATCATATCTATAGAGAGAATTTACCTTTACTACCTGTGTCGGGTTACCAAGACCATGTGTTTCTTCAATAGGTGGTATATTAAGACCATGTATTTCTTCAATAGGAGGTAAATTCTTAACATCTTCAACTTTGATACCTTTTTCTTTCATAGATTTCTCTGCCTCTTGCATATCTTTAGGACTGAGAAATAAAATTCCCCTTTTCTTCGGAGTTGGTTTAGGAGTTGGCTCAGGAGTTGGCTCAGGAAGTGTCCAATTATTTTCATTAGTCAACATATTATTCAATAGTAATTTAGCTTGATCGACTGTTCTTTCCTTGAAAACACAACCAACACAACTATCCAAGTGGTCCTTGGAAGCATCAGTTAGTCCACTATAAAAGATATCAAGTATTTCATTTTTCTTAAGAGGATGATCAGGCAAAACATTAAGTAATCGGAGAAGCCTCCCCCAGCTTGTGGGAGACTCTCTTCTTCAATTTGCACAAAATTATATATTTCCCTTAAAGCAGCTTGTTTCTTATGAGCAGGGAAATATTTAGCAGAGAAGTAATAAATCATATCCTGGGGACTATGCACACAACCAGGATATAAAGAATTAAACCAAGCCTTAGCATCACCCTTTAATGAGAATGGAAATATCTTAAGGATATAATAGTAGCGAGCTTTCTCATCATTAGTGAACAGGGTGGCTATATGATTTAACTTAGTAAGATGTGCCCCAACAGTTTCAGATTCATAGCCATAAAAAGGATCAGATTCAACCAAAGTAATTATCTCAGGGTCGATAGAGAAATCATAATCCTTATCAGTAACAAAGATAGGTGAAGTAGCAAAAGCAGGGTCATATTTCATTCTAGCATTTAGAGATTTCTGTTTCAGCTTAGCTAGTAACTTCTTAAGATTAGATCTATCATTGCAAGCAAGAAAATCTCTAGCAGTTTCTTCATCCATAACATAACCCTCAGGAACAACGGGCAATTCATATTTAGGGGGGGGACCTTCATCATCACTATCATCAATAATATCAGTTTCAAGAATTTCATTCTCTCTAGCCCTAGAAAGTTGTTCATCAAGAAATTCACCTAATGGCACAGTAGTATCAGGCATAGAAGTAGTTTCATAAGGAGAATCTAGTGCAAAGCTAGATGGCAGTTCCTTACCCCCCCTCGTAGTTGAGGGATAAATCTTAGTTCTTTCGTCTTTCAAGTTCCTCATAGTGATCAGCAGATATAAATCCCAAGTGACTCAAAGAATAGAGTTATGCTCCCCGGCAACGGCGCCAGAAAATAGTCTTGATAACCCACAAGTATAGGGGGTCGCAACATTTTTCGAGGGTAGAGTATTCAACCCAAATTTATTGATTGGACACAAGGAGAGCCAAAGAATATTCTCAAGTATTAGCAGTTGAGTTGTCAATTCAACCACACCTGGATAACTTAGTATCTGCAGCAAAGTATTTAGTAGCAAAGTAGTATGGAAGTAATGGTAAGAGTGGCAAAAGTAACAGTAGCAGTTTTGTAGTAATTGTAACAACAACAACGGTAAAGTAAATAAGCAAAGAGCAATATGTGAAAAGCTCGTAGGCATTGGATGAGTGATGGATAATTATCTCAGATGCAATTCCTCATGTAATAGTTATAACATAGGGTGACACAGAACTAGCTCTAGTTCATCAATGTAATGTAGGCATGTATTCCGAATATAGTCATACGTGCTTATGGAAAAGAACTTGCATGACATCTTTTGTCCTACCCTCCTATGGCAGCGGGGTCCTAATGGAAACTAAGGGATATTAAGGCCTCCTTTTAATAGAGTACCGGGCCAAAGCATTAACACTTAGTGAATACATGAACTACTCAAACTACGACCATCACTGAGAAGTATCCCGATTATTGTCACTTCGGGGTTGTTGGATCATAACACATAATAGGTGACTATAGAATTTCAAGATAGGATCAAGAACTCAAATATATTCATGAAAACATAATAGGTTCAGATCTGAAATCATGGCACTCGGGCCCTAGTGACAAGCATTAAGCATAGCAAAGTCATAGCAACATCAGTCTCAGAACATAGTGGATACTAGGTATCAAACCCTAACAAAACTAACTTAATTGCATGTTAAATCTCATCCAACCGATCACTGTCTAGCAAGCCTACAATGGAATTACTCACGCACGGCGGTGAGCATCATGAAATTGGTGATGGAGGATGGTTGATGATGATGACGGCGACGAATCCCCCTCTCCGGAGCCCCGATTGGACTCCAGATCAGCCCTCCCGAGAGAGATTAGGGCTTGGCGGCGGCTCCATATCATAAAACGCGATGAAACTTTCTCTCTGATTTTTTTCTCCGCGAAAGTGAATATATAGAGTTGGAGTTGATGTCGGTGGAGGTCCGGGGGCCCCACGAGGCAGGGGGTGCGCCCTAGGGGGGGCACCCTCGTGGACAGGGTGTGGGCCCCCTGGTGCTGATTCTTTCACCAGTATATTTTATTAATTCTGAAAAGTTGCTCCGTGGATTTTTAGGTCATTCTGAGAACTTTTATTTCTGCACAAAAATAACACCATGGCACTTCTGCTGAAAACAGCGTCAGTCCGTGTTAGTTCCATTCAAATCATGCAAGTTAGAGTCCATATCAAGGGCATAAGTGTTTGGAAAAGTAGATACGACGGAGACGTATCAATCACCAGTACTGTCACAGGTTCTAGATAGCGTCAAATTGTGCACGGTTTGGTTTTGTAGGCTAATTTGAATTTGAGTTAGAGAAATTTTGAAATTTAACATTGTCATCATAACTTTTATTATAATAATAATGAAACTTGACATTTGTCACACCATTGATCCACATATTAAAATGAGCATCCAGATGGCATATTATCAAGCATGAGAAATAATACATGGGAGAAGGCATCATGACGAATAGTAGTGCACCATCAATGATTGATGGGTTGTGACACAGTCTCCTGTGAAGACTGAGATGACTTCTTTGGAGATAACTAAGAACCCCTGCCATTTCTTGTTGCTTTTTTTTCAAAGCCTTTGATTTTTCTCTCCTGGTCCATCTTGATAACTTCTATTTCTAGTTGTTGTTTCCTTTTGAACTCTTCGATTTCCTGCATCTATGCGTTGCATTAGGTAGGGCACTCAGATTTTCTACAAATGTGTCATTTGCTAGTTTTGTGTCTGTCGCCTGTGCTATAATCTTCACTTCTGACTAACGGATGCATTGTTCAGAGGATGAATTATGTGATGAGACACCAAAGCTTGAAAGTAACGTGCCAGAGTAGCTCTTTTCCTTGATAATCTGCACGTCAGGTACTTGTGGCAAAACTTCTTGTAAACGTGCCCTCTTTGTGGTCTGCATCATTATTGAAAGCGTTGTTCGTGCGCTTTTAGTACATTACACCATGATGGCTCACACAATAATACTTTTGAAGCCAAAACATTATAAATTACTTGCGGGTGCTTCTTCTGCAATCTATCTCATACTGGAATCATTCTCGATGGTGTGAGAGTGCTACTTGTCAGCTGCGTTGGGATTTCCCCAAAGAGGAGGGGATGATGCAGTACAATAGAGATAAGTATTTCCCCCAGTTATGAAACCAAGGTTATCAATCTAGTAGGAGAATTATGCAACAACTCATTAGCAGCACCTGCACACAAAATAACAAATCCTCACACCCAACGCGAACAAGGGGTTGTCAATCTCTTGGCGGTTATTTGCAAGATTAAATTGTATTGTGATAGATAGATAGATCGAACAAAAATAACAAAATAAAATAAATAAAGTCAAATTGTAGAAAGGTAATTTTAGGATTTTTAATATATGGTAAAGGTAGACCTGGGGGCCATAGTTTTCACTAGAGGCTTCTCTCTTGAAAATAGCATATGGTGGATAAACAAATTACTGTTGGGCAATTGATAGAAAAGCAAATAATTATGACGATATCCAAGGCAATGATCATGTATATAGGCATCACGTCCAAGACAAGTAGACCGACTCCTGCATGCATCTACCACTATTACTCCACACATCGACCACTATCCAAGTTCATAAAGAATGGAGTAACGCCTTAAGCAAGATGACATGATGTAGACAAAGTAAACTAACGCATGAATAAACTCCATCTTTTTATCCTTAATATCAATGATACAATACATGCCATGTCCCCTACTGTCACTGGGATTGAGCACCACAGGATCGAACCCATTACAAAGCACCTCTCCCATTGCAAGATAAATCAATCTAGTTGGCAAAACCAAATCAATAGGTCAGAGAGAAATATGAAGTTATAAGAATCATGCATAAAAGAGTTCAGAGAAAATTCAAATAATATTCATGGATAATCTGATCATAAACTCACAATTCATCGGATCCCAACAAACACACCGCGAAAAGTGATTACATCGGGTAGAACTCCGAGAACATTGAGGAGAACACTGTATTGAAGATCAAATAGAGAGAAAAAGCTATCTAGCTACTAATTATGGACCCATAGGTCTGTGGTAAACTACTCACACATCATCGAAAGGGTAGTAAGGCTGATGTAGAGCCCCTCTGTGATCGAATCCCCCTCCGACAGAGTGCCGAAAAAGGCCTCCAAATGGGATCTCTCTAGAAAAGGAACTTGTTGCGGCGGAAAAAGTATGTCATGGACTCCTCTGTTGGTTTCCCGATTTTAGAGAATTTATAGAGGCAGAGTTATGTCAAATGGAGAGGCAGAGCGCGTCCTGGTGCCTCATGGGCCACTACTCCATCTTCTTGTCCCCTCCCGAAGCTTCGAGGGTCTCTTATGTCCGGAAAAAAATCTCCAAAAAGTCTCATGGCATTTGGACTTTGTTTGGTACTAATATTTTGAAAAACCAAAAATAGGCAAAAAAAACAGCAACTGGCACTGGGCACTAAGTAAATAGGTTAGTCCCAAAAAATGATATATAATTGCCTGTAAGTGTATATAAAACATCCAAGATTGATACTATAATAGCATGGAATAGTAAAAAATTATAGATACATTGGAGACGTATCAAGCATCCCCAAGCTTAATTCCTTCTCGTCCTCGAGTAGGTAAATGATAAAAACATAATTTTTTATGTGGAATGCTACCTATCATATTCATCATATACTCTTTTCTTTTGTGGCATGGACATTTGAACTTGAATGATTCAAAGCAATAGTCTATAGTTTGACATGAAGACATAAATACTCAAGCATACTAACAAGCAACCATGTCTTTCAAAATATCAACGCTAAAGAAAGTTATCCCTAGTCCATTATGCTCAATCATCGATCCATTCATGAAACATCCTCAATATTAGCTACACCCAATGCAAAAGTTTGATAATAGTGCTCTCTAGTTGGTGCTTTGTAAGAGAAGATGTAGACTCAAAATAAAAATAGAAATTGCATAAAAGTAAATAGTTAGGCTCTTCGGGAAGCAAAGATTTGTAAAGGCGCCAGGGGTCAAGGCTTTAATTAGAGCGATAAAATTATTTTGAGAGGCATGCTTTTCCTGTCAACGAAAACGGCCAAGAATTCCCAATATCTTCCATCCTAGACACATTATAGGTGGTTCCCAAATAGAAAATAAAGTTTATTTCCTTTCCACCTCCCAAATAGAAAATAAAGTTTATTTCCTTTCCACCATTCTTTCACAATCCATGGCTAGCCGTATCCGCAGGTGCCTTCCATACCAACACTTTCAAAGGATTTACTATTATCATCATATTATATTTATTTTTTATTTCGGGACTGGGCATCCCTATTACCTGCCACACTCTTCTGCAATGACAAGTGAATAAACACTCATTGTGAGAATAACATACCTAGCATGGAACATATTGGCCACCCCTGCCGCTTCATGAGCGATAAGTGCACACAAAACGGAAAATTATTTTGAAAAATTAGAGTTGGCACATGCAAATTTATTTGGAACGATATGGAAACACCGCATATAGGTAGGTATGGTGGACTCATTTGGCACAACTTCGGGTTTAAGGAGTTTAAATGCACAAGCAGAATTCCTGCTTAGTACAAATGAAGGCTAGCAAATAGATTGAGAAGCGGCCAACCAAAAAGCGAAAGCTATCATAAACATGCATTGAACATAACTAACACTGAATAATGCACCATAAGTAGGATACAATATTTTTGCATAACTATTGACTTTACGTGCATGCTGCTACGTCTTGAGCTTGCGTTGGTTTTCCCTTGAAGAGGAAAGGGTGATGCAACAAAGTAGCGTAAGTATTTCCCATAGTTTTGAGAACCAAGGTATCAATCCAGTAGGAGATGACACACAAGTCACCGAATACCTGCACAAACAATCAAGAACTTGCAACCAACGCGATAAAGGGGTTGTCAATCCCTTCACGGTCACTCGCAAAAGTGAAATCTGGTAGAGATAATAAAGTAAATATTTTTGGTATTTTTAGTTTATAGAATGGAAAGTAGGGATTGCAAAATAGTAGATCAGAAACTAGCAAGATATAAACGAGATTCAATAATATGGAAAAGAGGCTCGAGGGCCATAGGTTTCACTAGTGGCTTCTCTCGAGATAGCATGTATTATGGTGGGTGAACAAATTACTGCCGAGCAATTGATAGAAAAGCGCATAATTATGATGACATCTAAGGCAGTGATCATGAACATAGGCATCACGTCCGTGTCAAGTAGACCGACTCCTGCCTACATCTACTACAATTACTCCACACATTGACCGCTATCCAGCATGAATCTAGAGTATTAAGTTCAGAAAGAATGGAGTAACTCATTAAGCAAGATGACATGATGTAGAGGAATAAACTCAAGCAATATGATGAAAACCCCATCTTGTTATCCTCGGTGACAACAATACAATACGTGCCTTGCTGCCCCTGCTATCACTTGGAAAGGACACCACAAGATTGAACCCAAAGCTAAGCACTTCTCCCATGGCAAGAAAGATCAATCTAGTATGCCAAACTAAACCGATAATTCGAAGAGACTTGCGAAGATATCAAATCATGCATATAAGAATTCAGAGAAGAACCAAATAATATTCATAGATAATCTTGATCATAAATCCACAATTCATTGGATCTCGGCAAAGACACCACAAAAGAATATTACATCGAATAGATCTCCAAGAACATCGAGGAGAACTTTGTATTGGAATCAAAGAGAGAGAAGAAGCCATCTAGCTAATAACTATGGAACCAAAGGTCTATGGTAAACTACTCATGCTTAATCGGAGAGGTAATGGTGTTGATGTAGAAGCCCTCTGTGATCGAATCCCCCCTTCGGTAGATCGCCGGAAAAGGCCCAAGATGGGATCTCATGGGTACAGAAGGTTGTGGCGGTGGAAAAGTGGTTTCGTGGCTCCCCTTGATGTTTTTAGGGTATAAGAGTATATATAGGCGAAAGAACTAGGTCGGTGGAGCTACAAGGGGCCCATGAGGGTGGGGGCGTGCCCTCCTGCCTCGTGGCCTCCTTGTTACGTCTCCGACTTCATCTCTAAGTCTTCTCGTTTGCTTTCGGTCCAAGAAAGATCATCACGAATGTCGGTGTACTAGAGTAGGGGTACCCTAGTATCCCGAACTTGTGCACGGGCAGTCGCAGCACCCCGCGGCAAGGCTTGCCGGGTGACCGCCAAGGTCCTTTGTGGTTCCTTTGGAGCCATTCAAGAACAAAGTATTCAAGCCAAGGAGACAAGGCCCCGGCAAGAGGAGCTTGCCGGGAAGGCCAACCAAGGCATCTCAAGGAACTTGCCGCGACGCGCCACGTGTCCCGGCAAGGCCCGGTGAGCGACAAGCTTTCGGACGCAACAAGACAACGATCGTGGCAAGGCGCTTGCCGCGGAAAGCTACCACTCTGTACCCACGCTCCAGCGCATCCACCAACGTGTCGCCCTGAGGCCTTTCCAGGCGCGCGTGGCAAGAGGCTGTGCAGCCAGCGGTGCGCGGTGACAAGCGACGCTGACAAGATTGCCATCGTGGCGAGCGGTGGCGTCCCTGATGGTCCCTTTTTGCACTATTTGGGCGACGTAGATGGGCATTTAATGCCTTTGTCCCCTGCCGTCAGGGTTAGGTATGATACACTGTACAGGTAGTTGTACCAACCGCAATTCCTTTTCCATTTTTACCCTTGTCTACGTTGCCACCTGTCGGTGACCCCTTTAGCATATAAAAGGAGGCCCATGCGCAACGTAGAAAGGGGTTCGAAGGCAGAAAAACACTCACGCTCGGTCTCGTTAGCAGCTAGTGCGTACTGTAGCACTCAGCCCTCCCGAGCAAGAACTTAATACACTCAGACATGCAGCAGTAGGAGTGTTATCTCTCCGGAGAGCTTCGAAGCTGGGTAAACTGCTCGTGTGCCTCGCCTCAATCCGCTCTTCGTGCGATCTCCGCCCCCCGCTGAACCGAAAGGGGCTCGGTCGGCCAGTCCCATAGGTGTTCGTGGATCAGCTTCCCCGACATCTTTGGCGCGCTAGGTAGGGGGCGTCGAGGTTGTGTGAACCTGATCCGGCGTTCACACGAGCTAGATCTTCATCTTATTCATCGACATGCCACCGAAGAAGAAGGCTTCGGCGGCAGCTGTTCCGTCCACGTCGATCCCACCACCACCGGAGCAAACGGGTGGTGGGGTAGACGCCGGCGGAAGAACGGACATCGACGAGGGAGCTCACGGTGCTGCCAGGTCCAAGGACAAGGCTGCGCAGACCTCGGCGTCCGTACATGCACCGCGCCCATCTCAGGAGGCGCAGGACCGACAGCGTCATGGTATTCGCAGTGCCATACGTTTGTTGGACCAAGATCGAGCTGGTGGATCTCGGGGTGCTCAAGACCAGCATGCACGCCAACATGCTGGCACGAGCGAGACACGGTCGCCTGGACGGGATACTGCTCCTTCTAACATAGTTAGAAGTCCGAGCATATCCCGCTCCTCGCACCGTTCACCACTACCGCCCACCACTCCAGCAGAAGCTTTGGCGCGAGCTCAACTGCTCCTGGATTACCCTCCAACGGCAGACAAGATCGATGGATGGAGGGCCACCATTCAGAGTCTCATCGGCTTCGCCAACGGTGACACTCCGCGGCAGCCGAGTACATCGCTGCCGCGGCAGGACTGCCAGGCACGAGCCGATGGCGACGAAACCGGTGGGGGTGCAACCACCATGCACTCTCCACCCCGAAGGCCAAGATCGCCGACTCGCCGGATCCACCTCGACAGCGACTCCACCGCATCATCAGATCCGCGAGCTCATCGCGATCAGCGCCAAGTTCTTCACGAACGATAGCAAGAAGATGCTCGTATTCGCATTGAGCGCCAAAGAGAAGCGCGGCGTCAATCGGACCAGCGCACTGGGCCCTCTGTCGACATGCATGCACCACGGGAACCAGGCGACTTGCCGTACGCGGTAGGTTGCCCTGCGTTCACTCGTGAGCTGCGGCAAGTCCAGTGGCCCAGCACGAAGAATTTCAAGCCAGACGTACCAGAGAAGTACGACGGCAAGTCGCATCCGTCGGAGTTCCTCAGCATCTACACCATCGCGGTGCAAGCTGCCGGGGGGCGGGACGACAAGATCCTGGCCAACTACTTCCCGCTGGTGCTCAAGCCCAATGTCAGATCCTGGCTCATGCACTTGCCGGACAACTCCATATCCTCCTGGGCAGACCTATGCCATCAGTTTGTCGGCGCCTTTACAGGCGGCCACAAGCCTCATGGCCAAGAGAGCGACCTTCATCTGCTCGCCCAGAAGGAAGGAGAGCCCCTGCGCAAGTACATTCAGAGATTCAGCCGCGTACAGCACAACATCCCAGATGTCCACCCTGCCGCGGTAATCAGCGCGTTCCATCAGAACGTGCGAAACCGCAGGATGCGGGAGGAGATGGCGATGTGCAAGATCAGAGACGTCAGTGAGCTATATGCCCTGGCCGACAAGTGTGCACGTGCTGAGGAAGGGAGGAAACTCCCCGGAGAGAATACAGAAGCAGGAGGATCTGATAGTGAGGAGGCTGCCCCGGCAAAGAAAACCGGCGGCGGAACAACAGGAAGAAGAAAGGCAAAGATGTGCTAGTCGTTGAGCAGTCCGGCAATGGAGGTGGCGCCAAGAAAGCCAAAGCTGGTAGCTCCGGCGAGGAGATTGCCGCAGGCACCAACTACCAGGCTGTGGCGGTCGCCGACAAGCAGGACGGCACCAACAAGCAGTACTGCAAGATCCACCGCACCAAGGGCCATGACCTCCAGAGCTGCAAGAAGGTCGAGCAGCTTGTCGAGCAGCAAAAGGCTGAATACGAGCGACGCGACAAGGAGAAGGCCCAGGAAGGTGCTGGAGGAGCCGCAAGAAACGCCCCGGCCGAGGAGGACGCCGCGGCAAGGCCAAGCAGCGGCAAGGAGACAGACCTCCCCGCGGCCGCGACAAGGATGAAGATGATGACAACGATGAAGATATGGATGATGATGACACCGATGAGCAGGAGTTCCAAAAAGCCACAGAGGTCATGTGCGTTGACGGCGGTGCTTCTCTGCATACTTCACACCGCCAGCTCAAGCAGTGGGTGCGGGAAGTCAATGCGGCAGAACCACCCGTCGAGTCACGCAAGCCTCTGAAATGGTCCAGCACGCCTATCATCTTTGATATTGAGGACCACCCTGATCGCATAACTGCGGTCGGGTGCTTGCCGATGTTGGTTTCACCAACTATCCGCAACCTCAAGGTCACTAAGATGCTAGTTGACGGCGGGGCCGGCTTGAACCTGATCTCCTCCGCGGTACTCCAGAAACTCCAGATCCCTGATGGCGAGCTCGAAGAGACCGGCACATTCCAAGGAATCAATCCGGGAAGGAGCAAGCCGAAGGGAAAGATCACGTTGCCGGTGACATTTGGCAGCGAGTTGAACTTCAGGACTGAGAGGGTCACTTTTGACGTTGCTGACTTTCCATTGCCTTACAATGGGATACTCGGCCGTCCAGCACTCGCCAAATTCATGGCAGCCTCTCACTATGCATACAACATGCTGAAGATGCCAGGCCCGATAAGTGTCATCTCTGTCCCTGGCGACAAGAAGGATGCTCTTATCTGCGCCGACAAGATCTACCGGGAAGCAGCAGCCGCAACAGATCGCAAGTCACTTGCCGTTGAAGCTCCCGGGGCGAAGAAGAAGACCAAGTCCGGCAAGAGTTCTGATGCCCACTCCGGCAAGCGCACCTCTTCGGAGTGCTGCGCTACCGTCGAGGACGCACCATCGAGCTCCACCGGCAAGTGTAAGAAGACAATGGCAGCTCCACCAGAGACCAAGAAGGTGTCCGCCAAGGAGGATGGCACTGGTGGTACCTTCACCATCAGTGCCACTCTCGACCCTAAATAGGAAAGCGCGCTCGTTGCTTTCCTGCGGGCGAACGTCGACGTATTTGCGTGGCAACCGTCTGACATCCCCGGTGTTCCCAGGAAAGTAATCGAGCACCATCTTGCCGTCTGTCCTCATGCGCGGCCCGTCAAGCAGAAAGTCAGGAAACAGGCAGTGGAGCGCCAAGAATTCATCGCAGAAGAAATCAAGAAATTGGAAGCAGCAGGCCTTGTCAGAGGAGTGCTCCATCCTACGTGGTTGGCCAACCCTGTAGTCGTGCGCAAGGCAAACGGGAAATGGAGGCTTTGTATCGACTTTACCGATGTCAATAAAGCTTGTCCCAAAGACCCATTTCCCTTGCCGCGCATCGACCAGATTGTTGACTCCACGGCCGGATGTGACTTGCTTTCATTTCTTGATGCATACTCAGGATACCATCAGATCTTCATGGCAGAAGAGGATGAGGAGAAGACCGCATTCATCACCCCATGTGGCACATACTGTTTCGTACGGATGCCTTTCGGTTTAAAGAATGCTGGTTCAACATTTGCAAGGGTAGTCCATGACGCTTTTGAGCCGCAAATACACAGAAATGTGGAAGCCTACATGGATGACATAGTGGTCAAGAGCAAGGACAAGGCGACTCTGATTCAAGATTTAGACGAAACCTTTGCAAATCTGCGCAAGATCAACCTCAAGCTTAACCCCGAGAAGTGTGTGTTTGGAGTCCCCTCCGGCAAGCTTCTCGGGTTCTTCGTGTCTCAGCGGGGAATTGAAGCCAATCCCGACAAGATCAAGGCCATTGAGCAGATTGAAGCACCAAAGCGCGTCAAGGATGTACGAAGACTTGCCGGTTGCGTAGCTGCTCTCAGCAGGTTTATCTCTAGGTCTGCTGAGCGCGCCCTGCCATTTTTCAAAATATTGAAAAAGGCAGGTCCAATGAAATGGACTCCGGAAGCGGAGGCTGCGCTGCAGGACTTAAAGAGATACCTGTCCTCCACTCCAACACTTGTCGCACCTAAGCCACAAGAGAAGTTGCTGCTATATATAGCGGCAACCAATCAAGTGGTTAGTGCTGCGTTAGTCGCGGAGAGGGAGGCGGATGATGAGCCAGCAACGACAGCAGATGCATCCAGCGACAAGCAGGGGACTTCACCGGCAAGCTCTGGTCCCGACAAAGATGGATCTGCGCAGGCGCGTGAGAAGATGCAGAAAAGAATGGTGCAGCGCCCAGTTTACTTTGTCAGTTCCCTTCTGCAGGGGGCTAGGTCTAGGTACTCTGGTGTGTAGAAATTGCTTTTCGGCCTTCTCATGGCCTCGAGAAAGCTGCGCCATTACTTCCAAGCACATGAGGATACTGCAAAACCCAGAAGCAATAGGCAGGATTGTCGAGTGGGCACTGGAACTGTCAAGCTTTGGCCTCAAGTTTGAGAGCACTTCAACTATCCAAAGCAGAGCATTGGCGGAGTTCATAGCAGAATGGACGCCAACGCAAGATGAAGAAATTCCAGAAACAAGCATCCCCGTCAAGGAAGCAAGCAAAGAGTGGCTGATGTACTTTGATGGTGCCTTCTCGCTGCAAGGTGCCGGTGCGGGCGTGCTACTTGTTGCACCCACCGGAGAGCACCTCAAGTACGTAGTCCAGATGCACTTTCCCAAGGAGCAAGCAACAAACAATACCGCAGAGTATGAAGGTTTGCTTGCCGATCTCAGGATCGCAGCAGACCTTGGGATCAAGAAGCTCATTGTCAGGGGTGACTCACAGCTTGTTGTCCGCCAAGTGAACAAGAATTATCAGAGTCCGTTGATGGAAGCTTACGTTGATGAAGTGAGAAAGCTAGAAGAGCACTTTGACGGCCTACAGATGGAACATGTTCCAAGAGCTCAGAACGACATTGCCGATGGCCTGTCGAAGTGCACCGCACTGAAGTTACCTGTGGAACCAGGGATCTTTGTGCTCAAACTGACTCAACCGTCTGTAATGCCATCAACTGGACAGAACAAGAAGAGGAAGTTGATTTCTGGTGGCTATTTTCCGGCAGAGCTCCCGAAAGCCGCCGCCAAGAAGGTCCTCAAGATCAACACCAAGGGTGCTGAGGAGCAGTCTGCTCCGGCAAGCCCTAGGGTTTGTTCCGTTGAAGCAGACGCTCCTGACAAGTTTTGCTCCGGCAAGCTTGCCGGGGAACGTCAAGCTCCGGCTGAGCCGTAGGTCCTTGCCGTAGAAGCGGATGTTCCCGCAGCAGTAGATGTGCCTTTAGTCCTTGTTGTCGAGCCGCAAGCTCCAGCATGGGCACAGCAGATTGTCCGTTTCCTTCAGACGGGAGAACTTCCCGAAGAGCAAGAAGAAGCGGAAAGAGTAGCCCGGTAGTCAAGTATGTACCAGTTTGTCGACAACACACTGTACAGAAGAAGACTCAACGACGTGAAATTGAAGTGTATTCACTGGCAAGACGGACAAAAGCTGTTGGCAGAAATACATGGAGGCATATGTGGTCACCACATTGGCGCAAGAGCACTTGCCGGCAAAGCGTTCCGGCAACGTTTCTTTTGGCCGACAGCCCTCCAGGATGCAACTGCACAAGTAACCAAGTGTGAAGCGTGCCAGTTCCATTCCAAACAAATACACCAGCCAGCTCAAGCTCTCCATACGATCCCTTTATCCTGGCCATTTTCGGTCCGGGGGCTCGACATCCTCGGCCCTTTCTCCGAGCTGTCGGGGGCTTTGAGTACTTGTACGTTGCAATCGACAAGTTCACAAAGTGGCCGGAAGTGGAAGCAGTGAGGAAGGTGACAGCACAGTCAGCGGTCAAGTTCTTCAGGTCGATTGTTTGCCGCTTCGGGATCCCTAACAGGATCATCACCGACAACGGCACGCAATTCACGAGCCGCACCTTCATGCAGTACGTCCAAGATCTTGGCGCCAAGGTCTGCTTCGCTTCTGTTGCTCATCCAAGAAGCAACGGTCAAGCGGAGAGGGCGAATGCTGAAGTGCTGCGCGGGCTCAAGACCAGGACTTTCGACAGGCTGCGCAAGTGTGGAAAGAACTGGATTGAGGAGCTGCCAGTGGTTCTTTGGTCGATCAGGACAACGCCAAATCGAGCCACTGGCCAGACACCTTTCGCTCTAGTCTATGGAGCAGAGGCAGTTCTCCCCACGGAACTCGTATACGGGTCACCTCGAGTGCTCGCTTATGATGAGCTTGAGCAAGAGCAGTTGCGACAAGATGATGCACTGCTCCTTGAGGAGGACCGTCTTCAGGCCGCTGTACAAGCTGCTCGATACCAGCAAGCTTTGCGCCGCTATCATAGCCGCAAAGTTAATGCCAAAGTGGGAAGGCCCTTACCGGGTGAAACGAGTCACTAGGCCTGGCGCTGTCCGCCTTGAGACCGAAGATGGCATTCCGGTGAGCAACTCCTGGAACATTGAGCATCTTCGTAAGTTTTACCCGTAAGGCGCGGTTTCCGGAACCTGTTCCGGCAACCACCTTTTATACAAGTCTTGCCGATGTTGCATGTAATCCTTTGTATGAAGCCAGGCGCAGACCCCGTGCATAAGTAAAGCTCATGTGCTCCGCACATCTTGTCAATTTCATGCTTTCTACTTTCTTTTGCATGCGTTATCTGACACTTTGTGCAGCACCTACCCTCGGTAAGCAATAACGAGCCGTAAGGCTCCATATCTTTATTTTCTCTTCTTTCTCTTTCTCAAAGAAGGGACGGTTCCCTCGCCCACAAGTTTGCCGGGGGGAAAGGAGAAGATAAT
Source organism: Triticum aestivum (assembly GCF_018294505.1). NCBI lineage: Eukaryota > Viridiplantae > Streptophyta > Magnoliopsida > Poales > Poaceae > Triticum > Triticum aestivum. The sequence goes on along the minus strand of NC_057801.1, from coordinate 403,774,613 downwards.
GATGTGGACCGAGCGTCGTTCGAGGAAGTTTCGCCTTACCGGGAAGCAAACGACAGAAAAGCTAAGTTGCTAAAGTTTGAGCAATCAGTTTTAAAATTTTTAAGTTATCTTCCTCGAACGACCGTGCTTTGTATGGAAAACCTGTGCGCGGAGGAACCAACTCGTAGCTAGTTGCGCCCTTACTTTGTTTCGAGTCCGCTCAACAACTTAAGTGAGCTGCGACTAGTTGCGACAAGGTTTCTTGTCGGTAGCGGCACCGCCAGCAGGCTGCTGACGTCCCGCGCTCAGCGCTCGCGGCTAAGGTGCCTGCGCCGACAAGTTCCCTAAAAGCGTAGGGCAAAAACATACAAAGGAAGGAATCAAGTAAAGGAAATAACATAGCAATTGCTACCCAAAATAGAGTCATATTACAAGATGGCCTGTCGCAGCTCTAACAAATTGTTCTCATAACATGACCAGCAGCGACAAGAAAAAGAGAAAACGGGCGGCCTAATCTACGCGATCGCCCTCAACCCTCTTGATCCCGCTCACCTTGTCCACAATGGGTGCAACAAGGGTCTTGAGCGCTTCCAGATCAGCATCCGGCGGCAAGGTCCTGAGGACGTTGGTGAGGTTGAGGCCTGGGTTGCGGAAGGCCACCTTCATCAGCACCTTTTGAAGAGCTCCCGCGCAGATCTTGCGTGACTCGTCGGCCAGCTGCTTTGGGATCTTCTCCCGGAGTCGCTGGAGGGCCGTCGCCACGCCTTTGAAGAACAAGCTGAGCTTGGCGCTGGGTTGGAGGTGCTCATCGGAGGAATACCCGAGATCCTCCATCCCCAACTGCGCCAGCTCCCCGTCGATGGCTACGGCAACATCCACGAGACCCTCGGTCCAGTGCTCCACAGTCTCCCTAAAAGCGTTCTGGGCGGCAGCAGCACTCGCTAGCAGCGCCTCGTCGGCCTTGATCTTCTCCTTCAAGGCCACCTCCTGCTCCCTGGCGCCGTCCAGCGTCTTGGTCAAAGTAGCCAGCTTCAATTCAAGATCTGCGTTGGAGTCCTTGGCGGCGCTAAGCTCTTTGCTCCTCTCAGCGAGACGACCCTGCAGCTCGCCATGAGCGGCGGCGTCCTTCTCGCACTCACGCTTGAGCGCACAAGCTCCTCGCCGCTCGCCTTGAGATCGGCCTCCAGCTGCGCCATCTTCGTCTCCAGCTCTTTCTTGGCGGCCTCGGCAGCTGCGGCAGCATCCTCTGCTTCCTTGAGAGCCCCACCAAATGTTTGCTCGCGCGCGGCAAGCTCCTCCTCGTGGCTGTCAAGGTTGACCTTGCGCTGCACCAACTCGCCTTCCTGCGCAGATAGCTTTTCGGCAACAAGCTACTGTTGCTCTTCAACTTCAGCCTTCTCGAGGAGGAAGGCTTTCCGCTCCTCGGCGACTTGCTCCCGCTCCTCTGCCAGGGACCGGAGAGCTTCCTGCCTGAGACCCCGGAGCTCCTCCGCACGCTTCTCGAAGTCCACTCCCGCCTTTGCGACAAGCGCTTCTCGGGATACCAGCTTGGCCTGTCGGGCGCGGTAGAGCGACAATAGCTTCCGCAACAGCTGCTCCTCCTCAGGCTCGCCGCTGCTGCTGCTTGGCACGTCGACCAGCGTCAGCCCAGCAGAGGCGAGCAACTCTTCATCAAAGATCTCTCCTTCGACCGGCGCCCTGGAGCTTGACGCCCAGGGGAGCTTGATGAAGATGCCGTCGCCGGCCTTCAAATAGGCGCCGGGCTGTGGCTCTTCGGAGCCTAGCGCTACAGCAGCGGCGGAGGGATCGGCGGTCGGCGTAGCGCCTGACGCTCCTGCGGCCTCGGGGCCGTCAGTGCAATCGCCAGATCCCTCGCCAGCTTCTGCGGCGGCAGTTTTGGCGGCCTCTTCACCGGCGGGATCATCAGCGCTGGCTTCTCCTTCGGTGGCAATGGCGTCGTCGGTATTGCTGCGCGCGTTCTCCTCGCCGGCGACCTCGGTTTCCATCGGCTCCATGGCAGATGGATCTGACGAACGGAAAAAGGAGAAAAGTCAAGCAAATATCCAAAAAGAAAATCAGAAGAAGAACCCCAGGGAAGTTTTTCAAGCAAGAGGATTACCTGTACTAGGATCTGCAGTCATGGTCTCAACCAGCGGAGGGTCACTGGTGCTGTCCCTTGCCGGAGAACTGTCCCTTGCCGGAGAATTTTACCTTGCCGGAGAACGCTCCCTTGCCGGGGAATCCTCCCTTGGCGGTGTAGTCGAAGCATATGGCATTTCGGGAGCGGCTTCCGGGCACTCCTGGTGAGGCTGCTCTACTCCTACACAAACCAACAGTCAGATATCAGCAAAGAAAGAGCACCCATGCGCGCCTAACAACAGGAAGTAAACCATATACTTACGCTGGGGGCTGCGCTGGGGGCTGCTTTGGGGAATAGTTGCCGGGTCTAGCAAGGTGGTCTCGGACACACCCCCTGCTGTCGCGGTGGGTTCGTCCTCGATGACAATCACCGGGACCTTGGCTCTCTTCGCCGCTCTCTGGGCCAGAGTCCTGAAAAGGAATGGGTTCGGAGTAAAACAAATCAGATACAAGACAAAACAGCAAGAATTGAAGAACTACAAGTACATCAAAGAATCTTACTCTTCTTCTTCCTCATCGGAGCTGAGCGCGGAGAGATCAAAGTCCGGCTCGCCTCCGGTGCGAGGAGGTGGAGGAGTAGGTTCCCTTGTCCGCTTGGCAGGAGCAGTAGTGGTGGACCGGGAAGACCCCGCTCCAGTTGCCGCAGCGGCGTGAGGCGCTCCCGCGGCAATAGTGCTTGCCGCGGTAGAGCGTGTCACGCGGCACGGTGGCTGTTGACTCGTCTGCTGCCCCGCTACATCCCCGGCCTTGCGGAGACGCCTTCTTGGTGGAGCTGGGGGCTCTGCTTGCGACGAGCTGGCTGAAGGTGGGGAGGAGGAGGAGCCGATCTTTAACGAGTCGCTCGCGCCCTCGGCGGGCTCGCTCGACTCAGCTTCAGGCCCGACAAGCTCTTCCTCATCGGCAAGCTCCTCTTGCTCGACAAGGCTTGCTGCCTCTGCTGCCTCTGCCTCCTCCACGGTGAATCCAAACTCGCCCGCGGCAGCGGCTGCCGCCGCCTCTTCCAGCCTAGTGGCGATGCGCTGCATCTCCGCATCGATGGTGTCTCGAGTAAGGCTCTTCTGTTCATCGGAGCGGACCGACACTTCTACCAAGCCGTCAAAGAACTCCCGCACGACGTCGTCTGCAGGCTCTTGCCAAGTTGGGATAATTCCATGCGAATCGCACAGCGGCATCATTGCACGGATGCGGTCGAGCGAGGAGTTGTTACACAGCGGAACGACACCCCTCGGCAACATGAACGCTTCGGGATGTTGAGGATCGCGCTTGAACAGTCCCAGGATCATCGTGTCCAGTTCCAAGACAGTGAAGTTGAAGTTGAGGCCCGGGTGCAGCCTCATGATATCCGCCGCATTCTGGAACTCCCAGGCGGGTCTCCTCCTCTCCTGCAGGGGGGCGATGCGGCGGCGAAGAAAATCTGCGCCAACGGCGCCTACGGTGAGCCCGGCAAGCCTGAGGCGTAGGATCCGGGTGACGGCAATCTTCAGCCTATTGTCTTCCGGGGCCATGTTGCTCCAATCGTTGCCGCGCGCTACTGGGGCTTGGCGCTGGGCGGTAAATGGCTGCGGGTTCTCCTCGACAGTCCAGCACCAGTCTGCTCTCCATTCTTCCCACTTGCTGCGGAGCTCTTTCTCCAGATAAGCTTCCTTCTTGCCAGTTCTCGAGATCCAGGCGATTCCGCCGGATAAAGGCTCCCCTCTCTCAACTCGGGGCATAAAGAACTGGCGGAAAAGAGCTACGTTTGGATAGACTCCGAAAAAGTTTTCGCAGAGATGTGCGAAAACTGCCATGGTCAGAACAACATTGGGGGTGAAGTCAAGGAGGCGGAACCCGTAGGTGTTCATGATATCGCAAAAAATTGAGAGAAAGGCGGGCAGAGCCCGCAGTAGAAGAACAGCGCAAAGAAAGGGTATCCATTCGGAGCCAGTTCCGAAGCGGCAGCTGGGAGTACCTTCGTATGCGGATGCACTCGCGTCTCCGTCAACTAGAAGAGGTAGTAGTACTCCCTCAGCTCCTTCGCGGCGAGCTGGGGGGGAAAGATTGCCCGCTCCTTTCGCAGCGCCGCGAGCCGCTGCGCCTCGGCCGACTTCACGACCTTCCCCTTGTCGGCTTTCGAAGCCATGGTGGAGGTGGTGGGGGAGATCGACGGTGTTGGTGATGCTGGTGGCGATGAGGGGCGGAGCGCTGCTCTCTTTCAGCTTTGGGAAGAAGGGGGGAGCGGCGGAGATTTCTGAGATTGGAGTAGCAACCGGCAAGATGGGCGAACTGCCCCTGTTTCCCCTGCTTATAAAGAGGGAGGGGGTGGGCGTTCCGTCTTTCCGAATAAAGAAACCACCCACGATCTCTCCCACGACGCTGCATTCGACGCGTGCCGTTCGGGGAGGGCGTGGTGGATACAGAGTAAGATACGGCGTAACCCAGGCCGCGCGTGCCCGTGCCCTGTTTTGGGCCTGGCCCAACAGCGCTCGGCACCATGTGTGGCCCAGGCCCGGGGGCTCCTGTCGGTGTACTAGAGTAGGGGTACCCTAGTATCCCGAACTTGTGCACGGGCAGTCGCAGCACCCCGCGGCAAGGCTTGCCGGGTGACCGCCAAGGTCCTCCGTGGTTCCTTTGGAGCCATTCAAGAACAAAGTATTCAAGCCAAGGAGACAAGGCCCCGGCAAGAGGAGCTTGCCGGGAAGGCCAACCAAGGCATCTCAAGGAACTTGCCGCGACGCGCCACGCGTCCCGGCAAGGCCCGGTGAGCAACAAGCTTCCGGACGCAACAAGACAACGACCGCGGCAAGGCGCTTGCCGCGGCAAGCTACCACTCTGTACCCGCGCTCCAGCACATCCACCAACGTGTCGCCCTGAGGCCTTTCCAGGCGCGCGTGGCAAGAGGCTGTGCAGCCAGCGGTGCGCGGTGACAAGCAACGCTGACAAGATTGCCATCGTGGCGAGCGGTGGTGTCCCTGACGGTCCCTTTTTGCACTATTTGGGCGACATAGACGGGCATTTAATGCCTTTGTCACCTGCCGTCAGGGTTAGGTATGATACACTGTACAGGTAGTTGTACCAACCGCAATTCCTTTTCCATTTTTACCCTTGTCTACGTTGCCACCTGTCGGTGACCCCTTTAGCATATAAAAGGAGGCCCATGCGCAACGTAGAAAGGGGTTCGAAGGTAGAAAAACACTCACGCTCGATCTCGTTAGCAGCTAGTGCGTACTGTAGCACTCAGCCCTCCCGAGCAAGAACTCAATACACTCAGACATGCAGCAGTAGGAGTGTTATCTCTCCGGAGAGCTCCGAAGCTGGGTAAACTGCTCGTGTGCCTCGCCTCGATCCGCTCTTCGTGCGATCTCCGCCCCCCACCGAATCGAAAGGGGCTCAGTCCGCCGGTCCCATAGGTGTTCGTGGATCAACTTCCCCGACAACGAAGGTTTCATTCTGTTTGGTCTCCGTTTGATATTCCTTTTCTGCAAAACTCTAAAATAGGCAAAAAAAACAGAAATTGGCACTAGGCCTTCGGTTAATAGGTTAGTCCCAAAAATAATATAAAAGAGCATATTAAAGCCCATTAAACATCCAAAACAGATAATATAATAACATGGAACAATCAAAAATTGTAGATATGTTGGAGACATATCAAGCATCCCCAAGCTTAATTCCTGCTCGTCCTTGAGTAGGTAAATGATAAAAATAGAATTTTTGATGTGGAATGCTACCTAACATATTTATCAATGTAATTTCTTTATTGTGGCATGAATGTTCAGATCCAAAAGATTCAAGACAAAAGTTTAATATTGACATAAAAACAATAATACTTCAAGCATACTAACAAAGCAATCATGTCTTGTCAAAATAACATGGCCAAAGAAAGCTATCCCTACAAAATCATATAGTCTGGCTATGCTCTATCTTCATCACACAAAGTATTTAATCATGCACAACCCCGATGACAAGCCAAGCAAATGTTTCATACTTTTGATGTTCTCAAACTTTTCAATTCACACAATACATGAGCGTGAGCCATGGACATAGCACTATAGGTTGAATAGAATGGTGGTTGTGGAGAAGACAAAAAGGAGGAAGATAGTCTCACATTAACTAGGCGTATCGACGGGCTATGGATATTCCCATCAATAGATATCAATGTGAGTGAGTAGGGATTGCCATGCAACAGATGCACTAGAGCTATAAGTGTATGAAAGCTCATAAAGAAACTAAGTGGGTGTGCATCCAACTTGCTTGCTCACGAAGACCTAGGGCAGTTTTGAGGAAGCCCATCATTGTAATATACAAGCCAAGTTCTATAATGAAAAATTCCCACTAGTATATGAAACTGACAACACAGGAGACTCTCTATCATGAAGATCATGGTGCTACTTTAAAGCACAAGTGTGGAAAAAGGATAGTAGCATTGCCCCTTCTCTCTTATTCTCTTTTCTTATTTGGGCATTTTCTCTTTTTATGGCCTCTTTTTTCTCTCTCCTTTTTTGGTTCAAAGTCTCATCCCGACTTGTGGGGGAATCATAGCCTCCATCATCCTTTCCTCACTGGGACAATGCTCTAATAATGAATATCATCACACTTTTATTTAATTACAACTCAAGAATTACAACTCGATACTTAGAACAAAATATGACTATATGTGAATGCCTCCGGCGGTGTACCGAGATGTGCAATGATTCAAGAGTGACATGTTTGAAAAAATTGTGAACGGTGGCTTTGCCACAAATACGATGTCAACTACATGATCATGCAAAGCAATACGACAATGATGGAGCGTGTCATAATAAACGGAATGGTGGAAATTTGCATGGCAATATATCTCAGAATGGCTATGCAAATGACATAATAGGTAGGTATGGTGGCTGTTTTGAGGAAGGTATATGGTGGGTGTATGGTACCGGCGAAAGTTGCGCGGTACTAGAGATGCTAGCAATGGTGGAAGGGTGAGAGTGCGTATAATCCATGGACTCAACATTAGTCATGAAGAACTCACATACTTATTGCAAAAATCTATTAGTTATTGAAATGAAGTACTACGCGCATGCTCCTAGGGGGAAAGATTGGTAGGAAAAGACCATCGCTCGTCCCCGACCGCCGCTCATAAGGAAGACAAACAATAAATAAATCATGCTCCAACTTCATCACATAACGGTTCACCATATGTGCATGCTACGGGAATCACAAACTTTATCACAAGTATCTCTCAAATTCACAACTACTCTACTATCATGACTCTAATATCACCATCTTCATATCTCAAAACAATCATAAAGAATCAAACTTCTCATAGTATTCAATGCACTTTATATGAAAGTTTTTATTATACCCATCTTGGATGCCCATCATATTAGTACTAATTTTATAACCAAAGAAAATTACCATGTTGTTCTAAAAGACTCTCAAAATAATATAAGTGAAGCATGAGAGGTTAACCATTTCTATAAAATAAAACCACCGCCAGGCTCTTAAAAGATGTAAGTGAAGCACTAGAGCAATATTGTCTAGCTCAAAAGATATAAGTGAAGCACATAGAGTATTCTAATAAATCACGATTCATGAGTGTCTCTCCCAAAAGGTGTGTACATCAAGTATGATTGTGGTAAACTAAAAAGCAAAGACTCAAATAATACAAGACGCTCCAAGCAAAACATATATCATGTGGTGAATAGAAATATAGCCTCAAGTAAAGTTACCGATAGACGAAGACGAAAGAGGGGATGCCTTCCGGGGCATCCCCAAGCTTAGGCTTTTGGTTGTCCTTGAATTTTACCTTGGGGTTCCTTGTGAATCCCCAAGCTTAGGCTCTTGCCACTCCTTATTCCAAAATCCATCAAATCTTTACCCAAAACTTGAAAACTTCACAACACAAAACTTCAACAGAAAATCTTATGAGCTCCGTTAGTATAAGAAAATAAACCACCACTTTAAGGGACTGTAATGAACTCATTCTTTATTTATATTGGTGTTAAACCTACTACATTCCAACTTCTCTATGGTTCATACCCCCCGATACTACTCATAGATTCATCAAAATAAGCAAACAACACACGAAAAACAGAATCTATCAAAAACAGAACAGTCTGTAGCAATCTGTAACTTTCGAATACTTATGTAACTACAAAAATTCTGAAATAAATTGGTGGACATGAGGAGTATGTCTATTAATCTTACGAAAAAATAATCGACCTAAAATCACTCTTCTGTAAAAAATTACAGCTATTCTCGTGAGCGCAAAAGTTTCTATTTTTTACAGCAAGATCGCAAAGACTTCACCCACGTCTTCCCAAAGATTCTACTTGGCACAAACACTAATTAAAACATAAAACCACATCTAACCAGAGGCTACATGAATTATTTATTACTAAACAGGAGCAAAAAGTAAAGAACAAAAATAAAATTGCGTTGCCTCCCAACAAGCACTATCGTTTAACGCCCCTAGCTAGGCATAAAAACAAGAATAGATCTAGGTATTGCCATCTTTGGTATGTAATCCATAAGTGGCTCTCATAATAGATTTGTAAGGCAATTTAATTTTATTCCTAGGAAAGTGTTCCATGCCCTTCCTTGGCGGAAATTGGAATCTAATGTTTCCTTCTTTCATATCAATAATTGCACCAATCGTTATAAGGAAAGGTCTACTAAGAATAATAGGATATGTAGGATTGCAACACTACTAGAAAAACCGCTACTAATGGCGCACCTAATTTGGCCATTAATGGAGCATCACTGGTGCGCCATTACTAGCACGCCATTAGTAATTTTTACTAATGGCGCACCGGTGGTGCGCCATTAGTATCTGGTATACTAATGGCGCACCATTGGTGCGCCATTAGTATGCCTCCCAGGGGCCATGTATACCCAAGTGCTTTGGCATACTAATGGCGCACGACCACGAGATGCGCCATTAGTAACCGAGGCATACTAATGGCACACTGTCCAGTGATGCGCCATTAGTATGCTTTGTCATACTAATGGCGCACTGTCATGTGATGCGCCATTAGTATGAATATTAGGTTTTTTTTTTATTTTTTATTTTCTGTTTTTTGCACAGGTTACAAAATGTATAATTTGACAAAATATAGACAGCACACATCAACAACAGATTCATCGAATACAATAGAAGATTAGTCTTTGAATACAATTCATCATATTAGTCTCCGAATACAATTCATCATATTAGTCTCCGAATTGAGAAGACCGAACAAAGATAGAACATTATATTACAAGTCTCAGGACCGCGAGTAGCGAGTTTGTCTTCACATTACAAGTCGATATCGATCATCTAAGCTACCATCACATAGAAGAGAGCTGCGGTCATCACGATGAGCATCATCACAATGAAACTCGTCTTCATCCGGTTCCTCCAACGCTCCCTCCCCTCTCCCGCTAGATAGCGGGCGTATCTAGATTAGGCACATAATCTATATCAAGAACAATGAAATCCACGGGCACATAATTCCTATTTGCAACAATAAGAACATCATTAATCCTTCCCATAGGTTTCTTAATGGTGGAATCCGCAAGATGCAAATTTAAGGAACAATCATCAAATTCATGGAAACCTAGCACATCACACAAAGTTTTTGGAATCGTGGAAACACTAGCACCCAAATCACACAAAGCATAACATTCATAATCTTTAATCTTAATCTTAATAGTAGGTTACCACTCATCATAAAGTTTTCCAGGGATAGAAACTTCTAGTTCAAGCTTTTCTTCAAAAGATTGCATCAAAGCATCAACGATATGTTTAGTAGAAGCTTTATTTTGATTATAAGCATGAGGAGAATTTAACACGGATTGCAACAAGGAAATACAATCTATTAAAGAACAATATCATAATTAAATTCCTTGAAATCCAAAATAGTGGGTTCATTGCTACTTAAAGTTTTGACCTTTTCAATCCCACTTTTATCAATTTTTGCATCTAGATCTAAAAAACTCCAAATCATTGGGACGCCTTTTAACTAAAGTTGACTCATCTCCAGTCCCATCTTTATCAAGATTCTTATTGGAAATCAAAGATTTAATAGGAGTCATGTCAATCACTTTTAGATCTTCATCATTATTATCATGAAAACTAGAAGAACACGCCTTCATAAACCAGTCTTTTTTACCACGCATCCTAGCGGTTCTTTCTTTGCACTCATTGATACGTCTCCAATGTATCTATAATTTTTCATTGTTCCATGCTATTATATCACCTGTTTTGGATGTTTATGGGCTTTACTATACACTTTTATATCATTTTTTGGGACTAACCTATTAACCTAGAGCCTAGTGCCAATTTCTGTTTTTCCTTATTTTTAAGTTTTACAGAAAGGAATACCAATGGAGTCCAATTGACATGCCAATTTTTGATGATTTTCTGTGGACCAAAAGAAGCCCTTGGAGTGAAAGAGTTGGGCCAGGAGAGTCCCGGGCTGCCCATGAGGGTGGGGCACACGCCCACTTCACCTGGGCGCACCACCCTGCCTCATGGACAACCCGGAAACCCCCCTGACGTGCGACCTATGCCAAAAATCATATAAATACTGAAACCTCCAAAAAATAACCTAGATCAGGAGTTCCGCCGCCGCAAGCCTCTGTAGCCACCAAAAACCTCTCAGGAGCTCGTTCCGGCACCCTGACGGAGGGGGAATCCATCACCAGCGGCCATCTTCATCATCCCGACGCTTTCCATGACGAGGAGGGAGTAGTTCACCCTCAGGGCTGAGGATATGTACCAGTAGCTATGTGTTTGATCTCTCTCTCTCTCTCTTGTGTTCTTGAGGTGATACGATCTTGATGTATCACAAGCTTTGCTATTATAGTTGGATCTTATGATGTTTCTCCCCCTCTACTCTCTTGTGATGAATTGAGTTTTCCCTTTGAAGTTATCTTATCGAATTGAGTCTTTAAGGATTTGAGAACACTTGATGTATGTCCTTCCGTGCTTATCTGTGGTGACAATGGGATATTCACGTGATCTACTTGATGTATGTTTTGGTGATCAACTTGCGGGTTCAATGAACTTATGCATAGGGGTTGGCACACGTTTTCGTCTTGAATCTCCGATAGAAACTTTGGGGCACTCTTTGAAGTACTTTGTGTTGGTTGAATAGATGAATCTGAGATTGTGTGATGCATATCATATAATCATGCCCACGGATACTTGAGGTGACATTGGAGTATCTAGGTCACATTAGGGTTTTGGTTGATTTGTGTCTTAAGGTGTTATTCTAGCACAAACTCTATGATAGATCGAACGGAAAGAATAGCTTCGTGTTATTTTACTACGGACTCTTGAATAGATCGAGCAGAAAGGATAACTTTGAGGTGGTTTCGTACCCTACCATAATCTCTTTGTTTGTTCTCTGCTATTAGTGACTTTGGAGTGACTCTCTGTTGCATGTTGAGGGATAGTTATATGATCCAAGTATGTTATTATTGTTGAGAGAACTTGCACTAGTGAAAGTATGAACCTTAGGCCTTGTTTCCTACCTTTGCAATACCCTTTACGCTCACTTTTATCACTTGTTACCTTGCTGTTTTTGTAATTTCAGATTACAAATACCTATATCTACCATCCATATTGCACTCGTATCACCATCTCTTCGCTGAACTAGTGCACCTATAGACTTTACCATTGTATTGGGTGTGTTGGGGACACAATAGACTCTTTGTTATTTGGTTGTAGGGTTGCTTGAGAGAGACCATCTTCATCCTACACCTCCCATGGATTGATAAACCTTAGGTCATCCACTTGAGGGAAATTTTCTACTGTCCTACAAACCTCTGCACTTGGAGGCCCAACAACGTCTACAAGAAGAAGGTTGTGTAGTAGACATCAAGCTCTTTTCTGGCGCCGTTGCCGGGGAGGTCAGTGCTTGAAGGTATATCTTTAGCTCTTGCAATCGAATCTTTTTGTTTCGTGTTTTATCACTAGTTTAGTTTATAAAAGAAAACTACAAAAAAATGGAATTGAGTTTGTCTCATACGCTTCATCTTTTTAATATCTTTCGTAAGTATGATGAAAAGGAAAATTGTGCTCAAGTGCTAGAAGAAGAAGTCAATAAAATGTTTGGTACCAATCTTTGAATGATGAGCATGATTGCAATGTTGTTAGTATGAACTCCTTGAATATCCATAGTACTAATGATGATTGCACTAGTTATGATGAAAATGTCTCCTATAAGCATGTCGATTTTTGTGGAGTACATTGGGTTTGCAAGTACATACCAAATAGGAAAAATAGATATTGCGAGAGGCATAAGCATTTAGAAACTAAAGGGTTGCAAGAAAGGCTAAATGTGAGTGCTGAAAATTTAAATTTCCTTTGCCATACTTGTGAACTTTGCAATGAACGTGGTCATTTACATCTCCGATGCAAATTATTTTATGATCGAATCGTGTCCAAAAATTGTGATGATTTGATTTCCCTTGCACATTATAGTGAACTTAGTTTGCTTTTGGGTTATGAAGAATTGAAACGTTTAATTAAGATTATTCCAGAATTTGCCCATAAGAAATTCCTTGATATTGATCTAGAGAAGATTTATTTGTATTGTGCGGTGAATTGCATTGAAAATCCTTATATTGCCAATTACCTAAAGAAAATAAAGCAAATGGAAGATGAAGAGAATACTAATGAAAGGGAAGATACTTCCCAATATCCTCCTATTATTTCTTATGATGAATCAGGTAACGAGGAGGAGCTTTCTATTCAACCAATCTCATCAATAAGGAGCTCACAGAAGAAGGTTGAACCCACACATAATGTGAAGAAGAAAAAGAAAAAACGGAGAAGCAAAGGTAAAAAGCTATCTCTCCCAAATTATGTTGCTCCTATTACTCATTGTGATGATGATAATTGCTATACTATTGGTGCTATCCATACTATTAATGATGAGAGTGATTATGCTTATGATATGAAAAGGCCCAAGCTTGGGGAAGCTATGTTTGATGAGGATGACATATTTGAGAATATATTTGCTGAAATTAATGTTTGTCCCAAGCTTGGGGATGCTACGTTTAATGAAGATGATGTTTTTAGCTTCCCAAGTTTTGATATGCAAAGTTGTTATGATGATAGCATGCCTCTTACCTATGATGATGTCGGTGTACTAGAGTAGGGGTACCCTATTACCCCGAACTCGTGCACGGGCAGTTGCAGCACCCCGCGGCAAGGCTTGCCGGGTGACCGCCAGGACCCTCCGTGGTTCCCTTGAAGACCATTCAAGAACAAAGTACTCAAACCAAGGCCCCGGCAAGAGGAGCTTGCCGGGAAGGCCAACCAAGGCCCCGGCAAGAGGATCTTGCCAGGAAGAGACAAGACCCCGGCAAGAGGAGCTTGCCGGGAAGGCCACTCAAGGCATACCAAGAAAGCTTGCCGCGACGCGCCCTGCGTCCCGGCAAGATCCGGCGAGCAACAAGCTTCCGGACGCGACAAGACGACGGCCGCGGCAAGGAGCTTGCCGCGGGAAATCCCCACTTCGTGCCCGCGCTCCAGCACACCTGCCAACGTGTCGCTTTGGGACTCTCCCAAGCACACGTGGCAGGAGGCGGTGCAGCTAGGGGTACGTGGTGGCAAGCGGAGATGAAGAGAAGCCCATCGTGGCAAACGGTGGCGCTCCGAACGGTCACTTTTTGCACTGTTTAGGAGACTCAGACAGGCATTTAATGCCCTTGTCCCCTGCCGTCAGAATTAGGTAGGGTGCACTGTATCCACAGTAGCGGTAGCTGCACCTACCGCATACTTTTTCATTTTTACCCTTCTAGTCTACGTTGCCACCTGTGGGTAACCCCTTGAAAGTATAAAAGGAGGCCCAAGCGCAACGTAGAAAAGGTTCGGAGGTTCGGCCAGTTCGGCTCATTCAACAACCGGGAACACTCTCACGCTCAGTCTGGCAGCGTCCATCGCTCCTGAGCAAGAATCCAATATACACAAACAAGCAGCAGTAGGGTTTTACGCATCCGTGCGGCCCGAAGCTGGGTAAAATCGCCCGCGTGCACCGCCTCGATCCGCTCTTTGTGCGCTCTCCGCCCCTCACCGAACCGAAAGGGGCCCTGTCCCCATAGGTGTCGGTGGAATCAGCATCGCCCCCGGCATCTCTGGCGCGCTAGGTAGGGGGCGTCGAGATTGTGCGAATCCGATCCGGCGTGCACACAAGGCTCAGCTGTTCTTCATCGTCATGGCTCCTAAGGAGCAGGCGAGTAAAAGAACGGCGCCAATGCGGCAACAGAAAAAGCTAAGTCATGCAAAACTTTAGATATTTCCTTTCTATATAAGGTTATCCGCCTCGGAGATCTTGTTCTTTGTACGGAAAACCTGTGCGCGGAGGAATCAACTCGTAGCTAGTCGCGCCCTTACTTTGTTTCGAGTCCGCTCAACAACTTAAGTGAGCTGCTAGCGCCCTTACTTTGCTTCGAGTCCGCTCAACAACTTAAGTGAGCCGCTAGCGCCCTTACTTTGTTTCGAGTCCGCTCAACAACTTAAGTGAGCTGCAACTAGTTGCGACAAGAATGCTTGTCGGTAGCGACCCCGCCAGCAGGCTGCTGAAGTTCCGCACTCGGCGCTCGCGGCAAGGGTGCCTGCACCGGCAAGTTTCCCTAGAAAGCGTAGGGTGGACGTACAAAGAGGGGTTGAACAGGAAGATATCATGCGCTATTTATTTGAGATTTCTGCATAGACCTGTATGCCGAGGAGCCTTCTCGGGGCTAGTTGCGCTCCATGTTGCCTCGAGTCCGCTCGGCAACTTGTGCGGTTGCGCTAGAACCAAGAAGATAAACCTTTCCGGGAGGCGATGTTCCCGAATAGCCGCTAAGGGCCCGTTCCCTCAAGCGCTGCTGGCTGGATCGTATGCACCGGAAAGCATTCCAGCAGGCATAGGGAGTACGCAGCAAAAGTCAAAATTCGCAAGCGAGTTAAGTGCACTTTGGATGCTAATCACCTGTCATGTTTAAATGCAGTCATGGCCCGGGGGCTGGCAACGCCCCTAGGGCCAATCTTTCCGGCAACGATCTTGTCGGAAGCCGGCGTCAAGAACGACGAAGTTCTTCGCCATAAGCCTTTCCGGCAATGATCTTGCCGGGAGCCGGTGTCAAGAATGACAAAGTTCTTCGCCATAAGCCTTTCCGGCAACGATCTTGTCGGGAGCCGGCGTCAAGAACGACGAAGTTCTTCGCCATAAGCCTTTCCGGCAACGATCTTGCCGGGAGCCGGTGTCGAGAACAACGAAGTTCTTCGCCATAAGCCTTTCCGGCAACGATCTTGTCGGGAGCCGGCGTCAAGAACGACGAAGTTCTTCGCCATAAGCCTTCCTGGCAACAAGCTTGCCGGAAGCCGGCATCGAGAACGTCGAAGTTCTCTGCCGAAGATAAAAGCCTTCCTGGCAACGAGCTTGCCGGAAGCCGGCATCGAGAACGTCAAAGTTCTCTGCTGAAGATAAAAGCCTTCCTGGCAATCAGCTTGCCGGAAGCCGGCATCGAGAACGTCAAAGTTCTCTGCTGAAGATAAAAGCCTTCCTGGCAACGAGCTTGCCGGAAGCTGACATCGAGAACGTCAAAGTTCTCTGCTGAAGATAAGAGCCTTCCTGGCAACGAGCTTGTCGGAATCCGGCATCAAGAACGTCAAAGTTCTCTGCTGAAGATAAAAGCCTTCCTGGCAACGAGCTTGCCGGAAGCCGACATCGAGAACATCAAAGTTCTCTGCTGAAGATAAAAGCCTTCCTGGAAACAAGCTTGCCGGAAGCCGGCATCGAGAACGTCAAAGTTCTCTGCTGAAGATAAAAGCCTTCCTGGCAACGAGCTTGCCGGAAGCCGGCATCGAGAACGTCAAAGTTCTCTGCTGAAGATAAAAGCCTTCCCGGCAAGCCAGTATCGCTGGGGGCTGTGAGTGCCAAGAATCGTCCACGGCAAACCAGAGTTGCCGAGGGCTGCACTATCAGATAAGTCTCTCATCCCTCATCATGCATCCTCTTATGGACTGGGGAATGCGAAACCACGTTTCTTCCTGGAAACTGCCGTGCTCCCTCGACTCTAGGCCCTGGGGCTCGTTCTCGGGGCCAAGTTTGGTCGTAGTCGCGGCAGCAAAGGGATGAAACGAGGAGACCGCAACCACCTCGTTCCTGCCTCCGTCAAAAGCGTGAGAAAGGTCGAGCGACGTGGGAAGGCGGCAGGGTCTGTTGCCGGGAGATGAAATGTCTGTCCGAGGGATACCAAGGATTTGCTCCTTGGCGTGGGTTTAACTTGTGAGACAAATAACCCGGCAAGCATCCCTTTTTCATTAAAAAACATCCCACTCAGGTACAGTCCATAGAGGATGAAAAACATGAAAGAGAGGATTACAAGTTCTAGATACAGCTAAGGCCCGAAGGCTTACAAATTAAAAAGATAAGGTGCCCGTAATCCCTTTCCTGTCCCTCTTTTCAGGAGGCAGGTCAAAGAGGCGAAAAGGGCAAAAGGAGTGCCTAGGCGAGCTACGGGTGCCAGAAGACACCAAGGGAACATTCCGGGGGCCGTCCGAAGGCTGGACGGCGGCGGCGGTGCTGGAAGCGGGGCTCGAAGACGGGGTGACAGGACGTCAGCACGCTGTCGAGGGCACCACGCCCTTGTACTCCGGCTTGACGGCCTTGTCGCCTGCCCTCTTCCCCTTCCGCAGCCTCCCTACGCTAGCCGCCTAAGGAGACGACCCCGGGGAGTTCAAGAAGCCGGCGACGCGGATGATGGGGTCGCCGGTGCCGCGCAAAGCGGCGCCCGATGCCTAGTCGGACCTGCTACCCCGCCGCCCGCTACCCTCGTCGTCGCTGTCACTCCCCTCCTCGTCACGCTCGCTCGAGGAGGAGCCTACGCTGTCGGAGGAGCTGTCCATGCAGCACTTCGCCCGAGTGCCGAAGCACCCGAAGGCCTTGACGGAGAGGAGATCGCCCTCCATCAACTTAAAATGGAGGGTAAACCCCTCCGTCAAGCTGTGGATGCGGGCGAACGTCTTCCACCCTCGATAAAGATACATCACATTAGGGGCTGGGAATGCAACGCGGACTCGCGTGCCGTTGATCCCACAGCCCCTCATGTGCAGTCTCAGCGTCTCGGGCGGGTCCACTTCCATCGCGCGCGCAAACGGAGCTGGAAGCCGGAGGCGACGACGAGGCGCCCGGCGCAGCCTGACGAAGAACTCGCAAGGGTCGTCCCCTATATGGACCGCCGTGGGGGGAGGAGCCGCCGGCGGAGGTGAAGCTGACGCGCCGCCCCGTCCGCCTCTTCCCCGAGCGCCTCGACCTCGTCCTCGACGTCGTCCGCGACCTCGCCCCCTCCCTCTTCCCCTTATGGCTGGCTCTGCCACCACGGGCGCGGAAGAGGGAGAGATGCGCTGTCTGGCGGCGACCCTCGCCGCCACCGATGAAGGGCCTGGGTTCCCTTTCTCCATGGCAGATGAGAGAAAGGGGAGCAGAAGCTGAAGAAAGGAGAAGATGAGAGAGTGCGGGTTTCTGTGCTCCCATCCCGCTCTTTATAAAGGAGCGAGGTGGGGGCTCGGCCGCCCTGCTCAGCGAATCAAGGCACGGGAAGGGCAGGGAGTCGGGGCCAACCCCCTCGCGACGGCCCAGTTTCCCACTCCACCGTCCGTGACCCAAGCGCATGGGAGCCGCGTGGCGGGGATGCAGAACTAAGGCGACAGATGAGGCGGCCTCGCTCCACCCCGTGAACACGGGGAGTGGACGTCCTGAAAACCGCGCACCGGCCCCGTCTAGTAAATGCACCACGCCCTCACACCTACCTCCGTTTAAGGAGGAGTGCGTGAACCGTCCCCATCATCGTGGCCTGAAGCATGCTCGGGGGGCTTAGCCCCACGCACGCCACCCACGATCTCACCCACGATGCCGCGTTTGACGTGTGCCGTTCTGGGCGTGCCCGGTGGGAGCGGAGAGATATGCGGTGTGACCTAGGCCGCGCGTGCCCGTGCACTGTTTTGGGCCTGGCCCAACAGCGCTCGGCACCGTGTATGGCCCAGGCCCGGGGGCTCCTGTCGGTGTACTAGAGTAGGGGTACCCTATTACCCCGAACTCGTGCACGGGCAATTGCAGCACCCCGCGGCAAGGCTTGCCGGGTGACCGCCAGGACCCTCCATGGTTCCCTTGAAGACCATTCAAGAACAAAGTACTCAAACCAAGGCCCCGGCAAGAGGAGCTTGCCGGGAAGGCCAACCAAGGCCCCGGCAAGAGGAGCTTGCCGGGAAGGCCAACCAAGGCCCCGGCAAGAGGATCTTGCCGGGAAGAGACAAGACCCCGGCAAGAGGAGCTTGCCAAGAAGGCCACTCAAGGCATACCAAGAAAGCTTGCCGTGACGCGCCCTGCGTCCCGGCAAGATCCGGCGAGCGACAAGCTTCCGGACGCGACAAGACGACGGCCGCGGCAAGGAGCTTGTCGCAGGAAATCCCCACTTCGTGCTCGCGCTCCAGCACACCTGCCAACGTGTCGCTTTGGGACTCTCCCAAGCACACGTGGCAGGAGGCCGTGCAGCTAGGGGTACGTGGTGGCAAGCGGAGATGAAGAGAAGCCCATCGTGGCAAATGGTGGCACTCCAAACGGTCACTTTTTGCATTGTTTAGGAGACTCAGACAGGCATTTAATGCCCTTGTCCCCTGCCGTCAGAATTAGGTAGGGTGCACTATATCCACAGTAGCGGTAGCTGCACCTACCGCATCCTTTTTCATTTTTACCCTTCTAGTCTACGTTGCCACCTGTGGGTAACCCCTTGAAAGTATAAAAGGAGGCCCAAGCGCAACGTAGAAAAGGTTCGGAGGTTCGGCCAGTTCGGCTCATTCAACACCAGGAACACTCTCACGCTCAGTCTGGCAGCGTCCATCGCTCCTGAGCAAGAATCCAATATACACAAACAAGCAGCAGTAGGGTTTTACGCATCCGTGCGGCCCGAAGCTGGGTAAAATCGCCCGCGTGCACCGCCTCGATCCGCTCTTTGTGCGCTCTCCGCCCCTCACCGAACCGAAATGGGCCCTGTCCCTATAGGTGTCGGTGGAATCAGCATCGCCCCCGACAGATGATTATATTGATGAAAGTGGGTTTGGAAGAGTGTCAACTTTAGGAAGTAATGATCCCACTATTTTGGAGGATGTTAAATCTTATAAAATTGATGAAAGTGGATTTGGAGAGGTCATGACTTTATTTAGTGATGAATCCACTATTTTGGAAGAGGTTTCAATCAATTATGATGAGAACAAAGTTACTACTTATGATTATTATTGTGATGAAACTTATGCTATAAAAAGTAGTGATGATTATATTTATAAAACTTGTCATGATTATGATTACCCTTTTTCTGAACATTACTCTTTTAATGTGGGAACAATTTTTAGTATTTGAGTCTCTTATGATACTCCCACTATTCCGAATAAGAAGAATTTTGCTTATGTGGAGAGTAGTAAATTTTCTATGCTTGTAGATCATGAAAAGAATGCTTTAGGTGCTGGTTATATTGTTGAATTCATTCATGATGCTACTGAAAATTATTATGAGGGAGGAACATATGCTTGTAGTAATTGCAATAATATCAAGTTTCCTCTCTATGTGTTGACAATCTTGAAGCTATGCTTGTTTTACCTTCCTATGCTAGTTGATTATTGTTCCCATAATTTGTTTGCTCACAAAATCCCTATGCATAGGAAGTGGGTTAGACTTAAATGTGCTAGTCATATGCTTCATGATGCTCCCGTTATGTTTCAATTCTTATCTTTTATGTGAGCATCATCGTAATCATCATGCCTAGCTAGAAAGGCATTAAAGAAAAGCGCTTGTTGGGAGATAACCCAATATTTAACCTTACTGTTTTGTGTGTCGACATGATTATTCTACTGTAGTAATCATGTTTTATAGCTTTTGTTTTAGTAAAGTGCCAAGTAAAACCTTTAGGATAGCTTACGGTGATAGTTGTGTTGATCCTGCTGAAAATCAGAAACTTTTTCACCTAGTAAATTAGTTTTGATAATTCACAGGAACGTGCTTTTGATCTGATTCTTTTTGCTATGGATTGGTACACAAACTTCTCAGGCTTTCCTATTTTGGTAGGATTTTGGAGTTCCAGAAGTATACGTTTGATACAGATTACTAAAGACTGTTCTATTTTTGACAAATTCTGTTTTCTATGTGTTGTTTGCTTATTTTGATGAATCTATGAGTAGTATCGGAGGGTATGAAGCATAGAGAAGTTGGAATACATTAGATATTACACCAATATAAATAAATAATGAGTTCATTACAGTACCTTATGTGGTGGTTTTTCTTTCTTGCACTAACAGAGCTTATGAGATTTCCTGTTGAGTTTTGTGTTGTGAAGTTTTCAAGTTTTGGGTAAAGATTTGATGGACTATGGAATAAGGAGTGGCAAGAGACTAAGCTTGGGGATGCCCATGGCACCCCAAGATATTCAAGGATAACCAAAAGCCTAAGCTTGGGGATGCCCCGGAAGGCATCCCCTCTTTCGTCTTCGTCTATCGGTAACTTTACTTGGAGCTATATTTTTATTTGCCATATGATATGTGTTTTGCTTGGAGCGTCTTGTATGATATTAGTATTTGATTTTTAGTTTACCAAAATCATCCTTTCTGTACACACCTTTTGGTATAAGTCCACTTGATTAGAATTTATTAGAACACTCTATGTGCTTCACTTATATCTTTTGAGCTAGATAGTTTTGCTCTAGTACTTCACTTATATCTTTTAGAGCACGGCGGTGGCTTAATTTTGAAGAAATTGTTAATCTCTCATGCTTCACTTATATTATTTTGAGAGTATATTAGAACAGCATGGTATTTGCTATGGTTATAAAATTGGTCCCAGAATGATGGGCATCCAAGTTGGGTATAATAAAAACTATCATAGGAAGTGAATTGGATGCTATGATCAATTTGATACTTGATAATTGTTTTGAGATATGGAGGTGGTGATATTAGAGTCATGCCAGTTGGGTAATTGTGAATTTAAAGAATGCTTGTGTTGAAGTTGGCAAGTCCCGTAGCATGCACATATGGTAACCGTTGTGTAACAAATTTGAAATATGAGGTGCTCTTAGATTGTCATCCTTATGAGTGGCCGTCGGGGATGAGCGATGGTCTTTTCCTACCAATCTATCCCCCTAGGAGCATGCGCGTAGTGCTTGGTTTTTGATGACTTGTAGATTTTTGCAATAAGTATATGACTTCTTTATGACTAATGTTGAGTCCATGGATTATACGCACTCTTACCCTTC
Organism: Triticum aestivum; assembly: GCF_018294505.1. Taxonomy (NCBI): domain Eukaryota; kingdom Viridiplantae; phylum Streptophyta; class Magnoliopsida; order Poales; family Poaceae; genus Triticum; species Triticum aestivum. The sequence goes on along the minus strand of NC_057801.1, from coordinate 403,753,265 downwards.
CATCATTGCTAGCCTCTTCGGTACCGTGCATTGCCCTTTCTCACCTTGAGAGTTGGTGCAAACTTCGCCGGTGCATCCAAACCCCGTGATACTATACGCTCTATCACACATAAACCTCCTTATATCTTCCTCAAAACAGCCACCATACCTACCTATTAGGGTATTTCCATAGCCATTCCGAGATATATTGCCATGCAACTTTCCACCGTTCCGTTCATCATAATGACACACATCATCATTGTCATATTGCCTTGCATGATCATGTAGTTGACATCGTATTTGTGGCGAAGCCACCCTCATAATTTTTCATACATGTCACTCTTGATTCATTGCCCATCCGAGTACACCGTCGGAGGCATTCATATAGAGTCAGATCTTGTTCTAGTTTTGAGTTGTAATTCCTGAGTTGTAAATAAATAGAAGTGTGATGATCATCATTATTAGAGCATTGTCCCCAAATAAAATAAAATAAAAAGGGAAAGGCCAAAAAAGAAAATAAAAAGAAAGGCCAAAGAAAAAAAAGAATGAAAAAAGAAAAGGAAAGGCCAAAAAAAGGAAGGCCCAAAAAAGGAAGGCCCAAAAAAGAAAAAAAAGGGAAAAATAAAATAAAAAAGGGGGCAATGTTACTATCCTTTTCCACACTTGTGATTCAAAGTAGCACCATGTTCTTCATATAGAAAGTCTTTTATGTTGTCACTTCCATATACTAGTGGGAATTTTTCATTATAGAACTTAGCTTGTATATTCCTACTATGGGCTTCCTCAAAATGCCCTAGGTCTTCGTGAGCAAGCAAGTTGGATGAACACCCACTAGTTTCTTTTGTTGAGCTTTCATACATTTATAGCACTAGTGGATCCGTTGCATGGCAATCCCTACTCCTCATGTTGGAATCAATTGATGGGCTTCTCCATAGCCCTTTGAATAGCCTCGTCAACATGAGACGTTCTTCCTTTTTTGTCTTCTCCACACAACCTCCATCATCATATTCTATTCCACCCATAGTGCTATATCCATGGCTCATGCTCATGTATTGTGTGAAAGTTGAAAAGGTTTGAGGTTACTTAAGTATGAAACAATTGCTTGGCTTGTCATCGAGGATGTGCAAGATGAGTGCATTCTTGTGTGACGAAAATGGAGCATGACCAAACTATATGATTTTGTAGGGATGAACTTTCTTTAGCCATGTTATTTTGAGAAGACATGATTACTTTGATTTGTATGCTTGAAGTATTACTATTTCTTATGTCAATATGAACTTTTATCTTGAATCATTTGGATCTGAACATTCACGCCACAATAAATAAAATTACATTGAGAATTATGCTAGGTAGCATTCCACATCAAAAATTCTGTTTTTTTATCATTTACCTACTCGAGGACGAGCATGAATTAAGCTTGGGGATGCTTGATACGCCTCCAACGTATCTATAATTTTTGATTGTTCCATGCTATTATATTACTTGTTTTGGATGTTTATGGGCTTTACTATACACTTTTATATCATTTTTTGGGACTAACCTATTAACCTAGAGCCCAGTGCCAGTTTCTGTTTTTTTTTCTCCTTGTTTTTGAGTTTTATAGAAAAGGAATACCAAACGGAGTCCAATTGACGTGCCAATTTTGGACGATTTTTTTAGGAACAAAAGAAGCCCCTGGAGTGAAAGAGTTGGGCCAGGAGAGTCCCAGGCTGCCCACGAGGGTGGGGCACATGCCCACTTCACCTGGGCGCGCCCCCCTGCCTCGTGGACAGCCCGGAAACCCCCTTGACGTGAGACGTATGCCAAAAATCCTATAAATACTGAAACCTCCAGAAAATAACCTAGATCGGGAGTTCCGCCGCTGCAAGCCTTTGTAGCCACCAAAAACCTCTCGGGAGCCCGTTCCGGCGCCCTGCCGGAGGGGGAATCCATCACCGGTGGCCATCTTCATCATCCCGGCGCTCTCCATGACGAGGAGGGAGTAGTTCACCCTCGGGGCTGAGGGTATGTACCAGTAGCTATGTGTTTGATCTCTCTCTCTCTCTCTCGTGTTATTGAGGTGATACGATCTTGATGTATCGCGAGCTTTGCTATTATAGTTGGATCTTATGATGTTTCTCCTCCTCTACTCTCTTGTGATGAATTGAGTTTTCCCTTTGAAGTTATCTTATCGGATTGAGTCTTTAAGGATTTGAGAACACTTAATGTATGTCTTGCCGTGCTTATCTTTGGTGACAATGGGATATTCACGTGATCTACTTTTATGTATGTTTTGGTGATCAACTTGCGGGTTCAATGAACTTATGCATAGAGGTTGGCACACGTTTTCGTCTTGACTCTCCGGTAGAAACTATGGGGCACTCTTTGAAGTACTTTGTGTTGGTTGAATAGATGAATCTGAGATTGTGTGATGCATATCGTATAATCATGCCACGGATACTTGAGGTGACATTGGAGTATCTAGGTGACATTAGGGTTTTTGTTGATTTGTGTCTTAATGTGTTATTCTCGTACGAGCTCTATGATAGATCAAACGGAAAGAATAGCTTCGTGTTATTTTACTACTGACTCTTGAATAGATCGAGCAGAAAGGATAACTTTGAGGTGGTTTCGTACCCTACCATAATATCTTTGTTTGTTCTCCACTATTAGTGACTTTGGAGTGACTCTTTTTTGCATGTTGAGGGATAGTTATATGATCCAAGTATGTTATTATTGTTGAGAGAACTTGCACTAGTGAAAGTATGAACCTTAGGCCTTGTTTCCTACCTTTGCAATACCATATACGCTCACTTTTATCACTTGTTACCTTTCTGTTTTTATAATTTCATATTACAAATACCTATATCTACCATCCATATTGCACTCATATCACCATCTCTTCACCGAACTAGTGCACCGATACAATTTACCATTGTATTGGGTGTGTTGGGGACACAAGAGACTCTTTGTTATTTGGTTGCAGGGTTGCTTGAGAGAGACCATGTTCATATTATGCCTCCCACGGATTGATAAACCTTAGGTCATCCACTTGAGGGAAATTTGCTACTGTCCTACAAACCTCCGCACTTGGAGGCCCAACAACGTCTACAAGAAGAAGGTTGTGTAGTAGACATCACTCATCAATGGAAATTCTCATGGCTTTGAGAGACTCGTTGATATCATGCTTAGGTGGAATAGATCTTTGTTTCAAAGAATCAACATCAAGAGAAATTATATCCATGTTCCTAGCCAACTCATCAATCTTAAGCAATTTTTCTTCAATCAAAGCATTAAAATTCTTTTGCAAACTCATAAATTCTTTAATACTATTCTCAAAATCAAAGGGAAAATTATTAAAATTTCCATAAGAGTTGTTGTAGGAATTACCATACTTATTAGAGGAATTACTAGGAAACGGCCTAGGATTAAAATTTCCTCTATACGCGGTGTTACCAAAATTGTTCCTTCCAACAAAATTCACATCCATAGATTCATTATTATTCTCAATCAAAGTGTACAAAGGCATATCATTAGGATCAGAAGAAACACTTTTATTAGCAAACAATTTCATAAGTTCATCCATCTTTCCACTCAAAACATTAATCTCTTCAATCGCATGAACTTTTTTACTAGTGGATCTTTCGGTGTGCCATTGAGAATAATTAACCATAATATTATCTAGGAGCTTAGTATCTTCTCCTAAAGTGATTTCCATAAAAGTGCCTCCCACGGTCGAATCTAAAAGATTTCTAGAAACAAAATTCAATCCGGCATAATTTTTTGTATAATCATCCACAAATTCAAACCATGTGTAGGGCAATTACGTATCATCAATTTCATCCTCTCCCAAGATTGTGCAACATGCTCATGTTCAAGTTGCTTAAAATTCATAATATCATTCCTAAGGGAGATGATCTTAGTGGGAGGAAAGTACTTAGAGACAAAAGCATCTTTGCACTTATTCCATGAATCAATACTATTTTTAGGCAAAGATGAGAACCAAGTTTTAGCACGATCTCTAAGCGAAAACCGAAATATCTTCAATTTAACAATATCATTATCCACATCTTTCTTCTTTTGCATATCGCACAAATCAACGAAGTTGTTTAGATGGGATGCGACATCTTTACTAGGAAGGCTAGAGAATTGATCTTTCATAACAAGATTCAACAAAGAGGCATAAATTTCACAAGATTCAACATTGGTAGTAGGAGCAATCAAGTGCTAATAAAATCATTGTTGTTGGTGTTGGAAAAGTCACACTATTTAGTATTATCTTGAGCCATCGTGACATGCAATCAATACAACACACAAGCACACAAGAAGCTAGCGAAAAGAGACGAACGGAAAAGGAGCGAAGAAAAGGCAAAGGTTTTCGAAAATCATTTTAGAAGTGGCGGAGAGGAGAACGAGAGGCGAATGGCGAATTATGTAATGCAAGGGAGAAGAGTTTATGATGGGTACTTGGTATGGCTTGACTTGGCAAAGATCTCCTCGGCAACGGTGCCAGAAATCCTTCTTGGTACCTCTTGAGCTTGCGTTGGTTTTCTCTTGAAGAGGAAAAGGGTGATGTAGCAAAGTAGCATAAGTATTTCCCTTAGTTTTGAGAACCAAGGTATCAATCCAGTAGGAGACGACGCAGAAGTCACCGAATACCTGCACAAACAATCAAGAACTTGCAACCAACGCGATGAAGGGGATGTCAATCCCTTCATGATCAATCGCAAAAGTGAAATCTGATAGAGATAATAAAGTAAATATTTTTGGTATTTTTGGTTTATAGGATGGAAAGTAAAGATTGCAAAATAGTAGATCGGAAACTAGCAAGATATAAACGAGATTCAATAATATGGAAAAGAGACCCCAGGGCCATAGGTTTCACTAGTGGCTTCTCTCGAGATAGCATGTATTACAGTGGGTGAACAAATTAATGCCGAGCAATTGATAGAAAACCGCATAATTATGATGACATCTAAGGCAATGATCATGAACATAGGCATCACGTCCGTGTCAAGTAGACCGACTCCTGCCTGCATCTACTACTACTACTCCACACATCGACCGCTATCCAGCATGAATCTAGAGTATTAAGTTCAGAAAGAACAGAGTAACTCATTAAGCAAGATGACATGATGTAGAGGAATAAACTCAAGCAATATGATGAAAACCCCATCTTGTTATACTTGATGGCAACAATACAATACATGCCTTTCTGCCCCTACTGTCACTGGGAAAGGACACTGCAAGATTGAACCCAAAGGTAAGCACTTCTCCCATGGCAAGAAAGATCAATCTAGTAGGCCAAACTAAACCGATAATTCGAAGAGACTTGCAAAGATATCAAATCATGCATATAAGAATTCAGAGAAGAACCAAATAATATTCACAGATAATCTTGATCATAAATCCACAATTCATCGGATGTCGGCAAACACACCGCAAAAGAATATTACATCGAATAGATCTCCAAGAACATTGAGGAGAACTTTGTATTGAGAATCAAAGAGAGAGAAGAAGCCATCTAGCTAATAACTATGGACCCAAAGGTCTGTGGTAAACTACTCACGCTTCATCAGAGAGGTAATGGTGTTGATGTAGAAGCCCTCCATGATCCGATCCCCCTCCGGCAGATCGCCGGAAAAGGCCCCAAGATGGGATCTCATAGGTACAGAAGGTTGCGGCGGTGGAAAAGTGGTTTTGTGGCTCCCCCTGATTTTTTAGGATATAAGAGTATATATAGGCGAAAGAACTAGGTCGGTGGAGCTACAAGGGGCCCACGAGGGTGGGGGCGCGCCCTCCTGCCTCGTGGCCTCCTCGTTACGTCTCCGATTTCATCTCCAAGTCTTCTGGTTTGCTTTCGGTCCAAGAAAGATCATCGCGAAGGTTTCATTCCGTTTGGACACCGTTTGGTATTCTTTTTCTACAAAACTCTAAAATAGGAAAAAAAAAGCAAAAACTGGCACTGGGCCTTAGGTTAATAGGTTAGTCCCAAAAATAATATAAAAGAGCATATTAAAGCCCATTAAACATCCAAAATAGATAATATAATAGCATGGAAAAATCAAAAATTATAGATACGTTGGAGACGTATCACATGCATAGGGAATCACAAACCTTAACAACGATATTCTTACTAAACCACAATTACTCACTAACATGACTCGCATATTATCATCTCCATATCGCAAAATTATTGTAAGGAATCAAACTTATCATATCCAATGATCTATATGGAAGTTTTTATTATATCCCTCTTGAATATTCATCACTTTGGTACCAAATTCATATCTTGTGCAAATTACTATTACTATTATCAACTCTCAATTATTTCTTCAAAATCTAATCACCGTCATGCTCAAAAAGATATAAGTGAAGTACATAGAGTATTCTAATAGATCATGATAAACGTGTGGCTCTCTCAAATAAGTGTTTTCAGCAAACATGACTGTGACAAACTAAAAAGGAAACAAAACAAGGACTCATATAATACACAACGCTCCAAGCAACACTCATGGTATGTGACGAATAAAAATATAGCTCCAAGTATACCGATAGTTGGTAGAAGAAAGAGGGGATGCCTTTCAGGGCATCCCTAAGCTTAGTTGCTTGTGATGATGGGGAATGAAGCATGAAAAACAAAAAAATTCCTACGAACACCCAAGATCTAATCTAGGAGATGTATAACAATGAGAGGGGAGTGGTTTCTACATACCCTTGTAGACCAAAAGCGTTAACGATCTAGAGATCGTGGTTGGCGTAGTCGTACTCGCGCTGTGATCCAATTCGATCCAAGTACCGCACGTGCGTCACCTATGAGTTTACACATACGGCTCGGTAGTGTCCTCTCCTTCTTGATCCAGCAAGGGAGGGAGAGGAGGTAGATGAGATCTGAGACAACACGACGGCGTGGTGGTGGTGGTGGCAGCGGAACTCTAGCAGGGCTTCGCCAAGTGCTAACGGAACGTGGAGGAGGAGTAATGGGAGGGAGACGGGACAAGCACGGAAGGGCTAGATGCCCCCTGCGCCTTGATACGTCTCCAACGTATCTATAATTTTTTATTATTCCATGCTATTTTATTATCAATCTTGGATGTTTTATAATCATTTTATAGTCATTTTATATCATTTTTTGGTACTAACCTATTGACATAGTGCCAAGTGCCAGTTGTTGTTTTCTGCATGTTTTTTACATCGCAAGAAATCAATATCAGACGGAGTCCAAATGCCACGCCAATTTACGATGATTTTTTATGGACTAAAAGGAAGAAGATGGGCCCTGGTTGCACCTGGGGGGAGTCCCGAGGAGGGGACAACCCACCAGGGCGCACTAGGATGCCCAAGCGCGCCCTGGTGGGTTGTGCCCACCTCGGGTGCCCCCTAGACCGACTCTTTGCTCTATAAATACCCCAATATTCCAGAAACCCTAAGGGAGTCGACGAAATATTCATCCAGCCGCCGCAGAGTCCAGAACCACCAGATCCAATCTACACACCATCACGGAGGGGTTCACCACTTCCATTGGTGCCTCTCCGATGATGCGTGAGTAGTTCTTTGTAGACCTTCGGGGTCCATAGTTAGTAGCTAGATGGCTTCCTCTCTCTCTCTCTCTCTCGCTCTCTCTCTTGAATATCAATACAATGGTCTCTTGGAGATTCATATGATGTAAGTCCTTTTTTGCGGTGTGTTTGTTGGGATCTGATGAACTTTGAGTTTATGATCAGTTATATCTTTTTATATCCATGAAAGTTATTTGAGTTCTTTGATCTCTTATATGTGTGATCTCTTATAGCCTTGTATTTTTACTCCGATATTTGGGTTTTGTTTGGTCAACTTGATCTATTTATCTTGCAATGGAAAGAGGTGCCCGGTAGTGGGTTCGATGTACTGGTGCTTGATCCCAGTGATAGAAAGGGAACCGACACGTATGTAGCATTGCTACTAAGGATAAAAAGATGAGATCTATATTTGCCGCAATAGATAAACTGATCTCGTCTACATCATTCATTGTTCTTAATGCATTACTCCATTTTTCCACAAACTTAATACACTAGATGCATGCTGGATAGCGGTCGATGTGTGGAATAATAGTAGTAGATGCAGACAGGAGTCGGTCTACTAATCTTGGACGTGATGGCTACGTAATGATCATTGCATGGATATCGTCATGATTATTTGAAGTTCTATAAATTGCCCAATAGTAATTTGTTTACCCACCATTTTCTATCTTTCTCGAGAGAAGCCACTAGTGAAACATACGGCCCCCGAGTCTTCTTTCTCATATATTTGCCTTGCGATCTACTTTTTGCTTGCGTTTATTTTTAGATCTATTAAACAAAAAAATACAAAAATACCTTGCTGCAATTTATCCTTATTTATTTTATTTGGCGTTCGATCTATCAATCTACTACAAAATTTACCTCACGTCCTTTGCCTATCCTGAGGCGCCGTACCTCGAAAGGGATTGACAACACCTTTAACACTTCGGGTTGCGAGGTGTTGTTATTTGTGTGCAGGGGCCGTTTATGTTGTGTTGCTTGGTTCTCCTACTGGATCGATAACCTTGGTTTCATATCTGAGGGAAATACCTACCGCCGATGTGCTGCATCATCCCTTCCTCTTTGGGGAAATACCGACGTAGCTTCAAGCGACATCAAAAGGAATTTCTGGCGCCGTTGCCGGGGAGGATCTTCAACATAACTAGGTTCCTAATCACAAATCTCATCTCCTTACAATTTACATTATTCACCATTTTCCTCTTGTTTTCCTCTCCCCCACTTCACAAAAATTTGTCATTTTATTCGCCCTCGTTTTCGTTCGCCTTTTTCTCGTCAGATCTGATGTTTGCTTGTGTTGCCATGTGCCTTCTATTTGCTTGCATCTTCGCTTGCTAAAAATCTAATGATATGGATCCTCATCCACTTGCTAATCTTTTCAAAAGAACCAATTATGATGAACCAATTGCTAGTGAGTTGTGTGCACTAGATTATCTTTATGAGGTTTTGCTTGAAATTCGTGAATCTGAAAATTGTGATGAAGTGTTTAAAGAAGAAAATTATAAAGTAATTCATAATAGCTCCTTGAATGAAAAGCATGATTGCAATGATGTTATTATAAATTCTATTAATTTCAATTGTGTTAATGATATGCAAAACCCTAAGCTTGGGATGCTAGTTTTAATATGTCTATTACTTGTTGCAATGATCATGATTGGGGTGATTCTTCTTATGATCTTGAAAATTTATTTAAGCCCCATGATGAGTATGAGATTGAAGACAATTTTTGCAATAATATTAAAAGTGGGTTTGGAAGAGTGTCAACTTTAGATCCCACATATTTTGAGAATGTTCAATCTTGTGAAATTTTTGATAAAAGTGGGTTTGGAGAGTTCATGACTTTAGTTAATGTTAATCCCACTATTTTGGGAGAGTGTCAACTTTGCATGCATGTGGATCGTGTTGAGAATATGTTACGTGATAGCTATTTTGTTTAATTTGCTTATGATCCTACATGTAATTATTATGAGAGAGGAAAATATGGTTGTAGAAATTTTCATGTTACTAAATTACCTCTCTTCATGTCGAGATTGCTATCGTCTCTTTCTTTTTCCTTGCATATACTAGTTTTTGCTTGCCTTGGTAATTTCTTTGCTTATAAGATGCCTATGCATAGGAAGTATGTTAGACTTAAGTGTGTTTGTCACATGTTTTATGATGCTCGTTTTGTGTTCCAATTCTTATCTTTCATGTGAGCATCAATAAAATATTATGCCTATCTAGGGGCGTAAAATAATAGCGCTTGTTGGGAGGCAACCCAATGAATAAAATTTATTTTTGCCTTTTGCTTTCTGTTCTTGAGTGTTAGCAAAATTATGCTACTGTTATGATTGTGTCTTTTGTGTTTTAATTAGTGTTTGTGCCAACTAAAGCCTTTAGGATCTTCTGGGGTGATAGTTGTTTTATCTTGCTGAAAAAGACAGAAACTTTGTGCTCTCAGAAATAATCTCATAAATCACAGAAAAGAACTTTTGCCCTAATTCTTCTCTAAGAAGATTAATATACAAATTATTATGGTCTTCCTAATTTGGTAGAATTTTTGGAGTTACAGAAGTATTCGAAAGTTCCAGATTACTACAGACTGTTCTGTTTTGACAAATTCTGTTTTCTTTGTGTTGTGTGCTTATTTTGATGGCTCTACGGTTTTCTTTGATGAGTTTTTGCCATAGAAAAGTTGGAATACAGTAGATATAATAAAAAGCAAAATAAGAATTGGTTTGACAGAGCACTTATAGTAGTGGTTTGCTTTCTTTTACAAACGGATCTCACAAGGGTTTTGTTGAGTTTTGTGTGATTGAAGTTTTCAAGTTTTGGGTTATGTTACGATGGATGAAAGAAGGATAGAAGAGCCTAAGATTGGGGATGCCCCGGCAACCCAAGCTATTATACAAGAATTAGCAACCAACTAAGCTTGGGGATGCCCCCGAGTGGCATCCCCTCTTTCTTCTAACAACCATCAGTATTTTACTCGAAGCTATATTTTTATTCGTCACATGATATTTGTTTTGCTTGGAGCATCTTGTATGATATGTGTCTTTGCTTGTTTTATTTTGTGTTTTAAGTCATCAATACTTGCTGGACACACCTATTTGAGGGAGCTAAAATTATGTCATGACTTGTTAGAATTGCTCTGTATGCTTCACTTAAATTTCTATGAGCAATGGACTTGCTCTAGTGCTTCACTTATATCTTTTTGAGCACGGTGTGCTTAGTTTTTGAAGAAATGCTATCTTGTTTCACTTAGATTTATTTGAGAGTTAGCAAATTTTTGAAGAAATTCTCGCTTGCTTCACTTAAACTATTTTGAGAGAAAGAAAATATGTTATACTCATGATCTTCACTTATATTTGTTTGAGCTTATGAAAAGCAACACATGCAAATTAGTCCCAAAGTGATAGATATCCAAGAAGGATAAAGAAACAAAAAATATATGTCATGAAGATCATTGGACAAAATAAACTTGATTCTTAGTAATAGTTTTGAGATATGATGATGTGATATGTGAGTTATGTTGATGAGTAATTGTGCTCTAGTAAGAATATTGGTGTTAAGGTTAGTGATTCCCTATGCATGCACAAAAGTCAATAATCATGCAATGAAAATTATATCCTACTTGTGGTGCATTATTCGGTGTTTATTATGCTTAATGCTTGCTTATGAGATTGTTCGTTTCTTGGTTGGTCGCTTCTCAATCTTTTTGCTAGCCTTCATTTTGCACCAAGTAAGACCTCTACTTGTGTATCCAAAATCCTTTAAACCAGTTTTGCCAATTGAGTGCACTATATCTACCTATATGCGGTATTCTTTTGCCGTTCTATGCAAATTTGCATGTGCCATCTCTAATTTTCAAAATAAACTTCTCTTTTGTGTGTTTGTTTCGCTCGCGGAACGGTAACGGGTAGATAATATTTTCCATGCTGGATGTGTTATTCTCACAATGAGTTTTTATTCACTTGCCATTGCACCAGAGTAAGGCAAAGGTTTTAGGGATGCCCAGTCCCAAAACGAAAAAATGAATTTACTTTATGTTGTCAAACAATAAATTCGTTGGGAAGTGTTGGTATGAAGGGCACCCGTGGATACGGTTAGCCATGGAAAGTGAAATTATGGTAGAAAAAGGAATGAACTTTATTTTCTGTTTGGGAACCGCCTATGATATATCTAGCATGGAAAGTGTTGGGATGCTCTGAGTCATTTTTGTTGGTGGGATGGATACACCTCCCAAAATGTTTTTATCTCTATTTTTTCTCTTTGAGCTCTGGCACCTCTACAAATCCCTACTTCCCTCTGCGAAGGGCCTTTCTTTTACTTTATGCAATTTTTATTTTTGAAATTGAGTCTCCATCCTCTCTTATAAAAGTACCAACTAGGGGGCAATATGATCGTACTTAAGTATTGGGTGTAGCTAATATTCGAGGGTGTTTCATGAATGGATCAATGTTTGAGCATGATGGGATATGGATAACTTTTTCTAGCATTGATATTTTGAAAGACATGGTTGCTTGTTGATATGCTTGAGTATCTAAATTATTATGTCAAAACTAGACTATTGCTTTGAATCACACAAAAGTCCAAATGTCCATGCTATAAATAAAATAATATGACATGACATGATAAAAAGCACTCCACATCAAAAATTCTGTTTTTATCACTTACCTACTCGAGGACGAGCAGGAGTTAAGCTTGGTGTTGCTGATACGTCTCCAACGTATCTATAATTTTTTATTATCATGTTGTTTTATTATAAATCTTGGATGTTTTATATTATTTTATTGTCATTTTATATCATTTTTGGGCACTAACGTATTGACATAGTGCCAAATGCGAGTTACTATTTTCTGCATGTGTTTTTACATCGCAGGAAATCAACATCAGACGGAGTCCAAATTCCACGCCCATTTACGATGATTTTTTATGGACCAAAAGGAAGAAGATGGGCCCTGGTTGCACCTGGGGGGAGTCCCGAGGAGGGGACAACGCACCAGGAGGCCCAGGCACGCCCTGGTGGGTTGTGCCCACCTCGGGTGCCCCTGGACCGACTCTTTGCTCTAGAAATACCCCAATATTCCAGAAACCTTAAGGTAGTCGACGAAATATTCATCCAGCCACCGCAGAGTCCAGAACCACCATATCAAATCTAGACACCATCACGGAGGGGTTCACCACTTCCATTGGTGCATCTCCGATGATGCGTGATTAGTTCTTTGTAGACCTTCGGCTCTGTAGTTAGTAGCTAGATGGCTTCCTCTCTCTCTCTTGATTATCAATACAATGGTCTCTTGGAGGTCCATATGATGTAAGTCCTTTTTGCGGTGTGTTTGTTGGGAGCTGATGAACTTCGAGTTTATGATTAGTTATATCTTTTTATATCCATGAAAGTTATTTGAGTTCTTTGATCTCTTATATGCGTGATCTCTTATAGCCTCGTATTTCTTCTCTGATATTTGGGTTTTGTTTGGCCAACTTGATCTTTTTATCTTGCAATGGGAAGAGGTGCCCGGTAGTGGGTTCGATCTAATGGTTCTTGATCCCAGTGACAGAAAGGGAACTGACATGTATGTATCATTGCTACTAAGGATAAAAAGATGAGATCTATATCTGCCGCAATAGATAAATGGATCTCGTCTACATCATGTGATTGTTCTTAATGCATTACTCCATTTTTCCACAAACTTAATACACTAGATGCATGCTGGATAGCGGTCGATGTGTGGAATAATAGTAGTAGATGCAGACAGTAGTCGGTCTACTAATCTTGGACGTGATGGCTATGTAATGATCATTGCATGGATATCGTCATGATTATTTGAAGTTCTATCAATTGCCCAATAGTAATTTGTTTACCCACCATTTTCTATCTTTCTCGAGAGAAGCCACTAGTGAAACATACGGCCCCCGAGTCTTCTTTCTCATATATTTGCCTTGCGATATACTTTTTCCTTGCGTTTATTTTCAGATCTACTAAACCAAAAATACAAAAATACCTTGCTGCAAATTTATTCTTATTTATTTTATTTGGCGTTCGATCTATCAATCTACTACAAAATTTACCTCACGTCCTTTGCCTATCCTGAGGCGCCGTACCTCGAAAGGGATTGACAACCCCTTTAACACGTTGGGTTGCGAGGTGTTGTTATTTGTGTAGAGGGGCTCTTTACGTTGTGTTGCTTGGTTCTCCTACTGGTTCGATAACGTTGGTTTCATATCTCACCTCCCCACTATATAAAGGGGTGAGGGAGGGGCGTGTCAGCCCTAGACGCCCTCCCAAGGTGGGGGGGGGGCGGCCAAGGGGGGAGGAGTGCCATCCAAGCCAAGTGGAGGCCCCCCTTAGGGTTTCCCCTCCCCCATGCTCATTAAGGCTAGAGCGCCCCCCTACAGCCCATGCTACTGTATGGGATGTGGTGGAACCCTCCGTGGACTTCTGGACCCCTCCGGAACCCTCTGGAACCTTCCGGTGGCTTCCCGGTACAATACCAAACAAACCGGACCTTTTCCCGGAACCCCGACAACAACTGTCCATATATAAATCTTTACCTCTGGACAATTCCAGAGCTCCTCATGACATCCCGGATCCCGTCGAGGACTCCAAACAACCTTTGGATTTTCCACTATTAATATCTCAATACTACCCTAGCGCTACTGAACGTTAAGTGTGCGACCCTACGGGTTCGAGAATCAAGTAGACATGACCGAGACTCCTCTCTGGTCAATAACCAATAGCGGAACCTGGATGCCCATATTGGTTCCTACATATTTAACGAAGATCCTTATCGGTTGAACCACGATGTCAAGGATTCAGACTATCACGTATGCAATTCCCTTTGTCTAGCGATATGTTGATTGTCCGAGATTCGATCGTTGGTATCTCCATACCTAGTTCAATCTCGTTACTGACAAGTCTATTTACTCATTCCATAATACAAGATCCCGTGACTAAACTCATTATTCATATAAAGCTTCTTATGATGTTGTATTACCGAGAGGGCCCAGAGATATCTCTCCATCACATGGAGCGACAAATCCCAGTCTCGATCCATGCAACCCAACAGACACCTTCGAAGATACCTGTAGAGCACCTTTATGATCACCTAGTTACAAAGTGACGTTTGATAGCACACAAGGCGTTCCTCCGGTATCTGGGAGTGGCATGTTCTCATGTTTGAAGGAACTGATACTTGACATGAAGAAAGCTATAGCAAATAACTAAATGATCTGATGCTAAGCTTATGGTTGGGTCTGTCCATCACATCATTCTCCTATTGATGTGATCCTGTTATCAAATGACAACTCATGTCTATGGTTAGGAAACCATAACCATCTTTGATCAATGAGATAGTCTAGTAGAGGCTTACTAGGGACACGGTGTAGTTTATGTATTCACACATGTATTTAAGTTTCCGGTTAATACAATTCTAGCATGAATAATAAACATTTATCATGAACATGAAATATTATAATAACCATTTTATTACTGCCTCTAAGGAGTACGAGAATTTGAATGCATGCCTGGTATGCGGTGCATTGCGGTATTGTCGGTGTACTAGAGTAGGGGTACCCTAGTATCCCGAACTTGTGCACGGGCAGTTGCAGCGCCCCGCGGCAAGGCTTGCCGGGTGACCGCCAAGGTCCTCCGTGGTTCTTTTTGGAGCCATTCAAGAACAAAGTATTCAAACCAAGGATACAAAGCCCCGGCAAGAGGAGCTTGCCGGGAAGGCCAACCAAGGCATTGCAAGGAACTTGCTGCGACGCGCCACGCGTCCCGGCAAGGCCTGGTGAGCAGCAACTTCCGGGCGCGGCAAGACAACGACCGCGGCAAGGCGCTTGCCGCGGCAGGCTACCACTCTGTACCCACGCTCCAGCACGTCCACCAACGTGTCGCCTTGGGGTCTTTCCAGGCGCGCGTGGCAGGAGGCTGTGCAGCCAGCGGTGCGAGGTGGCGAGCGACGCTGACAAGATTACCATCGTGGCAAACGGTGGCGTCCCTGACGGTCCCTTTCTGCACTGTTTGGGCGACCCAGACGGGCATTTAATGCCTTTGTCCCTTGCCGTCAGGGTTAGGTAGGATGCACTGTATAGGTAGTTGTACCAACCGCAACTTCTTTTCCATTTTTGCCCTTGTCAACGTTGCCACCTGTCGGTGACCCCTTGAGCATATAAAAGGAGGCCCATGCGCAACGTAGAGGAGGGGGGGGGGGGTTCGGTTCGAAACCAGAAAACACTCACGCTCGGTCTCGTGTGTACTATAGCACTCAGCGCACCCGAGCAAGAACTCAATGCAATCAGACAAGCAGCAGTAGGAGTGTTATCTCTCCGGAGATCTCCGAAGCTGTGTAAACTGCTCGTGTGCTTCGCCTCGATCTGCTCTTCGTGCGATCTCCGCCCCCCGCCGAACCGAAAGGGACTCGGTCCGCCGGTCCCATAGGTGTTCGTGGATCAGTTTCCCCGCCATCTTTGGCGCGCCAGGTAGG
The DNA here is from genome assembly GCF_018294505.1 of Triticum aestivum. Classification (NCBI taxonomy): domain Eukaryota; kingdom Viridiplantae; phylum Streptophyta; class Magnoliopsida; order Poales; family Poaceae; genus Triticum; species Triticum aestivum. The sequence goes on along the minus strand of NC_057801.1, from coordinate 403,737,283 downwards.
GGGCATCGAGGTTGTGTGAACCTGATCCGGCGTTCACACGGGCTAGATCTTCATTTTCTTCATCGACATGCCACCGAAGAAGAAGACTTCGGCGGCAGCTGTTCCGTCCACGTCGATCCCACCACCGCCGGAGCAAATGAGTGGTGGGGAAAACGCCGGCGGAAGAACGAACATTGACGAGGGAGCTCATGGCGCTGCCAGGTCCAAGGACAAGGCTGTGCAGACCTCAGTGTCTGTGCATGTTGTGCGCCCATCCCAGGAGGCGCAGGACCGACAGCGTCATGGTACTCGCAGTGCCATACGTTTGTTAGGCCAAGATCGAGCTGGTGGATCTCGGGGTGCTCAAGACCAGCATGCACGCCAACATGCTGACACAAGCGAGACACGGTCGCCTGGACGGGATACTGCTCCTTCTAACATAGTTAGAAGTCCGAGCATATCCCGCTCCTCGCACCGTTCGCCACTACCACCCACCACACCAGCAGAAGCTTTGGCGCGAGCTCAACTGCTCCTGGATTACCCTCCAATGGAAGACAAGATCGACGGATGGAGGGCCACCATTCAGAGTCTCATCGGCTTCGCCAAAGGCGACACTCCGCGGCAGCCGAGTATGTCGCGGCCGCGGCAGGACTGCCAGGCACGAGCCGGTGGCGACGAGACTGGTGGGGGTGCAACCACCATGCACTCTCCACCCCGAAGGCCAATATCGCCGACTCGCCGGATCCACATCGACAGCGACTCCACCGCATCATCGGATCCACGAGCTCGCCGCAATCAGTGCTAAGTTCTTCACGAACGACAGCAAGAAGACGCTCGTACTCGCATCGAGCGCCGAAGAGAAGAGCGGCGTCAATCAGACCAGCGCGCTGGGCCCTTTGTCGACATGCATGCGCCAGGGGAACCAGGAGACTTGCCGTACGCAGTAGGTTGCCCTGCGTTCACTCGTGAGCTGCAGCAAGTCCACTGGCCCAGTACGAAGAACTTCAAGCCAGACGTGCCAGAGAAGTACGACGGCAAGTCGCATCCGTCGGAGATCCTCAGCATCTACACCATCGCGGTGCAAGCTGCCGGGGGGCGGGACGACAAGATCCTTGCCAACTACTTCCCGCTGGTGCTCAAGCCTAATGTCAGATCCTAGCTCATGCACTTGCCGGATAACTCCATATCCTCCTGGGCAGACCTATGCCATCAGTTTGTCGGTGCATTTACGGGCGGCCACAAGCCTCATGGCCAAGAGAGTGACCTTCATCTGCTCGCCCAGAAGGAAGAAGAGCCCCTGCGAAAGTACATTCAGAGATTCAGCCGTGTACAGCACAACATCCCAGACGTCCACCCTACCGCGGTGATCAGCGCGTTCCATCAGAACGTGCGAAACCGCAGGATGCGGGAGGAGATGGCAATGTGCAAGATCAGAGACGTTAGTGAGCTATATGCCCTGGCCGACAAGTGTGCACGTGCTGAGGAAGGGAGGAAACTCCCCGGAGAGAATATAGGAGCAGGAGGATCTGATAGTGAGGAGACTGCCCCGGCAAGGAAAAACCGGCGGCGGAACAACAGGAAGAAGAAAGGCAAAGAGGTGCTAGTTGTTGAGCAGTCCGGCAACGGAGGTGGCGCCAAGAAAGCCAAAACTGGTAGCTCCGGCAAGGAGATTGCCGCAGGCAACAACTACCAGGCTATGGCGGTCGCCGACAAGCAGGACGGCACCAACAAGCAGTACTGCAAGATCCACCGCACCAAGGGCCATGACCTCCAGAGCTGCAAGAAGGTCGAGCAGCTTGTTGAGCAGCAAAAGGCTGAATACGAGCGGCGCGACAAGGAGAAAGCCCAGGAAGTTGCTGGAGGAGCCGGCACGAAACGTCCCGGCCATGGAGGACGCCGCGGCAAGGCCAAGCAGCGGCAAGGAGACAGACCTCCCCGCGGCCGCGACAAGGATGAAGATGACGACGACGATGAAGATATGGATGATGATGAGACCGATGAGCAGGAGTTCTAGAAAGCCACAGAGGTCCTGTGCATTGACGGCGGTGCTTCTCTGCATACTTCACACCGCCAGCTCAAGCAGTGGGTGCGGGAAGTCAATGCGGCAGAACCACCCATCGAGTCACGCAAGTCTCTGAAATGGTCCAGCACGCCTATCATCTTTGATATTGAGGACCACCTTGATCGCATAACTGCGGTCGGGTGCTTGCCGATGTTGGTTTCACCAACTATCCGCACCGGGAAGTCAATGCGGCAGAACCACCCATCGAGTCACGCAAGCCGAAGGGAAAGATCACGTTGCCGGTAACATTTGGCAGCGAATTGAACTTCAGGACTGAGAGGGTCACTTTTGACATTGCCGATTTTCCATTACCTTACAATGGGATACTCGGTTGTCCAGCGCTCGCCAAATTCATGGCAGCCTCTCACTATGCATACAACATACTGAAGATGCCAGGCCCGATAAGTGTCATCTCTGTCCCTGGCGACAAGAAGGATGCTCTTATTTGCGCCGACAAGATCTACCGGGAAGCAGCAGCAGCAACAGATCGCAGGTGACTTGCCGTTGAAGCTCCCGGGGCGAAGAAGAAGACCAAGTCCGGCAAGAGCTCTGATGCCCACTCCGGCAAGCGCGCCTCTTTGGAGTGCTGCGCTACCGTCGAGGACGCACCATCGAGCTCCACCGGCAAGTGTAAGAAGACAATGGCAGCTCCACCAAAGACCAAGAAGGTGTCTGCCAAGGAGGACGGCACTGGTGGCACCTTCACCATCAGTGCCACTCTCGACCCTAAATAGGAAAGCGCGCTCGTTGCTTTCCTGTGGGCGAACGTCGACGTGTTTGCATGGCAACCGTCTGACATCCCCGGTGTTCCCAGGAAAGTAATCGAGCACCATCTTGCCGTCTGTCCTCATGCGCGGCCCGTCAAGCAGAAAGTCAGGAAACAGGCAGTGGAGCGCCAAGAATTCATTGCAGAAGAAATCAAGAAATTGGAAGCAGCAGGCCTTGTCAGAGGAGTGCTCCATCCTACGTGGTTGGCCAATCCTGTAGTCGTGCGTAAGGCAAACGGGAAATGGAGGCTTTGTATCGATTTTACCGATGTTAATAAAGCTTGCCCCAAAGACCCATTTCCCTTGCCGCGCATCGACCAGATTGTTGACTCCACGGCCGGATGTGACTTGCTTTCATTTCTTGATGCATACTCAGGATACCATCAAATCTTCATGGCAGAAGAGGATGAGGAGAAGACCGCATTCATCACCCCATGTGGCACATACTATTTCGTATGGATGCCTTTCGATTTAAAGAATGCTGGTTCAACATTTGCAAGGGTAGTCCATGACGCTTTTGAGCCGCAAATGCACAGAAATGTGGAAGCCTACATGGATGACATAGTGGTCAACAGCAAGTACAAAGCAACTCTGATTCAAGATTTAGACGAAACCTTTGCAAATCTGCGCAGGATCAACCTCAAGCTTAACCCCGAGAAGTGTGTGTTTGGAGTCCCCTCCGGCAAGCTTCTCGGGTTCTTCGTGTCTCAGCGGGGAATTGAAGCCAATCCCGACAAGATCAAGGCCATTGAGCAGATTGAAGCACCAAAGCGCGTCAAGGATGTACGAAGACTTACCGGCTGCGTAGCTGCTCTCAGCAGGTTTATCTCTAGGTCTGCTAAGCGTGCCCTGCCATTTTTCAAAATATTGAAAAAGGCAGGTCCAATGAAATGGACTCCGGAAGTGGAGGCTGCGCTGTAGGACTTGAAGAGATATCTGTCCTCCACTCCAACACTTGTCGCACCTAAGCCACAAGCGAAGTTGCTGCTATATATAGCGGCAACCAATCAAGTGGTTAGTGCTGCATTAGTAGCGGAGAGGGAGGCGGATGATGAGCCAGCAACCACGGCAGATGCATCCAGCGACAAGCAGGAGACTTCATCGGCAAGCTCTGGTCCCGACAAAGATGGATCTGCGCAGGAGCGTGACAAGATGCAGAAAAGAATGGTGCAGTGCCCAGTTTACTTTGTCAGTTCCCTTCTGCAGGGAGCTAGATCAAGGTACTCTGGTGTGCAGAAGTTGCTTTTTGGCCTTCTCATGGCCTCGAGAAAGCTGCGCCATTACTTCCAAGCACATGAGATCACAGTCGTCACTCGTTTTCCGCTGAAGAGGATACTGCAAAATCCCGAAGCAACAGGCAGGATTGTTGAGTGGGCGCTGGAACTGTCAAGCTTTGGCCTCAAGTTTGAGAGCACTTCAACTATCCAAAGCAGGGCATTGGCAGAGTTCATAGCAGAGTGGACGCCAACACAAGATGAAGAAATCCCAGAAACGAGCATCCCCGTCAAGGAAGCAAGCAAAGAGTGGTTGATGTACTTTGATGGTGCCTTCTCGCTGCAAGGCGCCGGTGCGGGCGTGCTACTTGTTGCACCCACCGGAGAGCACCTCAAGTACGTAGTCCAGATGCACTTTCCCAAGGAGCAAGCAACGAACAATACTACAGAGTATGAAGGATTGCTTGTCGGTCTCAGGATCGCGGCAGACCTTGGGATCAAGAAGCTCATTGTCAGGGGTGACTCACAGCTTGTCGTCCGCCAAGTGAACAAGAATTATCAGAGTCCATTGATGGAAGCTTACGTTGATGAAGTGAGGAAGCTAGAAGAACACTTTGACGGCCTGCAGATGGAATATGTTCCAAGAGCTCAGAACGACATTGCCGATGGCTTGTCAAAGTGCGCCGCACTTAAGTTACCTGTGGAACCAGGGATTTTTGTGCTCAAGCTGACTCAACCGTCCGTAACACCATCAACTGGACAGAGCAAGAAGAGGAAGTTGATTTCTGGTGACTATTTTCCGGCAGAACTCCCGAAGCCGCCGCCAAGAAGGTCATCAAAATCAACACCAAGGATGCTGAGGGGCAGTCTGCTCCGGCAGGCCCTACGGTCTGTTCCGTTGAAGCAGACGCTCCCGACAAGTTTTGCTCCGGCAAGCTTGCCGGGGAACATCAAGCTCCGGCTGAGCCGCAGGTTCTTGCCGTAGAAGCGGATGTTCCCGCAGTAGCAGATGTGCCTTTAGTCCTTGTTGTCGAGCCGCAAGCTCCAGCATGGGCACAACAGATTGTCCGTTTCCTTCAAATAGGAGAACTTCCCGAAGAGCAAGAAGAAGCGGAAAGAGTAGCCTGGCAGTCAAGTATGTACCAGTTTGTCGACAACACACTGTACAGAAGAAGACTCAACGGTGTGAAATTGAAGTGTATTCATCGGGAAGACGGACAAGAGCTGTTGGCAGAGATACATGGAGGCATATGTGGTCACCACATTGGCGCAAGAGCACTTGCCGGCAAAGCGTTCCGACAAGGTTTCTTTTGGCCGACAGCCCTCCAGGATGCAACTACACAAGTAACCAAGTGTGAAGCATAATAGTTCCATTCCAAGCAGATGCACCAGCCAGCTCAAGCTCTCCAGACGATCCCTTTATCCTGGCCATTTTCGGTCTGGGGGCTCGACATCCTCGGCCCCTTTCCCCGAGCTGTCGGGGGCTTTGAGTACTTGTACGTTGCAATCGACAAGTTCACAAAGTGGCCGGAAGTGGAAGCAGTGAGGAAGGTGACAGCACAGTCAGCAGTCAAGTTCTTTAGGTCGATTGTTTGCCGCTTCGAGATCCCTAACAGGATCATCACCGACAATGGCACGCAATTCACGAGCCGCACCTTCATGCAGTATGTCCAAGATCTTGGCGCCAAGGTCTGCTTTGCTTCTGTTGATCATCCAAGGAGCAACGGTCAAGCGGAGAGGACGAATGCTAAAGTGTTGCGCGGGCTCAAGACCAGTACTTTCGACAGGCTGTGCAAGTGCGGAAGGAGCTGGATTGAGGAGCTGCCGATGGTTCTTTGGTCGATCAGAACGACACCAAATCGAGCCACTGGCCAGACACCTTTCACTCTAGTCTATGGAGCAGAAGCAGTTCTCCCCATGGAACTCGTATACGGGTCACCTCGAGTGCTCGCTTATGTTGAGCTTGAGAAAGAGCAGTTGCGACAAGATGACGCGCTGCTCCTTGAGGAAGACCGTCTTCAGGCTGCTGTACGAGCTGCTCGATACCAGCAAGCTTTGCGCCGCTACCATAGCCGCAAAGTTAATGCCAGAAGTCTCGAGGAAGGCGACCTTGTTCTTCGGCGCGTTCAGTCCGCCAAGAATTCCAACAAGTTGACGCCGAAGTGGGAAGGCCTTTATCGGGTGAAACGAGTCACTAGGCCTGGCGCTGTCCGCCTTGAGACCGAAGATGGCATTCCGGTGAGCAACTCCTGGAACATTGAGCATCTTCGTAAGTTTTACCCGTAGGGCACGGTTGCCGGAACCTGTTCCGGCAACCACCTTTTGTACAAGTCTTGCTGATGTTGCATGTAATCCTTTGTACAAAGCCGGGCGCAGACCCCGTGCATAAGTAAAGCTCATGTGCTCCGCACATCTTGTCAATTTCATGCTTTTTTACTTTGCATGCGTTATCTGACACTTTGTGCAGCACCTACCCCCGGTAAGCAATAACAAGCCGTAAGGTTCCATATCTTTATTTTCTCTTCTTTCTCTTTCTCAAAGGAAAGGAAGGTTCCCTCGCACACAAGTTTGCCAGGGGGAAAGGAGAAGATAATGGTGTGGACCATGGTGTGGACCAGGCATCGTTCAAGGAAGTTTCACCTTACCGGAAAGCAAACGACAGAAAAGCTAAGTTGCCAAAGTTTGAGCAATCAGTTTTAAATTTTTAAGTTATCTTCCTCGAACGACCGTACTTTGTATGGAAAACCTGTGCGCGGAGGAACCAACTCGTAGCTAGTTGCGCCCTTACTTTGTTTAGAGTCCGCTCAACAACTTAAGTGAGCTGCGACTAGTTGCGACAAAGGTTTCTTGTCGGAAGCAGCACCGCCAGCAGGCTGCTGACGTCCCGCACTCAGCGCTCGCGGCTCAGGTGCCTGCGCCGACAAGTTCCCTAAAAGCATAGGGCAAAGACATACAAAGGAAGGAATAACACAGCAATCTCTACCCAAAATAGAGTTATATTACAAGATAGCTTGTCGCAGCTTTAATAGATTGTTCTCATGATATGTCCAGCAGCGACAAAGAGAAAGAGAAAACGGGCGGCCTAATCTACGCGATCGCCCTCAACCCTCTTGATCCCGCTCACCTTGTCCACAATGGGTGCGACAAGGGTCTTGAGCGCTTCCAGATCAGCGTCCGGCGGCAAGGACTTGAGGACGTTGGTGAAGTTGAGGCCTGGGTTGCAGAAGGCCACCTTCATCAGCACCTTCTGGAGAGCTCCTGCGCAGATCTTGCGCGACTCGTCGGCCAGCTGCTTTGGGATCTTCTCCAGGAGTCGCTGGAGGGCCGTCGCCACGCCTTTGAAGAACAAGCTGAGCCTGGCGCTGGGTTGGAGGTGCTCGTCGGAGGAGTACCCAAGATCCTCCATCCCTAGCTACGCCAGCTCCCCGTCGATGGCGGCGGCAAGATCCACAAGACCCTCGGTCCAGTGTTCCACAGTCTCCCTGAAAGCGTCGTGGGCGGCAGTAGCACTCGCCAGCAGCGCCTCGTCGGCCTTGATCTTCTCCGACAAGGCCACCTCCCGCTCCCTGGCGCCGTCCAGCGTCTGAGTCAAAGTAGCCAGCTTCAACTCGAGATCTGCATTGGAATCCTTGGTGGCGCTGAGCTCCTTGCTCCTCTCAGTGAGAAGACCCTGCAGCTCACCATGAGCGGCATCGTCCTTCTCGCGCTCATGCTTGAGCGCGGCAAGCTCCTCGCCGCTCGCCCTGAGATCGGCTTCCAGCTGCGCCACCTTCGTCTCCAGCTCTCTCTTGGCGGCCTCGGTAGCTGCGGCAGCATCCCTTGCCTCCTTGAGAGCCCCGCCAATTGCTTGCTTGCGCGCGGCGAGCTCCTCCTCGTGGCTGTCAAGGTTAACGTTGCGCTGCGCCAACCTTGCACAGACAGCTTCTCGGCAACGAGCCGCTATTGCTCTTCAACCTCAGCCTTCACGAGGAGAAAAGCTTTCCGCTCCTCGGCGACTTGCTCCCGCTCCTCTGCCAGACACCGGAGAGTTTCCTGCCTGAGATTCCGGAGCTCCTCCACGCGCTTCTCAATGTCCACTCCCACCCTGGCGACAAGCGCTTCTCGGCATGCCAGCTTGGCCTATCGGGCGCGGTAGAGCGACAGTAGCTTCCGCAGCAGCCGCTCCTCCTCAGGCTCGTCGCCGCTGCTGCTTGGCGCGTCGACCAACGCCAGCCCAGCGGAGGCGAGCACCTCTTCATCAAAAGTTTCTCCTTCCGCCGGCGCCTTGGAGCTCGACGCCTAGGGGAGCTTGATGAAGATGCCATCGCCGGCCTTCAAATAGGCGCCGGGCTGGGGCTCTTCGGAGCCTGGCGCTGCAGCAGCGGCAGAGGGATCGGCGGTCGGTGTAGCGCCTGGCACTCCTGTGGCCTCGGGGCCGTCAGTGCGATCGCCGGATTCCTCGCCAGCTTCTGCGGCGGCAGCCTTGGCGGCCTCTTCACCGACGGAATCATCAGCACCGGCCTCTTCTTCGGTGGCGGCGGCGTCATCGTTGTTGCCGCGCGCGTTCTCCTCGCCGGCGGCCTCGGTTTCCATCGGCTCCGTGGCAGGTGGATCTGACGACCGAAGAGGGGAGAAAGGTCAAGCGAATATTCAAAAAGAAAATCAGAAGAAGAAGAATCCAAGGGAAGTTTTCAAGCAAGAGGATTACCGGTATCTGCAGTCGTGGTCTCAACCACCGGAGGATCGCTGGTGCTGTCCCTTGCCGGAGAATTCTCCCTTGCCGGAGAACGCTCCCTTGCCGGGGAATCCTCCCTTGGCGGTGTAGTCGAAGCAGATGGCACTTCGGGAGCGGCTTCAGGGCTCTCCTGGTGAGGCTGCTCTGCTCCTGCACGAACCAACACTCAAATATCAGCAAAGGAAGAGCACCCATGAGCGCCTGACAGCAAGAAGTAAACCATATACTTATGCTGCGGGCTGCGCTGGGGGCTGCTTTGGGGAGTAGTTGCCGGGTCCGGCAAGATGGTCTCGGGCACGCCCTCTGCTGTCGCGGTGGGTTTGTCCTCGATGACAATTACCGGGACCTTGGCTCTCTTCGCCGCTCTCTGGGCCAGCGTCCTGAAAAGGAACGAGTTCAGAGTAAAGCAAATCAGATACAAAACAAAGCAACCAAATTGAAGAACTACAAGAACAGCGAAGAATCTTACTCTTCTTCTTCCTCGTCGGAGCTGAGCGCGGAGAGATCGAAGTCCGGCTCGCCTCCGGTGCGACGAGGCAGAGGAGTAGGTTCCCTTGCCCGCTTGGCAGGGGCGGTGGTAGTGGACCGGGAAGACCCCGCCCCAGTTGCCGCAGCGGCATGAGGCGCTCCCGCGGCAACAGTGCTTGCCGCGGTAGAGCGTGTCGCGCGGCTCGGCGGCTGTTGACCCGTCTGCCGCCCCGCTACGTCCGCGGCCTTGCGGAGACGCCTTCTTGGTGGAGTCGGGGGCTCCGCTTGCGGCAAGCTGCCTGAAGGTTCGGGCCCGACAAGATCTCCCTCGTCGGGCTCGCTCGACTCATCCTCGGGCCCAGCAAGCCCTTCCTCGCCGGCAAACTCCTCGCGCTCGGCAAGGCTTGCCGCCTCCGCTGCCTCTGCCTCCTCCACGGTGAATCCAAACTCACCCGTGGCAGCGGCTGTCGCCGCCTCTTCCAGCCTAGTGGCAATGCGCTGCATCTCCGCGTCGGTGGTGTCGCGGGTGAGGCTCTTCTGCTCGTCGGAACGGATCGGCACTTCAACCAAGCCGTCGAAGAACTCCTGCACGACGGCGTCTACCGGCTCTTGCCATGTTGGGACAATCCCATGCGAGTCGCACAGCGGCATCATTGCACGGATGTGGTCAAGCGAGGAGTTGTCGCACAACAGAACGACGCCCCTCGGCAACATAAATGGATGTTGAGGATCGCGCTTGAACAATTCCAGGAGCATCGCGTCCAGCTCCAGGACAGTGAAGTTGAAGTTGAGGCCCGGGCGCAGCCTCATGATATCCGCCGAGTTCTGGAACTCCCAGGCGGGTCTCCCCCTCTCCTGCAGGGGGGCGATGCAGCGGCGAAGGAAATCTGCGCCAACGGCGCCTACGGTGTGCCCGGCAAGCCTGAGGCGAAGGATCCGGGTGACGGCAATCTTCAGCCTGTCGTCTTCCGGGGCAACATTGCTCCAATCGTTGCCGCACGCTATTGGGGCTTGTCGCAGGGCGGTAAATGGCTGCGGGTTCTCCTCGACGATCCAGCACCACTCTGCTCTCCATTCCTCCCACTTGCTGCGGAGCTCTCCCTCCAGATAGGCTTCCTTCTTGCCGACTCTCGAGATCCAAGCAATTCCGCCGGCAAGGGGCTCCCCTCTCTCGACTCGGGGCATACAGAAGTGGCGAAAAAGGGCTACGTTTGGATGGACTCCGACAAAGTTTTCGCACAGATGTGCGAAAACTGCCATGGTCAGAACGGCGTTGGGGGTGAAGTCAAGGAGGCGGAACCCGTAGGTGTTCATGATGTCACAGAAAAATTCAGAGAAGGGAGGGCAGAGCCCGCAGTAGAAGAACAGCGCGAAGAAGGGATACCCGTTCGGAGCCAGTCTCGAAGCGGTGGCCGGGAGTACCTTCGTGCGCGGATGCGCTCGCGTCTCCGTCGACCAGAAGAGATAGTAGTACTCCCTCAGCTCCTTTGCGTCAAGCTGAGGGGGGAAGATGGCCCGCTCCTTTTGCAGCGCCGTGAGCCGCTGCGCCTCGGCCGATTTCACGCCCTTCCCCTTGTCGGCTTTCGGAGCCATGGCGGAGGTGGTGGGGGAGATCAACGGCGTTGGTGGTGCTGGTGGCAATGGGGGGCGGAACGCTGCTCTCTTTCAGCTTCGGGAAGAAGGGGGGAGCGGCGGAGATTTGTGAAAATGGAGTAACAACCGACGAGATGGGCGAACTGCCCCTGTTTCCCCTGCTTATAAAGAGGGAGGGGGCGGACGTTTCGTCCTTCCGAATAAAGAAACCACCCACGATCTCTCCCACGACGCCGCATTCGACGCGTGCCGTTGGGGGAGGGCGCGGTGGATATGGAGTAAGATACGGCGTAACCCAGGCCGCGTGTACCCGTGCCCTGTTTTGGGCCTGGCCCAACAGCGCTCGGCGCCGTGTGTGGCCCAGGCCCGGGGGCTCCTATCGGTGTACTAGAGTAGGGGTACCCTAGTATCCCGAACTTGTGCACGGACAGTTGTAGCGCCCCACGGCAAGGCTTGCCGGGTAACCGCCAAGGTCCTCCGTGGTTCTTTTTGGAGCCATTCAAGAACAAAGTATTCAAGCCAAGGAGACAAAGCCCCGGCAAGAGGAGCTTGCCGGGAAGGCCAACCAAGGCATCGCAAGGAACTTGCCGCGACGCGCCACGCGTCCCGGCAAGGGCCGGTGAGCGACAAGCTTCCGGGCGCGGTAAGACAACGACCGCGGCAAGGCGCTTGCCGCGGCAGGCTACCACTCTGTACCCACGCTCCAGCACGTCCACCAACGTGTCGCCTTGGGGTCTTCCCAGGCGCGCGTGGCAGGAGGCTGTGCAGCCAGCGGTGCGAGGTGGCGAGCGATGCTGACAAGATTACCATCGTGGCAAACGGTGGCGTCCCTGACGGTCCCTTTCTGCACTGTTTGGGCAACGCAGATGGGCATTTAATGCCTTTGTCCCCTGCCGTCAGGGTTAGGTAGGATGCACTGTACAGGTAGTTGTACCAACCGCAACTTCTTTTCCATTTTTGCCCTTGTCTATGTTGCCACCTGTCGGTGACCCCTTGAGCATATAAAAGGAGGCCCATGCGCAACGTAGAGGAGGGGGGGGGGTTCGGTTCGAAACCAGAAAACACTCAGGTCGGTCTCGTGTGTACTGTAGCACTCAGCGCAGCCGAGCAAGAACTCAATGCAATCAGACAAGCAGCAGTAGGGGTGTTATCTCTCCGGAGAGCTCCGAAGCTGGGTAAACTGCTCGTGTGCTTCGCCACGATCTGCTCTTCGTGCGATCTCCGCCCCCCGCCGAACCGAAAGGGACTCGGTCCGCCGGTCCCATAGGTGTTCGTGGATCAGTTTCCCCGACAGGTATAAGATCAGACGAGATGACCTTGGTGATGTTGAGGGCAAGCGCCCCAGGAAGAGGGCTCCTGCTAAGGTGACGTGGTATGCTCCTATAATACCATGGTTGAAACGTCTGTTCAAAAACAAAGAGCATGCCAAGTTGTTGCGATGCACAAAGAAGACCGTAAGGAAGACGCGATGTTGAGAGTACCCGCTGATGGGTCGCAGTGGAGAAAAATCGAGAGAAATTGGCCGGAGTTTGCAAATGACGCAAGGAACTTATGGTTTGGTATAAGTACAGATGGCCTGAATCCTTTTGGGGAGCAGAGTAGCAGTCATAGCACCTGACATGTGACTCTATGTATCTATAACCTTCCTCCTTGGTTGTTCATGAAGCGGAAATTCATTATGATGCCAGTGCTCATCCAAGGCCCTAAGCAACCCGGCAACGACTTTGATGTGTACCTAAGGCCATTAGTCGAAGAACTTTTACAACTATGGGATATAAAAGGTGTATGTGTGTGGGATGAGCACAAACAAGAGGAATTTGACCTACGAGCATTGCTGTTTCTAACCATCAATGATTGGCCCGCTCTTAGTAACCTTTTAGGACAAACAAACAAGGGATACAATGCATGCACAGACTGTTTAGATGAGACTGAAAGTATATATTTGGATTAATGTGAGAAGAATGTGTACCCAGGACATCGTCGATTTCTTCCGATCAGGCATCCCTTAAGAAAGAAAGGCATGCATTTCAAAGGTGAAGTAGATCACTAGAAGAAGCCTGGCCACCGTACTGGTGATGATATATTTGATATGGTCAAGGATTTAAAAGTAATCTTTGGAAAGGGTCCTGGCGGACAATCTGTTCTGAATGACGCTAACGGACACACACCCATGTGGAAGAAGAAATCTATATTTTGGGAGCTACCCTATTGGATAGTCCTAGAGGTCCGCTCTGCAATCGACGTGATGCACGTGACAAAAAATCTTTGCGTGAACCTGCTAGGCTTCTTGGGCGTGTATGGGAAGACAAAAGATACACTAGAGGCATGGGAGGACCAACAACATATGAACGAAAAAGACGATATGCATCCAAAGCAGTATCAAGGTCCTGCCAGCTATGCTCTTACCAAAGTAGAGAAGGAAATATTTTTTGAATGCTTGAGCAGTATCAAGGTCCTGTCTGGCTTCTCATTGAATATAAAGGGAATAATAAATATGGCAGAGAAATTTTTTTCCAAAACCTAAAGTCTCATGAGTGCCACATGATTATGACACAATTGCTTCCGGTTGCATTGAGGGGGCTTCTACCAGAAAATGTATGATTAGCCATTGTGAAGCTATGTGCATAATTCAATGCAATTTCTCATAAGGTAATCGGTCCAGAAATCCTACCAAGGTTACAGAATGATTTCGTCCAGTGTCTTGTTAGTTTCGAGTTGGTGTTCCCACCATCCTTCTCTAATATTATGACGTGCATCCTAGTTCACCTAGTCGAAGAGATTACCATTCTGGGTCCTATATTTCTACACAATATGTTCCCCTTTGAGAGGTTCATGTGAGTCTTAAATAAATATGTTCATAACCGTGCTAGGCCAGTGATGTCTACTATGCAACTTTATTCTTGTAGACTCGTGTTGGGCCTCCAAGCGCGGAGTTCTATAGGACAGTAGGAATTTTCCCTCAAGTGGATGACCTAAGGTTTATCAATCCGTGGGAGGCGTAGGATGAAGATGGTCTCTCTCAAACAATCCTGCAACCAAATAACAAAGAGTCTCTTGTGTCCCCAACACACCAAGTACAATGGTAAATTGTATAGATGCACTAGTTCTATGAAGAGATGGTGATAAAAGTGTAATATGGATTGTAGATATTTGTTTTTCTAATAGTAAATATTAAAAACATCAAGGTAACAAGTAAAAAAAGTGAGCACAAATGGTATTGCAATGCTTGAAAATGAGGCCTAGGGTCCGTACTTTCACTAGTGCAATCTCTCAACAATGCTAATATAATTGGATCATATAACCATCCCTCAACGTGCGATGAAGAATCACTCCAAAGTTCTTATCTAGCGGAGAACATAAGAAAAAAAAATGTTTGTAGGGTACGAAACCACCTCATAGTTATCCTTTCCGATCCATCTATCCAAGAGTTCGTACTAAAATAGCACCAAGTTACCCTTTCTGATCGATCTATCCAAGAGTTCGTACTAAAATAACACCATATGATACACATCAACCAACTCTAATGTCACATAGATACTCCAATGTCACTGCTAGTATCCGTGAGTTTATTATATGATATGCATCAAACAATTTCAGATTCATAATACTCAATCCAACACAAAGAACCTCAAAAAGTTCCCCAAGATTTCTACCGGAGAATCATAGATGAGAACATGCATCAACCCCTATACATAGATTACCCCAATGCAACCTCAGGAATCCACGAGTTGAGTGCCAAAACATATATCAAGTGAATCAATATGATACCCTATTGTCACCATGGATATTCATAGCAAGACATACATCAAGTGCTCTAAAATCCAGAAAAGTATTCAATCCGATAATAACGAAATCTCAAAGGGAAAACTCAATTCATCACAACAAGATAGAGAGGAGAAAACACCATATGATCCAACTATATTAACAAAGCCCACGATACACCAAGATCGTGCCAAATCAAGAACACGAGAGAGAGAGAGAGAGAGATTAAACACATAGCTACTGGTACAAACCCTCAGCCCCGAGGGTGGACTACTTGTGATGCCCCCGATTCAATCGTACACTAATCATACACGCAAATGTGTACGATCAAGATCAGGGACTTACGGGAAGATATCACAACACAACTCTAGACACAAATTAAAATAATATAAGCTTTATATTACAAGCCAGGGGCCTCGAGGGCTCGAATACATAAGCTTGAAAACAAACGAGTCAGCGGACGCAACATTATATGAGTACAGACATGAGTTACACAAGTTTGCCTTAAGAAGGCTAGCACAAAAGCAACATCGATCGAAAAGGCAAGGCTTCCTGCCTGGGAGCCTCCTACCTACACCTAGTCATTGGCGGCCTCCACGTAGTAGTAAGCACCCTCATGGTAGTAGTAGTCGTGGTCGATGGTGGTGTTTGGATCCTGGGCTCCACCATCTGGTTGTATCATCCGAGAAGAATGGAAAGAGGTGGGAAAAGGGGAGCAAAGCAACCGTGAGTACTCATCCAAATTACTCGCAAGCAAGAATCTATGCTACATATGCATCAGTATCAATGAAATGGGTAGTAGCTGTGGACTAAACTACAAAATGCCAGAATAGAGGGGAAAGCCTAGCCTATCAAAGACTAGCATCTTCAAGCAGCTCCAAGCATCTTGCAGCAATCATAAGAGTATAGAATAGTAGTTTATATTTAACAAACATGTTGTAGAAATAACGCTCAGAGATCCTTCCTCGACTCCTTGTGGGAAAGCAATCTCGGAGCCACATATCCATTAAATGCCTCAGCATTCGATATCCAGTTCTAGTTGTATCGATCGGGGTACAACTCCGAGCATCCGTTACCGTGGACCCAGCTTTTCGAATAGATCAATCTTCGCTGCAGGGGTGCACCAACTTACCCAACACGCTCAATCAACTCTGGCTAGACACACCATAATGTCAAGACCGGCCTCGGCCAATCAACACACCACAGTCCTACCTAGGCTCAACAGAGAGGCCAGCACGCCGGTCTACATCCTAAGTGCACAGGGGTTTTGGTCCCATCACCCTTTGCACTCCTGCATGTTGCGTGGGTGGCCGGTGAGCAGACCTAGCTACCTCCTTAAATAAGGCGGGTGCTTATGCAGTCCAACCTGGCACGCGCTGCTCCATCGCTGACGTCCGTTGAGCTTTTGACTGATACATACGACACAGAGTGCCCATACTTATTCCCGCGTGGTGGTTAGTGCGAAAACAGCCAGAGGCCTACTCGGATCAAATATCCAAACCGTTAGTGTCTTGGTAGTGTGGTAACGATCAATGATCCACGATATGTGGTCCCGTCGCCCCGTCTCACGGACTTACGGCAAGGGCTAAGAATGCCCGGCCGTGCCCGTGGAGAACTTGCGGGTATCCTCCAGATCAACCTGACTTCACATCATTCGCGGGTACCCCTCGGGACCGACCCGATGTCATCATGGTTCTATGGTAAGTCAAAGTAACTGTGTGTCTGAAACAACATGGGGGAATCCCGAGGAATCACCCTTTATGGATTCCCACTCGATGTAACCATCAAGGTGGACTTGGAGGAATCGCCCTCGATGGTCCACACTTGAGGGGTTGCACGACAAAGTCGTTATCGGGAGTGGTGCAGGAGGAATCACCCTCGATGACCACGACCGAATAGCTATACTACAGGGTTAACATCAGAAGTGGTGACGAAGTATCACCCTTAGCACTCAATAGTAACTCTACAGAGTCATACAACTAAGGGGGGTGATGTGCGATGTTGGGGCCTGGACGTCGATCACGTTGATCGAGTCATCGAACATAAAGCAGGGCAACAGGGACAAGGTGGGGGTCACTAATGGATCTCTAACCAACCTATACTAAGCAGTTTAGGATAAGCAGGTAAGGTATGGAAGCAGGTAACAAAAACAGGCTATGCATCAGAACAGGGTCATACAAAAGCAGTAGCAGTTCTAATGCAAGCATGAGAGGGAAACAAATGGGCTATATCGGAATGAACAAGGGGGGGGGGTTGCTTGCCTGGAAGCTCTGTGGTAAGGGTCTGGTCGTCAATGGTGTCGTCGTACTCCAGAGCTGCGTCGATCTCGGGGACTAAGTCAGTGCCGGGATCTACCGAGAGAGAAGAGGGGGAAGAAACAGATAAATACAAAGCAAACATATGCAACACAGATCATGCTATGCTAACGTGCAGTGCAGGGTTGCCTAAAGATATGTTTAAGTCATTTTAGTTATTTTAGGATTTAAGTTGGATTTATTAACTGGTAAATATGCACTATTCATCTACTGGAAACAGGCTAAAAGTTGAGGGTTCACCTCCGTAGAGGGTCCCGACACAGAAACAGATGGCACGGTTGGATTCGTCTTGTCGTTCTGAGCAACTTTCATGTATAAATTTTTTTGATCCGAGCTATGGTTTATTTTCAATGATTTTCCAAAGTTTTAATAATTTTCTAAAATTATTTAAATTAACAAAAATGAAATATGATGTCAGCATTGCATCAGCAGGTCAACCGCAGCTGTTCAGGTTAAACCCGACAGCTGGGTTCCACATGTCAGTGACTCAGTTAAATAAACATGGTTAATTTTAACTAAATGGGTTAATTAGCTAGTGGGACCTACTGTTAGTGTTAGATTAATTAACTAGTTAATTAAATTAACCTAAAACATTAATTAGGCGGGTGGGACCCGCATGTCAGTGCCTGGGCCAGCCCAGTCAGCACAGTTGACTGGGTCAACCCAGTCAACTGGACCCACAGGCCCAGAAGTCAGCCCCACAGAGGGCAGTCACATCGGCGCCACGTCAGCGTCGCCGGAGTCTCGCCATCGGCGACCGTTCCAGCGGTGGCGTGGCTCGGGATGTGGTCAGGATTCACGTAGGGGGGCCATACGGCGTGCGCGAGGGCGCATTTGATCGGGCGGAGCGAGCCACACCCGATGGCGGTGGTTGCAGCGTGTGAGGAGGACGGGAATGTCGACAGCGACTACCGCAACGTCGTTTGACTTCGGCCAATGATGAAAACTTAGCTACGGCTCGAATGCAAGTGAACAGAGGGCATTCACCGCACCACTAGAGTGCCCTGAGCACGTCCATGTGCTCAAGTGGCCATGACAGCAAGGGTAGGAATGATGACGACGGATCGAGCAGCGGGAGCTTCAGGCTACACTAGCAGCGGCGACTAGATGGCGAGAGGGGAGGTGCTAGCGTGCATGTTGGATGCTTGGGAGCTCAATGAGCTCGACTGCGTGCACAGGCACGAGCTTTGCGGGCAGTGGCCACGACGGCGAGGAGAACTGCGGCGGTGAGCTACTGTTACGAAGGAAACGGCAGCACAGTGCATCCTAGAACTAAGCGAGGGGCCAGAGGGGGAGCTGGAGCTTACGGCGCGGCTGATAACCCACAAGTATAGGGGATCGCAACAGTTTTCGAGGGTAGAGTATTCAACCCAAATTTATTGATTCGACACAAGGGGAGCCAAAGAATATTCTCAAGTATTAGCAGTTGAGTTGTCAATTCAACCACACCTGGATAAATTAGTATCTACAGCAAAGTATTTAGTAGCAAAGTAGTACGGAAGTAAGGTAACAGTGGCAAAAGTAATAGTAGCAGTTTTGTAGTAATTGTCACAGTGGCAACGGCAAAGTAACTAAGCAAAGAACAATATGTGAAAAGCTCGTAGGCATTGGATCAGTGATGGATAATTATGTCGGATGTGATTCCTCATGTAAGAGTTATAACATAGGGTGACAGAAAACTAGCTTCAGTTCATCAATGTAATATAGGCATGTATTCCGAATATAGTCATACGTGCTTATGGAAAATAACTTGCATGGCATCTTTTGGACTACCCTCCCGTGGCCGTGGAGTCCTATTGGAAACTAAGGGATATTAAGGCCTCCTTTTAATAGAGTACCAGACCAAAGCATTAACACTTAGTGAATACATGAACTCCTCAAACTACGGTCATCACCGGTAAGTATCATGATTATTGTCACTTCGGGGTTAACGGATCATAACACATAATAGGTGACTATAAACTTGCAAGATAGGATCAAGAACTCACATATATTCATGAAAACATAATAGGTTCAGATCTGAAATCATGTCACTCGGGCCCTAGTGACAAGCATTAGGCATAGCAACATCAATCTCAGAACATAGTGGATACTAGGGATCAAACCCTAACAAAACTAACTCGATTACATGGTAAATCTCATCCAACCCATCACCGTCCAGCAAGCCTACGATGGAATTACTCATGCACGGAAGTGAGCATCATGAAATTGGTGATGGAGGATGGTTGATGATGACGACAGCGATGGATTCCCCTCTCTGGAGCCCCGAACAGACTCCAGATCAGCCCTCCCAAGAGAGTTTAGGGCTTGGCGGCGGCTCCATATCATAAAAGGCCATGAATCTTTCTCTCTAATTTTTTTCTCCCCGAACATGAATATATGGAGTTGGAGCTGAGGTCGGTGGAGGTCCAGGGGGCCCATGAGGTAGGGGGCGCGCCCTAGGGGGGGCACCACCCTCGTGGACAGGGTGTGGGCCCCCTGACATTGATTCTTTCGCCAATATTGTTTATTAATTCCAAAAAGTTTCTCCGTGGATTTTCAGGTCATTCCGAGAACTTTTATTTCTGCACAAAAATAAAACCATGGCAGTTCTGCTGAAAACAATGTCAGTCCGGGTTAGTTCCATTCAAATCATGCAAGTTAGAGTCCAAAACAAGGGCAAAAGTGCTTGGAAAAGTAGATACGACAGAGACGTATCAACTCCCCCAAGCTTAAACCTTTGCTTGTCCTCAAGCAATTCATTTGACAAACTGAAAGTGATAAAGAAAAACTTTTATAAACTTTATTTGCTCTTGTTGTTGCAAATATGTAAAGCGAGCATTCAAGTTTTCAGCAAAGATTATGAACTAACCATATTCACAGTAACACTTAGGTCTCATCTTTACTTATATCAATGGCATAATCAACTAGTGAGCAATAATAATAAATCTCGGATGACAACACTTCTCAAAACAATCATAATATGATATAACAAGATGGTATGTCGCTAGCCCTTTCTGAGACCACAAAACATAAATGCAGAGCACCTCTGGAGATCAAGGACTGACTAAACATTGTAATTCATGGTAAAAGAGATCTAGTCATAATCATACTCAATATAAATTAATAGTAATGGATGCAAATGACGGCGGTGCTCTCCAGCGGGTGCTTTTTAATAAGAGGATGATGACTCAACATAAAAGTAAATAGATAGGCCCTTCGCACAGGGAAGCAAGGATTTGTAGAGGTGCCAGAGCTCGATTTTGAAATAGAGATGAATAACATTTTGAGTGGTATACTTTCAATGTGAACATAACAACTGAGAGATCTCGATATCTTCCATGCTACACACATTATAGGCGGTTCCCAAACAGAATGGTAAAGTTTATACTCCCCCTCCACCAACAAGCATCAATCCATGGCTTGCCCGAAACAACGGGTACCTCCAACTAACAACAATCCTGGGGGAGTTTTGTTTGTAATTATTTTTGATTTAAGCATTGGACTGGGCATCTCGGTGACAAGCCATTTTCTCGTGAGTGAGGAGCGGAGTCCATCCTCTTGAGGATAACCCACCTAGCATGGAAGATACAGACAACCCTAGTTGATACATGAGTTGTTCGAGTATACAAAACAGAATTTCATTTGAAGGTTTGGAGTTTGGCACATACAAATTTACTTGGAACGGCAGGTAAATACCGCATATAGGAAGGTATGGTGGACTCATATGGAATAACTTTGGGGTTTATGGAGTTTGGATGCACAAGCAGTATTCCTGCTTAGTACAAGTGAAGGCTAGAAAGAGACTGGGAAGCGACCAACTAGAGAGCGACAACAGTCATGAACATGCATTAAAATTAATCAACACCGAGTGCAAGCATGAGTAGGATATAATCCACCATGAACATAAATATCGTGAAGGCTATGTTGATTTTGTTTCAACTACATGCGTGAACATGTGCCAAGTCAAGTCACTCGAGTCATTTAAAGGAGGATACCACCCTATCATACCACATCACAACCATTTTAATAGCATGTTGGCATGCAAGGTAAACCATTATAAACTCCTTGCTAATTAAGCATGACATAAGCAACTATAATCTCTAATTGTCATTGCAAACATGTTTATTCATAATAGGCTGAATCAGGAACGATGAACTAATCATATTTACAAAAACAAGATAGGTCGAGTTCATACCAGCTTCTCTCATCTCAATCAGTCAATCATATATCATCATTATTGCCTTTCACTTGCACGACCGAACGATGTTGATAATAATAATAGTGCACGTGCATTGGACTAAGCTGGAATCTACAAGCATTCAATTTAGGGGAGAAGACAAGGTAATATGGGCTCTTGGTTAAATCAACAATAATGCATATGAGAGCCACTCAACATTTTCATCATGGTCTTCTCCTCTCGACCCCCAAACAAAATAAATAAAACTATTTACACAAGAAAGCTCCCAACAAGCAAAAGAAGAACGAGAAATCTTTTTGGGTTTTCTTTTAGTTACTACCACTACAGGCATGGAAAGTAAACTAGCTAAAAGCTACAACTAATTTTTTTGGTTTTTCTTAAGGTTGTTCAAACACATAAGAAGAAAACTAGAATAAGAAATTAAACTAGCATGGATAGTACAATGAAAAAGTATGAGCACCGACAAGTAGAATGAGTGTGTGAACATGAATGTAATATCAGTGAGAAATACGTACTCCCCCAAGCTTTTGGATTAAATTGGTGTATGCCCATCGATAGCTTGGCGGATATCCGAAGTTGTAACTAGGGTCGTACTGAGATGTAGCAGCCATTGCCTCCCGAGCTGCAGCTTGGAGGCGAGCTGCCTCCGTCCTCCTCTCATACTCGTTCGCCTCCTCCCTGGTTATAATATATCTTGTTTTTGCCTGATAGTCAAAGAAAGCAGGAGCAGGAAGAGTAATATGGATAGCACGACGTCTGTCAAAGATTAGTCGATACTGGAGGAATTGTTCATTCCTCTCAAGAAACTGACGGCTAACCATGGCATTATAATTTAAATAAGCAGGAGGCAACTCCATATCCCCTTCATGTATGGGTATCTCAAGAAAATTAGCTACACGGGTTGCGTAAATCCCACCCATCGGTGGGAAACGA
The DNA here is from genome assembly GCF_018294505.1 of Triticum aestivum. Taxonomy (NCBI): domain Eukaryota; kingdom Viridiplantae; phylum Streptophyta; class Magnoliopsida; order Poales; family Poaceae; genus Triticum; species Triticum aestivum. The sequence continues at coordinate 403,715,296 of NC_057801.1, read as the reverse complement.
CACCTATGGGATCATTGGAATCCCTTCTGCGGTTGCGGGGCGCGGGGATCGTGAGAAGAGCGGGACTAGTAGACAACACAAGGGGGATTTACCCAGGTTCGGGCCGCAAAGATGCGTAAAACCCTATGATCCTGCTTTTGGTGGATGTATTAGCGTTCTTGAGCTCTCGAACTAGCTCTAGGTGTTGCGAGGTTCGAAAGAGCCAAAATCCTCTCTCCGTGCGCCATGGGCCTCCTTTTATAGACCAAAGGGGCTGCCACAGTGGCACACAGGAGGTGGAAAGTGCTACAGTGTTGCGAGCTTATTGCTCGTATTACAGGACAAGGCGCATTTAATGTGCGGCTTAGGTATCCTCTCACTTTATTGGGGACGGGGGCGAGGCCCGTCCCATCCGTCACCGCTCCTCCTTGCTTCGACACGCGCCCTGTCCAGTGATGCATGTGGCGCCATGTAGGCAGGCAAGCAGTTGAGGTGGCGCGGTGGTGGAGCCTCCACGAAGGGTCGCATGTTGCCACGCAGGTGCCTGCCCAGCTGGATAAGTCGGCAGCTGCATGTGAACGGCGGCGAAGACTTGGCTGGCGCGGGCCTGTCAGTGGCCCCGCCAGTGTGCTTGGCGAGGGTCTTGCTGGGTGGCCCAGCAAGGGTCTTGCCGTGGCGCGCTGGCTTCCCCGGCAAGGATCTTGCCGAGGGTCTTGTGGGTTTCTTCGGTGAGGACAGTTGCCTTCCTATCCTCATTTGATCTTGGGCATTTTATGTCTTTACAAAGATCTGCATGCCACCACGGAGGTGCCTCCCGAGCCCTGTCCTAATGTCACGCCCAATATGCGACCCTATCCTAAAGGAACTCGAAGGTCCCACCAAGGATAGAAGCGCATATTGGAGACGCTTTTGCAAGGTGGATATCATTACATCAACATTACATAATAAATGGGGATACATACAAGAGGCATAGAATGCCACACGATTACAACATCACCTCATACAGAAGATCAACATCCGACTACGAATGAAACAAAAACATAAGATCAAACGGTATCCACCCTGCTAGCCCAGGCCGCCGACCTGGAACATATCCCCTGATCGAAGAAGAAGCAGAAGAAGAACTCCAAAACAAGCAAACATCACTCTCGCATCATGATCATCGCATAACCTATACCTGCAACTGTTGTTGTAGTAATCTGTGAGCCATGAGGACTCAGCAATCCCATTACCATGGGTATCAAGACTAGCAAAGCTTAATGGGTAAGGAAGGGGTAAAGTGGTGAGGTTGCAGCAACGACTAAGCAAGTATGGTGGCTAACATACGCAAATAAGAGCGAGAAGAGAAGCAAACGGAACGGTCGTGAAGCTAGCAATGATCAAGAAGTGATCCTGAACTCCTACTTACGTCAAACATAACCCAAAACCGTGTTCACTTCCCGGACTCCGCCGAAAAGAGACCATCACGGCTACACACGCGGTTGATGCGTTTTAATTCGGATCTGGTGTCAAGTTATCTACAACCGGACATTAACAAATTCCCATCTGCCCATAACCGCGGGCACAGCTTTCGAAAGTTTATACCCTGCAGGGGTGTCCAAACTTAGCCCATGATAAGCTCTCGCGATCAATGAAGGATATACCTTCTCCCAGGAAGACCCGATCAGACTTGGAATCCCGGTTCACAAGACATTTCGACAATGGTAAAACAAGACCAGCAAAGCCGCCCGCTGTGCCGACAAATTCTGATAGGAGCTGCACATATCTCATTCTCAGGGCACACCCGAGGAGCCAGACGTCGGGTTGGCATAGACCCTGATTGCCCAGGGGGCGCCGGACATTGCTCGGTTTGGACCAGCACTCAGGAGAACTGGCCCGGGGTGGGTCAATAAAGATGACCCTCAGGCTCCGGAAACCCAAGGGAAAAAGGCTTAGGTGAGGCAAATGGTAAAACCAAGGTTGGGCCTTGCTGGAGGAGTTTTATTCAAAGCAAACTGTCAAGGGGGTCCCATAAATCACCCAACCGCGTAAGAAACGCAAAATCCAGGAACATAACACCGGTACGACAGAAACTAGGGCGGCAAGAGTGGAACAAAACACCAGGCATAAGGCCGAGTCTTCCACCCTTTACCAAGTATATAGATGCATTAATTAAATAAGAGATATTGTGATATCCCAACATAATCCTGTCCATCATGGGCAATCTTCAACTTCACCTGCAACTAACAACGCTATAAGAGGGGCTGAGCAAAAGCGGTAACATAGCCAAGCAATGGTTTGCTAGGAAGGGTGAAAAGGTTAGAGGCTGACATGGCATTTTGGGGAGGCTTTAAGAACAAGTGATAGGTAGCACAGCAAAGCGATAGAACGAAGCAACTAGCATAGCAATGATAGTAGTGAGATCTAGGGTAGCGGTCATCTTGCCTGAAATCCCGCAAGGAAGAAGAACGAGTCCATGAAGAAGATGAACGGATGAAGCCGAACCAAGCGTAGACGAATGAATCCTCACGATCGCAACGAAACGGGAACTATCGAGAAGAAGCACACAACATGGTAAACACACCACACATAGACAAGACATGATGCACAACAAGCATGATGCATGACAAAGCTACATGGAGCTACTCATGGCAAGAGATGATGCATACAAGAGCAACACATCAAAGCAAGTTTAAATGAGGCCGGAAACAACATATAACAATTCCGGTAAGTCCTCATATGAAAATTTCGAAATTGCACCAGATCTGAATAAATCTTATGTTCGAGTTGTTAAATAGCAAGTTAAGATGCACCAAGATGATCTACACGTGATTCTAGTCAAGTTACATATAAAGTTCATTTAATTCGGAGCTACGGCCTAGAAGATATGAGCAAAACAAGTTAAACATGGCATTGATGCAAAATGCATACAAACATCAAGCAAACACCTCAAAATAAGGATGCAACATGATAATATGAAACTACATGCAATTCTAAGCAAGTTTCATATAAATCACACTCAAAACGGAGCAACGGTTCAACACATACACTCCAAACATGATATAACAACAATCTGTCCAAAACAGCAACTAGACATCTAGCAAGCATCAAAACATTATGCTACAACACCTCAGCAGGAAAATAAAAGGCATGGACATGACGTACAGGTAAAGCATGACAAAACATGAACACTGAGCGATCTCCAGAAATCACTAGAACATGCTCAAAAAGACATGTCAAGATTGCAAATAATAACAGTTTACGGACTAGGCAGAAATAACATCAGGTTGCAATGTTTAGAGCTATCAAACAACATGTTACAGCAAGATATCATGGCAAACAAAGGCATGTCATGCTAGTACTAAAGACAAAGAACAAGTATCCCTTACTTAACTAATTCCAAAGATCAATAGAAAAGATGGTATCATCCATGCAAACATGGCAAATGATATGACAGATTCATACATGGCAGGAACAACAATAAGTAGGCATGTTGGTGAGCTTGTACCACTCAACACATAGCAATACATGGCCTTACAAGGTGATCAAAAGTAAGAAGACATGTTTATGAAGCTAAGAATGGCAATAGCAAGTTCATAGGGTGCATGGATCACTAGCAAAACACATGGCAAAACTGACCATAATGTTAACAGGCTGACAAACATTATTTAGCAACTTCGGAGCAAGGTTACAACAAGCTACATCAGTCTATAAATGCAACCAGGGGCATGTATGGATAAAGCATACCATGTATAATAAAACATCCTTAGTGAACATCTCCATATTATGCATAGAATGACTTGTAGCAGCAGGTTTACATGGCAACAAAATGTAACAGACTCAGCCTAGCAAATCAGTAACAGCAAGTACCCTACTTAACAAGATCGATGCGCTCACTACAAGACTCACAAAAATATGTGGATTGCATATCTGTAAAGATGGCACGATGTAGTTCAAAACACATGTAGAGCTCATGCTCATAGGATGCACACACAAAATGCAATGAAAAAGACAAATCATAAAGTTATAACAGTTTCAGCAGATTAACATCATATAGCACTCTTGCAACGGTGATTCGGGAATCAAGATAATATCAAACAAGCATGGCACGATGGAATGAAATGTAGAGCATCTCATAATAAACATTTTGATATATAGCATGCACAAAATGGAGCAGTATGCAAAGAGTTATGATGCGATGAACAGGGGACCAAAATGCAAAATGATTCGGAACTTAGGGAAAATTCTTGGGTCAACCTTCGAACCGGATCTGGATCTGGGGCTGGGCACGGAAGCCGAGGCAGGACTGGGCTCGATCTTGCTGGGGCGGATGGAGCCGGCGGCGCTGGGGGACCGGCGCCGGGGCGGCGCGGACGGCCGGCACCGGCGCCGGACGCGCAGGGGCGTGGCGGCGGGGCGCTCGGGGCACGGCGTCGGTGGAGGTCGCCAGCACGGAGGAGGTTGCCGGCGCGGGGCAGCCGGCGGCGGCGGAGAGGCGGCGGGCGGAGAGGGAGCGGGGCTAGGGTTTGGACTGTGAAGAATTCGGAGGGGATCACACATTTATAGGTTCTGGGAGCTAGGAGAGTCCAAATGGAGTGCAGTTTTCGCCCACACGATCGTGATCGAATGACCGAGAGCACGGAGGGGGTTAGGATGGGCTAGGCTATAAGGAGAGAAGAGATAGCAGCCCGGCACGGGTTTTCGGGGACCGAGAACACCCGATGAATAAACCGACTATATTGCGGTTATAGGTTTAACAGTTGGGCTATTAAATTGACTCCGAATGCGACGAAACTTGGTAGGCGGCCTACCTACAACACAAAAACACCGCATGCCAACTGTCATCCCATTCCAAGAACATTTTTATGCCACTTATAAAATAATATTTCAGAGATGCCGCAGGCGCGTGCGAGTGTGGGTGCGGCGGCGGATGGGCTCAGAACGGATAACGGAGAGAATCGGGGGACCCTGAACGGATGCAAGTTTTGAAAAACATGCAGATGAAATGCAGATGATAACATGGCAAAATGCAACACGCAAGCAAATGACATGGCAATGACGGTGAATAACTGGCGGACACCTGGCACATCGAATCCGGGGTGTTACACCTAACGCGTTTGTCTAGCACTGCTGGGATCAAGGGTAGCTCGCTTGGTTGGTGGGGGCAGGCTCCCCCGGCAAGGGTCTTGCCGGGGCCGCTGAGGCTGCCCCGGCAAGGGTCCTTGCCGGGGGAACATGCTCCGCCCATCTGATCTTTGTGGTCTTGGTCCTTGTCGTTGCTCTGTTTGCCTTGTGGCTTTGGCTTCTCTCCCGCTCCCCTTTCCTTCCCTGTTACGTGTGGCTGTGGCGGGAGGCTCTGACTGCCCGTGCACAAGTAAAGGGGTCAAAAGCAGAGCACCTACTTTTGTACACCGACAGGAGCCCCTGGGCCTGGGCCACACATAAGCGCAACACGTTGTTGGGCCAGGCCCTGAACGGTGCGCGGGCAGTTGGGGCAGATTTTTACCGTGGCCACTGTTTCGTCCGCTGCACTTCCCCACGACCCACGTTGAATGCGCGACGTGGGGGTCATGCGCGCGCATGACGGAAGCATGCTGGCATCACCTTGTGGTGGATAGTAAAGAGGCGGCTTGCGTGTCTCTTCGAGACCGCAGGGCTGCCTCCCATTTACTGCCCTTGCTCGGGAACTGTCGTTCCACGTGTCCCACTGCGCCCTCCCATTGTGCCACGTTTGCTGCATGCATAACACAGAGCGAATGACATGCGTACGGGACGTGGGTAGTCATGCGCGTGCGGGTTGATTCCCATGCGCCTTCAATGGAGCGGGGAGGGCGGTCGACGGCCCCGCTTGCTGTCACTTTGAGAAGCCGGATTGGCCGAGAGGGGGCGACCGAGCCTCGCCCCCGCCCCTTTATAAAGAGGGGAGCGGGAGGAATGGTGCCCCTCAACCTTTCGCCATCTGCCTCTCCCCATTCCTGCTTTGTTTCTTCTTCTGCCATGGCGAGGGGGCATGGCGACGCTTCATCGGTGGCGGCGAGGGTTTCGGCCAGACAGCACATCGCTCCTCCCCAAGAGCTTGTAGCGGCGGAGCCGGCCGCTAGAGGAAGGGGGAGGGGGCGAGGTCGAGGCCGTTGAGGGAGAGGAGGACGGGGCGGCAGATCAGCCTCGCCTCCTCCAGCAGCCCCTCCTTCGATGGAGGGCCACGTTGGGGACAACCCCTCCGAATTCTTCATCAGGCTACGCTATCCACCATGCCGTCGCCTTCGCCTCCCGACTCCATTTACGCGGGAGATGGAGCTGGATCCGCCGCGGGCGCTGCGGCTGCACATGAGGGGTTGCGGGAACAGTGGAACATGGGCCGACGTCGAGTTCCCCGCCCCTCACGTCATGTATCTTCACCGAGGGTGGAAGACCTTCACTCGCCTCCACAGCTTGACGGATGGGCTCGCTCTCCATTTCAAATTAATGGAGGGTGGCCTCCTCTCCATCAAGATCTTCGGGCACTTCGGGACCCGCATGAGGTGCTGCATGGAGAGCTCCTTCGATGACGAAGATTCCTCCTCAAGTGAGAGTTACGAGGAAGACAACGACAGCGACGATGAGGGCAGCGGGCGGCAGGATGACGGGTCCGACTAGGTGTCGGGCACCGCTCCGGGCGGCACCGGTGAGCCCATTATCCATGTCGCCGGCTCCTTGAACTTCTCGGGGTCGTCTCCTTGGGCTGACGTAGGGAGGCTGTGGAAGAGGAAGAGGGCGGGCGGCAAGGCCGCCAAGTCGGAGTACGCGGGCACCGACGCCTTCGTCGCGTGTTGACGTCCTGCCGCCTCGTCTTCGAGCTCTGCCTCCGGCGTCGCCATCACCATCCAGCCCTTGGACGGCTCCCGAGATGTTCTCTTGGTGTCTTCTGCCACTCGTAGCTCGCCTAGGCGCCCCTTTTGCCCTTCTGCTTTCTTGTTCCATTTCCTGAGGAGAGGGCCAAGAAAGGGATTACGGGCACCTTATATCTTTTTAGTCTTGTAAGCCTTCGGGCCTTTGTTAACTTTAGAACTTGTAATCCCCTTGTTCATGTTTTGCATTTCGTATGAACTGTACCTGTATGGGATGTTTTTTAATGAAAAAGGGATGTTTGCCGGGGTTTTCGTTTGTAGGAAGAACCCACGACAAGGAATGAATCCTTGTTATCCTTAAGACAAACGTTTTACTTCCCGCCCGGCAATAGGCCTTGCCGTCCCGCCACTTCGCTCGACCTTTCTCACGCTCTTAGCGGAGGCAGGGATGAGGTGGGCTTAGGCTCCTTGTTCCTTTTCTTTGCGGCCGCGGCTACGACCAAATTCAGACCCAGGGGATAACCCTTGGGTGCCGAAAAGGGGGAGCACGGTAGCTTAGAGACATAACGGGGTTTCACGTATCCCAGTCCATAACGAAATGGATGATAGGGGATAGAGAACTTATGTGGGTCTGCAGCCCCCGGCAACCTTGGCTTGCCGTGGATGGATCCTGGTTCTTGCAGCCCCCCGGCAACTCTAGCTTGCCGAGGCCCGAACGCCGGTCCCTTCCCTTTCTTCCAAAATAGCTCGGCAAGAATACTTATGTGCCCTGTGAACCAAAGAAGACAGAGAAGAACAGAGAGACGCGCACTCAACCTCTAAGCTAGGGGTTAGCCACCGCTAAGCACTATCAACCCTAACCGAGGAAGAGACTCAATCCTAGCATGCATGCTATAACTTAGGGCGTCAGCGCTTCGTTTATTTATGCTCAGGGTCTGCGCCTGGCTTTCTACAGAGGGTTACATGCCTTGCCGGCAAGGCTTGTACAAAAGGGTGGCTTGCCGGGAGGCCCGGCAGCCGCGCCTTATGGGTAAAACTTGCGGAGATGCTCAATGTTCCAGGACTTGTTCACTGGAATGGCATCTTCGGTCTCCAGCCGGACTGCACCGGGCCTGGTGATTCGCGTTACCCGATAAGGGCCTTCCCACTTTGGCGTCAACTTGTTGGAATTCTTGGCCGACTGTACATGCCGAAGAACAAGGTCGCCTTCCTCAAAGCTCCGGGCATGAACCTTGCGGCTATGGTAGCGGCGCAAAGCTTGCTGGTACCGTGCTGCTCTCACAGCCGCCCGGAGACGATCTTCCTCAAGGAGCGTCACGTCATCTTGGCACAACTGCTCTTGCTCAAGCTCGTCATAACAAGCACTCGAGGTGACCCGTATCTGAGTTCTATGGGGATAACTGCTTCTGCCCCGTAAACCAGGGCAAATGGTGTCTGCCCAGTGGCTCGATTTGGCATCGTTCTGATCGACCAAAGAACTGCCGGCAACTCATCAATCCAACGCCTCCCGCTTTTGCGCAGCCTGTCAAAAGTCTTCGTTCTTAAGCCTCGCAGGACTTCAGCATTTTCTCTCTCCGCTTGGTCGTTGCTCAGTGGATGTGCCACGGAAGCAAAATAGACCCTGCTACCGAGATCCTCAATTGCATGAAGGCGTGGCTCGTGAACTGTGTGCCGTTGTCGGTGTTGATCCTGTTGGGCACCCCAAAACGGCACACTAGTCCCTTGAAAAACTTGATGGCTGACTGCGCTGTCACCTTCCTCACTGCTTGCTCAGAAGAGATAGATGTATCCCAACCTCTATTGCTCTCGCGTAAAGACTTTTTTTTACGCGACAGGAAAAAGTGACTACGTATTCCCCTTTTTGTTTGCGAATCCCTGTTTGTATCCTTTGAGCGCTCGCCCATTAAGTAGCGATCAAATCAAGGAAATCGATCAAACGATCCCAATACCGTGCCGGCCCAAATCATGATCTTCACCAACTTGGATTTGGTTCTCTCGCGAAAATCGCGAGTTGCAGAGATGAGAACCATGAAAAGCAAGATCCCGAATAAGAAAACAGAAACCGAGGAAGAGGAAACCACAAGAGTGAAGACTAGTAGAGTCTCGTCTTTTGTCATTCTTTGCTCCTTGTTCACTCAATGATTCCTTCGAATTTGCCAACCAAAAATTCTATATGTCTATTCTACCTATGATATTTCTATATATATAGAATATGATATCTAATATTACATCCGATTTGTCAAAGGGATTGGATTGGTGACTTACCCATTCTGTGACTTTGGCACTGGACGTTCCAAAAATGGGTACTATCGGATCGGGTGAATTAGAGAATAGATAGAGGTCCATTGGCATTTCAGCTTTTCTTCCACTTCTAGCCACTTTGTCAACTTGTCAATTGTGATGTACAAGTACTCAAAGCCCCCGACAGCATGGGGGAAAGGGCCCAATATGTTGAGCCCCCAGACCGAGAAGGCCCAGGAGAGAGGATAGTTTGAAGGGCTTGAGCTGGTTGATGAAGCTTCTTCGAATGGAACTGGCACGCTTCACACTTGGTTACTAGTGTCGTCGCATCCTAGAGGGCGGTGGGCCAGAAGAAATCTAGCCGGAAAGCCTTGCCGGCTAGGGCCCTCGACCCTATGTGGGAGCCACATATGCCTCCATGTATCTCTGCCAACAACTTTAGTCCCTCCCCCCGGGAGATGCACATCAATTTCACCCCATTCGGCCTTCTTCTATACAATATGTTATCAACAAATTGGTACAGAGCAGACCGGCGGGCTACTCTTTTTGCCTCTTCCTGCTCCTCAGGAAGCTCTCCTTTTTGAAGGAATCGGACGGTGTGATGTGCCCATGCCGGAGCCTGTGGCTCGACGGCGAGGACAAAAGGCATCTCTTCTGCCACGGGAGCGGCCGCCTCCACGGCCATGACCTGAGGTCCTTCCGGAGTCGGTTGCCCTGTGGCAGGATCGGCATCCTCGGCAACATCTTCGCCGGCGGCTCCGGGGAGCTCGATGGGGAAGTACTTGCCGGGGTCTAGCCTCCTCCGCTTGTTCTGCCCAGTCGACGGCTCAACGGATGGTTGGGTTAACTGAAGCACAAAGGTACTTGGTTCCACAGGTAGCTTGAGGGAAGCGCGCTTTGACAGGTAGTCGGCAATGTCGTTCTCCGCCCGAGGGACATGCTCCGCTTGTATACCATCAAAGCACTCCTCCAGTCTCATCACCTCATCTATGTAAGCTTCCATCAACGGGCTTTGATAATCTTTGTTGATCTGCCTGATGATGAGCTGTGAGTCGCCCCTAACGATGAGCTTCTTAACTCCGAGGTCTGCCGTGATCCTGAGACCAGCAAGCAACCCCTCATACTCGGTGGTGTTGTTGGTTGACATCTCCCGGGGGAAGTGCATCTGGATGACATACTTGAGGTGCTCTCCGGTGGGTGCGACAAGCAGCACACCAGCGTCGGCGCCTTGCAGCGAGAAGGCCCCATCAAAGTACATGATCCAGTTGCGGCTCGTTTCCTTGCCGGGGAGAGTGGTCTCCTGTACCTCTTCGTCAGGCGTCGAGGTCCATTCCGCAACAAACTCTTCCAAGACTCTACTCTGAATCATCGAGGTACTTTCAAACTTCAAACTGAAATTCGACAGCTCCAGGGCCCATTCCACGATCCTCCCCGTTGCATCTGGGTTGTGCAGTATCTATTGCAATGGGAGGCGGGTGACCACCGTGATCTCGTGCGCTTGGAAGTAATGGCGCAGCTTCCTCGAAGCCATAAGGAGGCCGAAGAGCGGCTTTTGTACACCTGAGTACCTCGACCTAGCCCCCTGTAGGAGGGAGCTGACGAAGTACACTGGGTGCTGCACCATCTTCTTCTTATGCGCATCTTCACCCGATCGCGTGGGTCCTGTCACACTGGCGTCAACCCCTGCCGGGGACTCAATCTTACCGGGATCGAGCCCTGCCGGAGGGGGTTTCGGCTTCCATCTATTGGCCCTGCCGCTGCCGCTACTTTCTCGTCGACCTCTCTCTGTGCCACTAGTGCGGCGCTAACCACTTGATTTGTTGCCGCCAAATAAAGTAGCAACGACTCTTGTGGTTTGGGCACGACCAACACTGGGGTAGAGGAGAGGTATTTCTTCAAATCCTGCAGCGCTGCCTCAGCCTCTGGGGTCCACTCCACTGGCCCAGCCTTCTTCAAGATCTTGAAAAAAGGAAGGGCACGCTCCACGGATTTGGAGATGAACCGGCTCATGGCGGCAACGCAACCAGTGAGCTGACGCACGTCCTTGATCCGTTTGGGTGCCTCAATTTGCTCGATGGCCTTGATCTTATCTGGGTTTGCTTCAATCCCGCGCTGGGACACAAAGAAACCGAGAAGCTTGCTGGATGGGACACCGAAGACACACTTCTCTGGGTTCAATTTGAGGTTCATCTTGCGCAGGTTCTCGAATGTTTCCTCCAGATCTTGCACAAGCGTTGCTTTGTCCTTGGTTTTGACCACTATGTCATCCATATAAGCTTCCATATTTCTATGTAGCTGGGGCTCAAAAACAATTTGGACTGCTCTTGCAGAGGTTAAGCCAACACTCTTCAACCCGAAAGGCATCCGTAAAAAGCAATACATACCACATGGGGTGATAAATGCTGTCTTCTCCTTGTCTTCCTTCGTCATGAAGATCTGGTGGTACCCTGAGTAGGCGTCAAGGAACGATAAGAGGTCGCACCCAGCCGTGGAGTCAACAATCTGGTCGATGCGCCGTAGCGGGAAAGGATCCTTTGGACAGGCCTTATTGATGTTTGTGTAATCAATACACAGCCTCCACTTCCCATTTGCCTTGCGCACCACTACCGTATTGGCTAACCACGTCAGATGGAGTACTCCTCTCACCAAGCCTGCCGCCTCTAGCTTTCTGATTTCCTCTGTGATGAACTCCTGCCTCTCTAGAGCTTGCTTCCTGACCTTCTGCTTGACGGGTCGCGCATGGGGACAGACAACAAGGTGGTGCTCAATCATCTCCCTAGGAACCCCGGGGATGTCGGAGGCTTGCCATGCAAACACATCGACATTCGCCCGCAGGAAGGTGACGAGCTCGCTTTCCTATTTGCCGTCAAGGATGGAGCTTATAGTAAAAGCTCCCCCCGTGCCGTCTTCCTTGACGGGCACCATCTTGGTCTCTGGTGGCGTGGCTCTGGATTTCTTGCTCTTGCCGGCGGAGCTCTCTGGCACGTTCTCAATGGAAGCACAACACCACGAAGAGGTGCGCTTGCCGGAGTGGGTGCGAGGGGTCTCGCCGGTCTCCTTCTCTCCTGGGTCTCCATTGGTAGGAGCAGGCGCCTTAGCGGCAGCTACTACAACTGCTTCCCGGTAGAGTTGGTCAGTGCAGATTAGCGCATCTTTCTTGTCGGAGGGGACGGTTATGATGTTCATCGGCCCGGGCATCTTTAGCATGTTGTAGGCATAGTGTGAAGCCGCCATGAACTTGGCTAGCGCCGGGCGGCCGAGGATCCCGTTATAAGGCAAGGGGATCTCGGCTACGTCAAAAACAATCCTCTCCGTCTTGTGGTTTAGCTCGCCTCCGAATGTCACGGGCAGCATGATCTTTCCCTTTGGCTGGCTCCTCCACAGGTTAACCCCTTTGAACGCACCCGTCTCCTCGAGGTCTCCATCAGGGATCTGCAGCCTTCTGACCATAACGGGCGAGATCAAGTTCAGGCCGGCCGCACCGTCTACCAACATCTTTGTCACCTTGAGGTTGCGGATTGTTGGTGAAACCAACAACGGCAAGCAGCCGACCACAGTGGTGCGGTCTGGGTGGTCCTCGGTGTCGAAGATGATGGGCGTGCTGGACCATTTCAGCGGCTTTTGTGCGTCAAACGATGGCTCCACCGCTGGGATCTCACGCGCCCACTGCTTGAGTTGGCGGTGGGATGTATGCAGCAAGGCGCCACCATCGACGCACATGGCCTCTGTGGCTTTCTGAAACTCATGGTCGCCGGACTCGTCGTCCTCGTCATGATCATCGTCTTCCCACTTCTTGTCGTGGCCCCGGGCGGGCCTCTCTTGCTGATTATCCTTGCCACGGCGGCCTCCTTGGCTGCCACGTTTCTTGTCGGATCCCTCGGCACCATCTGGGCCCTTCTCCTTGTCCCGCCGCTCATACTCGGCTTTCTGTTTCTCGGCGAGCAGCTCTACCTGCCGGAAGTTTTGGAGATCATGGCCCTTGGTGCGATGGATCTTGCAACACTTCCTGTCGGAGCCTCCAAGGCCCGGCAAGCGTCACACCCAGCAACCTCCTTGCCGCGGTCGCTCGCCTTGGTCTTCTTGGTGGCGCCGGTGTCGTTGAATCCCTCGACGGCAAGCACGGTCTTGCCCTTGCGCTTTCTATTACGGCGCCGGCTCTTCTTCGCAGGGGTGGCGGTGTCATCCGTGGAGTAGGTTTGCACGCCGGCATCTTCGTTGGGGTACTTCCTTCCATCCTCAGCACGAGCGCATCGATCGGCCAGAACATAGAGCTCGGACACATCCTTAACCTTGTTCATCGCCAGCTCTTCACGCATCTTGCGATTGCACACGTTCTAATGGAACACACTGATCACGGCGGCAGGATGAACATCGGGGATGTTGTACTACACTCGGCTAAACCTTTGGATGTACTTGCGCAGGTTTTCTCCTTCCTTCTGGGGGATGATGTGTAAATCACTCGCCTGGCCATGAGCTTGGTGACCTCCGGTAAAGGTGCCAACAAATTCATGGCACAGATCCGCCCAAGAAAAGATAGAATCCACCGGCAAGTGCATCAACCATGACATAATGTTAGGCTTGAGCGCTAGCGGAAGTAGTTGGCAAGCACCTTATCGTCGCGGGCTCCAGCAGCTTGCATCGCGATGGTGTAGATGCTGAGGAACTCTGACGGGTGAGTCTTGCCGTTGTACTTCTCACCAACGTCGGGTTTGAACATACGGTGGGAGGGCCACTGGAACTGCCGCAGCTCACGGGTGAAGGCCGAACAACCCACCTCGTAAGGTAGGCCACCGTAGCCTCCCAACACTGGGCGGTCCATAGCGGGCCACGCCCGCCTGTCCGACTGGTGGCGCGCATCGCGTTAGTGCTCAATCGTAGTTCGAGCGTCCTCATGAGCCCGCTCCCGAAGGACTTGACGCTGATCGTGGTTGGTTCGCGGGTCGGACAACGCAATGGAGATGTCGTCTCGCGCGTTGTCGCGACGAACCGATGCCCGGGGTGGCCGGGACGGAGGAGGGGAGTGCATCGTGGCTGCATTGCCTCCAGCTTGGTCTCCACTGGCATGCGGTGGCCTGGTAGAGCGATGACCTACGGGTCCTTCCAGCCGCAACTCATCGTTGTTGGCGATGCCGACGAGGCTCCGAACGGTGGCCCTCCACTCGTCGAGCTTCTCCGTGGCGGGAGGAAAATTGAGGAGCAGCTGCACGCGCTAGGGCTTCCGCTGGCGTGGGTGGTGGCGAGAGCTGGGTGGACCGTGATGCACTTCAACTTCTAACCGCGTTAGAAGGAGCTGCGTCGCGCCTCCGCAGCCGTTCGCCACCTCCATCAGCACCTCGACGCGCATGCTGGCCCTCTTCTTCATGTGATGGGCGTGCGGGACTCTTCCCAGGGTGACGCGAAGGGTCACCGGCAGGATGACGCTGCTCATCACGCACAACCTGAGAGGAGCATGCCGTGGGCGCCGGTGTTGGCATCTTGGAGGTCGCCGTGCCGCCGCTTGGCGGGCCGTCGGCGCCCCTGGAGGGCCCCGCGCCGCCTGCGGGGGCCCGACCCCACCTCCGGAGCCCGTGACTGGTGGCCCGTGGCCTGGCGTGCGAGCGAAGCCACTTGCCAGGCCTGGACCATCAGGGTGATGTAGATGTTCGCGGGCCGCGCCACGGGTTCTCTCCGCAACTGGCCCGCTACCGGTCCGCGCCGGTACCAACCCGGCCCCGGACGAACCAATCGTCGTGGTCGTCTTCTTCTTAGGAGCCATGGCGATGAAGAATAGCTAGGTCGACTGCTAGGCCAGACTCTCACAATTGCGCCCCCTACCTGGCGCGCCAAAGATGTCGGTGGGAAACGACACCTATGGGATCACTGGAATCCCTTCTGCCATTGCGGGGCACGGGGATCGTGAGAAGAGCGGGACTAGTAGACAACACAGGAGGGATTTACCAAGGTTCGGGCCGCAAAGATGCGTAAAACCCTACGATCCTGCTTTTGGTGGATGTATTAGCGTTCTTGAGCTCTCGAACTAGCTCTAGATGCTGCGAGGTTCGAAAGAGCCGAAATCCTCTCTCCGTGCACCATGGGCCTCCTTTTATAGACCAAAGGGGCTGCCACAGTGGCACACAGGAGGTGGAAAGTGCTACAGTGTTGCGAGCTTATCGCTCGTATTACAGGACAAGGCGCATTTAATGTGCGGCTTAGGTGTCCTCTCGCTTTATCAGGGACGGGGGAGAGGCCCGTCCCGTCCGTCGCCCCTCCTCCTTGCTTCGACACACGCCCTGTTCAGCGATGCATGCGGCGCCATGTAGGCAGGAAGCTGAGGTGGCACGATGGTGGAGCCTCAATGAAGGGTCACATGTTGCCACACAGGTGCCTACCCAGCTGGCTGGGTCGGCACCTGCATGTGAACGGCGGCGAAGACTTGGCTGGCGCGGGCCTGTCAGTGGCCCCACCGGTGTGCTTGGCGAGGGTCTTGCCAGGTGGCCCGACAAGGGTCTTGCCGTGGCGTGCTGGCTGTTGGAGATATGCCCTAGAGGCAATCATGTATGATGATATTTCCTATGTGTTTATGAATAAAGATAGTCCTTGGACATTATCGATGATGTGTATCAGCAAGTACGTGACTTGTTTGTGGGACTATGCATTGTATGATGACTGTCCTAAAAGGTCCCTAGTCGAAAGGGCTGTGTGGACGCGCAGCCGACTAGACTAGCATATGACACAATCGATGGCTTGGTCTCACGAGCCATGGAGCATTGGATGCTAACCGGATAATATGGACTTGGAAAGGTCTGGTCGGATTTGACGTAGTCGGATCCGAGTCGAGATAAGGTCCGAGTCGGACAAACCCAACTATGAGACGCAGCGATATGTCATCTGTAAGTCTCTAGTACAACATATGTTCTATGTCCTAAGACCTGAGCTGGCGCATGTACTCGGGATGGTGACAGACTTGCTTTGGGCCGACCAAACGCTACTCCGTGACTGGGTAGTTACAAAGGTAGGCTTCGGATATGTCCAGTCCCATGCTGCGAGACATGGTCGACCAAGATGGGATTTGCCCCTCCGATCAGGAGAGATATACTCTGGGTAAGCATCGCCATGCGACTGGGATTATGAGATAATCCGGATAGTGGTTAGAATCACTGGAACGAGAAAGAGGTCGGGCTAGCACAAGGATGACAATCTCGCCTTGAGCCCGACAACATATATCGTGTGGCAAAGGGAACAGAAGTGTGACACGTTGTACAGGTTTGCCTAACCAGCTTCATAGTATGCTTGGTGGTCGGCACGCCTTGCTAGAGGCCGCTACCAACCGTGCAGGTCAGAGGTGATCCGAACTGTGACCAAGATCACTTGAACCTAAGGGGTCATGCGCTTAAGGGAAGGAACCTACGAGGTCAGTTCGTAGGACATTGGTCGGATATGATTCGAACTGGACTAGGAACGTGACCGAGTAGACTTTGGGCTTTAGGGTCCATGCGAGGCCCAATTGTTGAGCCCGCGACGGACGCCTATATAAGGTGGAGGTGCAGTGCACTTATTTGGTTGATTAATTCGGCGTTGTGACTAGGGTTTGCATGTATGGCGAATAGACACCTCCACTCACCGCCGACTGTGTGATCGGACCTAGCAGTCCACCACACGGTGTTCCTCCTGCACGCGCGAATACCATTAGAGGCGGTGCACTTGGGCCGCTCCGGCGAACTTGTACGTGGGATCGGACGACCGGCTGTTCGAGGGAGATCGGATAAGGAGGAGACGATCCACGCGGACGTGCTGCCCCAACTCTTCTTCCGCTACACGGCACTATGCGTCTAGTGGTAACGAACTGTGATCCATCTCCCATAGCATGTTCTTGTTGTTCTGTGCGTAGGAAATTTTATTTGCAGACGACGCACCCTACCGTAGATCCCAGCACTGGCTTCCCCGGCAAGGATCTTGCCAAGGATCTTGTGGGTTTCTTCGGTGAGGATAGTTGCCTTCCTATCCTCATTTGATCTTGGGCATTTTATGTCTATAGAAAGATCTGCATGCCACCACGGAGGTGCCTCCCGAGCCCTGTCCTGATGCGTTTGTCTAGCGCTGGTGGGCTCAAGGGTGGCTCGCTTGGTTGGTGGGGGCGGGCTCCCCCGGCAAGGGTCTTGCCGGGGCCGCTAAGGCTGCCCCCGCAAGGGGCCTTGCCGGGGGAACCTGCTCCGCCCATATGATCTTTGTGGTCTTGGTCCTTGTCGTTGCTCTGTTTGCCTTGTGGCTTTGGCTTCTCTCCGGCTCCCCTTTCCCGCCCTGTTACATGTGGTGTGGCGGGAGGCTCTGACTGCCCGTGCACAAGTAAAGGGGTCAAAAGCAAAGCCCCTACTTTTGTACACCGGCACCACCAAACAAACCTCCATTTAAACCATTATTATGCAACCTACGTGCAACGATGGCCCCCAGGTTATGTTGTTTATCTCCTAACACCGCACTCCTGAGAACACTAAGATCAGGAACAAACATGTGACATGCTTCATCCTTACCATTTATGCATCTGCCTATAAAGTGAGCAAAATAATGTATAGCAGGAAAATGAATGCTCCCTATGGTAGCTTGTACTATTTCTCTTGATTCCCCCATGGTGATACTAGCAAGAAAATCATTAAATTCAGCTTTGCGAGGTTCAGTAGCACTACCCCATTGCGGGAGTTTACAAGCAGTAGTAAAATCTTCTAAGTCCATGGTATAAGATTTATCATAAAGAATAAATAAGACATTGTGAGAATTGCGTGAAGATGTGAATTTAAACCTTCTCACAAAGGAATCAATTAAATGGTAGTTTTCAGGGCACTTATCTTGCATGAAGTCCTCAAGATCAGCATTATGCACATATGCATCGAATTCATCATTCATGCCTGCTTTGACCACAAACTCCTCTGACGGCCATTCACAAGGCCAGACGTAAGCTTCCCTCGGTGGTTCCTCGTCCTGCTCACGTATTCGAGCCTGGGTCCTTGCTTCCTTGAAGAACCACCTTGGTGCATTTTCCTAGACATATTTTTTCCTCTGAAAAATTTCTGAAAAAAATTTAGTAACTTCAAATAAAAGTGAATCAAACTCAATAAAACTGATGGCAACTACTCCCACAAGTGCCTAGAGACTATATCATGCATTAGAACTACTTGAGACCATATAAATTTGACATGCAAGCTCAAGAATAGGGTCACCTAGGCAGCGAAAATTTGTAATGAATAAAGTACTAGAACAAAAACTAATTGGACCATTGGAGGAGTCACATACCAAAGATCAATCCCCCAAAGCAGTTTTGTGAATGGAGCTTTAAGCAAGGAGATCGAAAATGGCAGCAAAATGAGCTAGAACTCGTGCTTGAGTTGGATAGTGATTTTTTTGGGAGGAAGAAGAAGAGCATGGGTGCAGGAATCAGTGGAGGGGGGCCACCATGGGCCCCCAAGCCAGGGGCGTGCCCAGGGGTGTAGGGCACGCCCCTGACCCTCGTGGCCAGGTGCTTGCTCCCCCTGCTGTGTTCTCAGTGCCAGATATTCTCAAATAATCCAGAAAAAATCATACTAAATTTTTAGGGCATTTGGAGAACTTTATTTTTGGGGTGTTTTTTTATTGCATGGATAATTCAGAAAATAGACAAAAAATACTACTTTTGCTTTATTTAATGTAAATAACAGAAAGTAAAAAGAAGGTAGAGAAGGTTGTGCCTTCTAACTTCATCCATCTCATGCTCATCAAAAGGAATCCACTGTAATGTAGGCAATGTAATGTAGGCCTGTATTCCGAATATAATCATACATGCTTATGGAAAAGAACTTGCATGACATCTTTTGTCCTACTCTCCCGTGGCAGCGGGGTCCTATTGAAAACTAAGGGATATTAAGGCCTCCTTTTAATAGAGTATAGGACCAAAGCAGTAACACTTAGTGAATACATGAACTCTTCAAACTACGGTCATCACCGGTAAGTATCCCGATTATTATCACTTTGGGGTTAACGGATCATAACACATAATAGGTGACTATAGACTTGCAAGATAGGATCAAGAACTCACATATATTCATGAAAACATAATAGGTTCAGATCTGAAATCATGGCACTCGGGCCCTAGTGACAAGCATTAAGCATAGCAAAGTCATAGCAACATCAATCTCAGAACATAGTGGATACTATGGATCAAACCCTAACAAAACTAACTCAATTACATGGTAAATCTCATCCAACCCATCACTGTCCAGCAAGCCTACGATGGAATTACTCACACACGGTGGTGAGCATCATGAAATTGGTGATGGAGGATGGTTGATGATGACGACGGCGACAGATTCCCCTCTCCGGAGCCCCAAACGGACTCCAGATCAGCCCTCCCGAGAGAGTTTAGGGCTTGGCAGCAGCTTCGTATCATAAAACGTGATGAATCTTTCTCTCTGATCCCCCCCCCCCCGAACGTGAATATATGGAGTTGGAGTTGAGGTCGGTGGAGGTCCAGGGGGCCCACTAGGCAGGGGGCGCGCCCTAGGGGGGCCCACCCTCGTGGACAGGGTGTGGGCGCCCTGACGTTGATTCTTTCGCCAATATTTTTTTATTAATTCCAAAAGGTTGCTTCGTCGATTTTCAGGTCATTCCGAGAACTTTTATTTCTACACAAAAATAACACCATGGCAGCTCTGCTGAATACTGCGTCAGTCCGGGTTAGTTCCACTCAAATCATGCAAGTTAGAGTCCAAAACAAGGGCAAAAGTGTTTGGAAAAGTAGATACGACAGAGACGTATCAGCGGCACACGAAGGCCCTCGGGTGAACGGGAGCACAGAGGGAGGCCGAATCGACGGCGGCAGCGTCCAGCGACTAGAGAACGGGACCGCCGTATGGGTAGCGCCGTGTATTTCGTACCCGACACACAAACCGGTAGAATGCGATTCTATGCATAACTTTGTTTTACAGGTTTGAGGTGAATAGTATGGCTCATGTGTATGTGATGCATGTGTGTAATTTATACATGGCCCGCGTGTCATGTTTGTCAGCCGGCACGAGCCAAAGTGTTGTCATTATATTGTATAATGACCTACGTGTCGACTTGTGACTCTATGTAAATTCATTACTAGTTGTAGTAGTTGGATAATAGAGATCAGGTTAGTGGCTTGGCGTCCCGGCGTGACAAACAAGATGGAGTTCCTAGATGGTCATCAAAGTCGGAGCCGACCTGGAAGAACGTCCATGAAGGAGCCATACTATTTCACAATATAAGTTTATATGTGATTGTTATGCTTCTTTGATTCTATGCATGTTAGAATGGTAGAATGATCCCTCATGAATATCAAGTAAATTGCCATTCCCGATGTTGCACCTTCGCACGTCAAGTACATCTAGTAGTGGGCTCATAAAATTGGGGTGCTGCTGGGTGTCCTTGAACTGAAGGGTTCGTGTCGGACACGGACATGCACTGCATCAGGTTAACTTGACAAGGCTATCAAAACGGTTTTGGGCCTTGTGGCAAAGAAGGTTGGGAGCCGGGGTATGAGATACCTTCTGACCGACAGGAGTCGTATAGAGATACGATTAGCAAAGAGTTGCTTACCGGATAGGTATGTTGGCTAGCAGTGATGCTAAAGCTCACTAGTCGCATGCGCTAGTTGGATCCTGAATCACTGAGAGTTTGCAGAGGTATGCTGACTTCAGTGGGAGTATTTCTGTTTAGGCGAATTACTCTACATAAACACATTGCTTAGTGATTGCGTATTTTCTCTGGTAGATCAATGGCACCACCTGCTCAACCCAACTTTGCATTGAAATCAATTCTGGAAAAGGATAAACTGAATGGAACAAACTTTACCACCTGGTATAGAAATCTGAGAATTGTTCTCAAGCATGATAAAAAGGAAAATGTTCTAGAGGATCCTCTTCCAAAGGAACCTGCCGATAATGCTAATGCCACAACTAAGGATGCCTACCAGAAACTCGTTGATGAATCAATGGAGATCAGCTGTCTGATGCTGGCTTGTATGGAGCCTGATTTGCAACAGCATTTCGAAAATGTTGAGGCTTACGATATGATCGAGAGTCTCAAGAGCATGTTTCAGACACAAGCTAGGACCGAAAGGTTCAACGTCTGGTGATCCTTGATGGATTGCAAGCTGAAGGAATGTGATCCACTGAGCCCACATGTGATCAAGATGATCGGATATGTGCAAGCTTTGGATCGTTTGGGCTTCCCGCTCTTGGATGAGCTGGCTACTGATGCTGTTCTAGGTTCTCTTCCGCCCAGCTATGGGACGTTCATCTTGAACTATCATATGCATGGCATGGATAAGAAGCTCACTGAATTGCATGGGATGCTCAAAGTGGCAGAGCAAGATATTAAGAAAGGCATGCATCAAGTGTTGATGGTGCAGAAATCGGCTAAGTTCAAGAAGAGTTGGTCCAAGAAAAAGGCTAAGGCAAAGGGCACGGAGACGGTAAACCTCCGCCGCTGCACCAAAGTCTGGACAGGACTCGAAGACCGTTTGCTTTCACTGCAAGGAGACCGGTCACTGGAAGAGGAACTGTAGCAAGTGGCTTGCAGAGCATGGAAAGAAGGCCGGGAATCCTGCTTCAAGCAATGGTACACTTGTTACATATGTTATAGACATTTACCTTGCTGACATACCTAGTAGCTCTTGAGTATTTGATACCAGATTAGTTGTTCATACTTGCAACTCGATGCAGAGGCTGGTAAGAACTAGGCATGTGGCACAAGGGGAGATTGACATCAGGGTCGGCAACAAAGCAAGAGTTGCTGCGTTGGAGGTCGGCACGATGCAGCTCCAGCTTCCTTTTGGATTCATTATGGAATTGAATAATTGTTATTACATTCTTGCACTTAGTCAGAACATTATTTCTGCCTCATGTTTGATGAGTCAAGGTTATGAATTCAATTTAAAGGACAATGGTTGTTCGATATTTTTGAATGGGATGTTCCACAGCTATGCACCCATTATTGATGGGCTATTTATATTGAATCTAGAACAGGAACCGGTCTATAACGTGAATGTCAAGAGGCATAAGCCTAATGAGATAAATCCGACATACTTCTGGCATTGCCGGCTTGGACACATTAGTCTGAAACGCATGAAGAAGCTCCATGATGATGGGCTCCTAACTTCGTCCGACTTTGGGTCATTCGAGACATGTGAATCATGCTTGCTCGGCAAGATGACTAAGTCTCCTTTCGCAAAGAGTTGCGAGAGGGCGTCCGAGCTGTTGGAGCTTATACACAGTGATGTGTGTGGTCCAATGAGCACAACTGCCAGAGGTGGCTGTCAGTACTTCATGACTTTTACTGATGACTTGAGTAGATATGGATATATCTATTTGATGAGGCACAAGTCAGAAACTTTTGAAAAGTTCAAAGAGTTTCAGAACGAGGTTGAGAATCAGCTCGGCAAGACTATAAAGCTTCTGCAATCTGATCGTGGAGATGAGTACATGAGCCAGGAGTTTGATGATCATCTGAAAAGTCGAGGTATAGTACCTCAGCTCACACCTCCGGGTACGCCACAGAGAAACGGCGTGTCATAACAGAGGAATAGGACCTTGTTGGACATGGTCCGGTCTATGATGAGCAAATCGGATTTACCCTTGTCATTTTGGGGATACGCTCTAGAAACTGCAGCTTTCACACTTAATAGGGTACCATCAAAATCCCTAGACAAGACACCACATGAGATGTGGACCGGGAAGAGTCCCAGTTTGTCTTTTCAAAAGATTTGGGGTTGTGAAGCATTTGTCAAGCGACTTATGTCAGACAAGCTTACACCTAAATCGGATAAATGCATATTCGTGGGATATCCGAGGGAAACCTTGGGATATAGCTTCTACAACCAGGAAGAGAACAAAGTGTTTGTTGCTCGGAACGGGGTTTTCTTTGAGAAAGAGTTTCTCAGTCGGGAGTCCAGTGGGAGGACGGTCCGACTCGAAGAAATTCGAGGACCACTCGGGGACGGCTCGGCTGGTGATGAGATCATACCGGAGTCAGTTAGGGAACCCGTAGTGGAAGCGACACCGGAACCACGGAGGTCGAAAAGATTGCGCAGAGTGCGCGATGTATTGTTGCTAGAAAGCGACGAGCCGACCACATATGCAGAGGCGATGGTGAGCCCAGATTCCGAGGCATGGCTGGAGGCCATGAGATCCGAGTTAAAGTCCATGGATGAAAATCAAGTCTGGGACTTGGTTGATCCGCCGCCTGGCGTAACAGCCATTGGTTGCAAATGTGTCTTTAAGAAGAAAACGGACGTGGATGGAAATGTTCAGATCCACAAAGCTCGGCTTGTCGCTAAAGGTTATGGACAAGTTCAAGGAATTGACTACGACGAGACTTACTCGCCGGTAGCGATGCTAAAATCGGTGAGGATCATACTATCTATAGCTGCATATTTCGATTACGAGATATGGCAGATGGATGTCAAAACGGCTTTCCTTCACGGAAATTTAACCTAGGATGTGTATATGATACAGCCCGAGGGTTTTGTCGATCCGACTAGCACTAGTAAGGTATACAAGCTCAAGAGATCCATTTATGGGTTGAAGCAAGCATCTCGGAGTTGGAACATTCGTTTTGATGAGGTCGTCACTGGTCTCGATTTCATCAAAAGCGAAGAGGACTCTTGTTTATACAAGAAGTTAAGTGGGAGCTTGATAGTGTTTCTGATCTTGTTTGTGGACGACATATTGTTGATCGGGAACAATGTTTTGATGCTAAACTTGGTCAAGGAATCATTGAATAGCAAGTTTGCGATGAAGGACCTTGGTGAGGCAGTCTATATTTTAGGCATTAAGATCTATAGAGATAGATCGAGGAGGCTGCTCGGCTTAAGCCGGAGCACGTACATAGATAAAGTGTTGAAGCGGTTCAACATGAGTGAGGCGAAGAAAGGGTTGTTGCCACTCTCACATGGTATAAAGCTAAGAGAGACTCAGAGTCCTTTGACATCTGATGAGCGAAGCAGGATGAGTAGGATTCCGTATGCCTCAGCAATCGGATCCATCATGTATGCAATGATATGTACAAGGCCTGATGTTGCTTTTGCAATAAGCCTAACAAGTAGATACCAGGCAAACCCAGGTGAGAGTCACTGGGCAGCGGTAAAGACTATTTTGAAGTACCTGAAAAGGACTAAAGAGATGTTCCTAGTTTATGGAGGTGAGGAAGAGCTCATCGTAAGGGGTTACGCTGATGCTAGTTTCCAAACCGACAGACATGATTGTCGATCACAGTCCGGGTTCGTGTACGTCCTGAACGGAGGAGCAGTGCACTGGATGAGTTCCAAGCAGGATACGGTGGCCGATTCTACCACAGAAGCCGAATAGATTGCGGCTTGTGAAGCTGCAAAGGAAGGTGTTTGGATCCGGCATTTTCTGGATGATCTTGGTATTTTCCCAGCCTCGGTGAAACCGTTGGACCTTTATTGTGATAATTCTGGTGCCATCGCACAAGCCAAGGAGCCGAGGAATCACCACAAGGTCAAACATATAGATCGGAAATATCACCTGATATGAAAGATCGTAAAGAATGGTGATGTAGAGTTATGCAAGATTCACACGGATGCAAATGTTGCAGATCCTTGACTAAGCCGCTTCCACAACCCAAGCATGAGGGGCACGTTAGAGCTATGGCCATTCGATGCCTATTTGATTGACTCTAGTGCAAGTGGGAGACTGTTGGAGATATGCCCTAGATGCAATCATGTATGATGATATTTCCTATGTGTTTATGAATAAAGATAGTCCTTGGACATTATCAATGATGTGTATCAGCAAGTACGTGACTTGTTTGTGGGACTATTGATTGTATGATGACTGTCCTAAAAGGTCCCTAGTCGAAAGGGCTGTGTGGATGCACAACCGACTAGACTAGCATATGACACGGTCGATGGCTTGGTCTCACTAGCCATGGAGCATTGGATGCTAACCGGATAATATGGACTTGGAAAGGTCTGGTCGGATTCGACGTAGTCGGATCCGAGTCGAGATAAGGTCCAAGTCGGACAAACCCAACTATGAGACGCAGCGATATGTCATCTGTGAGTCTCTAGTACAACATAAGTTCTATGTCCTAAGACCTGAGCTGGCGCATGTACTCGGGATGGTGACAGACTTGCTTTGGGCCGACCAAACGCTACTTCGTGACTGGGTAGTTACAAAGGTAGGTTTCAGGTATGTCTAGTCCCATGCTGCGAGACATGGTCGAGCAAGATGGGATTTGCCCCTCCGATCAGGAGAGATATACTCTGGGCCCCTCGTGTGATCCGACCATGTTGGGGAACATAGCAGAAATTCAAAATTTTCCTACGTGTCACCAAGATCTATCTATGGAGAAACCAGCAATGAGGGGAACTAGAGTGCATCTACATACCCTTGTAGATCGCTAAGAGGAAGCGTTCAAGAGAACGGGGTTGAAGGAGTCGTACTCGTCGTGATTCAAATCACCGGAGATCCTAGTGCCGAATGGACGACACCTCCGCTTTCAACACACGTACAGCCCGGTGACGTCTCCCACGCCTTGATCCAGCAAGGAGAGAGGGAGAGGTTGAGGAAGACTCCATCCAACAGCAGCACAATGGCGTGGTGGTGATGGAGGAGCGTGGCAATCCAGCAGGGCTTCGCCAAGCACCACGGGAGAGGAGGAGGAGGAGAGGCAGGGCTGCACCAAGAGAGGGAGAAGTTCTCATGTGTTATGGGCAGCCCCAAGCCTCTATTTATATAGGGGAGAAGGGGGCTGCGCCCCCTTTAGGGTTTCCCACCCCAAGGGGTGCGACCAGCCCTAGATGGGACTTGGGGAGGCGGCCAAGAGGGGGAGAGAGGGGAGGCGCCCACTAGGTGGGCCTTAAGGCCCATCTGGACTAGGGTTTGCCCCCTCCCACTCTCCCTTGCGCCTTGGACCCCTTGTGGGGGGCGCACCAGCCCACCTAGGGGCTGGTCCCCTCCCACACTTGGCCCACGCAGCCTTCTGGGGCAGGTGGCCCCACTTGGTGGACCCTCGGGACCCTCCCGGTGGTCCCGGTACATTACCGATATCGCCCGAAACTTTTCCGGTGACCAAAACAGGACTTCCCATATATAAATCTTTACCTCCGGACCATTCCGGAACTCCTCGTGACGTCCGGGATATCATCCGGGACTCCAAACAACATTCGGTAACCACATACAAACTTCCTTTATAACCCTAGCGTCATCGAACCTTAAGTGTGTAGACCCTACGGGTTCGGGAGACATGCAGACATGACCGAGACGTTCTCCGGTCAATAACCAACAGCGGGATCTGGATACCCATGTTGGCTCCCACATGTTCCACGATGATCTCATCGGATGAACCAAGATGTCAAGGACTCAATCGATCCCGTATACAATTCCCTTTGTCTAGCGGTATTGTACTTGCCCGAGATTCGATCATCGGTACACCGATACCTTGTTCAATCTCGTTACCGGCAAGTCTCTTTACTCGTTCCGTAACACATCATCCCGTGATCAACTCCTTGATCACATTGTGCACATTATGATGATGTCCTACCGAGTGGTCCCAGAGATACCTCTCCGTTTACACGGAGTGACAAATCCCAGTCTCAATCCGTGTCAACCCAACAGACACTTTCGGAGATACCTGTAGTGCACCTTTATAATCACCCAGTTACATTGTGACGTTTGGTACACCCAAAGCATTCCTACGGTATCCGGGTGTTGCACAATCTCATGGTCCAAGGAAAAGATACTTGACATTAGAAAAGCTTTAGCATACGAACTACACGATCTTTGTGCTAGGCTTAGGATTGGGTCTTGTCCATCACATCATTCTCCTAATGATGTGATCCCGTTATCAATGGCATCCAATGTCCATGGTTAGGAAACCGTAACCATCTATTGATCAACGAGCTAGTCAACTAGAGGCTTACTAGGGACATGGTGTTGTCTATGTATCCACACATGTATCTGAGTTTCCTATCAATACAATTATAGCATGGATAATAAACGATTATCATGAACAAGGAAATATAATAATAACTAATTTATTATTGCCTCTAGGGCATATTCCAACAGTCTCCCATTTGCACTAGAGTCAATAATCTAGTTCACATCACCATGTGATTAACACTGACAGGTCACATCACCATGTGACCAACATGCAAAGAGTCTTGGGTTTGATCATGTTGCTTGTGAGAGAGGTTTTTAGTCAATGGGTCTGAACCTTTCAGATCCGTGTGTGCTTTACAAATATCTATGTCATCTCCTAGATGTAGCTACCACGTTCTATTTGGAGCCATTCCAAATAACTGTTCCACTTGGAGCTATTCTAAATTGTTGCCCCATTATACGTATCCGGTATCTCTACTTAGAGCTATCTGGATAGGTGTTAATCTTGCATCATCGTAACTCTTTACGTCAAACTCTTTATCACCTCCATAACCGAGAAAATTTCTTAGTCCACTAGTTACTCAGGATAACTTTGACCGCTGTACTGTGATCTATTCTTGGATCACTCTTGTACCCCTTGACTGACTCATGGCAAGGCACACTTCAGGTGCGGTACACGGCATAGCATACTGTAGAGCCTACGTCTAAAGCATAGGGGACGACCTTCGTCCTTTCTCTCTTTTCTGCTGAGGTCGAGCTTTAAGTCTTAACTTCGTACCTTACAACTCAGGCAAGAACTTCTTCTTTGACTGATCCATCTTGAACACCTTCAAGATCATGTCAAGGTATGTGCTCATTTGAAAGTACCATTAAGCGGTTTTCATCTATCCTTATAGATCTTGATGCTCAATGTTCAAGTAGCTTAATCCAGGTTTTCTATTGAAAAACACCTTTCAAATAACCCTATATGCTTTCTAGAAATTCTACATCATTTCTGATCATCAATATGTCAACAACATACACTCATCAGAAATTCTATAGTGCTCCCACTCACTTCTTTGGAAATACAAGTTTCTCATAAACTTTGTATAAACCCGAAATCTTTTGATCATCTCATCAAAGTGTACATTCCAACTCCGAGATGCTTACTCCAGTCCTTAGAAGGATCGCTGGAGCTAGCATACCTTTTAGCATCCTTAGAATCAACAAAACCTTTCTGATTGTATCGCATACGACCTTTCCTTACGAAAGCTGGTAAGGAAACTCGTTTTGACATCCGTCTGCCAGATTTCATAAATGCAGCTTGTGCTAACGTGATTCCGACGGACTTTAAGCATCGCTACGGATGAGAAAATCTCATCGTAGTCAACTCCTTGAACTTGTGAAAAACTCTTCGCCACAAGTCGAGCTTCATAGATGGTGACATTACCATCCACGTCCGTCTTCTTCTTAAAGATCCATTTATCTTAATGGCTTGCCGATCATTGGGCAAGTCCACCAAAGTCCATGCTTTGTTCTGATACATGGATCCTATCTCGGATTTCATGGTTTCTAACCATTTGTCAGAATGTGGGCCCACCATCGCTTCTCCATAGCTCGTAGGTTCATTGTTGTCTAGCAACATGACCTTCAAGACAGGATTACTGTACTACTCTGAAGTAGTACGTATCCTTGTCACCCTACGAGGTACAGTAGTGACTTGATCCGAAACTTCATGATCACTATCATAAGCTTCCACTTCAATTGGTGTAGGTGCCACAGGAACAACTTCCTATGCCCTGCTACACACTAGTTGAAGTGACGGTTCAATAACCTCATCAAGTCTCCACCATCCTCCCACTCAACTCTTTCGAGAGAAACCTTTCCTCGAGAAAGGACCCGATTCAAGAAACAATCCATATTGCTTTCGGATCTGAATTAGGAGGTATACCCAACTGTTTTGGGTGTCCTATGAAGATGTATTTTATCCGCTTTGGGTTCGAGCTTATCAATCCTGAAACTTTTTCACATAAGCGTCGCAGCCCCAAACCTTTAAGAAACGACAACTTAGGTTTCTCCAAATGGTGTCGTCTCAACGGAATTACGTGGTACCCTGTTAAAGTGAGTGCGGTTGTCTCTAATGCCTAACCCATGAACGATAGTGGTAATTCGATAAGAGACATCATGGTACGCACCATATCCAATAGGGTGCAACTATGATGTTCGGACACACCATCACACTATGGTGTTCCAGGCGGTATTAATTGTGAAACAATTTCCACAATGTCTTAATTGTGTGCCAAAACTCGTAACTCAGATATTCATCTCTATGATCATATCATAGACATTTTATCCTCTTGTCACAATGATCTTCTACTTCACTCTGAAATTACTTGAACCATTCAATAATTCAGACTTGTGTTTCATCAAGTAAATATTCTCAACATCTACTCGAATCATCTGTGAAGTAAGAACATAACGATATTCACTGCATGCCTCAGCACTCATTGGACTGGACACATCAAAATGTGTTACTTCCAAAAAGTTGCTATCTTGTTCCATCTTACTGAAAACGAGGCTTTTCAGTCGTCTTGCCCATGTGGTATGATTTGCATATCTCAAGTGATTCAAAATCAAGTGAGTCCAAACGATCCATCTGCATGGAGTTTCTTGATGCGTATACACCAATAGACATGGTTCGCATGTCTCAAACTTTTCAAAAACGAGTGAGTCCAAAGATCCATCAACATGGAGCTTCTTCATGCATTTTATACTGATATGACTTACGTGGCAGTGCCACAAGTAAGTGGTACTATCATTACTATCTTATATCTTTTGGCATGAAAATGTGTATCACTATGATCGAGATTCAATAAACCATTCATTTAGGTGCAAGACCATTGAAGGTATTATTCAAATAAACAGAGTAACCATTATTCTCCTTAAATGAATAACCGTATTGTGATAGTCATAATCCAATCATGTCTATGCTCAACGCAAACACCAAATAACAATTATTCCGGTTTTAACACCAATCTCGATGGTAGAGGGAGCGTGCGATGCTTGATCATATCAATATTGGAAACATTTCCAACACATATCGTCAGCTCACCTTTAGATAGTCTCCGTTTATTCCGTAGCTTTTATTTCGAGTTACTGAACCAGTATCTAATACCCTGGTGCTACTAGGAGTACTAGTAAAGTACACATCAACACAATGTATATCCAATATACTTCTATCGACCTTGCCATCCTTCTCATCTACCAAGTATCTAGGGTAATTCTGCTCCAGTGGCTGTTCCCTTTATTACAGAAGCACTTAGTCTCGGGTTTGGGTTCAACCTTGGGTTTCTTCACTAGAGCAACAGCTGATTTGCCGTTTCATGAAGTATCCCTTTGTTCCCTTGCCCTTCTTGAAACTAGTGGTTTCACCAACCATCAACAATTGATGCTCCTTCTTGATTTCTACTTTCGCGGTGTCAAACATCACGAATATTTCAAGGATCATCATATCTATCCCTGATATGTTATAGTTCATCACGAAGCTCTAGCAGCTTGGTGGCAATGACTTTGGGGAAACATCACTATCTCATCTGGAAGATCAACTCCCACTCAATTCAAGTGATTGTTGCACTCAGACAATCTGAGCACAAGCTCAACGATTGAGCTTTTCTCCCTTAGTTTGCAGGCTAAGAAAATCGTCAGAGGTCTCATACCTCTTGACGTGGGCACGAGCCTGAAATCCCAATTTCAGCCCTTGAAACATCTCATATGTTCCGCGATGTTTCGAAAACGTCTTTAGTGCCTCAACTCTAAACCGTTTAACTGAACTATCACGTAGTTATCAAAACGTGTATGTCCGATGTTCGCAACATCCACAAACGATGTTTGGGGTTCGGCACACTGAGCAGTGCATTAAGGACATAAGCTTTCTACTGTCCGCATAATCGCTACTATCAACTTTCAACTATATTTTCTCTAGGAACATATCTAAACAGTGGAACTAAAGCGCGAGCTTACGACATAATTTGCAAAAGGTCTTTTGACTATGTTCAGGATAATTAAGTTCATCTTATGAACTCCCACTCAGATAGACATCCCTCTGGTCATCTAAGTGATTACATGATCCGAGTCAACTAGGCCGTGTCCGATCATCACGTGAGACGGACTAGTCATCATCGGTGAACATCTTCATGTTAATCGTATCTACTATACGACTCATGCTCGACCTTTCGGTCTCCGTGTTCCGAGGCCATGTCTGTACATGCTAGGCTCGTCAAGTTAACCCTAAGTGTTTTCGCTGTGTAAAACTGTCTTACACCCGTTGTATGTGAATGTAAGAATCCATCACACCCGATCATCACGTGGTGCTTAGAAGCGACGAACTGTAGCAACGGTGCACAGTTAGGGGAGAACACTTCTTGAAATTGTTGTAAGGGATCATCTTATTTACTACCGTCGTCCTAAGTAAACAAGATGCATAATCATAATAAACATCACATGCAATTATATAGTTGTGACATGATATGGCCAATATCATATAGCTCCATTGATCTTCATCTTCGGGGCTCCATGATCATCTTGTCACCGGCTTGACACCATGATCTCCATCATCATGATCTCCATCATCGTGTCTTCATGAAGTTGTCACGCCAACGACTACTTCTACTTCTATGGCTAACGCGTTTAGCAATAAAGTAAAGTAAGTTACATGGCATTGTTCAATGACACGCAGGTCATACAATAAATTAAGACAACTCCTATGGCTCCTACCGGTTGTCATACTCATCGACATGCAAGTCGTGAATCCTATTACAAGAACATGATCACATATCATTCATCACATTCTTCTTGGCCATATCACATCACATAGCATACCCTGCAAAAACAAGTTAGATGTCCTCTAATTGTTGTTTGCATGTTTTACGTGGCTGCTATGGGTTTCTAGCAAGAATGTTTCTTACCTACGCAAAACCACAACGTGATATGCCAATTGCTATTTACCCTTCATAAGGACCCTTTTCATAGAATCCGTTCCGACTAAAGTGGGAGAGACTGGCACCCGCTAGCAACCTTATGCACCAAGTGCATGTCAATCGGTGGAACCTGTCTCACGTAAGAGTACGTGTAAGGTCGGGCCTGGCCGCTTCATCCCACAATACCGTCGAAACAAGATTGGACTAGTAACGGTAAGCATATTGAACAAAATCAACGCCCACAACTACTTTGTGTTCTACTCGTGCAAAGAAACTACGCAATAAACCTGGCTCTGATACCACTGTTGGGGAACGTAGCAGAAATTCAAAATTTTCCTACGTGTCACCAAGATCTATCTATGGAGAAACCAGCAACGACGGGAAGGAGAGTGCATCTACATACCCTTGTAGATCGCTAAGCGGAAGCGTTCAAGAGAATGGGGTTGAAGGAGTCGTACTCGTCGTGATTCAAATCACCGGAGATCCTAGTGCCGAACGGACGGCACCTCCGCGTTCAACACACGTACAGCCCGGTGACGTCTCCCACGCCTTGATCCAGCAAGGAGAGAGGGAGAGGTTGAGGAAGACTCCATCCAACAGCAGCACAACGGCGTGGTGGTGATGGAGGAGCGTGGCAATCCAGCAGGGCTTCGCCAAGCACCACGGGAGAGGAGGAGGAGGAGAGGCAGGGCTGCACCAAGAGAGGGAGAAGTTCTCATGTGTTATGGGCAGCCCCAGGCCTCTATTTATATAGGGGAGAAGGGGGCTGCGCCCCCTTTAGGGTTTCCCACCCCAAGGGGTGCGGCCAGCCCTAGATGGGACTTGGGGAGGCAGCCAAGAGGGGGAGAGAGGGGAGGCGCCCACTAGGTGGGCCTTAAGGCCCATCTAGACTAGGGTTTGCCCCCTCCCACTCTCCCTTGCGCCTTGGACCCCTTGTGGGGGGCGCACCAGCCCACCTAGGGGCTGGTCCCCTCCCACACTTGGCCCACGCAGCCTTCTGGGGCAGGTGGCCCCACTTGGTGGACCCCCGGGACCCTCCCGGTGGTCCCGGTACATTACCGGTATCGCCCGAAACTTTTCCGGTGACCAAAACAGGACTTCCCATATATAAATCTTTACCTCCGGACCATTCCGGAACTCCTCGTGACGTCCGGGATCTCATCCGGGACTCCAAACAACATTCGGTAACCACATACAAACTTCCTTTATAACCCTAGCATCATCGAACCTTAAGTGTGTAGACCCTACTGGTTCGGGAGACATGCAGACATGACCGAGACATTCTCCGGTCAATAACCAACAGCGGGATCTGGATACCCATGTTGGCTCCCACATGTTACACGATGATCTCATCGGATGAACCACGATGTCAAGGACTCAATCGATCCCGTATACAATTCCCTTTGTCTAGCGGTATTGTACTTGCCCGAGATTCGATCGTCGGTACACCGATACCTTGTTCAATCTCGTTACCGGCAAGTCTCTTTACTCGTTCCGTAACACATCATCCCGTGATCAACTCCTTGATCACACTGTGCACATTATGATGATGTCCTACCGAGTGGGCCCAGAGATACCTCTCCGTTTACACGGAGTGACAAATCCCAGTCTCGATCCGTGTCAACCCAACAGACACTTTTGGAGATACCTGTAGTGCACCTTTATAATCACCCAGTTACGTTGTGACTTTTGGTACACCCAAAGCATTCCTACGGTATCCGGGAGTTGCACAATCTCATGGTCTAAGGAAAAGATACTTGACATTAGAAAAGCTTTAGCATACGAACTACACGATCTTTGTGCTAGGCTTAGGATTGGGTCTTGTCCATCACATCATTCTCCTAATGATGTTATCCCGTTATCAATGGCATCCAATGTCCATGGTTAGGAAACCGTAACCATCTATTGATCAACGAGCTAGTCAACTAGAGGCTTACTAGGGACATGGTGTTGTCTATGTATCCACACATGTATCTGAGTTTCCTATCAATACAATTATAGCATGGATAATAAACGATTATCATGAACAAGGAAATATAATAATAACTAATTTATTATTGCCTCTAGGGCATATTTCCAACAGACTAGGATAAGCATGGCCATGCAACTGGGATTATGAGATAATCCGTATAGTGGTCGGAATCACTGGAATGAGAAAGAGGTCGGGCTAGCACAAGGATGACAATCTCGCCTTGAGCCCGACAACATATATCGTGTGGCAAAGGGAACAGAAGTGTGACACGTTGTACAGGTTCGCCTAACCAGCTTCATAGTATGCTTGGTGGTTGGCACGCCTTGCTAGAGGCCGCTACCAACCGTGCAGGTCAGCGATGATCCGAACTATGACCAAGCTGACTTGAACCTAAGGGGTCGCGCGCTTAAGGGAAGGAACCTACAAGGTCGGTTCATAGGACATTGGTCGGATGTGATCCGAACTGGACTAGGAACGTGACCGAGTAGATTTTGGGATTTAGGGTCAGTCTGACGCCCAAGTGTTGAGCCCGCGACGGACGCCTATATAAGGTGGAGGTGCAGCACACTTATTTGGTTGATCGCTTCGGCATTGCGACTAGGGTTTGCATGTGTTGCGAATAGACACCTCCACTCACTGCCGACTGTGTGATCGGACATAGCAGTCCGCCACATGGTGTTCCTCCTGCACGCATGGATATCGTTAGAGGCGGTCCACTTGCGCCGCTCCGGCGAACTTGTACGTGGGATCGAACGACCGGGTATTCAAGGGAGATGGGACAAGGAGGAGACGATCCACGCGGACGCACTGCCCCAACTCTTCTTCCGCTGCACGGCACTGCGCGTCTAGTGGTAACGAACTGTGATCCATCTCCCATAGCATGTTCCTTTTGTTCTGCGCGTAGGAAATTTTAATTTGCAGACGACGCACCCTACCGTAGATCCCAACATTGGCTTCCCCGACAAGTATCTCGCCGAGGATCTTGTGGGTTTCTTCGGTGAGGACAGTTGCCTTCCTATCCTCATTTGATCTTGGGCATTTTATGTCTTTAGAAAGATCTGCATGCCACCACGGAGGTGCCTCCCGAGCCCTGTCCTGATGCGTTTGTCTAGCGCTGGTGGGCTCAAGGGTGGCTCACTTGGTTGGTGGGGGCAGGCTCCCTCGGCAAGGGTCTTGCCGGGACCCCTGAGGCTGCCCCAACAAGGGGCCTTGCCGGGGGAACCTGCTCCGCCCATCTGATCTTTGTGGTCTTGGTTCTTGTTGTTGCTCTGTTTGCCTTGTGGCTTTGGCTTCTCTCCGGCTCCCCTTTCCTGCCCTGTTACGTGTGGCTGTGGCGGGAGGCTCTGACTGCCCGTGCACAAAGGGGTCAAAAGTAGAGCCCCTACTTTTGTACACCGACACCACCAAGCAAATCTCCAGTTAAACCATTATTATGCAACCTACATGCAACGATGGCCCCCAGGTTATATTGTTTATCTCCTAACACCGCACTCCTGAGAACACTAAGATCAGGAACACACATGTGACATGCTTCATCCTTACCATTTATGCATCTGCCTATAAAGAGATCAAAATAATGTATAGCGGGAAAATGAATGCTCCCTATGGTAGCTTGTGCTATTTCTCTTGATTCCCCCACGGTGATACTAGCAAGAAAATCTTTAAATTAAGTTTTGCGAGGTTCACTAGCACTACCCCATTGCGGGAGTTTACAAGCAGTAGTAAAATCTTCTAAGTCCATGGTATAAGATTTATCATAAAGATCAAAAAAAGACATTGTGAGAATTGCGCGAAGATGTGAATTTAAACCTTCTCACAAAGGAATCAGTTAAATGGTAGTTTTCAGGGCACTTGTCTTGCATGAAGTCCTCAAGATCAGCATTACGCACATATGCATCAAACTCATCCTTCATGCCTGCTTTGACCATAAACTCCCCTAACGGCCATTCACAAGGCCGCACGTAAGCTTCCCTCGGTGGTTCCTCGTCCTGCTCACGTATTCGAGCCTGGGTCCTTGCTTCCTTGAAGAACCACCTTGGTGCATTTTCCTAGACATATTTCTTCCTCTGAAAAATTTCTGAAAAAAAATTAGTAACTTCAAATAAAAGTGAATCAAACTCAATAAAACTGATAGCAACTACTCCCACAAGTGCCTAGAGACTATATCATGCATTAGAACTACTTGATACCATATAAATTTGACATGCAAGCTCAAGAACAAGGTCACCTAGGCAGCAAAAATTTGTAATGAATAAAGTACTAGAACAAAAACTAATTGGACCATTGGAGGAGTCACATACCAAAGATCAATCCCCCAAAGCAGTTTTGTGAATGGAGCTTTGAGCAAGGAGATCGAAAATGGCAGCAAAATGAGCTAGAACTCGTGCTTGAGTTGGATAGTGATTTTTTTGGGAGGAAGAAGAAGAGCATGGGTGCAGGAATTAGTGGAGGGGGCCACCATGGGCCCACAAGGCAGGGGAGCATGTGTCACATCCCTAGTTCTGGCCTGCTCTGGGTTAGCTAGTCTTGTGTTGCATCATGTTTAAATTTCTTTTAAACCTGAAATGGGGATTGCCTAAACCCTAGCATCAAAGGAATTCACTAGGTTCAACTAAAATAATTTCAGTGAATCCAAATGGCTTTCAAAAATGTTCATCATTTCTGGAAAATGCTAGAAGCAATAACCAGAGGTGTTGCACATTTTTCCATGACATATTTGGGCTCTGAATTAAATCTTATAGCATTTGCATTTGGGCATTTAAATGCTATTAAATATTTTAAATGCTCAAATAATCATAAATTAAAATGTTTACTGTTGGATATATTCCAAACAATAGTCATGATTAGTTTCATGATTTTTGGAAATGCCCTGACATTTTTAATAAAGCCCTGAATTTACAGAAATAATAGAAAACATGAACTAATAAAAAGAAAGGAACTTACCTGGCAAGGCCCACCTGGCCTGGCACTGTAGCAGCCCAGCTGGGCATAGCCAGCCCAGCCCACCTGGCCCCTCCCCTGTCGTCTTCCTCGTGACAGAAGGACACCGGGCGTGTGCCCCGTGCGCGGCGCCACGCGCCCCGGCCACATCCTGCTTGCCGCTCCCCCTCGACGCTCTGGACTCCCTGGACGTCGACATGCACCCCCAACCCCTCTCACTCTTCCCCGAGGCCCCCCGCCCCTCTGCTCCCTCTCTCTCGCCCAAACCCGAGCGCCGCCATCACCACCGACGACATTCGCCGCGGCCATAGCCATCGCCTCGCCTCTCTGTTGTGTCCAGACGCCCCACGAACGTCTGTATCCTCTCCACGCTGACGCATGCGAGCTCGGAGGCCTTGAATCGTCGACATCATCTTCGTCTTCAAGCTCGGGCTTCATCGACCGCCGCCACCGCTTCGCCTGCGGCCTTCCCCGAGCATGCAGAGCCTACCGTTGACGCGCTGTGAGATCTCCATCCTTTCTCCCTCGTTACCTCCGTCCCTTTCGACCCCTAGCATCAGCAACTACCGTGGCCGAGCTTCCCCTGCCCCCGGCCATGTCGCCGCAGTCACTACAGCCGCTTGAACTCGATTCAGAGCGCGTCATCATGCTCAGGAAGCCACCAGGAGCCTAACGCACATGCTAACTCGCCCTGCCGTGCACCACAGCGCCAACCCCGCACTCACCCGAACTCCGGCGCCGCCGCGAGCTCACTTCCGGCGAGCTCTGGCCGTCCCCGCTGCTGCCGCATGCCGCCCTGGATGCGGGCGAGCCCTAGCTCCCCGCGCGTGCCCTTTGCTGCTCGATTGGGCGCCGGAGGAGCAATCCCGAGCCCTCCGCCACGTTCGGCCTCGCCGGCGGCTAAACGCCGGCAGGTTGACCGCTTTGACCGCCGGTGGTTTAGCCCCGGTTGACCAAGGGATTTAACCTCCCCTGGGTCAATGACATGCGGGCCCTGCCTGGCTAATTAGTCCAGTTTAAGATTAAACTTAATTAGAATGAGCCAGGTTAGTACTAACTAAACTAGATTAGTTTAGCTAACCACTGACACGCGGGCCCCACCGGTCAGATTTGACCTAGACCGGCTCCTTTGACCCAGTTGACGTGGCCGTTGACTGGGCCCACATGTCAGCGACACTAATCAGCCCCAGTCACTGACTAGTGGACCCCACTGGTCAGGTTTGACCTGAACCCGCCTGTTGACCTGCTGAGGTCAGCATGACCTAATGCCGACGTAATAATACATTTTCTGGATTTAATTTAATTCAGGAAATTCCAGAAAATATCCAAAACTTCTAAAATTCATATAAAATCAACCTTAACTCCAAATGAAACAAATTATATATGAAAAATGATCACAAAAATCTAATCTATCAATCTATACTAGTTTCATGCATGTTAGAACAACTTAAAGTTGCTGAATTGGGCAAAACAAATAAAGGCATTTGAATAATAATATATGGAGTTTGAATTTGAACCTAGGGTTCAAACCAACTCCATTTAACTTGCTGCTAGTTGTATTAGCTCAACCACAACATATTGACATGTCATGATCATGCATCACATTATGCATTGCATTGATTGTGTTTCCTTCTGTGATGCCGGTATTTGTCCCCTCTCGACAGACGTGATACCGACGATGAGATCGATGACACCGATGAAGAGCTATACTATCTTCAGAAGTCCCAGGCAAGCAAAACCCCCTTGTTCATTCTGATACAAACCCACTCTCTCGCTCAGCTCTCTTTTACTGCATTAGGACAACAACGATTCAACTTTTACATGCTGCGGTAGTTGAACCCCTTATCCTCTGCATGACCTGTCATTGCCACAGTAAATAGATGAAACCCACTAGTATGAGTAGGAGTTATTTGAGCCCTGATGTGCCTACTCATTCATGCTTGTTTGTCATGCCTGCTATTGCTTAGAGTTGAGTCGGGTCTAATTCATCGGGGTTGAATTGGAATGTTGTGAAACATGTCCAACTGTGTGTGAGCTAAGTGTGTGAACACGATTTTGTAAAGGTAGCGGTGAGAGGCCATGTAGGAGTACATGGTGGGTTGTCTCATTGAAACCGTCCTCAGGAACTGAGTTCTGTGTTTGTGATCCATGAACAGTTACTACCACACATTGGGTTCCAGTAACTCGACCCATCTTGGCTTATTAATCAACTCGATCTCTGTCCAGGTGTTGCAACTAGTTTCTGGTGTTTGTAGGTAGTGTTAGTAGTCTACCAAGTGGCACCCCATACAGGTGGGCTTGGGACAGACTAGGCACAGTGGCACGGTGTACCAAGTGGCACTCGGATGATGGGCTTGGGAACCCTGCTCACATCGTTTGGGGCCGTGAGAGACACCCCGGCCAGATCTCCTTGCGGATGGAACCCGAATAGGTGATAAACCTGGACGAGAGACTTGTGTGGTTAGTCAGGTCGTGGCTGATACCCTTGCTGGGCTTCCGCTTGAAGGTTGCCGAGTACATGTCGTGTAAACAGCGATAACTGGTGAGAGCGCGTGTGAAGAAGTACACCCATGCAGGGTTAACATTATCTACTCGAATAGCCGTGTCCGCGGTAAAGGACTTCTGGGTTGCCTGTATGGTTCATAGATAACTTGAAGTGGATACTCTAAAATACGCAAGATAAGCATGAGTGCTATGGATGGCATTCCCGTAGGGAGACGGGAGCGTATCCATAGTGGTGTATTGATATGGTGAATATGTGGACTCGTGTGCGTCACCTCAAAAGAGTTACTTGCAGTCGTAGTTCAGGATAGCCACCGAGTCAAAGCTGGCTTGCTGCAGTTAAACTCTACCAACCCCTTTGTTGAAAATGATGCATATGTAGTTAGTTCTGATGTAAGTCTTGCTGGGTACATTTGTACTCATGTTTGCCTATTTTATGTTTTTGCAGAAAGACTTTAGTCTCACTAGTAGTTCCGCGTGGACTTCAACGTTTAGCTTGTTACCTCAGCTACGATCTTGTGCCCTCGGCAGGATCTGGTAGATAGTCAGGCTTCTCATCCTTTTTCATTTGTAGGTGTCTGTACTCAGACATGTTAAGCTTCCCCTTGTGCTTTGACTTGTATGCTCTGAGTGTTGGGTCATGAGACCCTGTTTGTAATATTTCGCTCCTCGAAGCCTAGTGAATAAAATACTTGAGTCGTAGAGTCATGTTGTGATGCCATGTTGTATTTGCACATATCGAGCATATTGTGTGTATGTTATTGAAATGCTTGGTATGTGTGGGATCTGACAACCTAGTTGTTTATCCTTGGTAGCCTCTTTTACCGGGAAATGTCTCCTAGTGCTTCAACTGAGCCATGGTAGCTTGCTACTGCTCTGCAACACTTACGCTGGCCGGCATGTGTCCTTCTTTGTTCCTGTGTCTGTCCCTTCGGGGAAATGTCACGCGGTGTCCACCGGAGTCCTGTTAGCCTGCTGCAGCCCAGATTCTCTGGAGTCCTGCTAGCCCAGCTGCTACAGCCCGGATTCACTCCCTGTTGACCGACATGTTCATTGTTGGGTCATGTATGCCTGTCCCTGTAAGTTAGCGCCACTTTGGATTCATGACTAGTCATGTTAGCCCGGGTTCTTTGTCATACGGATGCTAGCGACACTATCATATACGTGAGCTAAAAGGCGCAAACGGTCTCGGGCCTGGTAAGGCGACACCTGTGGGAATACCGTGCGTGAGGCCGCAAAGTGATATGAGGTGTTACATGCTAGATCGGTGTGACATTGGATCAGGGTCCTGACAGCTTTGGTATCAGAGCTTGACTGCCAGTAGGATTACCAAGCCAAACTGGTCGAAGTCGAGTCTAGAAATTCGTTAGTTATATAAGGGAATTGATTGTGGGATGGAACGTAAGGGTCTTTTTACTTCTTATCCCTTATGCCTTCTGATACGAGTCATCTTATCTTTCCTATGGGGTTAAGGAACTAGGCTATCTCTTCTTTCCATCAGGATCACGTGTTACTAATCCGTAAACTTATAGGATTGATGGAGTCAAGCCTCAGTTCAGTTGCTACTACTTTCGTGTATTCGTAGCAGGCCTCAGATTCTTGATATTATGATGATCGGGTGGTTATGCCACCATTTTGCAGGATTTCTCAAATCTTTTTGAGCATTTACAGCCGTTATGCTGTCCGAGTCATCCCAGGTTTCTAAATAGTCTGATGCATTTGCAAAATCCTTTCCCTCTGGTTTCGATGTTCTTTTAGGCCAGGTTAGCCACACTAAATTGCTGAGTTGAGGTACTCTGTTGCCTCGACATATATGTTGGAGCCAGTATTATGACCCTAGGTATCTTAGAGTACCACCTAGTAAGCTAGCCATGATTTGTGTTCCCAGTGTGATGATTCTAGCCATTATTATCAAAAGCATCCCGTGATGCCACTTAGTAGTAGGCATTCTATCCCTGGGTTCTTGAACCCAATACTCACCCTACTTACTTCATGTTGTTAGTGTTGCTAGTTCCTTTAGGATATTAGTAACCTTTGCGATAATCCTCGAGATTCGTGGTTTATCATTCTTCCAATACCATGAACCAATATGGTAGAAGTTCGGGAACCAAAAGATCACAACAAGAGTGCTCTCGATGAGTTCCCCTTCTATATTACGATTCTGCCAAACCTACCTCTCTGCATGGATTGTCCGGAAGAAATATGTTGAACTCGTTCGACATTCTAATCCATGCGTCCACAACTCAGAAAATCGTATGTTCTTTTGAGTTGTCCCCCTTAGTCGTCTTCTGACCCTCGTCTATCAATTGATAGTCAAGTGTATGCATGCATTCGTTCATCGATGCCTATTACTCTTATGGTCCGTCAAGCCATTCTATTCTGGAATGACTAGGAGAAACAAACTCCAGTACCTCATCCATATCCAGGATTGGGTCAAAGCAGTTGTGTTCCGCAGATCAATACTAATCCAGCTTTTGTTCTGTCCTACCCTGAAGTATTACCCACTTTATGTCAGAAATGTCATCAGAACTGCACCTCTCTTATGAATTCTTGATGTAGTGATACTTCTCGCCATCATTATTTAGTCCTCGGTTTCGTGATGTCGCAACCGGAATACCGATAAGTGAATCGTGATGTGTGAAATCTATACCCCTAGCAACTCCGTTGCTTGGTAGTTAAATAGACAATAACCTCATTCTTAGCGTGTTGATTTTTGAATCATCGCCCTAAGGTTGATCGTGCTACCTAGTCCTTATTTTCGGGTGCACTCCTCGATCAATGAGTCAGGATCATATCGATTGCTCGCTCTTTTGATTATATCGTCTTGCCATGAAAAGCAAGATTGATTTCGATCTTAGTAACATATCGGTGGTTCGTGATTTTTCCGAATATCTTCTCGGAAGTTTTACCAGGTTGTCACCTGAC
This sequence comes from Triticum aestivum, assembly GCF_018294505.1. Taxonomy (NCBI): domain Eukaryota; kingdom Viridiplantae; phylum Streptophyta; class Magnoliopsida; order Poales; family Poaceae; genus Triticum; species Triticum aestivum. Next base: position 403,673,103 of record NC_057801.1, on the reverse strand, counting down.
CGCTATGTTGAGTTCGGGATCAAGTTGGTTTCTTGTAAACCACCCCCTTCTCCAAGGATCTGTGTTGGATATCCCTGAGCTAGTTGGTCAAGCTAAATAACAACTTGGAGAATTGGAAGATAAAAGCTTGTCTAACTTAGTTCATTTCCAAAGGGATATCTTGTGTTTGAGTGTTTGTTGTAGAAAGATGATTTCTTCATTGATTGGTCCTCGTGATCAGTTGTTGAACCTATTGTCTTATCCAAACTTTGATTTGAGTATGGGCTATCCTTAAATCAAGTGAGAACCAACGATATTCGTAATGTTGCCTTACTCGTGGTTGTTTCCTTGAGCATACACCATTATATCTTTTGGTCTGACCAATGCTATCACTGTGTTCACATAGTTGTGGAATTCCATCTTCATGGAAATCTCGATGATTTGCTGTTGAGCTCATCATAAACATTTCATCTTGTCCATGATTCATGATGAACATCTAAGTTAGTGTTGGAAACTTTTGTAAGCATTTCTTCATCTCTCATTTATGAAGTATATGTTTGGTGTGGGAAGTGACTTTCTCCAAGTTCATGTGCATCAGGTGCAAGTTGCCGCCATGAATTTGAGAAAGGTTTGTTTTGTTTCCCCTGGAATCATCCCAAGTCAGTTATGTATGTGTGAATGTATTCTACGGTTTGGAAGATTAATTACCTCCATTCCATATGTATTCCCTAGCACACCAAGCCACTGATTGAGTTGTTCAAGGAGAAGAAGTTCCTTCTTAAGACCCAGGCTTATACAAGGACTTTGATATCCTCGATGATGGTTCCCCACCTGAACTCGGTAGTGTTTTATTATAAGACTACTACGTGGCCATGCTTGTCTGGGACAGTGTGTTCACATGTATGTAGCAGAACCAGCTCATGTTTTGGAGCTTGCTATCGTAGTTCATTTCCCGAGAATCTCGCAATGCCATCTCGTCGATTTGTGTTGCAAACTTTCATTTTTCCTTCTAGACTTGATGAGTCTGGAATATCCTGACACCAACCAGATCTGAATCTCAGGCAGTTATGATGGTTGGAACGTGTCCCAAGAATTATAATATTGGTCTCTCTGTAACCCGATAAAGTGGATATCATGGCCAACACACCCAGCTGGAAGACCCATTATTGTAGTATCTTGATTGAGGAAGTTGGCCACCTCCCCATAAGGATCTCGTAGGATTTACTCCCTAGTTGTCTCTTATGGATTTTTGTGTTCCCGAAGTCTGACTTTTTACTTGATGTTCTAGATATCAAACCATATCTATGAATGGGATACACTAGCACATCAAGGAGAACATTAGAAGCGGAGTGCTAAATGTCTCTCGGTCGATCATCCAGATTTTGTTCCCTTGGCCCCGCTAAGGTGAAATCTGAGAAGATTATCTTCCTTTGCATCTACATCGTCCATTGATGGTCATCATGGTAGTACGTTGTGTTGCCAGAATTCTTGACACGGATATTGGTAAAACCTCGATGAATATGGAAATGCTCAAGTTCTTGAGAGCTCGCACAAGCGCTAGGTGTTATCATCGGCACTAACTGGGATTGCTCTCAGTTTTCTCGGTTATGCTATAACTTTTCAAACAGTGGACTCAGTCTCTACTGTTGAGCTTCTCCCCAGTTACTAAAATCATCCCTTGTGTTGCTTTCAATAAGGTAATCCACATCATCCATTCTAATCCGGGTATGCCATTCTACCGAACCCCTACAAACGATCGCTCGAGAATTGCCTTAGGCCGGTATAAAGAGTTTCAGTGATCTCTGAATCAAAGGTAATTCTTTTGCCACTTAAGGGAATAATTCCACGAGTCACCTCCTCTAAGATGTCCCGTTATGGTATCATGGCAATTCAACTCCTCGCTACGTTGACAACCGTTCACCACCTTCTTAAGCGTGAAATTGTTGTTTACCTAGTGAACCCTCGTCATCTGTCTCACTGCCTCCCTCCAGATGTATGTTTCGTGTATCAGCTCCAGAGATGTTTCTATGTCTCCCCCCGTGAGTTGATCCTAAGTTGTTTGAGCCTCGAGAAGATCGATCCTTTTAGAGTTTTTCCTTTCCTCTTGTTGTCATGTAAATTGGAGTCCTCAGAGTAAGACTTCGATACAATGATGGTGATCGAATTAACATTCTTATGAAGTGCTACTTGGATCGTGAAGATCGTGTTAGTTTGCGTTCCCCCTTCATCTTACCCTACGCTTGAATCTCGGGACGAGATTCTTGTTTAGTGGGGGTGAGTTGTCACATCCCTAGTTCTGGCCTGCTCTGGGTTAGCTAGTCTTGTGTTGCATCATGTTTAAATTTCTTTTAAACCTGAAATGGGGATTGCCTAAACAATAGCATCAAAGGAATTCACTAGGTTCAACTAAAATAATTTCAGTGAATCCAAATGGCTTTCAAAAATGTTCATCATTTCTGGAAAATGCTAGAAGCAATAACCAGAGGTGTTGCACATTTTTCCATGACATATTTGGGCTCTGAATTAAATCTTATAGTATTTGCATTTGGGCATTTAAATGCTATTAAATATTTTATATCCTCAAATAAACATAAACTAAAAATTTTACTGTTGGATATATTCCAAACAGTAGTCATGATTAGTTTCATGATTTTTGGAAATGCCCTGACATTTTTAATAAAGCCCTGAAGTTACAGAAATAATAGAAAACATGAACTAATAAAAAGAAAGGAACTTACCTGGCAAGGCCCACCTGGCCTGGCACTGTAGCAGCCCAGCTTGGCAAAGCCAGCCCAGCCCACCTAGCCCCTCCCCTGTCGTCTTCCTCGTGACAGAAGGACACCGGGCGTGTGCCCCGTGCGCGGCGCCACGCGCCCCGGCCACCTCCTGCTTGCCGCTCCCCCTCGACGCTCTGGACGCCCTGGACATCGACACGCACCCCCGACCCCTCTCACTCTTCCCCGAGGCCCCCTGCCCCTCTGCTCCCTCTCTCTGCCCGAACCCGAGCGCCACCATCGCCACCGACGACATTCGCTGCGGCCATAGCCATCGCCTCGCCTCTTCGTTGTGTACAGACGCCCCGCGGACGTCCGTATCGTCTCCACACTGACACATGCGAGATCGGGCATCGTCTTCGTCTTCAAGCTCGGGCATCGTCGACCGCAGCCACCGATTCGCCTGCGGCCTTCCCCAAGCACGCAGAGCCTACCGTCGACGCGCTGTGAGATCTCCATACTTTCTCCCTTGTTACCTCCGTCCCTTTCGACCCCTAGCATCAGCAACTGCCATGGCCGAGCTTCCCCTACCTCCGGCCATGTGGCTGCTGTCACTTCAGCCGCTTGAACTCGATTCGGAGCGCGTCACCGTGCTCAGGAAGCCACCAGGAGCCTAACGCACATGCTAACTTGCCCCCCCGTGCACCACAGCGCCAACCCCGCACTCACCCAAACTCCGGCACCGCCGCGAGCTCACTTCCGGCGAGCTCTGGCCGTCCCCGCTGCTGCCGCATGCCGCCCTGGATGCGAGCGAGCCCCAGCTCCCCGCGCGTGCCCTCCGCTACTCGATTGGGCGCCGGAGGAGCAATCCCGAGCCCTCCGCCGCGTTCGGCCTCGCCGCCGACTAAATGCCGGCAGGTTGACCACTTTGACCGCCGGTGGTTTAGCCCGGTTGACTAGGGGATTTGACCTCCCCTGGGTCAATGACATGCGGGCCTCGCCCGGCTAATTAATCTAGTTTAAGTTTAAACTTAATTAAATGACCCAGGTTAGTACTAACTAAACTAGATTAGTTTAGCTAACCACTGACATGCGGGCCCCACCGGTCAGATTTGACCTGGACCGGCTCCTTTGACCCAGCTGACGTGGCCGTTGACTGGGCCCACATGTCAGCGACACTAATCAGCCCCAGTCACTGACCAGTGGACCCCACTGGTCAGGTTTGACCTGAACCCACCTGTTGACCTGCTGAGGTCAGCATGACCTAATGCTAATGTAATAATACATTTTCTAGATTTAATTTAATTCAGTAAATTCCAGAAAATATCCAAAACTTCTAAAATTCATATAAAATCAACCGTAACTCCAAATGAAACAAATTAAATATGAAAAATGATCAGAAAAATTCAGTCTATCAATCTGTACTAGTTTCATGCATGTTAGAACAACTTATAGTTGCTGAATTGGGCAAAACAAATAAAGGCATTTGAATAATAACATATGGAGTTTGAATTTGAACCTAGGGTTCAAACCAACTCCATTTAACTTGCTGCTAGTTGTATTAGCTCAACCACAACATATTGACATGTCATGATCATGCATCATATTGTGCATTGCATTGATTGTGTTTCCTTCTGTGATGCCGGTATTTGTCCCCTCTCGATAGATGTGATACCGAGGATGAGATCGATGACACCGATGAAGAGCTATACTATCTTCAGAAGTGCCAGGTAAGCAAAACTCCCTTGTTCATTCCGATACAAACCCACTCTCTCGCTCTGCTCTCTTTTACTACATTTGGACAACAACGATTCAACTTTTACATGCTGCAGTAGTTGAACCCCTTATCCTCTGCATGACCTGTCATTGCCACAGTAAATAGATGAAACCCACTAGTATGAGTAGGAGTTGTTTGAGCCCTGATGTGCCTACTCATTCATGCTTGTTTGTCATGCCTGCTATTGCTTAGAGTTGAGTCAGGTATAATTCATCGGGGATGAATTGGAATGTTGTGAAGCATGTCCTACTGTGTGTGAGCTAAGTGTGTGAACACGATTTGGTAAAGGTAGTGGTGAGAGGCCATGTAGGAGTACATGGTGGGTTGTCTCATTGAAACCGTCCTCAGGAACTGAGTTCTGTGTTTGTGATCCATGAACGGTTACTACGACACATTGGGTTTCGGTAACTCGACCCATCTCGGCTTATTAATCAACTCGATCTCTGTCCAGGAGTTGCAACTAGTTTCTGGTGTTTGTAGGTAGTGTTAGTAGTCTACCAAGTGGCACCCGGTACAGGTGGGCTTAGGACAGACTAGGCATAGTGGCACAGTGTACCAAGTGGCACCCGGATGGTGGGCTTGGGAACCCTGCTCACATCGTTTGGGGCCGTGAGCGACACCCCGGCCAGATCTCCTTGCGGATGGAACCCGAATAGGCGATAAACCTGGACGAGAGACTTGTGTGGTTAGTCAGGTCGTGGCCGACACCCTCGCTGGGCTTCCGCTTGAAGGTTGCTGAGTACATGTCGTCTAAATGGCGATAAGTGGTGAGAGCGTGTGTCAAGAAGTACACCCCTGCAGGGTTAACATTATCTATCTATTCGAAAAGCCGTGTCTACGGTAAAGGACTTCTGGGTTACCTGTATAGTTCATAGATAACTTGAAGTGGATACTCTAAAATACGCAAGATAAGCGTGAGTGCTATGGATGGCGTTCCCGTAGGGAGACGAGAGCGGATACATAGTGGTGTATTGATATGGTGAATATGTGGACTCGTGTGCGTCACCTCAAAAGAGTTACTTGCAGTCGTAGTTCAGGATAGCCACCGAGTCAAAGTTGGCTTGTTGCAGTTAAACTCCACCACCCCCTTTGTTGAAAATGATGCATATGTAGTTAGTTCTGATGTAAGTCTTGCTGGGTACATTTGTACTCATGTTTGCCTATTTTATGTTTTTGCAGAAAGACTTTAGTCTCACTAGTAGTTCCGCATGGACTTCGACGTTTAGCTTGTTACCTCAGCTATGATCTTGTGCCCTCGGCAGGATCTGGTAGATAGTCAGGCTTCTCAGCCTTTTTCATTTGTAGATGTCTGTACTCAGACATGTTAAGCTTTCGCTTGTGCGTTGACTTGTATGCTCTGAGTGTTGGGTCATGAGACCCATGTTTGTAATATCTCGCTCCTCGGAGCCTAGTGAATAAAATACTTGAGTCGTAGAGTCATGTTGTGATGCCATGTTGTATTTGCACATATCGAGCATATTGTGTGTATGTTATTGAAATGCTTGGTATGTGTGGGATCTGACAACCTAGTTGTTTATCCTTGGTAGCCTCTTTTACCGGGAAATGTCTCCTAGTGCTTCAACTGAGCCATGGTAGCTTGCTACTGCTCCGGAACACTTAGGCTAGCCGGCATGTGTCCTTCTTCGTTCCTGTGTCTGTCCCTTCGGGGAAATGTCACGCGGTGTCTACCGGAGTCCTGTTAGCCTGCTACAGCCCAGATTCTATGGAGTCCTGCTAGCCCAGCTGCTACAGCCCAGATTCACTCGCTGTTGACCGACATGTTCGTTGTTGGGTCATGTATGTCTGTCCCTGTAAGTTAGCGCCACTTTGGATTCACCACTAGTCATGTCATCCCGGGTTCTTTTGTCATACGGATGCTAGCGACACTATCATATACGTGAGCCAAAAGGTGCAAGCGGTCCCGGGCCTGGTAAAGCGACACCCGTGGGAATACCGTGCGTGAGGCCGCAAAGTGATATGAGGTGTTACATGGTAGATCGGTGTGACATTGGATCGGGGTCCTGACAGCGTGCCCAGGGGGGTAGGGCACGCCCCTGACCCTCGTGGCCAGGTGCTTGCTCCCCCTGTTGTGTTCTTAGTGCCAGATATTCTCAAATAATCCAAAAAAAACATACTAAATTTCCAGGGCATTTGGAGAACTTTATTTTCAGGGTATTTTTTTATTGCATGGATAATTCAGAAAATAGACAAAAAATACTACTTTTGCTTTATTTAATGTAAATAATAGAAAGTAAAAAGAAGGTACAGAAGGTTGTGCCTTCTAACTTCATCCATCTCATGCTCATCAAAAGGAATCCACTGTAATGTAGGCATGTATTCCGAATATAGTCATACGTGCTTATGGAAAAGAACTTGCATGACATCTTTTGTCCTACCCTCCCGTGGCAGCAGGGTCCTATTGAAAACTAAGGGATATTAAGGCCTCCTTTTAATAGAGTACCGGACCAAAGCAGTAACACTTAGTGAATACATGAACTCTTCAAACTACGGTCATCACCGGCAAGTATCCCGATTATTATCACTTCGGGGTTAACGGATCATAACACATAATAGGTGACTATAGACTTGCAAGATAGGATCAAGAACTCACATATATTCATGAAAACATAATAGTTTCAGATCTGAAATCATGGCACTCGGGCCCTAGTGACAAGCATTAAGCATAGCAAAGTCATAGCAACATCAATCTCAGAACATAGTGGATACTATGCATCAAACCCTAACAAAACTAACTCAATTACATGGTAAATCTCATCCAACCCATCACTGTCTAGCAAGCCTACGATGGAATTACTCACACACGGTGGTGAGCATCATGAAATTGGTGATGGAGGATGGTTGATGATGACGACGGCGACAGATTCCCCTCTCCGGAGCCCCGAACGGACTCCAAATCAGCCCTCCCGAGAGAGTTTAGGGCTTGGCAGCGGCTTCGTATCGTAAAACGCGATGAATCTTTCTCTCTGATCCCCCCCAAACATGAATATATGGAGTTGGAGTTGAGGTCGGTGGAGGTCTAGGGGGCCCACGAGGCAGGGGGCGCGCCCTAGGGGGGCCCACCCTCGTGGACAGGGTGTGGGCGCCCTGACATTGATTCTTTCGCCAATATTTTTTTATTAATTCCAAAAAGTTGCTCCGTCAATTTTCAAGTCATTCCGAGAACTTTTATTTCTGCACAAAAATAACACCATGGCAGCTCTGCTGAATACTGCGTCAGTCCGGGTTAGTTCCATTCAAATCATGCAAGTTAGAGTCCAAAACAAGGGCAAAAGTGTTTGGAAAAGTAGATACGACGGAGACGTATCAGCGGCACACGAAGGCCCCTGGGTGAACAGGAGCACAGAGGGAGGCCGAATCGACAGCGGCAGCGTCCAGCGACTAGAGAAGGGGATAGAGTTATCGGCGCTGCTGTGCTGCTTCCCTCCTTCACCAAATGGCTCTAGACGAAGAGGACGACGACGCTGGAGCTCCAGGACAGCTCGGGGAGGCCAGAGGGGCTCGGTGGCTACACAGACGAGAAAGTGGAGGAGACAGCAGTGGCAGCCATGGCAGAGAGGAGAAGCAACAACATGTGGGGAAGGGGGAAAAGATCTTGGTGGAAGCCAGGGCGTCGACACTGGCGTCCTTATCCTCCCTGCGGCGGCTGTAGCGGCGTGGTAGGCGAGGTGGGTTCGGCGGCGACCAACCCCTCTAGCGACGGGGTCGGTCGAACAGGGAAGACGATCCGGGGGGTAGGCAGGCTGGGCCGGCTGGCTGATGTGGGCCGAGGCCCAAAGGGTATAGGGGGTGTTCTCTCTCTCTCACCTCTTACTTTCCTTTTTTTAAAGAAATCTTCTCTGTTTTCTTTTAATTACAAAAGGCAAAACAACTTTATAAAATACAAAGCTTAAACCTAACTTATAATTTAGACTAATGCCATAATTAGTTTGGTAGATAAATAAATTAGTTTAGCATTTTTATATATTAAAAAGCATTTAAATTATCGCTTATTTCACTATTTTAAGTAGTTTGGGCCACTTACACATTTTGCAAAAATGTTGGTTGACCACCAATATTAGCAAAGGATTATTTGCCACATGATGAACATTTTAGTTTTCATATTAGCAAAGGATTACTATAGCATCATTACACAGGGGTGTTACAACTCTCCTCCTCTGAAGGCAATTCTCATCCTGAGAATTAAGAGGTAGAAGAAAAGATCGGGGTATTTTGCACAGAGGTTATCCTCGCGTTCCCAAGTGGCTTCATCTTTATTATGATTCGAGCATTGCACCTTGAGGAACTTGGTAACCTTCTGGGGGGTCCGATGTTCAGCTTCTTCAAGAATGCAGATCAGATGCTCTTTATAAGTGAGATCATCTTGCTCTTCAATCAGTTTCGGATCCACTTCACGTTCCGGATCCACTTCACGTTCCGGATCCTTGAAGCAATGACGAAGTTGCGACAGATGGAAGACGTCATGGACATGAGAGAACTCAGGTGGCAACTCCAATTGATAAGCCACCAGTCCATGACGAGCGATAATGCGGAAGGTACCAATATAGCGGGGAGCTACCTTTCCCTTGACTACGAACTGATGGGTCATACGAGGAATGTCTTGTCTATATATACGAGGAATAGTCATTCATCCGCGTGCGGGGTGCGCGTGGACTTAGGAATTTGGACGCTTGGCGACAGCGACGAGGGGGCGAGCAGAAAAAGCCCACGACAAGGAGTCCGTCAGTCACTACATCTTTCCACTCCCCCCATTTCCTCTTTCTCCCAGCTCGCAAGCAAGGCAAGGTCGGTATTCCATCACCTTCCTTCCCTATAATTCCCGCATCTATTGATACATCTGTCCTTGCATGGTTTGATTTGATTTGCTCCCTCCCAAGCGTGATAATCTTGATTCCTTTCTGACTTCTCCATGTGTTTCTTTTTGTTTGAAACTTTCTTTGTTCCATGGATGGATGGATAAACAAAAACCATGAGAGCAGATTTGCATCATCCTACGAGCAAATTTGTACTACAGATCCACCTTGAAGGCGGTGGGGTAGGGTAGATGCTTCTTATTTTCTTGTTCCTTCCAGGCTAAGTCTGAAGCTGTAGTTGGACGAGCGACAAAAGAAGCAGAGGGAGCAGGAGGTGGCCGACTGGCGGCTGTCCGGGGCCTCTGGTCTCCTCCGGTGAGTCCACCGGCAGGCGCCTCCGTACTGCCAATCAACATGCAACGCAATTGCCAGCAAGTTTTGTTCCACGACCAGCTTTCACCACATACGGAACTCCTCTCCTCTCAATCGCACTAGAAAGAGTATATAACCTGTAGGATGATGCAAATCTGCTCTCATGGTTTTTGTTTATCCATCCATCCATGGAACAAAGAAAGTTTCAAACAAAAAGAAACACATGGAGAAGTCAGAAAGGAATCAAGATTATCACGCTTGGGAGGGAGAGAATCAAATCAAACCGTGCAAGGACAGATGTATCAATAGATGCGGGAATTATAGGGAAGGAAGGCGATGGAATACCGACCTTGCCTTGCTTGCGAGCTGGGAGAAAGAGGAAATGGGGGGAGTGGAAAGACGTAGTGACTGATGGACTCCTTGCCGTGGGCTTTTTCTGCTCGCCCCCTCGTCGCCGTCGCCAAGCGTCCAAAGTCCTAAGTCCCATGCGCACCCCGCATGCGGATGATTGACATGCACATAAGCTTGTTCACTAGGTTGAGAAGTTGAACCCCAGTGTCACCGGTCATAGCTGCTCTTCTGGCGGGATGATACGTCTCCAACGTATCTATAATTTTTGATTGTTCCATGCTATTATATTATCTGTTTAGGATGTTTAATGGGCTTTATTATACACTTTTATACTATTTTTGGGACTAGCCTATTAATCGGAGGCCCATTCCAAATTGTTGTTTTTTGCCTATTTCAGTGTTTCACAGAAAAGGAATATCAAACGGAATGAAACCTTCGGGAGAGTTATTTTTGGAACAAACGCAATCCACGAGACTTGGAGTGGATGTCAAGAAAGAAACGAGGACGCCACGAGGCAGGAGGGCGCGCCCAGGGGGTAGGCGCGCCCCCACCCTCGTGGGACCCTCATAGCTCCACCGACCTACTTCCTCCTCCTATATATACTCATATAACCTGAAAACATCCAGGAGCACCACGAAACCCTATTTCCACCGCCGCAACCTTTTGTACCCGTGAGATCCCATCTTGGGGCCTTTTACGGCGCTCCGCTGGAGGGGGAATCAATCACGGAGGGCTTCTACATCAACACCATAGCCTCTCCGATGATGTGTGAGTAGTTTACCTCAGACCTTCGGGTCCATAGTTATTAGCTAGATGGCTTCTTCTCTCTCTTTGGATCTCAATAAAAAGTTCTCCTCGATCTTCTTGGTGATCTATCCGATGTAATTCTTTTTGCAGTGTGTTTGTCGAGATCCGATGAATTGTGGGTTTGTGATCAAGATTATCAATGAACAATATTTGAATCTCCTATGAATTATTTTATGTATGATTTGTTATCTTTGCAAGTCTCTTCAAATTATCAGTTTGGTTTGGCCTACTAGATTGATCTTTCTTGCAATGGGAGAAGTGCTTAACTTTGGGTTCAATCTTGCGGTGTCCTTTCCTAGTGACAGCAAGGGCAGCAAGGCACATATTGTATTGTTTCCATCGAGGATAAAAAGATGGGGTTTATATCATATTGCTTGAGTTTATCCCTCTACATCATGTCATCTTGCCTAATGCGTTACTCTATTCTTATGCACTTAATACTCTAGATGCATGCTGGATAGCGGTCAGTGTGTGGAGTAATAGTAGTAGATGCAGAATCTTAGATCTACTTGTCGTGGACGTGTTGCCTATATACATAATCATGCCTAGATATTCTCATGACTATGCACTTTTCTACCAATTGCTCGACAGTAATTTGTTCACCCATCCTAATACTTATGCTATATTGCGAGAAGCCACTAGTGAAACCTATGGCCCCCGTGTCTATTTTACATCATATAAGTTTCTGATCTATTTTATTTTGCAATCTTTACTTTCCAATCTATATCATAAAAATACCAAAAATAATTATCTTACTATCTCTATCAGATGCCGCTTTTGCAAGTGGCCATGAAGGGATTGACAACCCCTTTATCGCTTTGGTTGCAAGGTTCTTATTTGTTTGTGCAGGAACGAGGGATTTGAGTGTAGCCTCCTACTAGATTGATACCTTGGTTCTCAAAAACTGAGGGAAATACTTACGCTACTTTGCTGCATCACCCTTTCCTCTGCAAGGGAAAAGCAACGCATGCTCAAGAGATAGCAAGAAGGACTTCTGGCACTGTTGCCGGGGAGTCTACGCACAAGTCAAGACATACCAAGTACCCATCACAAACTATTATCCCTCTCATTACATTATTTGCCATTTGCCTCTTGTTTTCCTCTCCCCCACTTCACCCTTGCCATTTTATTCGCCCTCTTTTTCCCGTTCGCCTCTTTTTCGCTTGCTTCTTGTGTCGTCGTTCATCGTCATGGCTAGTCCTTCTATCATTGTTAGTACTCCCGATCATGAAGTTCTCAATTTTAAACAAAGGGAGGGAGAAACCCTAAATATGCTTGGCATAGAATTTGCAATGCTCAGAATAGATCTACTAGGAAGCAATCTACTTCCCTTCTTCTTCGCAAATTTTTTGCAGGCATTACTCCTTGGAATAGATATATTCTTGATACCATTACTGGAGGGAATTTCTTGGGTAGCCATACTTTTGATTCTTATAAAGCTATGATAGATTTGTTTGGGCCACCACTTCTTTTGGTTAATGGAACTGTTTTACCTTTGGAACTTGTGATGCAAAGGCTTGAAATTATTGAAAATAAAGTTGCCACTATAGAGTTAATTGAAAATATGGATAAAAAGATCCACAACCAAATTTCCCAATATGGATCTAAGGTTGGAGTTACTCTGGATTTTTTAAAAGAAAAGGAACCTATAGTTAACGGAAGAATAAAGAATTGGTAAACTTGAGGATATTATTACCAACTTAGGGTCTGCCTTTTCTTCCGTGAAAAATACTCCAAATCCTCCTACTACCAAAATTGCCAAATTAATGTATGTTCCTAAAAATAATGGTGAATCTTCTAGTAAGGAAAATGCGGATCTCAAATCAATAAGTGTTCACCCCAATTTTTTCGCTATCATTAAAGAACCTTTTGCTACAAACGAATTTCTTGATTTCTTGCCTAGGAGTTTAATCATTACTAAAAATATGGAAACTCCTAAGGGTTATAAGTGTTCTGTTGAAGAATTGAATACCAAAGATGGCAATACTTAGATCTATTCTCGCTTTTATGCCTAGCTAGGGGTGTTAAACGATAGCGCTTGTTGGGAGGCAACCCAATTTTATTTTTGTTCTTTGCTTTCTATTCCTGTTTAGTAATAAATAATTCATCTAGCCTTTGGTTATATGTGGTTTTATGTTTTAATTATTGTTTGTGCCAAGTAGAACCTTTGGGAAGACTTCGGTGAAGTCTTTATGATCTTGCTGTAAAAAACAAAAACTTTAGCACTCACGAGATTAGCTACCATTTTTTTACTAGAGGGATTTTATGTTGATTCTTCTTGCAGATGATTAATAGAAAAATTCCTCACGTCCACCAATTTATTTCCGAATTTTTGGGGTTCCATAAGTATTCTAAAGTTACAGTTTGCTACAGACTGTTCTGTTTTTGACAGATTTTGTTTTTCATGTGTTGTTTGCTTATTTTGATGAATCTATGGCTAGTATCGGGGGGTATGGACCATAGAGAAGTTGGAACAAAGTAGGTTTAACACCAATATAAATAAATAATAAGTTCATTACAGTACCTTAAAGTGGTGGTTTGTTTTCTTGCACTAACGGAGCTCATGAGATTTTCCGTTGAGTTTTGTGTTGTGAAGTTTTCAAGTTTTGGGTAAAGATTTGATGGATTATGGAATAAGGAGTGGAAAGAGCCTAATCTTGGGGATGACCAAGGCACCCCAAGGTAAGATTCAAGGACAACCAAAAGCCTAAGCTTGGGGATGCCCTGGAAGGCATCCCCTCTTTCGTCTTCGTCTATCGGTAACTTTACTTGATGCTATATTTTTATTCACCACATGATATGTGTTTTTATTGGAGCGTCTTGTATGATTTGAGTCTTTGCTTTTTAGTTTACCACAATCATCCTTGCTGTACACACCTTTTGGGAGAGACACACATGAATCCGAATTTATTAGAATACTCTATGTGCTTCACTTATATCTTTTAAGCTAGATAATTTTGCTCTAGTACTTCACTTATATCTTTTTATAGCACGGCGGTGGTTTTATTTTATAGAAATTATTGATCTCTCATGCTTCACTTATATTATTTTTCAAGTCCTTTAGAACAGCATGGTAATTGCTTTGGTTAAAATTTTAGTGTTAAAATGATGAGCATCCAAGATAGGTATAATAAAAACTATCATATAAACTGCATTGAATACTATGAGAAGTTTGATACTTGATGATTGTTTTGAGATATGAGGATGGTAATATTAGGGTCATGCTAGTTGAGTAGTTGTGAATTTGAGGAATACTTGTGTTAAAAGTTTGTGATTCCAGTAGCATGCACGTATGGTGAACCGTTATGTGATGAAGTTGGAGCATGATTTATTTATTGATTGTCTTCCTTATGTGTGAAGGTCGGGATCGCGCGATGGTTAACTCCTACCAACCCTTCCCCTAGGAGCAAGCGTGTAGTACTTTGTTTTGGTAACTTCTAGATTTTTGCAATAAGTATATGAGTTCTTCATGACTAATGTTGAGTCCATGGATTATACGCACTCTCACCCTTCAACCATTGCTAGCCTCTCTTGTGCCGCGCAACTTTCACCGGTACCATACACCCACCATATACCTTCCTCAAAACAGCCACCATACCTACCTATTATGGCATTTCCATAGCCATTCCTAGATATATTATGATGCAACTTTCCACCGTTATGTTTATTATGACATGCTCCACCATTGTCATATTGCTTTGCATGCTCACGTATTTGTCATCTTATTTGTAGCAAAGCCACCATTCATAATTCTTTCATACATGTCACTCTTGATTCATTATCCTGGTACACCGCCGGAGGCATCCACATAGAGTCATATTTTGTTCTAAGATTCTTGAGTTGTAAGTAGATAAAAGTGTGATGATCTTCATTATTACAACATTGTCCCACGTGAGGAAAGGATGATGGAAGCAATGATTCCCTCACAAGTTGGGATGAGTCTTCGGACTTTAGGAAAAATAAAAGAAGCCAAACAAGCCCACCAAAAAAATGAGAGAAAAAGAGAGAAGAGACAATGTTACTATCCTTTTACCACACTTGTGCTTCAAAGTAGCACCATGATCTTCATGATAGAGAGTCTCGTATGTTGTCAACTTCATATGCTAGTGGGAATTTTTCATTATAGAACTTGGCTTGTATATTCCAATGATGGGCTTCCTCAAATTGCCCTAGGTCTTCGTGAGCAAGCAAGTTCGATGCACACCCACTTAGTTTCTTTTGATGAGCTTTCATACACTTATAGCTCTAGTGCATCCGTTGCATGGCAATCCCTACTCACTCACATTGATATCTATTAATGGGAATCTCCATAGCCCGTTGATACGCCTAGTTGATGTGAGACTATCTTCTCCTTTTTTGTCTTCTCCACAACCACCATCCCATTCCACCTTCGAGGATAAAAAGATGGGGTTTATATCATATTGCTTGAGTTTATCCCTCTACATCATGTCATCTTGCCTAATGCGTTACTCTATTCTTATGAACTTAATACTCTAGATGCATGCTGGATAGCGGTCGATGTGTGGAGTAATAGTAGTAGATGCAGAATCGATTTGATCTACTTGTCACGGACGTGATGCCTATATACATGATCATTCCTAGATATTCTCATAACTATGCACTTTTCTATCAATTGCTCGACAGTAATTTGTTCACCCACCGTAATACTTATGCTATCTTGAGAGAAGCCACTAGTGAAACCTATGGCCCCCGGGTCTATTTTCCATCATATAAGTTTCCGATCTATTTTATTTTGCAATCTTTACTTTCCAATCTATATCATAAAAATACCAAAAATATTTATCTTATTATCTCTATCAGATCTCACTTTTGCAAGTGGCCGTGAAGGGATTGACAACCCCTTTATCGCATTGGTTGAAAGGTTCTTATTTGTTTGTGCAGGTACGAGGGATTCGAGTGCAGCCTCCTACTGGATTGATACCTTGGTTCTCAAAAACTGAGGGAAATACTTACGCTACTTTACTGCATCACCCTTTCCTCTTCAAGGGAAAACCAACGCCTGCTCAAGAGGTAGCACGGGACTGGGCCGCCTTGAGATTATCCCGGACAATGTGAACCTGCTCTTCATCTTGTTGAATAGTGTTAGGACCAATGAGCATCCGTTCCCCAGTTTCTGACAAATTCAGAGGGGTTCGGCACTTACGTCCATAAAGCACTTTGAAGGGTGCCATTTTCAAGACGGCTTGATAACTGTTGTTATAAGAGAACTCCGCATAAGCTAGAGATTCTTCCCACTTCTTGCCGAAAGAAATAACACAAGCCTGAAGCATGTATTCCAGAATTTGCTTGACTCGCTCGACTTGGCCTTGGGATTGGGGATGATAAGCAGTCCTCCACGTAATATGAGTTCCCATTGCCTCTTGGAAACTATCCCAGAACTTCGAAGTGAATATACTGCCACGGTCTGAACTGATCTCCTTCGGAATGCCGTGGAGTGACACAATTCTGGAGATATACAAGTTTGCTAATTGACTAGCAGTGATAGTCTCCTTGACTGGCAGAAAGTGAGCAACCATTGAGAATCGGTCGATGACGACAAAGATAACATCGTTACCTTTCTGAGAATTGGGGAGGCCTATGACGAAATCCATTTGGATCTTATCCCACTTCAAATTCATGAATCAGAAGCGGTTGCAGAAGTCCAGCCAGTTTCTGATGTTCTACTTTGATGTGATGACAAACGTCCCATTCTTTGATATATCGAGCAATGTCTTGCTTCATTTTAGACCACCGGTACTTCTGACGGATGTCTAGATACATCTTGGTACTTCTCAGATGAATAGAGAGAGGGGTGTCATGTGCTTCTTTCATCACCTTCTCTGTCATAAGCTTGAACCGGGGTACTACAATACGACCTCTGAAGTGTAAGGTCCCATCTTTAGCAAGCGAGAAATCTCTGGATTTCTCTAAGGCAAGAACCTTTTTCATCAGATCAACATGAGCATCTTTGGCTTGAGCAGACTTAATTTCTTTTAGAAGAGTTGGTTCCAAGACAAGGTTATTCAGGGAACCATGTGGAACTAGTTGAAGGTTCATCTTGCAAAGTTCTTCATAAAGGCGGGGTTGAGCTTTATGAACCATGTGGTTATTGCAATAAGACTTGCGGCTCAGGGCATCAACCATTACATTAGCCTTGCCATGTGTATAAGATATACTGTAGTTGTAGTTAGCAATAGCTTCCATCCATCGTTGTTGATGGAGGTACAGATCTGGCTGAGTAAACAGATACTTCAGACTCTGATGATCGGTGAAGATCTCGCAACGATTACCGAGAAGGTATTGTCATCATAGCTTTAGTGCATAGATAACTGCGGCAAGCTTGAGGTCATGAACTGGGTAGTTCTCTTCGTGAGGACACACTTGATGAGAGGCATAAGCAATCACTCTGCGCTCTTGTATTGGTCACAACCTAATCCTTGTCGTGAAGCGTCACAATAGATGACAAAGTCCTTGCAAGAATCAGGGGGAGCAAGCACTAGGGCAGATGTTAGCTTGTCCTTGAGTGCTTAGAAACTTTCCTGACACTTTTCTGTCCAATCAAACTTAACGCCTTTGTGTAGCAGATTGGTTAGTGGCCTGGCGATCTTGGAGAAGTTCTTGACGAAACGACGGCAGTAGCTGGCGAGTCCGAGAAAGCTTCTGACTTGTTTGACAGTCTTCGGAGGGGGTCCAGTCAAGAATAGCCTGAACTCGCTCTGGGTTGACGGCAATACCATCCTTGGAGATGACATGCCCAAGGTAGGTTACTTTGGGAAGCCAGAATTCACACTTGGAATACTTGGCATAAAGCTGATGCTCTCGAAGCTTTTCTAGAACAAGGCAAAGATGTTCAGCATGTTCTTCTTTATTCTTGGAATAAACAAGGATATCATCCAGATAAACCACGATGAACTTGTCGAGGTATTCCATGAATATATAGTTCATCATATGAGAGAATGTAGCTTGAGCATTGGTTAAACCAAATGACATGACAGTGTACTCATATGAACCATATCGAGTAACGAAGGTGGTCTTGGGAATATCCTCTTCACAAACACGGATCTGGTGGTAACCCAACCTCAAGTTGAGTTTAGAGAATATCGATGAACCAGCTAGTTGATCATACAAATCATTGATCCGAGGAAGGGGATATTTGTTCTGAATTGTAGCTTGGTTGATAGGACGGTAGTCTTGGACCAAACAGTTCATTCCGTCCTTCTTCTTGACGAAGAGAGAAGGTGCTCCCAAGAAGAGGAACTTGGATGAATGAAACCACTGCGCAGAGATTTTTCAATTTCCTCCTTAAGCTCAAGGAGTTCATGAGGTGGCATCTTGTAGGGTTGTTTGGTGATAGGAATGGTGCCTGGTTTCAAGTCGATGATGAACTTGACAGCCCGAGCAGGGGGTTTTCCTGGAAATTCTTCGAGAAAGACATCTTGGAAGTCGCGAATGAATGGAATCTTTTCAATTCCCTCAAGAGGTGTTGCGTTCAACACATTCAAGGCATAAAGCCGTGCTTCAGCGTTTTGAACAATCTGGGCATGGTAGCTTACTATCTCATCGGAAGGATGTAAGAGATGAATGACTTTGGTGCCACAAACGATAGAGGCAGTATGTGGTTTCAAAAATTCCATTCCTAGAATGAGGTCAATATTGGAAGACTCCAGAATAATGGGAGAAATATGGAATTCTAGCCCTTCAATTTCAACGGGGATGACGTGACCAATCATGATGGTCCGACACTGGCCCGCAAGGGTGCGTACCACTATCGAAGTGTTCATGGGCTCGCATCGGATGTCGTGTGAGTATGCAAATTTTTTTGACATGAATGAATGCGATGCTCCTGAATCGTATAAAACAGAAGCCGGTACTAAATTAACGAGAAGAGTACCCATCACAGTAGCACGCTGGTCTTGAGCTTCACTCAGATCAACGTGGTTGGCCTGACCATGACCATAAGGTCTGCCATTATTGTTGTGGGGCTGGTTGTTTCCACGGGCATTAGAAGGCAGAGCCAGCTGATTCTGATTCTAAGGGTAGTTCCTGGAACGGTGACCTGCAAGGCCACACTTGAAGCACATACCATCATTGGGGTTGGAAGCAGGAGCTCGGGGTGATTCAGTCTGGAGAGGCTGCCTTAGTGGTGGAGGAGGCAGGCGAGGTGCGGCATAGGACTGACTTGGTGCAGGTGCAATTGGACGATACATGCTATGGGGAATCCATAGCCGACGCTTCTGCGCTGACGGGCCCAAAGATGAGCCAGCGTCACGGCTGCGCCTGATGGATCCCTGATGTTCCTGCAGACCAGTCTCGACCTGAATGGCCTTGTTCACCAAGGTGGCTAAGTCGGCAAAGTCATGAACGAGGAGTGCTAGCTTGATATTAGGGTGAAGTCCATCATGAAACTTTTCCTGTCTGCGGGCATCAGTTGCAATGCCTTCTTCAGCATAACGTGACAAGTCCAGAAATTCCCGCTGAGAAGCATCAACTGTCTTGTTGCCTTGGGTGAGGTTACAGAACTCGCGCTTCTTCCTGTCCACGATTCCCCGAGGAATTAAGCGGGCATGAAAGGCAGCTTGGAAATCTGGACAAGTGGTGACCGTTCCAGTAGGTAGGGTACGCTTGTGGCTATCCCACCATTGAGCAGTTGGGACCTTGAGGAAGAAGGATGCAAAGGTGACATAGCTGGCAGGGGCAACACTAGCAGACTCCATTTCATACGTGATGTCGCAGAGCTAGTCATCAGCATCAAGGGGCTGAGTTGAGCTGCGGTAGATGGTTGGGTTGAGGCGCATGAAGTCCTGCAGAGTTACTGGGGTTGGCTGCTGATTCATGTTCAGATGAGGAAACTAAGCCATCATTCCTTCCATGAACTGGTGGTTCAGCTCAAGCTGTTGTATCTTTCTGGCCAAGAATACGGTGGTGGTGGATCGTTGGCACCACGGCCACGACCAGCGGGTCTAACCACCCTGCTAACAGGTAAGAGGGGAGTTCAGCATCGATCATTTGTAAAGACAAATGATCATTCATGATGAAACATGCATAATGAAAGAGGTCTGATGGATACCACATAGTAGTCAACATGACCGTGTGTGTACTATTCAAGATACTATTCTAAGGTATAACTATGGCTTATCCAACTTTGGGGTGAATGCCGTCACGGGATCCTAATGTTAGAGTTAGTAAATTAATTTAACCCTAATTGAAGAGAGATCAGAGTCCCAGAGTATAGACAAGGAGTAAAAGATCCTAACACCAACCAATGGCGACATGGGCCCATAAGCCGCACAACCATGTTAGTAAAAGTTTTTCAATGACTAGACTCAACTTCGGCCAGGGAGTTGCAAAGGGGGCTACCTACAGGCAGTCGGCTCTGATACCAACTTGTGATGCCCCCGATTCAATCGTACACTAATCATACACACAAATGTGTACGATCAAGATTAGGGACTCAAGGGAAGATATCACAACACAACTCTAGACACAAATTAAAATAATGCAAGCTTTATATTACAAGTCAGGGGCCTCGAGGGCTCGAATACATAAGCTCAAAAACAAACGAGTCAGCGGAAGCAACATTATTTGAGTACAGACATGAATTACACAAGTTTGCCTTAAGAAGGCTACCACAAAAGCAACATCGATCGAAAAGGCAAGGCCTCCTGCCTGGGAGCCTCCTAACTACTCCTGGTCGTTGGCGGCCTCCACGTAGTAGTAAGCACCCTCGTGGTAGTAGTAGTCATTGTCGATGGTGGTGTTTGGATCCTGGGCTCCACCATCTGGTTGCAGCATCCGAGAGGAATGGAAAGAGGTGGAAAAGGGGGAGCAAAGCAACCGTGATTACTCATCTAAAGTACTCGCAAGCAAGGATCTACACTACATATGCACCGGTATCAATGAAATGGGTAGTAGCTATGGACTAAACTGCAGAATGCCAGAATAGAGGGGAAAGCCTAGCCTATCAAAGACTAGCATCTTCAAGCAGCTCCAAGCATCTTGCAGCAATCAAAAGAGTATAGAATAGCAGTTTATATTTAACAAACATGTTGTAGAACTAATGCCCAGAGATCCTTCTCCGACTCCCTGCGGGAAAGCAATCTCGGAGCCACATATCTATTACATGCCTTAGCATTTGGTATCCGGTTCTAGTTGTATCGATCGGGATACAACTCCGAGCGTCCATTACCATGGACCCCACTATTTGAATAGATCAATCTTTGCCGCAGGGGTGCACCAACTTACCCAACACGCTCAATCAACTCTGGCCGGACACACCATCATGTCAGGACCGGCCTCGGCCGATCAACAAAACACAGTCCTACCTAGGCTCAACAGAGAGGCCAGCACGCCGGTCTACATCCTAAGTGCCCAGGGGTCTTGGGCCCATTGACCTTTGCACTCCTACACATTGCATGGGCATCCGGTGAGAAGACCTAGCTACCTCCTTAAATAAGGCAGGTGCTTACACAGTCCAACCCGGCGCGCGTGATACGTCTCCAACGTATCTATAATTTTTTATTGTTCCATGCTATTATATTATCTGTTCTGGATGTTTATGGGCCTTATTATACACTTTTATATTATTTTGGGACTAACCTATTAACCGGAGGCCCAGCCCGAATTGTTGTTTTCTTGCCTATTTTAGTGTTACGAAGAAAAGGAATATCAAATGGAGTCCAAACAGAATGAAACCTTCAGGGGAGTTATTTTTCGAACAGAAGCAATCCAGGAGACTTAGAGTAGACGTCAGAGAAGCTTCAAGGAAGCCACGAGGGTCCAGGGCACGCCCTGTGCCCTAGGTGCCCCCCATCCTCGTGGGCCCCTCGTGGCTCCCCTGACCGACTTTTTTGCCTACATATATCCATATACCCCAAAAACATCGAGGATCACAATAGATCGGGAGTTCCGCCGCCGCAAGCCTCTCTAGCCACCAAAAACCAATCGAGACCCTGTTCCGGCACCCTAACGGAGGGGGAATCCATCACGGGTGGCCATCTTCATCATCCCGGCGCTCTCCATGACAAGGAGGGAGTAGTTCACCCTCGGGGCTGAGGGTATGTACCAGTAGCTATGTGTTTGATCTCTCTCTCATGTTCTTGAGGTGATATGATCTTGATGTATCGTGAGCTTTGCTATTATAGTTGGATCTTATGATGTTTCTCCCCCTCTGCTGTCTTGTAATGGATTGATTTTTCCCTTTGAAATTATCTTATCGGATTGAGTCTTTAAGGATTCGAGAACACTTGATGTATGTCTGGCATGTGCTTATCTGTGGTGACAATGGGATATCACGTGATCCACTTGATGTATGTTTTTGTGATCAACTTGCGGGTTGTGAACTTATGCATAGGGGTTGGCACATGTTTTCGTCTTGACTCTCTGGTAGAAACTTTGGGGCACTCTTTGAAGTACTTTGTGTTGGTTGAATAGATGAATCTGAGATTGTGTGATGCATATCGTATAATCATGCCCACAGATACTTGACATGACATTGGAGTATCTAGGTGACATTAGGGTTTTGGTTGATTTGTGTCTTAAGGTGTTATTCTAGTACGAACTCTATGATAGATCGAACGGAAAGAATAGCTTCATGGTATTTTACTACGGACTCTTGAATAGATCGATCAGAAAGGATAACTTTGAGGTGGTTTCGTACCCTACAATAATCTCTTCGTTTGTTCTCCGTTATTAGTGACTTTGGAGTGACTCTTATTTGCATGTTGAGGGATAGTTATATGATCCAATTATGTTATTATTGTTGAGAGAACTAGCACTAGTGAAAGTATGAACCTTAGGCCTTGTTTCCTAGCATTGCAATACCGTTTTCGCTCACTTTTATAATTAGTTACCTTGCTGTTTTTATAATTTCAGATTACAAAGACCTATATCTACCATCCATATTGCACTTGTATCACCATCTCTTCATCGAACTAGTGCACCTATAGAATTTTCCATTGTATTGGGTGTGTTGGGGACACAAGAGACTCTTTGTTATTTGGTTGCATGGTTGTTTGAGAGAGACCATCTTCATCCTATGCCTCCCATGGATTGATAAACCTTAGGTCATCCACTTGAGGGAAATTTGCTACTGTCCTACAAACCTCTGCACTTGGAGGCCCAACAACGTCTACAAGAAGAAGGTTGTCTAGTAGACATCAAGCTCTTTTCTGGCGCCATTGCTAGGGAGGTGAGTGCTTGAAGGTATATCTTTATATCTTGCAATCGAATCTTTTAGTTTCTTGTTTTATCACTAGTTTAGTCTATAAAAGAAAATTACAAAAAAATGGAATTGAGTTTGCCTCATATGCTTCATCATTTTAATATCTTACGTGAGAATGATGGAAAGGAAAATTGTGCTCAAGTGCTAGAAGAAGAAGTCTATAAAATGTTTGGCACTAAATCTTTGAATGATGAGCATGATTGCAATGTTGTTAGTATGAATTCCTTGAATATCCATGATGCTAATGATATGCAAAGCCACAAGCTTGGGGAAGATATGTTTGATGAAGATGATATTTTTTGTCCCCCAAGTTTTGATGAGCAAATTTATTATGATGAAAGCATGCCTCCTATTTATGATGATTATTCTGATGGTACGTATGCCATAAAGAATAAACTTGCTATGTGGAGAGTAGTAAAATTTCTATGCAAGTAGATCATGAAAAGAATGCTTTATGTGCTGGTTATATTGTTGAATTAATTCATGATGCTACTGAAAATTACTATGAGGGAGGAACATATGCTTGTAGGAATTGCAATAATATCGAGTTTCCTCTCTTTGTGCTTAAAATCTTGAAGTTATGCTTGTTTTGCCTTCCTATGCTAGTTGATTATTGTTCCCATAAGTTGTTTGCTCACAAAATCCCTATGCATAGGAAGTGGGTTAGGCTTAAATGTGCTAGTCATATGCTTCATGATGCTCCCGTTATGTTTCAATTCTTATCTTTTATGTGAGCATCATTGTCATCATCATGCCTAGCTAAAAAGACATTAAAGAAAAGCGCTTATTGGGAGACAACCCAATATTTACCTTTACTGTTTTTGTGTGTTCACATGATTATGCTACTGTAGTAATCATGTTTTATAGCTTTTGTTTCAATAAAGTGCCAAGTAAGACCTTTAGGATAGCTTAGCGGTGATAGTTGTGTTGATCCTGCTAAAAATCAGAAACTTTTGCACTCAGTAAATTAGTTTTTGATAATTTACAGAAACGTGCTTTTGGTCTGATTCTTTTTGATATGGATTGGTACACAAATTTCTCAGGTTTTCCTAATTTTGTAGAATTTCTTGAGTTAGAGAAGTATTCGAGAGTTACAGATTACTACAAACTATTCTGTTTTTGACAGATTCTGTTTTGTGTGTGTTGTTTGCTTATTTTAATGAATCTATGAGTAGTATCGGAGGGTATGAAGCATACAGAAGTTTGAATACATTATATATTACACCAATATGAATTTAGAATGAGTTCACAACAGTACCTAAGTGGTGATTTATTTTCTTATACTAACGGAGCTTACGAGTTTTCTGTTGAGTTTTGTGTTGTGAAGTTTTCAAGTTTTGGGTAAAGATTCGATGTACTATGGTATAAGGAGTGGCAAGAGCCTAAGATTGGGGATGCCCAAGGCACCCCAAGGTAATATTCAAGGACAACCAAGAGCCTAAGCTTGGGGATGCCCCGGAAGGCATCCCCTCTTTCGTCTTCATTCATCGGTAACTTTACTTGGATCTATACTTTTATTCACCACATGATATGTGTTTTTCTTGGAGCGTCATTTTATTTTGTTAGTATTCACTTTTTGTTATTTAGAATAAATTTTTGCATCAATATTTTCAATAAAAATGTCAAGGATAGCCTTTACCATGCTTATTTTGCAAGTATACTTGTTGCTGTTTGAAAGCAGAAAGTTTATCGATGTTGCAAAAATTCCCTAGAAAAGTCACAATATGATAAATTGTTGAAACTTTTTGAAAAATAAGCTCTGATAAATTTTATAGAGTGTAGTATTTTTCTCATAATTTTTGGAGTTAGGGAAGTATGATGAATCTTGAATTCTTTACAGACTGTACTGTTTTGGCAGATTGCTGTTATGTTTGCATTGTTTGCATATGTTTGCTTGTTTAATGATTCTATTTGAGGATAGGAGTATTAAATATGCAGAGGCAGTTAGTATTAAATGTTGAATAATAATTTTAGTGATTTGTTACAGTAGAAAATGATAAGGTTTTTGCATTTGTTTATACTAACTTATCTCACGAGTCCTTGTTGAGTTTGGTGTGGATGAAGCTTTCGAGATTTAGGAAACCGATATATAAAAGGAATTAAGGAGACACAAAAGCTCAAGCTTGGGGATGCCCAAGTCACCCCAAGATAATATTTCAAGAATTATCAAGCATCCAAGCTTGGGGATGCCCCGGTAGGCATCCCACCTTTCTCCTTCAACAATTATCGGTTAGTATCGGTTGAACCTAAGTTTTAGCTTCTTCACATGATGTGTGCTAACCTTGAAATGTCATTTTGTTTTGTTTTGCTTGCTGTTTTAATAAAATACCAAGATCTGAAATTCTTAAATGTTAGAGAGTCTTCACATAGTTGCACAATTATTCAACTACTCATTGATCTTCACTTATATCTTTCGGAGTAGTTTGTCATTTGCTCCAGTGCTTCACTTATATCTTTTTAGAGAACAATGGTGGTTTTATTTTGAAGAAATAGATCAACTCTCATGCTTCACTTATATTATTTTGAGATTCTTTTAGAACAGCATGGTAATTTTCTTTGGTTATGAATTTAGTCCTAATATTATGGGCATCCAAGATGGGTATAATAAAAACTTTCATATAAACCGCATTGAATACTAAGAGAAGTTTGATTCTTTATGATTGTTTTGAGATATGAAGATGGTGATATTAGAGTCATGCTACTGGAGTAGTTGTGAATTTGAGAGATACTTGTGTTAAAGTTTGTGATTCCCATAGCATGCACGTATGGTGAACCGTTATGTGATGAAGTTGGAGCATGATTTATTTATTGATTGTCTTCCTTATGAGTGGCGGCCGGGGACGAGCGATGATCTTGTACTACCAATCTATCCCCCTAGGGGCATGCATGTAGTACTTTGTTTTGATAACTTGTAGATTTTTGCAATACGTATATGAGTTCTTAATGACTAATGTTGAGTCCATGGATTATACGCACTCTCACCCTTCCACCATTGCTAGCCTCTCTTGTGCCACGCAACTTTCACCAGTACCATACACCCACCATATACCTTCCTCAAAATAGCCACCATACCTACCTATTATGGCATTTCCATAGCCATTCTGAGATATATTGCCATGCAACTTTCCACCGTTCCGTTTATTGTGACACGCTCCATCATTTCATTTTGCTTTTGCATGATCATGTATTTGACATCATATTTATGGAAAAGCCACCTTGATAATTCTTTCATACATGTTGCTCTTGATTCATTGCATATCCCGGTACACCGCCAAAGGCATTCATATAGAGTCATATTTTGTTCTAAGTATTGAGTTGTAATCTTGAGTTGTAAGTAAATAAAAGTGTGATGATCTTCATTGTTAGAGCATTGTCCCAAGTGAGGAAAGGATGATGGAGACTATTATTCCCCCACAAGTCAGGATGAGACTCCAGACTTTATGAAAAATAAAAGAGGCCAAAGAAGCCCAAATAAAAAAGAGGCCGAAGAAGCCCACCAAAATAAAAAAATGAGAGAAAAAGAGAGAAGGGGCAATGTCACTATCCTTTATCCACACTTGTGCTTCAAAGTAGCACCATGATCTTCATGATAGAGAGTCTCCTATGTTGTCACTTTCATATATTAGTGGGAATTTTACATTATAGAACTTGGCTTGTATATTCCAATGATGGGCTTCCTCAAATTTCCCTAGGTCTTCATGAGAAAGCAAGTTGGATGCACACCCACTTAGTTTCTTTTTGAGCTTTCATACACTTATAGCTCTAGTGCATCTGTTGCATGGCAATCCCTACTCACTCATATTGATACCTATTGAGGGGCATCTCCATAGCCCGTTGATACGCCTAGTTTATGTGAGACTATCTTCTCCTTTTTTGTCTTCTCCACAACCACCATCTATTCCACATATAGTGCTATGTCCATGGCTCACGCTCATGTATTGCGTGAAAGTTGAAAAAGTTTGAGGACATCAAAAGTATGAAACAATTGCTTGGCTTGTCATCGGGGTTGTGCATGATTTAAATATTTTGTGCGATGAAGATAGAGCATAGCCAGACTATATGATTTTGTAGGGATAGCTTTCTTTAGACATGTTATTTTGAGAAGACATGATTGCTTTGTTAGTATGCTTGAAGTATTACTATTTTTATGTTAATATGAACTTTTATTTTGAATCATTTGGATCCGAACATTCATGCCACAATAAAGAGAATTACATTGAGAAATTTTCTAGGTAGCATTCCACATCAAAAATTCTGTTTTTATCATTTACCTACTCGAGGACGAGCAGGAATTAAGCTTGCGGATGCTTGATACGTCCCCAACGTATCTATAATTTTTTATTGTTTCATGCTATTATATTATCTGTTTAGGATGTTTAATGGGCTTTATTATACACTTTTATACTATTTTTGGGACTAGCCTATTAATCGGAGGCCTTATTATACTATTTTTATGGGCCTTATTATACACTTCTATATTATTTTTGGGACTAACCTATTAACAAGAGGCCCATCCCAAATTGTTGTTTTCTTGCCTATTTCAGTGTTTCGAAGAAAAGGAATATCAAACAGAACCCAAACGGAATGAAACTTTCGAGAGAGTTATTTTTGGAATAGAAGCAATCCAGGAGACTTGGAGTAGACGTCAGGTAAGCTTCGAGGAAGCCACGAGGGTCCAGGGCGCGGCCTACCCCCTGGTCACGCCCCCACCCTTGTGGGCCCCTCATGGCTCCCCTGACCGACTTCTTTCGCCTATATATATCCATATACCCCAAAAACATCGAGGAGCATAATAGATCGGGAGTTCCACCGCCGGAAGTCTCTGTAGCCACCAAAAACCAATCGGGACCCCTTTCCGCCCTGCCGGAGGGGGAATCCATAACCGGTGGTCATCTTATCATCCCGACGATCTCCATGACAAGGAGGGAGTAGTTCACCCTCGGGGCTGAGGGTATGTACCAGTAGCTATGTGTTTGATCTCTCTCTCTCTCTCATGTTCTTGAGGTGATACGATCTTGATGTATCGCGAGCTTTGCTATTATAGTTGGATCTTATGATATTTCTCCCCCTCTACTCTCTTGTAATGGATTGAGTTTTCCCCTTGAAGTTATCTTATCGGATTGGTCTTTAAGGATTTGAGAACACTTGATGTATGTCTTGCATGTGCTTATCTGTGGTGACAATGGGATATCATGTGATCAGCTTGATGTATGTTTTGGTGATCAACTTGCAGGTTCAGTGACCTTGTGAACTTATGCATAGGGGTTGGCACACGTTTTCGTCTTGACTCTCCGGTAGAAACTTTGGGGCACTCTTTGAAGTACTTTGTGTTGGTTGAATAGATGAATCTGAGATTGTGTGATGCATATCGTATAATCATGCCCACAGATACTTGAGGTGACATTGGAGTATCTAGATGACATTAGGGTTTTGGTTGATTTGTGTCTTAAGGTGTTATTCTAGTACAAACTCTATGATAGATCGAATGGAAAGAATAGCTTCGTGTTATTTTACTACGGACTTTTGAATAGATCGATCAGATAGGATAACTTTGAGGTGGTTTCGTACCCTACAATAATCTCTTCGTTTGTTCTCCGCTATTAGTGACTTTGGAGTGACTCTTTGTTGCATGTCGAGTGATAGTTATATGATCCAATTATGTTATTATTGTTGAGAGAACTTGCACTAGTGAAAATATGAACCTTAGGCCTTGTTTCCTAGCATTGCAATACCATTTTCGCTCACTTTTATCATTAGTTATCTTGCTGTTTTTATAATTTCAGATTACAAAAACCTATATCTACCATCCATAATGAACTTGTATCACCATCTCTTCGCCGAACTAGTGCACCTATACAATTTTCCATTGTATTGGGTGTGTTGGGCACACAAGAGACTCTTTGTTATTTGGTTGCAGGGTTGTTAGAGAGAAACCATCTTCATCATACGCCTCCCACGGATTGATAAACCTTAGTTCATCCACTTGAGGGAAATTTGCTACTGTCCTACAAACCTCTGCACTTGGAGGCCCAACAACGTCTACAAGAAGAAAGTTGTGTAGTAGACATCAGCGCGCTGCTCCATCGCTGACGTCGTTGAGCTTTCGACTGATACGTATGATGCAGAGTGCCCATACTTATTCCCGCATGGTGGTTAGTGCGAAAATGCCCAGAGGCCTACTCGGATCAATTATCCAAACCGTTAGTGTCTTGGTAGTGCGGTAACGATCAATGATCCATGATATGTGGTCCCGTCGCCCCATCTCATGGACTTGCGGCAAGGGCTAAGAATGCCCGGCCGCGCCCGTGGAAAACTTGCGGGTATCCTCCAGATCAACCTCACTTCACATCATTCGCGGATACCCCTCGGGGCCGACCCGATATCAAAATGGTTCTGTGGTAAGTCACGTGTGTCCGAAACATCAAGGGGGAATCCCGAGGAATCACCCTTGACGGATTCCCACTCGATGTAACCGTCAAAGTGGACTTGGACGAATCACCCTCGATGGTCCACACTTGAGGGGTTGCACGACAAAGTCGTTATCGGGAGTGGTGAAGGAGGAATAACCCTCGATGACCACGACCGAATAGCTACACTACAGGGTTAACATCAGAAGTGGTGACGAGGTATCACCCTTGGCACTCAATAGTAACTCTGCAGAGTCATACAACTAAGGGGGGTGATGTGCAGTGTCAGGGCCTGGACCTCGATCACGTTGATCGAGTCATCAAACATAAAGCAGGGCAACAGGGACAAGGTGAGGGTCACAGATGGATCTCTAACCAGCCTATACTAAGCAGTTTAGGATAAGCAGGTAAGGTATGAAAGCAGGTAACAAAAACAGGCTATGAATCAGAATAGGATCATACAAAAGTAGTAGAAGTTCTAATGCAAGCATGAGAGGGAAAGAAATGGGCGATATCAGAATGAACAAGGGGGGTTTGCTTGCCTGGAAGCTCTGCTGTAAGGGTCTGGTTGTCAACGGTGTAGTCGTACTCCAGAGCTGCGTCGGTCTCGGGGACTAAGTCGGTGCCGAGATCTACTAAGAGAGAAGAGGGGGAAGAAACAGATAAATACATAGCAAACATATGCAACACAAGGGATGCTATGCTAACGTGCAGTGTAGGGTTGCCTAAAGATATGTTTAAGTCATTTTAGTTATTTTAGGATTTAAGTTGGATTTATTAACCTGTAAATATGCACCATTCATCTACCGGAAACAGGCTAAAGTTGCGGGTTCACCTTCGTAGAGTGTCCCAACACGAAAACAGATGGCACGGTTGGATTCGTCTCGTCGTTCTGAGAAACTTTCATGTATAAAGTTTTTCGATCCGGGCTACGGTTTATTTTTTATGATTTTCTGAAGTTTTAATAATTTTCTGAAATTACTTAAATTAACAGAAATGAAATATGACGTCAGCATTGCATCAGCAGGTCAACAACAGATGTTCAGGTCAAACCTGACAGCTGGGCCCCACATGTTAGTGGCTTAGTTAATTAAACAGGGTTAATTTCACTAAATGGCCCAATTAGCTAGTGGGACCTACTGTCAGTGTCAGATTAATTAACTAATTAATTGAATTAACCTAAAACATTAATTAGGCGGACGGGACCCGCATGTCAGTGATTGGGCCAGCCCAGTCAGCACAGTTGACTAGGTCAACCCAGTCAACTGGACTTACAGGCCCACAAGTTAGCCCCACAGAGGGCAGCCACGTCGACGCCACGTCGGCGTCGCTGGAGTCTCGCCGCCGGCGACCATTCCAGCGGTAGCGCAGCTTGGGAGGTGGTCGGGATTCACGTAGGGGGGCTATTCGGCGCGCGAGGGCGCGTTGTATCAGGCGGAGCGAGCCGCATCCGATGGCGGCGATTGCAGCGTGCGAGGAGGACGTGAACATCGACGATGACCACCGCGACAACGACGAAAACTTAGCTACGGATTGAACGCGAGCAAACGGAGGCACTGGCCGCACCACCGGAGTGCCCTGAGCACGTCCATGTGCTCAAGTGGCCATGACGGCAAGGGTAGTGACGGCGACGACGGATCGAGCGGTAGGGAGCTTCGGGCTCCACTAGCAGCGACGACTAGAGAGCGATAGGGGACGTGTTGGCATCGTGTTTGATGCTTGGGAGCTCAATGAGCTGGACTGCGTGCACAGGCACGAGCTTTGTGGGGAGTGGCCGCGACTGTGAGGCGAACAACGGCAGTGAGCTACTGCTACAAAGGAAACGGTTGCATTACGCATCCTAGAACTAAGCGAGGGGTCAAAGGGGGAGCTTGAGCTTACGGCACGGCACAGGAAGGTCCTCGGGTGAACGGGAGCACACAGGGAGGCCGAATCAACGGCAGCGGCGTCCAGCGACCGGAGAAGGGGATCGAGTCGTCGGCGCTGCTGTGCTGCTCCCCGCCTTCACCAAATGGTACCGGACGAAGAGGACGACGGTGCTATAGCTCCAGGAGAGCTGGGGCGGCCGGAGGGGCTCGGTGGCTACGCGAGTGAGCAAGCGGAGGAGACGGCAGTGGCGGCCATGGCGGAGAGGAGAAGCAGCAGCGCCTGGGGAAGGGGGAAAAGATCTCGGCGAAAGCTAGGGCGTCGACGCTGGCGTCCTTATCCTCCCATGGCGCCTGTAGCGGCATGGTCAGCGAGGTGGGTTCGATGGCGACCAGCCCCTATAGCGATGGGGTCGGTCGAACAGGGAAGACGACCCCGGGGAGCAGGCTGGGCCGACCGACTAACGTGGGCCGAGGCCCAAAGGGTACGGGGGGTGCTCTCTCTCTCTCTCTCTCACCTCTTCATTTCCTTTTCTTAAAATAAACTTCTCTATTTTGTTTTAATTACAAAAGGCAAAACAATTTTATAAAATACAAAGCTCAAACCTAAATTATTATTATAATTTAGACTAATGCCACAATTACTTTGGTAGATAAATAAGTTACTTTAGCATGTTTCATAAATTAAAAAGCATTTTAATTATCGCTTAGGTAACTATAAGTAGTTTAGGCCACTTAAACATTTTTGCAAAAATGTTGGTTCACCACCAATAATAACAAAGGATTATTTGCCACATGATGAACATTTTAGTTTTCATGTTTGAGCAATTTAGAATTTCACTCATAATTTGAAATTGAATTCAACTGGAATTTGAAATGAGAGAGAACCAAGGATGATCAAACACTTGTTTAGCAAAATGATTAACTTGATCTAAGGGATTACTATAGAATCATTACACAGGGGTGTTATACTACTCCCTCCTCATCATGGTGGCCATAGGGATGATGAAGATGGCCTCCGGTGATGATTTCCCCCTCCGAAGGGTGCCAGAACAGGGTCTAGATTGGCTTTTCATGGCTACAGAGGCTTGCGGCGGCGAAACTTCTGATCTAGGTTAACTTTCGGAGGTTGCTGAATATATAGGATTTTTGGCGACAGTTTCACGTGAAGATGGGCCTCAGGGGGCCCACTACCCACTAGGGCGCGCCAGGGGGGTGGCGCGCCCTGGTGCCTTATGGGCAGCAGGGCCCCACCCTCTAGTGGTTCTTTGCTCCAGTGTTTTTCTTTTCTTCCAAAAAAATCATCAAAAGTTTCGTCCAATTTCGAGAAATTTTATTTCTGCACAAAAACAACAACACGGTAGTTCTGCTGAAAACAATATCAGTCCGAGTTAGTTCTATTCAAATCATACCAAAACCATATAAAATTGTTGTAAACATGGCATGAATACTTAAAAAATTATAGATACGTTGGAGATGTATCAGACAGAAGGAAGCATCTCCAAGGGCCATGAAACAGAGGAGGTTATTCAGTTTTGTGTTGACTTTATTCCTCACCTTAAGCCGATTGGTGTTCCTCAATCGCGGCATGAGGGCAGACTGAGTGGAAAAGGCATGCTAGGAAAGAAAGCATAATATGTATGGACGAGCATTCTTTCACTCAAGCACACTACGCAGTTCTACAAAGTTCTACCTTGGTGGCCCCGTATATCTATGAACACAAGAATATTGTACGCTCCCAACACCCGGGCAGTCTGACGACTGGATTACACGCGCACACATGGCGACTTTCGGTGGTTGGTTGCAAACACATCTCACGAATAACACCACTGTTGGAGATCAACTATACTTGTTGGCCAGGACACCATCTTCGATTGTATTGACTTTCCAAGGGTACGAGATAAATGGGAATACAAATTACATGATCACCCAAGATAAAAAGAGCACCAACCAAAACAGTGTGTCCGCTTTGATGCAATAAACAACAATAGGGAAAAGGACACATACTATGATTACATAGAGGAGATATGGGAACTTGACTATGGACTTTCTTTTAAGGCCCCTTTGTTTGGGTGCAAATGGGTTAATCTGATAGGAGGCGAGGTAAAGGTAGACCCGCCGTATGAAATGACAACTGTGGATCTCAAAAATCTTGGGTAAACAGATGAACCATTCATCTTCGCCAATGATGTGGCGCAGGTTTTCTATGTGAAGGACATGTCTACCGAACTAAGAAAAAGAAAAGATAAGGAAGTGAATACATCATACAATGAGCCAAAGCGCCACATAGTTCTTTCAGGGAAAAGAAACATCGTGGGAGTGGAGGACAAGACAAACATGTTGGAAGATTATGAAAAGTTTGATGACATTCCTCCCTTCAAAGTGAAGACTGACCCAAGCATCCTGTTAAATGATGAATATTCTCCATGGTTACGGCTCAATCATAAGCAAGGGACAAACGTGAAGAAAAAGTTTTATACCCCAAGTTCCCACTCTGGGATGTGACCGGCTTCACTGTCATCACTTTCTCTCTAGTGAGTTTCCGAACTTATAGCTGGAAAGTCCCACTTCGGACAAACCGGAGGGAATCTTTGTAAGAGTTAGGGTATATATGTGTTTTGTTTGTTCTTAGGTGGAACTCAAGAGCGTCGGAATCCAACCAAAAAGCTAGGGCATTTTGGCATTTGAAATATGATTTTTGAATAATTATTTATTAAGTTATGAATTTTCAATTATTCCCATCCTTTTAGTATTTTAATTATACAGCGGAGTTGATCAATGCAATCATGTCCAAAAAATATGGATGTCTTCTGAGCATTCCGGATAAGCCGTTTGAGGTTGACAGGCATAGGCCATACACCCTCACCAGTTGTAGTGATTTCAGTCCCAAGTTTTGCAAGATTCCACCCCTAGCTATCACCGGTCATGCCCCCCATTTTGACTGGATTTTGAAATCAGGATAAATAACAAAAATTATCAAAAAAACAGTCACGTATTTTTCCGATTTGTAATTATTTCACTATGTATTTGTCAAGGTTGATCATATGCCGTTAGTTCCGGTTGGTGACTCCGTATAAACTAACAAGGTTAATAAAGACATGGCTTAAATGTCTTGACATAGGTGAATACAACAGAAGCATCAGAGATGATAAGAGAGAAACATTGTATGACATAAAGTTGGAGCTACTGTGTGGTTTCTCTAATCGGAGGATCCCTTATGCCGAGCCAAGTCTAGATGAGGAGTTCTGGTTGCTTTCTAGTGAAACCGAGGACAACATATCATATGGTAGGATTGTTCAAGTAACTGTTCGGCATATACAAGATAACGAAATAATTTGCACCTTTGATTCTGGGTTGAAAGCCATAGTTATGGGAGACAACTATTCTAATGATGGCTTTGATCTAGAATCACTGCAATTACATGAAGGCGATGTATTAACTGGCAAAATTAAGAATGTGAATAAAAATAGGTTCATAGTTTACCTAACATGCAAGCAGAGTGAAATGAAGAGATGGCCATTCTCAAGAAATAACCATGATCCATACTATCGTGCACAAAAGGTGGTTCCAGCCAAGGATGACACGGCTCGGAAACAAAAGGAAGCGAAGAAACATTTCAAGCCTAGGATGATTGTTCATCCTCACTTTTAGAATTTGACGGTAGAAGAGGCAATGCAGGTGTGTTGTCCTGTTGAATAGTTCTTTTCTGTCCCTTTACTTTCTTTATTAACTTCTTTCCCTTTCTGTAATAGTATATAATCTCAACTCGCTGAAACAGTTCCTGGGGGACAAAGACCCTCGTGAGAAAGTTATTCGGTCTAGCTCTAGGGGCCCATCATTTTTAATGCTTACCCTGAAGATTTTTGATGGTGTATTTGCACACAAGGAGATAACCGAAAGTGTAAAGGGTCATAAAGATATTACAAGTTTGCTTCGCCTCAAAAAAACACTGACCATTGGTGATGAAATTTTTGAAGATCTTGATGAGGTTGATTGACATACAAGATCCATAGCAATTTTTTCTGTAGACCTCAGTTTGCTGCAATTCCATTTCTGTTGTAGCAGCAAGATTGGCATCTATTTTATTTTTTTTGGTAAATGTATGTTTCTTTCCTTGTACAAGTATGCAGGTAATAGACAGATATGTGGATCCATTGGTAGGCCACCTGAAAAGCATGCTCTCTTATCGCAAATTCAGGAAATGGTTAAAAGGGGAAGTTGATGATATGTTGAGGCTGAGAAATCAGATAATCCTATGAGAATAGTGTAGAATTATAAAAGATAACGTTCCTGGGGCTCTGTAACAATGGTGGGGGTTCCTACCTCATGCATCTACCCACTACAAGATTCAATATCACTACTGGAGGAAATGTTGAGAAGGTGACAATAAATGCAATAAAATCATAGGTCTGAACATATGGTCAAAGTGAACTTGACTTGATAGAACTATTTGTCACTCTCTGATGGCAATCTATATAATCAAACATTGCATTCTGATACGTCTCCAACGTATCTATAGTTTTTGATTGTTCCATGCTGTTATATTATCATTCTTGGATGTTTTACAATCATTTTATATCATTTTCTGGTACTAACCTATTGACATAGTGCCCAGTGCCAGTTGTTGTTTTCTGCATGTTTTTTACATTGCAGGAAATCAATACCAAACGGAGTCCAAATGCAACGCAACTCCTGGAGGATTTTTTTGGCCCAGAAGAAAGCCAATGGGCCAAGGAAGCACCTGAGGGGCTGCTCGAGATGAGAAGCACCCACCAAGGTGTGCCAGGAGGCCCAGGCGTGCCCTGGGGGATTGTGCCCACCTCGGGTGCCCCCCGAACTGCCTCTTTGCTCTATAAATACCCAAATATTCTAGAAACCCTAGGGGATTCAACGAAATATTGATCCAGCCGCCACAGAGTCCAGAACCACCAAGATCCAATCTAGACACCATCATGGAGGGGTTCACCACTTCCATTGGTGCCTCTCCTATGATGCGTGAGTAGTTCTTTGTAGACCTGCGGGTCCATAGTTAGTAGCTAGATGGCTTCCTCTCTCTCTCTCTCTCTTGATTATCAATACAATGGTCTTTTGGAGTTCCATATGATGTAAGACTTTTGGCGGTGTGTTTGTTGGGATCTGATGAACTTTGAGTTTATGATCAGATCTATGTTTTTATTCATGAAAGTTATTTGAGTCTTCTTTGATCTCTTATATGTGTGATTGCTTATAGCCTCGTATTTCTTCTCTGATATTTGGGTTTTGTTTGGCCAACTTGATCTATTTATCTTGCAATGGGAAGAGGTGCTTTGTGGTGGGTTCGATCTTACAGTACTTGATCCTAGTGACAGAAAGGGAACTGGCATGTATGTATCATTGCTACTAAGGATAACAAGATGAGATCTATATC
Source organism: Triticum aestivum (assembly GCF_018294505.1). NCBI lineage: Eukaryota > Viridiplantae > Streptophyta > Magnoliopsida > Poales > Poaceae > Triticum > Triticum aestivum. The sequence goes on along the minus strand of NC_057801.1, from coordinate 403,636,393 downwards.
TGCTACAATAGATAAACAGATCTCATCTACATCATGTCATTGATCTTATTGCATTACTCTGTTTTCTCATGAACTTAATACACTAGATGGATGCTGGACAGCGGTCGATGTGTGGAGTAATAGTAGTAGATGCAGGCAGGAGTCGGTCTACTAATCTTGGACCTGATGCCTATATAATGATCATTGCCTGGATATCATCATGATTATTTGAAGTTCTATCAATTGCCCAACAGTAATTGTTTTCCCACCGTTTGCTATTTTTCTTGAGAGAAGCCGCTAGTGAAACCTAGGGCTCCCAGGTCTCTTTTCATCATATTTGCCTTTGCGATCTATTTTCTCTTGCATTTATTTTTAGATCTATTAAAACAAAAATACAAAAATACATTGTTGCAATTCATTTGTTCCGCGATCTATTTATCATATCTACCACTTTTTACCTCAATTTTTTGCCTATCTTGAGGCGCCGTACCCGGAAGGGATTGACAACCCCTTTACACGTCGGGTTGCGAGTATTTGTTATTTGTGTGCAGGTGCTGTTTACGTGGTGTGAGGAGGTTCTCCTACTGGTTCGATAACCTTGGTCTCATCACTGAGGGAAATACCTACCGTCGCTATACTGCATCATCCCTTCCTCTTTGGGGAAATACCGACGTAGTTCTAGCAGACATCAAAAGAAATTTCTAGCGCCGTTGTCGGGGAGGATCTTCAACATCAACCAGGTTCCTAATCACAAATCTCATCTCGTTGCAATTTACATTATTTGCCATTTGCCTCTCGTTTTCCTCTACCCCACTTCACAAAAAATTGCCATTTTATTCGCCCTCTTTTTCGTTCGCCATTTTCTCGTTAGATCTATTCTTGTTCTTGTTTCGCTATGGCTAGTTTGAATGCTTCTCCTTTGTTACCAGACTTTGAAGTTTTATACTTCAAACAAAAACAAGGAGAAAATTTGAAAGATGCTTGGTATAGGCTTATGGAATCTTATCGTGTTTGCAACTTAAAGGGAGATGCAAAAATTTTGCTTAGATATTTTTATGTAGGATTGGCTTTGCATCATAGACAACTCTTGGATTTTGCCACAAAAGGGAATTTTATTGAGCTTGATGTCAATACCGCCTATGAAATTTTAGAAAGAATTTTGGGGGTTCCACCACAAAAGAAAGGGTTTTATTTCACCCCCAGAGGGACTCCAAAGTTGGACAAACTCGGTGATTTGCATACACATATGGTGGAATTACAAAAATATAATGAACCTCTCAAACATCTCAATGGTAGTATCAACCATATGAACACTTTGATTTCTCTTTGCAACAAACGGTTGGATATTTTAGATCTCAAGATGGTTTGTTTTCCAGAAAATCTAGGGAAGCGCAAAGAGCCTCCTGGGTTTGAAAAGACCCTTACTAAAGTAGCAAAGATAACGGAAGGCAACACTTATATCCTACGTGTTATGCCTAGCTAGGGGCGTAAAACGGTATCACTTGTTGGGAGGCAACCCAATGAATAAAATTTATTTTTGATTTTTTGCTTTCTGTTCTTAAGTGTTAGCACAATTATAATAATTTTATGATTGTGTTTTTTGTGTTTTAATTAGTGTTTGTGCCAAGCAATGCCTTTGGGAAGACTTGGGTGAAAGTTTATTTGATCTTGCTGAAAAACAGAAACTTTTGCACTCACGAGATTCATTGTCATTTTTTACATAAGAGTGTTTTTAAGTTGATTATTTTTGCAGAGGATTATTAGTCAAATTCCTCACGTCGACCAATTTATTTCATAATTTTTGTAGTTATATAAGTATTTGAAATTCTCAGATTGCTACAGACTGTTCTGTTTTTGACAGATTCTGTTTTCTTTGCGTTGTGTGCTTGTTTTGATGGTTCTATGGTTTTCTTTGATGAGTTTTTGCCATAGAAAAGTTGGAATACAGTAGATATAATGCAAAAAACAAAGTAAGAATAGGTTTTATACAATACTTACAGTAGTGGTTTGGTTTCTTATACTAGCGGATCTCACGAAGGTTTTGTTTGCGTTTTGTGTGATTGAAGTTTTCAAGTTTTGGGTTATCTTATGATGGATGAAGGAATAAGGATAAGCAAAAGGCCAAGCTTGGGGATGATTGAGGCACCCCAAAATAATATTCAAAGAAGTAGCAAGCAACTAAGCTTGGGGATGCCCCCGAGTGGCATCCCCGCTTTCTTCTAACAACCATCGGTATTTTACTTGAAACTATATTTTTATTTGTCACATGATATGAGTTTTGCTTGGAGCATCTTGTATGATATGAGTCTTTGCTTGTTTTGCTTTGTGTTTTAAGTGTTAAATCCTTTCTGGACACACCCTTTTTAGAGAGCCAAAAATTATGCAATGCTTGCTCCTATGCTTCACTTAAATTTTTAGAGCCGTGGACTTGCTCTAGTACTTCACTATCTTTTTGAGCATGGTGTGCTTTGTTAGTTTTGAAGAAATGCTCTCATGCTTCACTTAGATTTATTTGGGAGTTAGTTAATTTTTAAGAAATTCTCTCTTGTTTCACTTAGATTATTTTGAGAGAAAGAAAGAAAGAAATTATGCTCATGATCTTCACTTATATTTGTTTGAGATTACAAAAGCAACATATGAAAATAGCCCCAAAGTGATAGATATCCAAGGAGGATATAATAAAAACTTTCATGAATATCATTGGAAAAAAGAAACTTGATTCTTAGTAATGGTTTTGAGATATGACGATATGATATGTGAGTCATGTTGATGAGTAATTGTGCTTTAGTAAGAATATTGATGTTAAGGTTTATGATTCCCTATGCAAGCACGAAAGTCAATAGTTATGCAATGAAATTTATATCCTACTTATGGTGCATTATTCGGTGTTACTTATTCTTAATGCTTAGGTATGAGATTTTTTGCTTTTTGGTTGGTCGCTTCTCAATATTTTTGCTAGCCTTCATTTTGCACTAAGTATGATCATTACTTGTGCATCAAAAACCCTTTTAACCAGTTTTGCCTTATGAGTCCACTATACCTACCTATATGCGGTATTTCCATGCGGTTCTAAGAAAATTTGCATGTGCCATCTCTAATGTTCAAAATAAATTTCTCTTTTGTGTTCTCTACTACTCGCGAGGCACTAAAGGGTAGCCAATATTTTCCATGCTAGATGTGTTATTCTCACGATAAGTGTTTATTCACTTGTCATTGCAGGAGAGTACGGCAAAGGTATTAGGGATGCCCAGTCCCGAAATGAAAAATGAATTTACTTTATGTTGTCAAATAATAAATTCCTTGGAAAGTGTTGGTATGGAGGGCACCCGTGGATATGGCTAGCCATGGGAAGTGAAAGTTACGGTGGAGAATGGAATAAACTTTATTTTATATTTGGGAACTGCCTATGATGTATCTAGCATGGAAAGTGTTGGGATGCTCCAAGTCGTTTTCGTTGGTAGGAAAAGTATGCCTCTCAAAAATAATTTTATCTCTCAATTTAAGCTATGAGCTCCGGCACATCTACAAATCCCTACTTCCCTCCGCGAAGGGCCTTTCTTTTACTTATGCAATTTTTATGTTGAATTTGAGTCTCCATCTTCTCTTATAAAGCACCAACTAAGGGGCACTATATCGTATTCGAGCATTACTACTAGAAAAACCCCTACTAATGGCGCACCTAATATGGACATTAATGGCGCATCTGTGGTGCGCCATTAACAGCACGCCATTAGTAATTTTTACTAATGGCGCACCACCTGGTGCGCCATTAGTATCTGGTATACTAATGGCGCACCGCGGGTGCGCCATTAGTATAGGCCAGCGTGCGCCATTAGTATGCCTCCCAGGGGCCATGTATACCCAGGTGCTTTGGCATACTAATGGCGCACCACCACTGGATGCGCCATTAGTAACCGCAGCATACTAATGGTGCACTACCCAGTGATGCGCCATTAGTATGCACTGTCATACTAATGGCACACTGTCCTGTGATGCGCCATTAGTATGAATATTAGGTTTTTTTTATCTTTTTATTTTCTGTTTTTTGCACAGGTTACAAAATGTATAGTTTGACAAAATATAGACAGCACACATCAACAACAGATTCATCGAATACAATAGAAGATTAGTCTTTGAATACAATTCATCATATTAGTCTCCGAATACAATTCATCATATTAGTCTCCGAATTAAAAAGACCGAACAAAGATAGAACATTATATTACAAGTCTCGAGACCGCGAGTAGCGAGTTTGTCTTCACATTACAAGTCGATATCGATCATCTAAACTACCATCACATAGAAGAGAGCTGCGGTCATCACGATGAGCATCATCACGATGAAACTCGTCTTCATCCGGTTCCTCCAACGCCCCCTCCCCTCTCCCGCTAGATAGCGGGCGTATCTAGATTCGGCCTCGGCCCTAGTGGTGTACCCTTTGTAACTATTACCGCTGAATCGGTGAACCTGTCTCCGACACTCCTCCCAGTCATCGTAGACTCCGGGAACCTTACCCTTGTAAACGACATACGTCGGCATCTCTATGCACTAGCCAAACGAAACGTTAGTACCAATTCACAGACAATACATAAGCAATATATAATTATGCAATAGAACAATCGGAAGAGAAAAGGAAGACATTAATAGCATCGATTACATCTAAGTTGAACGACTCTCGAAACCAAAGAGACATACTACAAGTTCATTAAAGTTTAATTACAACATGAGCCAATCGATGTTTCAGAACTAGACAACTCGACTCAAGGGACCGGAGCGTGGATGAAGCCGCCGTCTATCGTGGGAGTCATGAAAGAATGGGCGTTGTCATCCTGCATTTGTAGCATTGTCTCGATGTCACTGTTGGACGGTTGATTTCTGAGGTAGAACTGCCCCGAGGTACGAAGGACATCTTGATGGATGATTTCCGCAAACTCCGACTGGATGCGAAAGAATTCTTGTCGGAGGTCCGCGTCCTGGATTGCCGACACGCTCGCGGCCCAATCTTTGAGTTTACTCGGTAGCAGAAGTTGATGATGGTACCCGTACGATCGCCCGCATGTGATGGATGGCGTAGTAGGCACCCTTCTGACCGCCAGGCGGCTGCTTGACGCAGCAGAACGTCGTATTGTGGGAGAACACGTGCTTGCCGTACTTACGAATAGGCCTGGTGAAGGTGCCTCCAGATTGGGCGTAGCCGGGGAGAACATCATCAAGAACCTTCTTGACATTTGTGTAGTCTACGTTCGACTGACGGTCCGGGTCGAAATACGTGGCCATGGAATATTTGGGGCTTAGGAGGATGAGCGTGCAACGTGTGTCACTGCAGAAAACACGGAATGTTAAAAGAAAAATGATCGAAAAGTAAGAATTCATATGTTACGGGCCGGTTGAGGGGAGGACTTACTCGGGAAAGTAAGGCACGAGGAAGTTATCCTTATCTTGGTTTGCCAGAATGACGCCTTCGAGGTAAGAACTCGCGACTTGCCAGTCCCCAGCGCTGCCCAAGATCTTGGCACGCATGTAGAAGGGGTCGACTATCACGATGTCCGGGGTCTTGTCGCGAATGATCCGCATCTCCATACTCAGCGAAAATAGCCGAACGAAGGTGTAGTGCAGCGGATGAAGGTTCAACATAGCGTGGATGTCATCAAAACGCAGGACGATCGTACGCCCGATGGAGTTATCCACAAAGCCCTTGCCCTTTGGCACCTTGGCCGCGAAAACCGGGTATGCCACATCCTTCTCCCTGAGACGCCGCTTCTCCAAAGCAAGAACACTGTCATGCAGACTCCGCATAGCACCGGTTGCAGCATTGAGCATATTTGTCAGTAGCATCGCCCTACCCGCCACATGCACCCTCCTCGAGATATCCTGCGGTGAAGGTGGCCCGTCCTGAGCACGGATCGTACTCGGTGCCGGCTGGCTCGCACCCTTCTTAGTCTTTCTTTTGCGTGCCTTCTTCTTCTCCTGTAATGGGACCGAGTTCTGCTCACAGACCGCCTTCTTGAGTGTGTTGGGGCTGATAATATTTCGCACCTCGCCTATCTGAGGCTCGGTGAAGTCGGCAGCTGGAGGCGTCTCCTGAGAGCTGAACGCCAGACGGCGCCTGTTGCAACTTGGCTTCTCCGCGGTACGAGCTAGATCGCACACGTCTTTTGTTGGGTTTGGTTCTTGAGAAGGAGGCCCCATGAAGTCGCCATCGTACCCATGCTCGGCAAAGTACTGATCGACGTTGCCAAATGTATCATCGTCGTCGTCGTCGTCGTTCTGATCCTGTGCCATATGCATGTTTGGATCCAGTGGCATAGGGATGTCCGGCACCGTTACGGCGGTCTTGCCATGGGGCCGACTTGGCGCCGGCACGACTGGCGGTGTTGTCTTTGGGGTGGTGTCCCCCGCCCCCAAACGAATCTGGCTCTTCGGCCAAAGCAGGGGCCAGCTCAGGCAGGCGCTGAGGGTCATCACGTCATCATCGTCGGCCCCGACGGGTCGAATCGGAGGTAACAAGTCGTCGCAGCCTGGCAGCACCCGAACCAGTTGAACCCTAAACAAGTTGGGTGGCATCTGGGTACCGTGGAACAAGGGGTTGCCCGGTTGAACGATTTTGCCCTTGGCGACATCGACCAACTCGTTGTTCACGAAGTGGAGGAGAGTGCACGGAACGTCGGCGGCGCCCTGCGAAAACATGTAGGGCGTCAGGGATGCCCAGTCAAAGGCAAGGAGATGAAGTCCTCGGCCGAGAGAGGCTTAATTAGTTACCGTGATGATGGCGTCGAGCTCGGCTAATGTCGAGGCACCGCCAACGGCGGGCGTGCAGTTGACGGAGCGGCCGCTTGCTGAAGAGGTGCCGGCCGGCGTACACCCGGGTGCATTAAGCTCCCGTGCCGGCGTCGGAGACACCAATGCCGCCTCCGCCGGAGGCACCAATGGCCCCGCCATCGCATTATGTGAGTTGCTGGCCGTGAAGCTAGGAATCGGGGGCGGCCCCTGTTGGCCGCCCGCAATCCACGCACTCAACCCCGAGATCAAGGTAGGCACAAGGGCGGTGATCGTCGCTCCGAGTCGTTGTTCCACTTGCTCTTGGACAATCTCCGGAATCCGCGCCACCTGTGCCTTGAGTTCTTGAACCTCTCGCGCCTGGCTTTCCGAGCTGGTCTTTTTCTCCTTCCGCACACCAGCGGTATAGTATGACCCCCATTTTGTCGACAAGCCTTTGCCGGCCACACGACCAGCTGACGTCGGCTTACTGAGCTTATCCTTGTTCTTCATTATATTCAACCCCCTATTTAGAGTGGTGTCCCAAGGGTTGCTCTTAGTCGACCCTGCGCTACTGCTTTCAGTCGCCTGCGGAAGGAATGTGAACCATTTAGAAATTCGGCTTCATTAATTAGAATGCAACCATATGGAGCTAATTACGCGGGGGTGTATTCCTTACCAGAACAAGCTCAAGCCGCCTGGTCTTCGGATCCGTGGTAAGCTCCTTTGTTTTCGGGTCCTTCTTGTACCGGGCCCTGACAAAGTTCCTGGTCTGCTTGTCACCGTATTTATCGAAGAGGGGCGGTAGGCCTTGCTCGGCACGGTCCGCCTCCTCCTTGTCCCATATAGGCTCCGCCACTCTGTAACCGCCGGGACCGAGTGTGTGTTCCCCTATGTTCAGCTCCCGCATTTGTTTCCCCCACTCACTTGATTGGGAGCTTGCGGTGCTCGAGCAATTGATCTTGAAGTCGTTGTAGTCATCTTCGGTGATCGAAGGATTTTTCTCCTTGATCTTCTCATAACTCTCACCTTTCTCGATCATTCTCTTCACATTGCTTTTCCAAGTAGACAGGGCCTTGCTCATCTTCGTGAGGGCAGCATTGTTCACTTTATTCCCTTTGAGGCTTGTGTTTTCGAATTCAGCGGGGAACTTGTATCGTTCGTGCAGCTTCGTGAAGAGGAGGTGGCGCAAATTCCCTCGGTCAGGATGCCTCAGGTTCTCGGTGTTGATCGAGACGGTGCTCCGGACAATGCACCCGAGCTGAAGCGAGTACCCCTTGACTATTCGTTCGGGCGCCGTTGGATTCCCGTTGGAGTCCACTTCAGTAACTTCCTCCTTGAGGGTGCGGAGCACGATCGGGCGCCGGTCCTTCCGTTGCCTCTTCGGCTGGCTGCTATCTGTGCGTGCGCCGCCATCATCAGTGGTGGCATCCTCGGCGGCACCATCAGTGGTGGCATCAGTGTGGTCATCCTCGGCGGCACCATCCGTGGTCTCAGGATCGGTGGGGAAGGCGGCGGCCTCATACAAGTGAGGTTGTTCCTCCATCTCCTGGGACAGCTCCCAGAATGCCTTGCCGCCCGAACCCCCGGCCTCATCGTTGTGGGCCATGTTTCTCTCTAAATAGAAACAAAGTTTGGTCAAAAAGTTGGTTATTGTCAAGGAACAAGATCATGGTCTCATCATTTAGGGTTTGTCGACACCGAGGCATCCTAAAATCTAAGCTTTTATCATTGAGGGTTTTTCGACGCCAAGGCACCCTAAAAGCCTAACTTTTCATCATTTCGGTTTTTATCGACACCGAGGCACCCTAAAAGCCATGCATTAGTCACAAGTACGCCGGGGCACTTGATCCTACTTAATTAACTACTAAGATACCCCGGCCTATGCATTAGTCACAAGTACCCCATATGTCCTATTTTTAGCAAAGTCATGCTAAAATTCACGGAAAATTTCAGCATGACCTTTGCTGAAAATAGGACATATGGAGTACCCGAATTTGCCGGAACGGAAGTTAATCGACATTCCGGCAAACTCAAGGGCCTCTCGGGGTACCTGCAAAATCATCACGACACGATGGTCGGAGACAAAACCCAGCAAACTAGCAAAATCATCACAAATTGTTTTCTGTTAAAGATGATCATCATCTTTACAAGTCTTTCTCAATGTGATCACAAGTAATTCAGAGGCATCACAAGTAATTCAGAGCATCACAAGGCATTAGTAGTTCAGTACATGAACAAGTTTTACAAACCCATATAAGAACAAGTGAATTCTAGTCCCATTGACACTCCTGGTTTTCTACAAACACCAAGTACTAGGGCACACAAAAGTTCTGAAATTTGTGTGCCTAACTGAATTAACTGAATTTTCAGTAACCGAATAAACTGAATTTTCAAAACTGCAAGAAGCCAATTAAAAAAATCCAACAGCACTAGAACTGAGCTGATTGACAGTAGTTTTGTTCACTGTTATGAAGAGAAACTTCTTCTTGTAAGAAAGGACTTCGCGTGTGGTTTGGAATATTCAGAAATCAAGTTGAAATATAAAACCATATAGAGGTAGGTATGCTACAAGTCTACAACATATATACTAATTAATCAACTGCAATCAGGAGACAGTTTCTTCTTCTAAGTCCATCTCACGGTTCGCTGAATTAAGAAAAATACATCATCATTTCAGAAAACTTACGCAAACTACTCAAAACAGGAAGAAGAAGAAAAACACATTTCAGAAGGAAAAAACTTTTGTATAGCTAGAATTCAGAATGCATTCAACAATCCAAACTTTTGTATTTCCTGGATAACAAACAGTAATGATCTCTAGCCCTGACATTCATTTATTCATTCTTCTAGTAAATAGGTGCATAAATGTTCTTGCCGAATGGGTTTATTTTTTGTTGATCTATATGCTCATATATGCAGACGAGGCTAGCCACTTTTCTGCCACTCATATGCCACTGATAAAAAAAATGAACTTTCACCAGTAAGTTGTAACTTGGCAGCCAGTCAGTTTATACAACAAAGATAATCATATATTTCTATGAACACTAGACGCCAATCTGAGGATAAAAAAGCATCTACTAGTAACTAGTGCATATGATCATCACTAGCCCATAATAGTAATTAAGTTTTTTTTGTAGACAAACAACATGTTTATCTTTCAGGCATCTACATCTCAGAGTGTACCGAACAAAACCCAGAGCTTGGTGCTAGTGCTCTGCTGCTCAAATTGGGTCGAGAAGCATCTACTAGTAACTAGTGCATATGATCATCACTAGCCCATAATTCGTGTACTCCAAAAATTCAAGCAATTGTACCAAATTTTGAAAGAGATTTTTCCAATTTATATTTAAATAGAATTGGGGTATATACCTTGGAATCCTCCTAATGGAAACAGCACTAACTGGCGTCTCTATTTCAGCACGAACTGTCAGAAGACTTTTGACCTAAATAATATTTAAATGGTTCTAAGTTAGTAAAGTACATAAAGAAAGATCATCGAGTAATTCTCCATGGCATAATTTTTACCTACCAACAGGAGACCTATAACATTTCTAGGGTTTCCTGAATACACAGGTACACGGCTGTGGCCCCGGGCAAGAATTGTACCAATTGTTTCCCTGTAAATACAAGTAAAGAAGGTTCACTATAAATAACAGTATGTGATGAGCATGTCAAAGGTTGCATAGTGGAGTCCTCTCGATATATACTATTCACAACTGTTTATTAATTATAGTATCTAGGTCAAACTTTAAAATGATTACATCACCGAAGTAAAGAACCACAGATAGACAAAATGGTAAGGGAATTCAATCAGGATCAATGGAATATGCTTGCTAGAAGAACCAACAAAATTAGAAGCAGAAAATGGCACAAATGGACAATGCAAACTGCTCATTGCAACCTTTCAACTAAGGACTTAATATTTCAACGAATCTAAAACTAATATGATTCAACTTTGTTATTTGCCATCAATAAGCATACACACACTGACCAGAATCAGTGGAATGGAGAAGGAAGCAAGCACGTGAGAGGAGGCTATGGACTTGCGGAATGGAGAAGTAAGGAGGAGGTGGTCGTACCTTGGGCGTCTAGTCTAGGTCCTGCGGCGCCGTGGCGTCGAGGGAGGCGGGTCGACGGTGGTGTGGACGGGGCGGGGTCGAGGTGGGGCAGCGGCGTCGGGGCGGGGTCGAGGCGGCGTCGGGGCGGCGGGGCAGCGTCCGGGCGGCGGGGTTGGGGCGGCGTCCGGGGCGGCGTCCGGGCGGCAGGGTCGGGGCGGGGTCGAGGCGGCGTCGGCGCGGCGTCCGGGCGGCGTCCGGGTGGCGAGGAGAGGGCGAGGGAGGGAGAGGGCGAGGGCGAGGGCGAGGGCGAGGGCAGCGGCGGCGGCGGCGGTGGATCGAGAGGGAGAGAACTGGCGAGGGGGATCGGGCGAAGGGGGATCGGGCGAAGGGGGGATCGGGCGAAGGGGGGCCACAATACTAATGGTGCACCTCACCGTGGTGCGCCATTAGCATGTCCATACTAATGGCGCACCTCACCGTGGTGCGCCATTAGTATTTTTTTTATTTCAACTCGAGCCAAAAGGTTATGTAGTACCAGAACCTATCTATGTCAAGCCCACTCTACTAGCTCGACTGGTCAGCAGCCAGTTCTCACACCAGGAGGTCCTGGGTTCGACTCCCAGGCTCCACAAATTTTTTTTAGCATTTAAAAAGCTGTTTGATACTTATTTATGTTTAAATATGTTCAAACTTGTTTAAATAATAACAGTAATATTTTTTTATAAGACAGTAGCATTTAAAAAGCTGTTTGATACTAATTTTTTTTATAAGACGGTGCGCGGGGTGCGGGGGGTCGGCGGCGGCGGTTGAGTAGGGGAATCGAGGGTGCGGGGGGTCGGCGGCGGCGGCCGGTGGACTGGGGGGTGCTCGGCGGCGAGGGGGGCCGGATCTGGCGAGGTGGGATAGCGATCGAGATGGAGGGGGATCGAGATCGAGTGTCCATGAAATTTAAAAATATTCATGATAGTTCAAAAAGTACCCATGAAATACAATCGAGAAATGAAGGCTACGATTTAAATACAATCGATCTTAGCTAGCTATCTGTTCACAATCTTCTTGCCCTTCTTTTTCGCAAATGGAGTTCTTCTGTGGAACGGACGTCCTTTAGGTAGGGTGGTCCTGCTTCTTCTTGTGGTGTATGCTGCTACTTCATCATCGTCGTCATGTTCGATCCTCGGGTCGCCGTACTTGTCGAAGTCTTGCTCATTGGCTACTCCATCCATTCCGATGATCTTCCTTTTGCCTCTCCTCACGACAACACGACTGGGCTTTGGCGGGTCGGTAATGAAGAAGCATTGGTCCACTTGGGAAGCCAGTACCCATGGCTCATTTTTCGCGGTGACGTTTGCGCCCGCGGTCTTGGATTTGGCTTCGGGTATAACCATGGTGGTGAAATACCGGTCTTCTTTTATGACGTTCTTGGCCCATCTGACACGGAACATCGGGACCTTCTCTCCAGCGTAGCTCAGCTCCCAGATCTCCTCGATCCTTCCGTAGTATCTGTCCTTGTCGTTACCGGTGTAGGATTCCATCGTTACCCCGGAGTTCTGATAACCATCGCTCTTCATGTCCTTGGCCTCGGTGTAGAATGTGTAGCCGTTGATATCGTACGCCTCATAGGTCATCAGGTTGTGCTCGGCGCCCTGTGACAAGGCGAATATGAGTTGTTCTTCCGCGGAAGAATCCTCATGTAAAGGGTACGACAGAAGCTTATGCTTGAACCAACGCGTGAAACATGAGTTGTGCTCTTTGAGTGTATCTCCGTCCGTCCTCTGTTGGCCTCGGTCATTGTACGTCTTTTTAATAAAGGTTTTGTGCTCTACCACCCAAGGATCGACCACGTCTATGTGTTGTAGCGCGACTAGGTTTGCTCTTTCAAAGTCGGCGAGTCGACCCTCGAAGTCGACATGCATTTCGCGGCGACCCTCACGGTGACCCCATCCAGCGAGCCTGCCGAGGTGCCTGTTGACGGGCAGACCAACGGGGTTCTCGATGCCTAGATAATTCGTGCAGTAGGAGATGCACTCTTCGGTCAGAAAGCCCCTGGCTATGCTTCCTTCTGGACGTGACATGTTGCGAACGTATCCTTTGATGACACCATTCATCCTTTCGAACGGCATCATGCTGTGCAGGAACGTCGGCCCGAGTTGGATGATATCCTCCACTATATGGACCAGCAGATGCACCATAACGTCGAAGAATGCGGGCGGGAAGTACATCTCAAGCTCGCATAGTATCACCACGATCTCTTCCTGTAGCCTTCTGAGTTGCCTCACGCCAATCGACTTCCGAGAGATGACGTCGAAGAAGTTGCATAGGCCAAATAGCGTTTCACGGACGTGCGCGTCCATGATCCCACGGATTGCAACTGGAAGTATCTGCGTCATCAGCACGTGACAGTCGTGAGACTTCATCCCGCTGAACTTCTGCTTCGCTGGGTCTAGGTATCTGCTTATCTTCCCCGCGTAACCGTAAGGAAGTTTTACTCCTAGGAGGCAGGTGAAAAACTGCTCGATCTCCTCCTGACTTAGAGTGAAGCACGCGGGAGGGTAGTCATTTCCGGTCTTCTTGGCCTTTTTGCCTTTGCGACGACTTTCTGTGTCCTGCTTCGCCTCATCATCATCATCATCATCATCATCATCATCATCATCATCATCATATATAGCGTGAAGCTCCTGCCTGATGCCCATTGATTTCAAGTCTGCCCTTGCTTTCGGCCCATCTTTGGTCCTCTCTGGCATGTTGAGCAGGGTACCAAGCAGACTCTCGCACACGTTCTTCGTGATATGCATGACATCAAGGCTGTGAGGCACACGGTGGATCTTCCAGTACGGCAAGTCCCAGAAAACAGACCTCGTTTTCCATACCTTCAGCAGCGGCTCTGGCGCCTTTCGCTTCTTTCCCGGCTCTGGCGCCTTTTGCTTCTTTCCCGGCAGTGGGCAGTCTTTCCAATTTTTCAACAGCTTGTCTATTTCCTCGCCGCTCCTCGTACACGGGCGTTTTCGGGGTTCGGTTTCACCATCGAACAGATCCTTGCGTTTCCTCCACGGGTCATCGTCGCGAAGCCACCTTCGATGTCCCATGAACACGGTTTTCGAAGACCCGGGATCTCTATCTAGCTGGCGATACGTTGTGTCATCCATGCACCTTACGCATCCAGAAAATCCGTGGACTACCTGCCCCGCAAGATATCCGTAACCGAGATAGTCGTGCACCGTCGTGAGCAGTGCGGCTCTCATAGGGAAATATTCTTTCTCTGCGGCGTCCCACGTATTGGCTGGCGTTTTCCACAGCGTGTCAAGCTCCTCTTTCAGCAGCCCCAGATACAGATTGATGTCGTTCCCTGGTTGTTTCGGCCCTTCAATTAGCATACTCATGTGAATGTACTTCCTCTTCATGCACAACCAGGGGGGAAGGTTGTACATCCACACAAACACAGGCCAGGTGCTATGTGTGCTTCTCTGGCTGCCAAACGGATTGACTCCATCGGTGCTCGCGCCCAGCACGATGTTCCTTGGATCGTTCCCAAATTCTGGGTATTCGAAGTTCAATGCTTGCCACTGGCTCGCATCCTTAGGGTGACTCAGCATCTTGTCTTTTTTATCTATCTCCGGATCATTTGCGTCATCTTCTCGCTTCTTCTCCTCCCTATCCGCGTGCCAACGCAGGAGCTTTGCTACCTTAGGATCCGCGAAATACCGCTGCAGACGAGGAGTGATCGGAAAGTACCACACCACTTTTCGAGGAGCTTTCTTCCTCTTCTTGTATCGAGTGACACCGCACACCGGACATATTGTAGACTCCGCGTGCTCGTCCCGATAAATGATGCAATTGTTCATGCACACATGGTATTTCACGTGCGGTAAATCCAGAGGACACACGATTTTCTTTGCCTCCTCCAAACTGGTCGGGCACTTGTTCCCCTTGGGAAGACGTTCGTGCCAGAATGACATGTTCTCGTCGAAGCATGCGTCGGTCATTTTGTGTTTTACCTTCATCTCCAGAGCCATGAGCGTTACTTTCAGGCGGGTATCCTCGGGCCTGCATCCTTCATACAACGGAGTAACCGCGTCTAACTCAAGTTGATCCATCTTGGCTTTCTCTCGGGCGGCAGCTCTTGCGTTATCCGTCTGCTTGAGAAGCAGCTCTTGAATATGAGGGTCCTGCACCCAGCCCATCGATGGTCCAACGTCGTCTGCTCCGCCGGCATCATCATCATGTCCTGCATCTTCTACATGATGACTGTGTACAGCATCACCGTCGTGATCATCTCCTGGGGATTCTTCGTCTTCTCGCCCCCCCGAGCCGCGGTGGTTGTCTTGCTGCCCTTCCTCATTTCTTGCCCGGCCCCCATGAACGACTTCGTAGTCATCATCATCACCTTGCCACCGATAGCCATCCATGAAACCACGCAAGAGCAGGTGGTCCCGCACCTGCCCGGAATCCGGGTCCGCAATAAGGCTATTCAGCTTGCATCTTCGACACGGACATCTTATCTCCGTCTCGTTCTTTTGAAGCATCTCGGCCTTCGCGGACCTCAAAAACCTATTCATGATGCCTTCGGTCATCGTGCGGACCATGGTCGCCTGCGGGGTAGAGCAAAACGATATTTTAGAACCAAGAAAAAATTTGGCATGACTTTCCCTAAAAATAGGACCAAAAAGAATGCTTAATGCCAAAATTCTCGCCGAAACGGAAATGAATCAACATTCCGGCAAAATATTGGCAACTATCGCATTTCAAATACCGGTACACCTCCAAACACAAACACATATGCAACACCACAAACATATGCAACACCACGAACATACATAGATCTAGCTAGGCCATAAAAAGTGCATGTGCACATTGTTTGTAGGGAGAACAACATAAATATAGCTTCCCCCCTTACTTACCTAGCAAAACAAGGTAACTTAACCACTTAATTTGAATGAATCTATGGTGGAAATGAGGTGAAAAAGAGGAGGCACCCGAGACAAGGAGGAGGCGGTGGAGAGAATGAAGTGGGGAGAAAGTGAGTGTGGGAGGAGAGGCTGTCCAAAATATCTTGTTGCTGCCCACTTACTAATGGCGCACCAGCAACAAATGCGCCATTAGTAATCCAGGTTACTAATGGCGCACCCCCTGGCGGTGCGCCATTAGAACTTTTGCAAAAAAAGTAATAAAAGAAATAATAAAAAAATAACATTAGTGGCGCACCTCCTGGATGGTGCGCCATTACTAGTTACAACTAGTAATGGCGCACCACCAGGGGATGCGCCATTAGTATGTTTGGACAGGCGCACTAGTTCAAAAAAAAATTTGGTACTAATGGCGCACCGTGGTCAGGGTGCGCCATTAGTAGTTTCAACACTAATGGCGCATCAGAGGGTGGTGCGCCATTAGTATATACTAATGGCGCACCACTTGTCTGGTGCGCCATTAGTGTCATTTCCATCTATAGCCCAATTGGGTGTAGCTAATACTAGCATAGCAAGCACGGCAGCATGCCGCGCCCATCGATACAACATATCTATATGCGGTGTGATGTTTATTTATGGTAAGTACTTTTAGGGCCGTGCTGATAGAATCACACAAAAATAAGATGAGGTGGAAACAGATGTTGATACATGTATAAAATACCAATGTAGGATGATATGATGAAAGCAAGTACATTTATTGCCATCATGCATGATACATGCTATACTAAACAGGAGAACACACACTCATACAATATCTGATAAAATCTACTTATTGGACCTGTGCACAGTCCGGATTACAGAACAAACATTACATGATGACACTACTGCAGTGAGATAGAAGAAGCATAGACGATTACTTCCTAGATCAGATCATTTAGTGTAGCCTCCAGCAAGATTAGTGCCTGTGATAAAGTGATAGAGTGCTTTTGCAAATTCCAGAATTTTTTCACTCCATTCATACACAAAAATATTATTACACTATGAAACATATTCATACACCGAAAAATTATTACATCATGCCTACAGAAGGGTTTGAGTTTTCTCATCTCTTCTTGATTTTTTAGAATCCTTGTGAAGCTCGAGATCCTACAATTGGTAAATTTGGGTAGATAGGCTGGTACACTCATTGTGTGCACGTAGCATTTCCCTTTTCTTTTTGATTTGTTGCTTGGTCAGTGAGGGAGTCCTAGATTAGGGGGTCCTTGGACAGACGGACTACATACTTATGTCGGACTGTTGGACTATGAAGATTCAAGATTGAAGACTTCGTCCCGTGTCCGGGTGGGACTCTCCTTTGCGTGGAAGGCAAGCTTGGCAATTCGGATATGTAGATTCCCTTCTTTGTAACCGACTCTGTGTAACCCTAGCCCCCTCCAATGTCTATATAAACCGGAGGGTTTAGTCCGCAGGACAACAACAATCAGAATCATAGGCTAGCTTCTAGGGTTTAGCCTCTATGATCTCGTGGTGGATCAACTATTGTAATACTCATATCATCAAGATCAATCAAGCAGGAAGTAGGGTATTACCTCCATAGAGAGGGCCCAAACCTGGGTAAACATCGTGTCCCCCGCCTCCTGCTACGATTAGCCTTAGATGCACACTTCAGGACCCCCTACCCGAGATCCGCCGGTTTTGACACCGACATTGGTGCTTTCATTGAGAGATCCACTGTGTCATCACCATAAGGCTTGATGTCTCCTTTAATCATCTACAACGACGGGGTCCAGGGTGAGGTTTTCCTCCCCGGACAGATCTTCGTATTCGACGGCTTCGCACTGCGGGCCAACTCGCCTGGCCATCTAGAGCAGATCGATAGCTATGCCCCTAGCCATCAGGTCAGGTTTGGAAGCCTGAACTACACTGCCGACATCCGCGGAGACTTGATCCGTGACGGATTCAAGCCCATGACAGGTGCGCCCTACAGTCGTGATGAGCATGACTTAGATCTGCCATCGGACGGTGTTCAGGAGATCACACCTGCAGCTGCCCCGGCTTTAAATCCAGAGCAGACCGTGCCATCTGAGGACGGGTGGATGGACCCTGCCACGGAGGCCGCACACTCAGTAGCGATAGAGCCGAACACAGATCTCACTCCAAGGATGTCTGTGTCATCGGACCCCCGGACTCGTCTCCGGCCATAGGCTCCGAACCGCGTGCATCCGTGCCCATTGGATCTAACTGGGCACCGATCATGGAGTTTAGCTCCGTGGATATCTTTCAGCACTTGCCCTTAGGCGATGTGCTAAACTCATTAAAATCTCTCTCCTTGTCAGGAAACTCTTGGCCGAACAATGTCCGGCTTGAGTGGGAAGCGGACGACAAAGGAATTCGTTACCCACCCACCACCCACCACCCACTTAATAGCCACTGTCAACAACTTAACCGACATGCTTGATTTCGACTCCTAACACATCGACGGTATGGACGACGATGCTGGAGAAGAACAGGAACCACCGCCCACAGGGCGCTGGACAGCCACCTCATCATATGACATATATATGGTGGACACACCCAAAGAAAACAATGGCGAGGATCAAAAGGATGCAATGGAGGATAATCCTCTTGAGAAGCAACCAAAGCGCCGACGTCAGCGGCGCCACTCTAAACCCCGCCATAGAAAATACAACGATATGGGCACCAGAGACAATAGCACTCCGGACGATGCCGAAGACGAAAACAATACCACCCAACCAAGTTTTGAACAGGCCGGACGGGAGGACGGGCAAGCTAGCCCTGATGAACAGGCAATGGATGAAGACTCGGAGGATGACAATTACATGCCCCTCTCCGAAGACGAGGTGAGCCTCGGCGATGGAGAATTTATCATGCCTGAGGGTCCCGTCGAGCAGGAGCGCTTCAAGCGCCGACTTATAGCCACTACAAAGAGCCGGAAGAAAAACTAGCAACAGCTTCAAGCTGATCAAGATCTGCTCACTGACAGATGGACTGAGGTCCTGGCATTCGAGGAATATGGACTCGAGCGCCCAACCAAAAGTTACCCGAGGCGCAGGTTGTTACCTCAATTCGAGGACGAGGCACTAGAGCCTACACTACCAACGCAGGATGCGGCTGACCGACCACCTCGTGGCCAAGACAAAGCGGCATATCATCCCGAACACCAGCCCGCACCCCGTCGCCGAACAAATAAAAACACGAAGTCTCGGCGCTACACGCATGACCCGCGAGACGCATTGGAAAACAAAGAAGGACAGTCAAGATCGATCTACGGATCGCCGGGGCGCACCCCAACGCGTGACGACGACCGCCACGCCGGATATACTAAATACAAATCTGTCCTGGCTGAATACAGCAGACCAGACTCATCTGAACTGCGTCGTGATGTAGCCCGGCATAGAGGCTCCACACACCCCCTATGCTTCACTGATGAAGTAATGGAGCATGAATTCCCAGAAGGGTTTAAGCCCGTGAACATCGAACCAAACGATGGGACAACAGACCCCGCGGTATGGATCGAAGATTTCCTTCTCCACATTCACATGGCCCGCGGTGATGATCTACATGCCATCAAGTACCTCCCACTAAAACTCAAGGGACTAGCTTGGCATTATCTGAATAGTCTGTCGGCAAACTCCATTGGCAGTTGGGAGAACCTGGAAGACACATTCCTTGACAACTTCCAGGGCACTTATGTGCGACCACCGGACGCTGATGACTTAAGTCACATAACCCAACAGCCCGGAGAGTCAGCCAGGAAATTCTGGACTCGGTTCTTAACTAAAAAGAACCAAATTGTCTACTGTCCAGATGCTGAAGCCCTAGCGGCCTTTAAGCATAACATCCGTGACGAGTGGCTTGCCCAGCACCTTGTCCAAGAGAAGCCGAAATCCATGGCAGCCCTTACGACACTCATGACCCGCTTTTGTGCGGGCGAGGACAACTGGTTGGCTCGTAGCAACAGCTAATCAATAAATCATGGCACTTCAGACGCCAGAGATAGCAACGGCAAGACCCGGCGCAACAGACACAAGTGTCACAATAATAGCGACAACACCAAAGACACGGCCGTCAATGCCGGATTCAGTGGCTCTAAGTCTGGTCAACGGAAGAAGCCATTTAAAAGAAACAATCCATGCCCGTCCAGTCTGGACCGCATACTTGATCGCTCATGTCAAATCCACGGCAACCCCGATAAACCAGCCAACCACACCAACAGAGAATGTTGGGTATTTAAACAGGCCGGAAAGCTAAATGCCAAAAACAAGGAAAAGGGGTTGCATAGTGATGACGACGAGGAACCCCGACTACCAAACACAAAAGGACAGAAGAGATTTCCTCCCCAAGTAAAAACGGTAAATATGATATACACCACCCATATTACCAAGTGGGAGCGGAAGCGCGCACTAAGGGACGTCTACGCGATGGAGCCAGTCGCCCCAAAGTTCAACCCATGGTCTTCTGTCCGATCAACTTTGATCACAGGGACCATCCGACCAGTATCCGTCATGGCAGCTCAGTCGCACTGGTCCTTGACCCTATCATTGACGGATTCCATCTCACACGAGTCCTCATGGACGGTGGTAGTAGCTTGAACCTTCTCTATCAGGATACAGTGCGCAAAATGGTTATCGATCCCTCAAGGATCAAACCCACGAAAACCACCTTCAAAGGTGTCATACCAGGTGTAGAGGCTTGTTGTACATGCTCAATCACACTGGATGTGGTCTTCGGATCCCCAGACAACTTCTGAAGCGAGGAATTAATCATCGATATCGTCCCCTTCCGCAGTGGTTATCATGCACTGCTAGGACGAACCGCATTTGCTCGATTCAATGCGGTGCCGCACTATGCCTACCTCAAGCTCAAGATGCTCGGACCCCACGGTGTTAGAACAGTCAATGGAAATACAGAGCGCTCCCTCCGTACAGAGGAGCACACTACGGCCCTTGCAGCAGAAGTACAGAGCAGCCTCCTTAGGCAACCCTTCAATTCGGCAATAAAGCCGCCGGACACCATCAAGTGAGTCTGAACTACTCTGCAACAGGATCATCCAGCCTGTCCAGAGCTCACCTAGGAATTTGGCCTCTGTCCTAGTCCCAGTCAAGCGGTGAAATTTGTGTTGCGCGTACATAATTACGCACTTAAAATACCATGGGCATAGACGGAGGCATAGTTAGACTGCGGTCCATGATGCGGCTCAACCGCCCCAGGATCCGCATACCTTCACCTTTTTCTTTCTTTCAGGTCCCTCTCTTCTTGAGGCTCTTCCGATAACCTTGAAAGGATTGAGAAGAGGTGTCTAGAGGGGGGGTGATTAGACACTAAGTACCAAAAGTTGTAGTTTTTAACTTCTTTAAGTTGGAGTGGAGTTTAGGCACAAGTTTAACACTCACAATACATATCAAGCAAGCATGCAAAGAGTATATGAGCAGCGGAAAGTAAAGCATGCAACTTGCAAGAATGTAAAGGGAAGGGATTGGAGGATTCAAACGCAATTTGGAGACACGGTGATTTTTGAGCCGTGGTTCCGATAGGTGGTGCTATCGTACATCCACGTTGATGGAGACTTCAACCCACGAAGGGTAAAGGTTGCACGAGTCCACGGAGGGCTCCACCCACGAAGGGTCCGCGAAGAAGCAACCTTGTCTATCCCACCATGTACGTTGCCCACGAAGGACTTGCCTCACTAGCGGTAGATCTTCACGAAGTAGGCGATCTCCTTGACCTTACAAACTCCTTGGTTCAACTCCACAATCTTGTTGGAGGCTCCCAAGTGACACCTAGCCAATCTAGGAGACACCAGTCTCCAAGAAGTAACAAATGGTGTGTTGATGATGAACTCCTTGCTCTTATGCTTCAAATGATAGTCTCCCCAACACTCAACTCTCTCTCACAAGATTTGGATTTGGTGGAAAGAATATTTGAGTGGAAAGCGACTTGGGTTAGGCTAGAGATCAAGATTCATATGGTAGGAATGGAATATCTTGGTCTCAACACACGAGTAGGTGGTTCTCTCTCAGAAAATGGATGCTGGAAGTGTAGGTTTGTTCTGATGGCTCTCTCCACGAATGAAGAGGAGGTGGAGGGGTATATATAGCCTCCACACAAAATGTAACCGTTACACATAACTTGCCAAACTCGGTGGGACCGAATTGATAAACTCGGTCGGACCGATTCAGCAAATCTAGTGACCGTTAGGATTTTCGGTGGGACCGACATGCAACTCGGTACAACCGATGTGATTAGGGTTAGGGCATAATGTAATCTCGGTGAGACCAATTACTCAAACACGGTGAGACCGATTTTGGTAAAAAGCTAACCAGAGAGTTGGTCAGGCAAACTCGGTTTGACCGATTACACAAACTCGGTAGGACCGATTTTTGTAATAAGTTAACCAGAGAGTTTGCAATGTAATCTCGGTAGTACCGATTACTCAAACTCGGTGAGACTGATTTTGACAATGGACATACACAGATAGATTACAATCCCATCTCAGTGAGACTGAGATCCCTATCAGTGAGACCAATTTGCCTAGGGTTTGTGGCAGTGGTTAAGACATCTCAACTCGGTGGCGCCGGATAGAAAGAATCTGTGGGGCAGAGTTAGACTTTTGGTTTTAGGACATATGTGGATGTGAGAAAGTAGTTGAAGGCTTTGGAGCATATCACTAAGCACTTTGAGCAAGAAAGACATTAAGCAACACCTCATCCCCTCTTGATAGTATTGGCTTTTCCTATAGACTCAATGTGATCTTGGATCACTAAAATAGAAAATGTAGAGTCTTGAGCTTGGAGCTTGAGCCAATCATTTGTCCTTAGCGACTTGAAGGGGTTCCACATCCTTTAGTCCATGCCACTCCATTGTTGAACTTGTCTGAAACATACTAGGTAAAGGTGTTAGTCCAACAAGAGATATGTTGACATTAATTACCAAAATCACCCAGGGAGCACTTGTGCTTTCAATCTCCCCCTTTTTGGTAATTGATGACAACATACATCAAAGCTCTAGATAAAGATATAGAGAATAGCAAGTAAAGCTTTGGAAAGACATGTAACAAGCATGGGCTCCCCCTACATGTATGCAATCATGTGAGTATGGAATATAGAAGCATGTGAGAGCATAACAATGACAGAGTAAGCAATGTGTTACATGTATCTTGGCTATATGCATCAGAGCAAAAGATGTGAATATGGGAAATGTACCTTCATGCTCATGAGTCCTTCTTGCAAACAATATGTTCATCAGCAAGAATTCCTCATACACATGATTCTGATGCATATACTTACCTTGTGGTCTTGAGTTGGCTTAGGATGGAATGAACCTGTGAAAATAGGGTTAGATAACATAGATACACTTGCTGGCCAGAGCAAACAAAAGAAACCACAAGAGTACCAAGACTGGGATGGCATGTTAAGAGTGAGTACTAAGTACCACATTGAATATCGACATGTCCCCAAAGGTAAAGATGTGCAATGAATTTAAAGAATTTTTTCCCTCAGATGTCTTGCTCCCCCTGAATCTAGCATGGGATACTGGGAGAAGATAGGGAACAGAAAATCAGAGCAAAATGCAGAAACAGAGCTCAAAGAAACAAATAAATAGAGCTAATGCAAATAAGCACATATGAACATGTCTTTCCCCTCAAGAAGACCTGTGGCATCTCTCCTCTTGAACACCAAGCATCTGGGATCGTTGAAGATTACTCTCTTGTTGAGTATTCTCTCCCCCTGGAGATATCTCTCTCCCCCTGTTGAAGTGATAAGCTTTGATGTGATCTCTCTCCCCCTTTGACATCAATTTCCAAGAAGGGTCTTCTAGAATTTTTCGTGAATGGGTTTGGTCCTTGAGTCACAACACAAAGCACTGATAAAAATGTGATGCTTGTAGAGGACAAGATTCATTGAGTGGAGCTGGATCAAAAGAGTGCAGGAATAAGTGGCAAAATGTTTTTCCTGTTGTGAAATCTATGGCACCGAGTTGGATGCTTCGGTTGCACCGAATGATTTTGGTTAGACCGAAAACAAGAAACCGGTGTGACCGAGTTCATGATAGAGAAAACACTTGTCACCTCAGCTCACTAGACGAGTAAGATCTCACAAGGATTTGCAAGGAATTGGATGCAGGAAATGCAGAACAAATAGAAAAGAAAAGAAATCTAGATAAAGTTTTTTTTTGAAAGGGGAAACAAATATGCATGAGACAAATGCAAGAGCACACAAAAGAACACGAGAGAACTTCATCTAGAATTGGTCGGCGACAAAGTCACCTATGTTAGAGTATATTGACTTAGGAGTCAAGTGAGATCACTTGATCATAGGTCATACTCATCGTTGAAGCTCAGAATGGGGTTACCATTTTTCGTTTAAGCAACTTGATGTATTCACAACTTGTCGAGTTGCTTTGACTCATGTCTTGGAGCAAAGCTTCTCTAAGATGGAATAACATACCTTGGGTGGTGGTGTTGATCGTGATCATGTTGTTGAACTTGTGTGGGTTGCTCAAGGTTGATGTAGCTCATCAAGAGTTGGGAGCAACACTTGGAATTTGAGTTCATCTACCTACATGGGTTAGTCTTTGCAAGAAAGAGGACTTGTGTATCCAAAATGACAATCATGAAGCTTAACATAGAATTTGTCAAAGGATATGTTTGAATGGTTTCGTGCTTCCTTGTCTTCAACCACCATTGTGTAGAGACTTGGTGATGTAGAGATTGCTCAAGATGTGAGTGAGTTGCAATCTCATAGAATTAGATTCATCAAAGTACCTACATGGGTTAGATAACATGCAAGGTGAAAATATATCCAAGACATAAGATTTTCATAATAAGAGAAATATCACGGATTAGTCATAAGCTCATGTCTTGCATGTATCCGATGGAGTTCCTACTCCAAGTTTGAAGCATCAATGATGTTCAATTCACCTCTTAACCTGCAAAACACTCTCTCATCATGTGGTTTAGTGAATATATCCGCTAATTGCTTTTCAGTGCGAACATGCTTAAGATTAATGTCACCCTTAGCAACATGATCTCGAATGAAATGATTACAGACTTCAATATGCTTAGTTCGAGAGTGTTGCACGGGATTATGAGCAATATTTATAGCACTTTCATTGTCACAAAGTAATGGAACATGTTTCACATATATCCCATAATCTTTAAGAGTTTGGGTCATCCAAAGTAATTGAGCACAACATGAACCAGCGGCAATATATTCCGCTTTGGCGGTGGACAAGGATACTGAGTTTTGTTTCTTGGAAGACCAAGACACAAGAGATCTACCAAGAAATTGACAAGTACCCGAAGTGGACTTTCTATCAACCTTGTCACCGGCATAGTCCGAGTCGGAGTAGCCAACAAGATCGAAAGATGCCCTCTTAGGACACCAAATACCAAAATTTGGCGTATGGATTAAGTATCTCACTATCCTTTTCACGGCCTTAAGATGACATTCTTTAGGAGCAGCTTGATATCGTGCACACATGCACACACTTAGCATGATATCAGGACGTGAAGCACATAGATATAACAATGAACCAATCATAGAGCGATAAACCTTTTGATCAACCCGTTCACCATCTTTGGTTAAATCAAAATGTCCACTAGTAGGCATGGGTGTAGTCATACCTTTGCATTCTTGCATATTGAACTTCTTGAATAAGTCCTTGGTGTACTTCGTTTGAGAGACAAAGGTACCTTCCTTAGTTTTCTTGATTTGCAAACCAAGAAAGAATTTGAGTTCACTCATCATAGACATCTCAAACTTCTCCGACATTAGCTTTCCAAACTTTTCACTAAAATGAGGGTTAGTAGAACCAAATATAATATCATCAACATAGATTTGGCACACAAATAGTTCTCCATTAACCCTTTTAGTAAAAAGAGTAGAATCTATTTTTCCAATTTCAAAGCCTTTTTCAATA
Source organism: Triticum aestivum (assembly GCF_018294505.1). NCBI lineage: Eukaryota > Viridiplantae > Streptophyta > Magnoliopsida > Poales > Poaceae > Triticum > Triticum aestivum. Next base: position 403,610,754 of record NC_057801.1, on the reverse strand, counting down.
AGGAACTTGGTCAAGCATTTATACCACGCTCTAGGAGCTTGTTTAAGACCATAAAGAGCTTTGTGATGTTTGTAAACATGATCAGGTTTCTTAGGATTAACAAAGCCGGGAGGTTATTTAACATAAACTTCCTCCTCTATTTCACCATTTATAAAAGCACTTTTAATGTCTATTTGGTACAAGGTGATATCATGGTGATTAGCATAGGCAAGTAAGATGAGAATGGACTCAAGTCTAGCAACGGGAGCATAAGTCTCGCCATAGTCCATACCTTCGACTTGTGTGTAGCCTTGGGCGATGAGACGTGCTTTGTTGTGAACTACTTGTCCATCTTCATCTTGCTTGTTGCGAAACACCCATTTGGTACCGATGATGTTGTAGTTGTTGTCGGGCTTCTCAACCAATGTCCAAACTTGATTTCTCTCAAAGTTGTGCAGCTCTTCATGCATGGCATTTATCCAATCCGGATCTTCCAAAGCTTCTTCAAACTTCATAGGTTCAATGCTAGAGATGAATGAATAGTGTTCACAAAAGTTAGCTAAACGAATTTTAGAGCGAGTGATTCTCCCGGTTTGGATATCATTGTAGATTTGCTCGACGGGATGATCTTTAGCAATTCTTGCTCGAACTCGTGAAAGCTTTTGCTTGGGTCTTGGTTGAACATCTTCTTCATCTTGTTCTTCTTCTTGGCCTTCTTCATTGTTGGCGTTGTCGTTCTCTTGTCGTGGTGGAGAAGGAGGTTGTTAATGTTCATCTTGATGTACTTCCTTGTTTTCTTCATCTTGGTGTGTCCTACTTGTGGATGCTTCCATATCAACTCTTGGTTTACCTTGTCATGAGGTAGAAGCTTCCACTTGGACGGACGAGGTACTCTCCTTCACCTCCGTTGGACGAATCTGGCCAATAGACAAGTCTTGGATTGCTTCTGAGGGATCTTTGTCTCCTACATCAATTGGTAATTGCTCTACTTGCGAGCCATTAGATTCATCAAACTTCACATCTACCGTTTCTTCAACCTTTCAGGTGAAATTGTTGTAGACATGGTATGTGTGAGAGTTTGAGCCATAACCAAGTACGAAACCTTCATGAGACTTAGGAGCAAATTTAGAACGATGATGCTTATCAAGAATGTAGCACTTTGAGTCGAATACTCGAAAGTATCCAACTTGGGGTTTGTTACCGGTGAGAAGCTCGTATGCCGTCTTGCCGAGTAGCTTGTGAAGATACAAGCAATTTGTTGCATGACAAGCTGTCTCAACTGCTTCCGCCCAAAAGTGCTTCGGCGTCTTGTACTCATCAAGCATCGTTCTCACCATTTCGATGAGCGTCTAGTTCTTCCTCTCAACAACTCCATTTTGTTGAGGTGTGTACGTAGCCGAGAACTCATGTGAAATCCCTTCTTTGTCAAGAAGGGTGTCCACATTTGCGTTCTTGAACTCCGTTCCGTTGTCGCAGCGAACCTTCTTGATCTTTACTTCAAATTGATTTTGGGCCTTCCTAGTGAAGTTTTTGAAGATCTTTTGAACCTGCGATTTATCATCGAGAAAGAACACCCACGTAAATCTTGAAAAATCATCAACTATAACTAGGCCAAAATAATTTTCACCGAGACTTTTGTAGGCGTTGGGACCAAAAAGATCCATATGAAGTAGCTCGAGTGGCCTCCTTGTGGTCATGATGTTCTTCACGGGATGCCTTCCTCCAACTTGTTTACCTTCCTGACAAGCGCTGCAAAAGTCTATCCTTGTCAAATATGACATCGTTAACTCCAAGGATATGATTTCCTTTAATAAGCTTGTCAAGGTTTCGCATACCAACATGACCTAATCGTCTATGCCATAACCAACCTTTGGAGGATTTAGCAATAAAGCAAGTTCTAGGTTGAGCCTTTTTAGTGAAATCAACAATGTATAGATCAGCTCTACGTACACCGGTAAAGACCATTTTATGATTATCTCTATGAAACACCTGGCAATCTACTTCAGTAAATAGGACATTGAAACCGAAATCAGCAAGTCTAGATACTGAAAGTAAGTTGTAGCCAAGAGATTAAACGAGCATGACATTTTGTATGGAGCTATCATGTGATATGGCCACCTTACTGAGGCCAACCACCTTACCCTTTGAGTTGTCACCGAAAGTGACGTACTTTCGAGGACCATCGTTTTTGGCAAGCTCACGAAACATGTCTTTATCTCCGGTCATGTGATCAGTACATCCACTATCAAGAACCCATTCCTTTCCTCCTGCCATATATCCCCAAAGATTTTCCATAAGACCAAAGTGTCTCATTGCATCATCAAGATCGAAGTCACTATCATCATCCTCATCATAGTATCCATGTTCAACATCGTCATGTGGTGGATCAAATCCTAGAGAGGGTAATTCATTAGAGTGACTTTGACAATGATCTTGTTTATGAATTTTTATAGCTTCAGAAATAATATCACTAATCATTCCAACATCTCCTTTGACACGCATAAGGTTTGTAAGCTCAAATAGACAATCACCAAACATAGGATCAGTGGAATTCATCTTACTCAAGGCGATAGACTTATGAAGAATTTCATCTAGATTTTCAAGGAATAATTTGGAAAACGTTCCTCAAGAAATTTCCATATGGTGTAGGCACACTTAAGAGTTGGCAAACTTCCAATCAAGTTTCTAGGCAAGCCTCTAATGATAAGTTCAACAGTTCTAAGATTACGAATAATGTCAATTGACTCATCAAGGGTAGGATGCATAGGATCAAATTGAGGTGCACAAGGGCTAGCAATGTACTTGTTCAAATGATATTGACTGAAAATCACAAGCATCTCATTTTTCCACTCATGAAAGCATTCTCCATCAAGTATAGGCACTCTATGTCTAAGACTCCCAATTGTAGACTCATCCATCTTCCTCCAATGGTGCTTAAACCAAAGCAATGGAGACCAAAGCTCCGATACCAATTGAAAGGATCGAGAAGAGGTGTCTAGAGGGGGGTGATTAGACACTAAGTACCAAAAGTTGCAGTTTTTAACTTCTTTAAGTTGGAGTGGAGTTTAGGCACAAGTTTAACACTCACAATACATATCAAGCAAGCATGCAAAGTGTATATGAGCAGCGGAAAGTAAAGCATGCAACTTGCAAGAATGTAAAGGGAAGGGATTGGAGGATTCAAACGCAATTTGGAGACATGGTGATTTTTGAGCCGTGGTTCCGATAGGTGGTGCTATCGTACATCCACGTTGATGGAGACTTCAACCCACAAAGGGTAACAGTTGCGCGAGTCCACGGAGGGCTCTACCCACGAAGGGTCCACGAAGAAGAAATCTTGTCTATCCCACCATGGCCGTCACCCACGAAGGACTTGCCTCACTAGCGGTAGATCTTCACGAAGTAGGCGATCTCCTTGCCCTTACAAACTCCTTGGTTCAACTCCACAATCTTGTTGAAGGCTCCCAGGTGACACCTAGCCAATCTAGGCACTCTCCAGGAAGTAATGAATGGTGTGTTGATGATGAACTCCTTGATCTTGTGCTTCAAATGATAGTATCCCCAACACTCAACTCTCTCTCACAGGATTTAGATTTGGTGGAAAGAAGATTTGAGTGGAAAGCAACTTGGGGAAGGCTAGAGATCAAGATTCATATGGTAGGAATGGAATATCTTGGTCTCAACACACGAGTAGGTGGTTCTCTCTCAGAAAATGGATGCTATAAGTGTAGGTTTGTTCTGATGGCTCTCTCCACGAATGAAGAGGAGGTGGAGGGGTATATATAGCCTCCACACAAAATCTAACCATTACACATAACTTGCCAAACTCGATGGCACCGAATTGATAAACTCGGTCGAACCGATTCAGCAAATCCAGTGACCGTTAGGATTTTCGGTGGGACCGACATGCAACTCGGTAGGACCGATGTGATTAGGGTTAGGGCATAACGTAATCTCGGTGAGACCGATTACTCAAACTCGGTGAGACCGATTTTGGTAAAAAGCTAACGAGAGAGTTGGTCAGGCAAACTCGGTTTGACCGATTACACAAACTCAGTAGGACCGATTTTGGTAATAAGTTAACCAGAGAGTTTGCAATGTAATCTCGGTAGTACCGATTACTCAAACTCGGTGAGACCGATTTTGACAATGGACATACACAGAGAGATTACAATCCCATCTCAGTGAGACTGAGATCCCTATCAGTGAGACCAATTTGCCTAGGGTTTGTGGCAGTGGTTAAGACATCTCAACTCGGTGGCGCCGGATAGAAAGAATCTGTGGGGCAGAGTTAGGCTTTTGGTTTTAGGACATATGTGGATGTGAGAAAGTAGTTGAAGGCTTTGGAGCATATCACTAAGCACTTTGAGCAAGAATGCCATTAAGCAACACCTCATCCCCTCTTGATAGTACTGGCTTTTCCTATAGACTCAATGTGATCTTGGATCACTAAAATAGAAAATGTAGAGTCTTGAGCTTGGAGCTTGAGCCAATCCTTTGTCCTTAGCGACTTGAAGGGGTTCCACATCCTTTAGTCCATGCCACTCAATTGTTGAACTTGTCTGAAACATACTAGGTAAAGGTGTTAGTCCAACAAGATATATGTTGACATTAATTACCAAAATCACCCAGGGAGCACTTGTGCTTTTAAACCTGATTATCGGACCCATCACGGGACGGAAACACCAAGGAGGCAAGGAGCTTTAACGTACAAGGGAATCCCCAGGTGGCCTCTGATAATGATCGATATACCTGTTTTGCATACCCACACGCAACTCGCTCTTGGTTAGGGCATGTCAAATAGTCCTATTTGGTTACCACACTACTTGTATACATACGCCTTGATGTATCACTCAAATAACAATGGAAAATAATTTACAGCGTCAGCCTATTACTTCATTTCTTTTTTCCTTGATTGTTTATTTATTACAAATTGCACCCGTACATTCTGGTACATTCAGTTCGCCAGGTGCTTCAGTGTACTCCCTAACACGGCAAGAAAGTCCGAACACTTTCGACAGTGCGGCACCCCGAACTTATAGCATTATATGCATCAGCTCCGAATCATGTCTTGGGTCAATAGTTGGGTTGCCCGGCTCCTGTGCTTGCTACCCCAGGTTCCGCTATATCGGCTAGGGTAGTAAAGGGAGAACTATTGCGATTGTGTCCCGGTTCTTCCGGACGAGCACCTCAGTAGAGAAAGCCGAAAACTGACTGCCATGATGCAGCGAGAGCTGGTCGCTGTTCGAGAGGTTTCAAATCCTTAAAGATTTTTTTCTGCTTCATGCAAGGAATCGGTCTTAGTCTGATTTAGGCATGTATAGCGCCCCAAGTTCGGCCTTCCGAATACCAGGGGCTACGCCAAAATTTAAAATTATAGAACTTCTATGGCTAAGTGAGGGTGATAAAGTTGTATAGTCTGATTGCCTTTTTTGTTGCACTAAACACCTCCTTAAAGGACCAAAAATTTGGATAAAGAGTGTTTAGATTTATCCCGAACACCCATGTACTAGTTACAGGGGGACAGAAGCCGATGACTGGCCAACTCTCAGATTTTGTAAACGGCCGCATAGGAGGTAAAATTTTAAATCAACAAGCATTATATTGCGCAAATGAACTTGTTTCATATTACATGATAAAATGAGTGCATTAATTCAAAGATTACATCCTTAGTACATTGCTCCGCGACAAGGCGGGAGCCCTTCAGCACACTGTCATAATAATTTTCGGGCCGGTGGTGCTCCTTGCCCTTCGGTGGCTCCTCGGTCATCAGCTTTTCGGCATCCATCTTCGCCCAGTGCACTTTTGCACGGGTGAAGGCCATTCGCGCACCTTCAATGCAAACTGACCGCTTTATGACTTCAAGTCATGGGCAGGCACTCACAAGCCGCTTCACGAGACCGAAGTAGCTGCTGGGCATAGGCTCGGAGGCCACAGCCGGACTATGAGGTCCTTCATGGCCAGTTCGGCTGCCTTGTGTAGCTCGACCAGTTGCTTCAGCTGGTCTCTCAAGGGCATCGAATGTTCTATCCCAAGATACTGAGACCTGAACAACTTCTCCGTTGAGCTCCCTTCTTCGGCTCGGTAGAACTCTGCGGCATCAGATATGCTGCACGGCAGATCTGCGAACGCTCCTGGAGAACTCCAAATTCGGGTAAGTAAAAAGAAGGTCTCCTTCACATGCTTGCTTTGCATAACGAATGCCCTACCCGCCGCAATCTTCTTGGCCGCCTGGATCTCCTGGAGGGCTGATGACCCGCAAGTATACGGGATAGTTGTAGCCTCTTTTGATAAGTAAGAGTGTCAAACCCAATGAGGAGCTAAAGGTAGAACAAATACTCTCTCAAGTCCTATCTACCACTGATACGACTCTACGCACGCTTGACGTTCGCTTTACCTAGAACAAGTATGAAACTAGAAGTACTTTGTAGGTGTTGTTGGATAGGTTTGCAAGAAAGTAAAGAACACGTAAATAAAAAGTAGGGGCTGTTTAGATAAAGATGCAATAAAGTAAATATAGCGAGTGTGGAAAAGTGGTGGTAGGAGTTGCGGAATTGTCCCTAAGCAATTGACTGCTTTACTAGACCGATAGCAAGTTTTATGTGGGAGAGGCCACTACTAGCATGTCATCCCTGACTTGGAATTCTATGCATTTATGATTGGAACTATTAGCAAGCATCCACAACTACTAACGTTTATTAAGGTAAAACCCAACCATAGCATTAAGATATATTTGTCCCCCTTCAATCCCGAGAATGTTGAGGGAGGCTGAGAGGGATGCGGGCTTGTGCATGCACAAGAGAAAGTTAGCGCTAGCTACAAAGATAAGAGGGTTGTGTGGGTGTAAAAGACGAATAGAGATCATATATACTTCATTATAAAAAGCGAATTCAGATATTTGAAGAATTTATCATAGTGTTTTAAACCAACGCATGTGTGAATATATATAACAGGGATACACATGGTGTGGTTATGGACATGTTATACTACATTTAATATATTTTATCTCTACTCTTATAAAAAACGGATTTGTTGATGATGGTGTGCCTGCCATTCTGCATTATAGGCCGTCCGATTTATATCTGGCAGATAGCAAGGAAACTATGATGGTTGAAGTTGGCAACAATCATGATTGTAGATTCTTATTGAAATAGAGAAACGAATTCAAATTTAGTTCGAATTGCAGCGGTAGCATAGACATTTGGAATGCACCAAAATGTTGGTATGAGTAGGTTACATGCATTATACAGCAAGCGAAAAAATTTAATCGGACATAACATGGATTCATACTCCCTCCTTCCATCTATATAGGGCGTAATGAGATTTTTAAGACCGCCTTTGACTATTGACAAGATTAATAGTACATGACATGCACAATGTGAAAATTATATCATTGAAAGAACCTTTCACAGACGAATTTAACGGTGTGCTTTGTGTAAGTTGCATGTCATATATCATTGCTCTAATATTTGGTCAAAGTTAGCATCGAAAAACACATTGGGCCCTATATAGATGGAAGGAGACTCTCTTTGTGTGGTGTGAATAGTTTTATTTTTTTCTTTTTCTTTTTGGTTGAGAGAAGTGCGAATTGATTTGGTACGTACAAGTACAATATTATTACATGTTAGGCTTGTCCCCAAAATTCAACCCGCGTCTTGTTATATCCCGAAAATTCAGATATCGTGCTCCCAAAACTGGCGCCTTCACAACCCGCACCTTGCTATCCCGAAATTACAACGCGCGCGAAAACTCCCTCCACCTGCCAAATCCCGACACGCGAAATCCCCCTTCTAACCCTGAGCCGAAAGGGCTGCTAGTTCAAATCGGTGGGGGGGTATACTTTTGTAACACACCCTACATTTTGGACAAGCGCGTCCCTAAGTAATGCTTCACCCCTCCCATCGCCCCCTTTTTGCCATTCGAAATCCCAGGACGCCATAACCTCTTCGCTCCAGCCGTGAAACCCCACCCTCCTCCATCCGCCATGTCACCGCTACCCAGCCGGAGCCTCTTCCCCGACGATGCCGTCCACCGCAACAGCTCGACGTCCCTCGTCCACCTCCCCAGATGAGGATCCGTCATCCATCTTGCCGTCCCGCCAGTTCAGTCGCCCCGTCCTTCACCTCTAAGGAGCTGCTTCGACGATCACCTCGTCTATCGCAGCTGCTCCATCCCCACAGCACCGCCTTAACCTGCTCCACCGGAACCACAACATCCTCACCGACTCCTCGGACGAATCCGAGGCCTACTCGGCGCCACCAAAGAGGTTGTACACTCATCGCATCGCACCTTCTCCTTAACTGGACCTCCCGGCGCTGACGGTGCTCCATCCCGCACCCCCATGGAGCGACTACCTTGAAGCCGGCGCCGTGAGCGACATCTCCACGGTGGCTCTCCCCCAGTGCGAGGCCCCTTCGGCACCGGCGTCCATACCAACCGGATCTGCTGCTGCTCCGGCTCTCGCTCACCAAGCTGCTGCTGCTGCTCTCCCCCTCGCTCGTGCTGCTGCTTTGCTCCGATTAAGCCACACTTCAATCGACTGAATCAACTTTTGGGTCAGTCGATTTTCAGGGGTGGGGTGGGGGGGGGCTCGCCGGAGTTAAGCAAGAACCACCTGCAGCAGGGAGGGGGCTCACCGGAGAGGTACCCCACTATCTATCTTAGGGTTCAGGCTGGGGGCGGGGGCCTAGAGGGCTGGCCAGGGTGGCGGTGGGGAGTTGTTTCGGGGCGGCAAGGCGGCGCTGGGGCCGGCGGTTCGGCCAGTGGTGGCTGGCAGCTCCGGGGGGTGCAGGTTGAAGATGAACTGCAGGCCCTCCCTAAACTACATGTCAAGTGCCTCTCTGCTACCATTGCGTTCAGTTTCAACAGTAGCATTCAGATTCCACAGTAAATTTCAGTTTCGACATTTAAGTTTAGAGTCAACAGGTTTTACCTCATTGTTGTAGTTAGGTGGTTTTGGTGATGTTAATTTTACATCCATTTTACATCATCTATTGGAGATGCTATTAGAATCCCACTTGAGATTGACGATGTCTGTCTTGTGCTGCTTCAGCCTTGACGTCTTACGGCTCACTGGAGCTGCACCAACGACAGAACGATCCATCACAACAGAGCAGTTCCCTGGACGCCGTCTACAGATTCCTCAGATCTTCCTCCACACCTCCGACAGCCACCTCTGCCTCAACTGCTTCAGCGACCAACCCAATGATGCTGAGGTCGACACGGCTACGACAAAGAGGTTGTACACTTGTTGCATCACTTATTACTATACATTCACGTCGATCCATTAGGGCTATTTTGGTTCAACGGAAAAACATCGATCCACTGGTTGTTACCATCACTCTAAATTTTTGCATGCTCTCCTTACATAGTCTCACCATATTTTTTCGTATGCATGTCAGATATTGTACACAGTCATGCTGAACATGTAGAGAAAAAGAGAAGAGTTTTGCGCAGCAATATAATGTCATGCAAACATCGCTCCATGGTGGGTTCAATGGCAAACCCTCCCCACCCATCTCTAGATTGTAATCCAGAGGAAGATATCTGTTCTGAGGCGGATTCAGACACCGCTGACCACTCCTATTTACCCCCAAGGTGTTTGCTCTACCTTGGCATGATGATGTTAGTCATATCATGCATATGTTGCCTTGCAGTGCCTACTTTTGACATCATATATGTCATCTGCTTACTTTAGACATGTTCTGTAATGCCACCTGTTTAGTTTCTATATCATATATGGGAATTATGCAGTCTCCTGTCTTTCAGCCAGCCATAATATATGTGAAATGTGCAATGCCATCCTGTTTAACCAGGCATCATATATTTGAATGATATCTTGCCCATCCTTTTCTTCATTACATTTCCAGACAATGTTTGTACATTAAACTACTCTTCCTGTGAATCAGCCATTTGGGTGGGAGATGGAAAAATCTGGAGTGAAAACAAGGCCTTCAGAGAAGACAGTGCTACCTGTCGAAGCATATCTCTTGTTGGGTCCCGATAGCTCCTTAGAGATGGATTCAGAGACATATGACCAGTCCTATTCCCCCACTGAGGTGTATGCTCTAACTTGGCACGGTTATACTACTCATATCATGCATACGGTGTCTTGCATTGCATAGTTTAAACATCATATACACAATATTCAACACCATGTTCTTAGTTCAGACATCATATCGAATGCCCTCTGTTTAGCATATAAATCACATATGTGAATTAAATGATGCGATCTTGATTACTTAGATAACATGTAGGTGAATTATGTTATGCGATCATGTTTAGTTATTCATCATATCTTTGAATTATGTTATGCTATGCTATCTAGTTTAGATAGACATCATATATATGAAATTATGTCATGCTATCCGTTTAAGTTAAACAATATACATTTCAACTATTTCATGCCCTGTTTTTTCCACACTATCTATTGCATTTGTCTCTCATACAATGTATGTACATTCAACTATGTTTCCTGTTTATCAGCCATTTGAATTGGAGCGGGTGATGCTAGTATCTAGCGGACTAAAAACACAGTCTTCAAATAAAACAATGCTACCTCTTGGTCGAGATAGCACCCCGGTTGTACATGCACAAGAACCATCCCTACCACACATAACCCAAACTCTCCCAGATTGTACCCCTACTGCGATGGACAGAGAACCAACTTCACCCAATCTAACCCCAACCCCAGCCGATATTAACCGAGTTCCTGTTGACACAACACCATCTCCACCACAGAGCTCCCAAAAAAGAGCAGTTAGTAAGGCAGCTCCAGTGCCCAAAGGGCCAGTACTATCACGGCGAACCCCAACTCCACGAGTTAGTACGCCTATTCCTGTGGAGGAAGCACAACCAGCTAGTCATAGTTTAGCATCTATCGCATTTGATGTTGTTAAATCGTATGTGCGTGTCTTCCCATCTTGGAAATATTATACTGAAGATGAAGGAAAATGCCAGTTGCAGGTGTTTGTCCAGGAGTTATGTGTAAGTAATGTTATTCATGGCAATTACTTTGCTTCGTCCCATACATCCTACCTCCATGATGGTTATAATACAGCAAATTTTCCCATTTTTCTCTATAGAGAAGGACCGATTTGGAAACTCAGGATGAGGTAACCTGTTCTAATACCTCTGCTATCTTCAAGAATCCTTGGTGGCAGTATCGGAATTACCTGAAGAAAACGTACTTCATTGGCAAAGAAACTCATCAAATTCCCTTACGTTCTCCTGAGACACATTTACTGGACGATGACTGAGAACGCCTTGTTCTGTACTGGTCCCGAGCCAAGAATGTGGTAAGGTCTATGAGCTCATTTTCTATTTTTAAGTATTATATTCTTGCGTCTTACTATACTCTGTTCATGTAGAACAAGTGCCTAAACCTGAAGAACAACTGTTCTGATTTAAGATTCCATTGCTATCATAGTTCAAATAAGCGCTAGGCGTTAATTGTGCGTTTTGCCACCGCCTTGCGCTTTACTGACCAAAGCACATGCTTATGCGCTATTATGCACAGATTAAGCGTAGTTATGCGCAATGCGTTTTGCCAACGCCTAGAGCCTAGGCGCGCTTAAGCGCTCGATTAGGCACGCCTTTTTAACTATGATTGCTTTGCTCTTGTATCACTGTATTTACTCATACAAACTTATTTTTAAATTGAAGAATCCAATCGAAACTCCAATGGCACAGCAGGTATGTTCACGCATGTTTCTTTAACAGGTTTGCTCTTATCAATAGCTTTGTTGATTTCAATTTTAATTGTGTATACAGTTGACTTTCATATCATGCACATTACTAGCATCACAACAGAGCCAATACTGTTGTTGTACATGTAGACCCGTGGTACCCATCTGAAATCTTGTTGTGTAGTTTCACACGCTTTGTATTCTTTCACTGCTGCATTGTCTTGAACTGATATGATTTGAACCGTGTCTCTATTTTGATTTGGCAAGACAATGCAATGACCATAGGACATAGATATATGTTTGTTTGATGCTTTTATTATGTACTAGTACTTGGCAATCGAAGACTTGGTAGTTTAATCCTGTCCACCTTACTAATGAACTGGTTCACCGAAATGAGTTTCATATACTAGTACATGCCAAACTTGTTATGTGTCTGCTTGTTTCTTCTTTTAGAATGCTGACAGAATATTGGGGAAGAGTGCCTTATTAAGCAATGGTAAAGGAAGTAATGCAGATAAGGTTCAGGATAGTGACACATCCTTGTTGGTCTCCAACAAAGGTGATAAAACAGCTAAGGAAGACTATCTTGAAGACAACGAGACAACCCCAAAGTCCTGTCTTGGTTTAGTGTTCGAGTTACTGGCCACTACCGCTTGCACAAGCTATTCAAACTCACTGTCTGAATCAGTTTGGTTTCTTGATTCTCAACTACAAGCTGAAAGACATCGATCAGTTGTGCTGCGACAAGAAGTGGAAGGACTGCGGAAGTCCCTGGAGCATTCAGATGCATACTTTCTGGTGCAACATCAAGCGTTGGAGGATTTTAGCGCCAAACAGGACAAAGCTAATAAGCTTGCTAAGCTTATTACCAGCATGGTGGATACCCAGGATAACGTTTCTTGAGCTCTTCTGAAGTTGTTTCAGTTATGCTCTTGTTTTGCTGCCGCGTTTATTTGCACTGGTGGCCAATTTTGACGGCCAGTGTATGTAATGTGCTGCTTTGTTTCCTATATTTGCACTGGTGGCAAACTTTGATGCCCAGTGGATGTAATATGTGTAATAGTGGTAATAGGCTAGTGTTAATTGCTTGCTTATTTATTTCCTTATTGTCTTGTTTAGTTGTTTGCTTGTAGTCACTGCAGTTCTTTTTCTGTGTTTTTCTAGTGGCCACAATAGCCTATTTTTGGTAACTAGGCCAAAATAATCATGGCAACACACGGACTGTTGTAACCATGGGCCTCCTGCAGGCCGTATGATCCATGGGCCTTCTTCCTGCCATAGGATCCATTGGCCTTCTATACAGGCCGTAGGATCCATTGGCCTTCTATACGGGCCTTAGGATTCATGGGCCTTCTATGGGCCATAGGGTCCATGGGCCTTCTATGGGCCGTACAATCCATGGGCCTTCTACAGGCCGTACTATCCATGGGCCTCATACGGGCCGTAGGATCCATGGGCTTTCTACGGGGCGTATCATCATTTCGCCAATCATGGGTCATACTATTCGTGGACCATAACGGGCTATTAATAGGTCGTATTTGATAACTCTATGAAAACATCCCAACGGGTTTTTTTACATGAAAACGGCCCAACATATTAACGTTCCGCAAACGGGCCGACTGTAACGACGGGCTGAATTTGGCCCACAAGCAGAAAATGACAGTAACGGGCCGTATGTAACCGAATGTTGCAAATGAGCCCAAAAATTAATAGGCCTTGAGAAGGCCAAAAGATAACTTGGGCTGGAAGCGACCCAATGGAATAACGGGCCGTTAATGGGTATAAAGTGATACACTGTTCATTACGGGCCAGTTTCACCACGGGCTGTTAATGGGCCAAGAATTACAAAGGGCCTCATATGGGCCGAAAGAAGTCATGGGCCACACATGGGCCGGAAGTTAAAATGGGCTGGAACCATATTGGACGACCCAGATGACGCTACTGGGCCTAATATGGAGAGGTCGTAACGGGCCCTGGGTTAGCAGGCTGTAAATGGGCTATATGCGAACAAGCCATTAACAGGCTTTCCGTGGGCCAGCCCGCCACCTTTTGACCAAGTCAAGCTGGCTGGCCTTTTCACAGGAATGGGCCTCTGTTGGGCCGTGCCACCTGTCACCGTATCATAGGCGCCTTTGGTCCAATGAGTGGATGACATATGTCCCAACTGTGAGCCGACACGTGTTTCCTCCAGCCAATGATGATTTTACACGTGGAAAATCCCCATTGGTCGGGGCTGTTAAAGGCTTATCGGATCCAAAACCGGACCCGATAGCTTAACGGTGTTTCGTTACGGTGGATGCCACGTGTCGGTCACCCTTGACGAAAGCACTTCTGTGACGCGTGATTTATCGTCATGGAAGTGGACACTTCCGTGATGATAATTTTGGTAATGTCATGGAACACTTCTACGACAGCACATGTATGACTATCTTGATTCTGTCATAAAATCGTCATGGATGTACATGCATGACAAAAAACGCGACCTATTGTGACAAACACGTATCATCACGGAAGTGTGTTGTTTTTGTATTGTTTGGCCTCTTTGTTTTTCTATTCGGGCTTCTTTGGCCTCTTTTATTTTTCATAAAGTCCGGAGTCTCATCCTGACTTATTGGCGAATCATAGTCTCCATCATCCTTTCCTCACTGGGGCAATGCTCTAATAATGATGATCATCACACTTTTATTTACTTACAACTCAATATTACAACTCGATACTTGGAACAAGATATGACTCTATATGAATGCCTCCGGCGGTATACCGGGATGTGCAATGATCTAGCATAGCAATGATATCAAAAAATGGACAAGCCATGAAAACATCATGCTAGCTATCTTACGATCATGCAAAGCAATATGACAATGAATGCTCAAGTCATGTATATGATGATGATGGAAGTTGCATGGCAATATATCTCGGAGTGGCTATGGAAATGCCATGATAGGTAGGTATGGTGGCTGTTTTGAGAAAGATATAAGGAGGCTTATGTGTGATAGAGCGTTTCATATCACGGGGTTTGGATGCACCGGCGAAGTTTGCACCAACTCTCGAGGTGAGAAAGGGCAATGCACGGTACCGAAGAGGCTAGCAATGATGGAAGGGTGAGAGTGCGTATAATCCATGGACTCAATATTAGTCATAAAGAACTCACATACTTATTGCAAAAATCTATTAGTCATCAAAACAAAGTACTACACGCATGCTCCTAGGGGGATAGATTTGTAGGAGAAGACCATCGCTCGTCCCCGACCGCCACTCATAAGGAAGATAATCAATAAATAAAATTGTGCTCCAACTTCATCACAAAGAGGTTCACCATACATGCATGCTACGGGAATCACAAACCTCAACACAAGTATTTATACTAATCCACAGTCGCCCACTAGCATGACTCTAATATCACCACCTTTATATCGCAAAACTATTGCAAGGAATCAAACATATCATATTCAGCGATCTACAAGTTTATGTAGGATTTTATGACTAACCATATGAATGACCAATTCTTGTCATCTCTCTAAGTAGATATAAGTGAAGCAAGGGAGTTTAATTCTTTCTACAAAAGATATGCCGTCGCTCTAACAAATATAAGTGAATCAAAAGAGCATTCTACAAAGGGCGGTTTTCTATGTGAAGAGAAATAGGCAATCCAAACTTCAAATGATATAAGTAAAGCACGTGAAGCATTCTAATAAGCCATACTCAAAATATTTAAGTGTAGTGCAATGAGCATTCTATAAATCAACCAAGGACTATCTCATACCAGCATGGTGCATAAAATAAAAGTGAAAACTAAATGCAAAAGACGCTCCAAGACTTGCACATATCGCATGAACGAAACGAATATGAAAACATATCGATACTTGTTGAAGAAAGAGGGGATGCCTTCTGAGGCATCCCCAAGCTTAGATGCTTGAGTCTCCTTGAATATTTATTTGGGGTGCCTTGGGCATCGCCAAGATTGAGCTCTTGCCTCTCTTCGTTTTCCTCATATCGAGACCTCCTCGATCAAACACTTCATCCACACAAAACTTCAACAGAAAACTCGGTAAGATCCGTTAGTATAATAAAGCAAATCACTACTCTAAGTACTGTATCAAACCAATTCATATTTTGTTTTTGGATTGTGTCTACTGTAATATAGCTTTTCCATGGCTTAATCCACTAATATAAATTGATAGATTCATCAAAACAAGCAAACTATGCATCAAAAACAGAATCTGTCAAAAACAGAACAGTCTGTAGCAATCTGAACATTCACCATACTTCTGGTACCCCAACAATTCTACCAAAATTAGGAAAAATAAACAATTTGTACATAAAGACAGTGCAAAAAGAATCAGAACTGTTTGGCGTTCCAGTTAAAAATTTAAAATCGCGCACTACAGCCAAAGTTTCTGTCCTGCACCGTACAAACCAACAAGCATTGTAAACATCCTAAAGGTAAACCTTGGCACATTATTTTTATAATACAATGGAATTGTACAAGGGGATAATTATTTTTTATGAAAAGTTTCTGTAATTAAGATTCACAAAGTTTCTGTGAGCATGAACAAAGTTCAAGGAGCTCTCCCACTTCAACAATGCTTGGCTTTCTCACTTTCACTTTCCTTTTTGAAAAGTTTTAGGTTCCCCTCTTTATTTTTGTGTTTTTAAACTATATAAAAGCACTCAACAGAAATAAATGACTCTCTAAACTTCTGGGTTGTCTCCCTGGCAGCGCTTTCTTTAAAGCCATTAAGCTAGGCATATAGTGCTCAAGTAATGGATCCACACGGATCCCAAGGTATATCAAAGCCAATTTTAATTAACAATGATTTGTAATTTAGTAGTGAGCATAAAGTAACATATATCATGCACCAACGAAGTCTAACTCTCTTCCTATGCATCTGCATGTCATAAAAGAACAATTCATGCACACATAGTAAAGGCCAATGCATAGTATAAGCAGTTTCTTGCAATTCTATCATGTTGGAAACATAAAGAGGCGGAGATGTAGTTCCTCTCTCATAATAATTGCAAGTAGGAGCAGCAAGCACATGCATATTACATCTATCAAAATCATCTATAGCAAGTTCATCTCCGTAAGCATCATTCATATTGGCATCTTGGCCACAAGCATAGCAAACATCATCAAAAAGGGATATTTCAAGAGAATCAACGGGATCATAACAATCATCATAGCAATCATCCTTCGGTAAGCACGAAGGGGAATTAAACAATGTATGAGTTGAAGACTTACTCTCATTAGAAGGTGGGCACGGGTAGCTAATCCGCTCTACCTCCTTTTGTTCTTCGCTCTCCTCATCATCTTTTTCATCCAATGAGCTCACCGTTTTATCAATTTCTTCTTCCATAGCTTCCTGCAAAATATTAGTCTCTTCTTGGACAGCGGGGACTTCCTCAATATATGGTTTAACATAGGCATTAGAAGCATAATTATCATAACAATATTCAAGTATGGAAAAAATTTCAGATTTGTAAAGAGTAGCATCATACTTTTCAATCAAAGAAGCAATTTCATAAGCACCCTTAAAAGCAACAAATTCTTCAATTTGTTGAACATCATAGTAATTATAAACACCCTTAGAATACGAATATACGATTCCATTATCAATAAACTCACATTGGTAGGGAAGGTGTTTCTTAGGGTTTTTAGAACAAGTAACATCATATATTTCACATAAAATCCAAGCATAGCATTGCAAACGATGAATTTGATCCAGTAAAAGTTTCCCCTTTTCAGATATACGGTGTCGCACATAACAAGCATGCTCATCTAAAGATTTTCCCTCAACTAAGCTAGTGGGGGTTTCAGCATGAGCACAAAGGGATCGAAGATGATCCAAGTAAAAAGCTTCAGGAGTGTGATAGATTTTGAGTGGTTCTTTAACCATTGGTTTAGTAGGTACAACTAATTTTTTTGGTATTTTGCGTTTCCTACCCATAACTAAAGATAGAAAACAACTAAGAACAACAAATAAAAATTACTTAGTGGTAAAGCAAACAAGCACACACGAGAATATTCACCCCACGCTATGACTCCCCGGCAACGGCGCCAGAAAAAGGTCTTGATAACCCACAAGTGTAGGGGATAATTGTAGACTCTTTCGATAAATAAGAGTGTCGAACCCAACGAGGAGCTAAAGGTAGAACAAATATTCTCTCAAGTCCTATCTGCCACTGATACGACTCTACGCACGCTTAGTGTTCGCTTTACTTAGAACAAGTATGAAACTAGAAGTACTTTGTAGGTGTTGTTGGATAGGTTTGCAAGATAATAAAGAGCACGTAAATATAAACTAGGGGCTGTTTAGATAAAGAAGCAATAAAGTAAATATAGCGAGTGTGGAGAAGTGGTGGTAGGAGTTGTGAAATTGTCCCTAAGCAATTGACTATGTTACTAGACCGATAAACACTATTGCAATTTTATTTGAGGGAGAGGCATAAGCTAACATACTTTCTATTCTTGGATCATATGCACTTATGATTGGAACTCTAGCAAGCATCTGCAACTACTAAAGATCATTAAGGTAAAACCCAACCATAGCATTAAAGTATCAAGTCCCCTTTATCCCATACGCAAACAACCTACTTACTCGGGTCTGTGCTTCTGTCACTCACGCCACCCACCATAAGCAAATCATGAACATATTGCAAACCCTACAACGGGAATCCCTCACGCTTGCGCGACACAGAGAGCACCATAGGATAGCACCAATAATAAAACATGCAACTCAGACCAATCATAGCAATTCATGAATCACCGATAGGACAACGAAAAATCTACTCAGACATCATAGGATGGCAACACTTCATTGGATAATAATATGAAGCATAAAGCACCATGTTCAAGTAGAGGGTACAACAGGTTTGCGGGAGAGTGGACCGTTGAATATAGATGGGGAAGGTGATGGAGATGTTGGTGAAGACGGCAGAGGTGTTGGTGAAGATGGCGGTGATGATGATGGCCCCCGGCAGCGTTCCGGCGCCCCCGGAAGCAAGGGGGAGAGAGCCCCCCTTCTTCTTCTTCTTCCTTGACCTTCTTCCTAGATGGGAGAAGGGTTTCCCCTCTGGTACTTGGCTCCCATGGCGTGGGAGGGGCGAGAGCCCCTCCGAGATTGGATCTATCTCTCTGTCTCTCTCTGTTTCTACGCTCTCAGATTTCGCCCTTCCACCGTTTCTTTTATATCCGGAGATCCGTAACTCCGATTGCGTTGAATCTTTCGCCCAGATTTTTCTCATAAAATTAGCTTTCTTGCGGCAAAAGAAGAGCATCAACTGCCTTACGGGGTGCCCATGAGGGTCCAGGGTGCGCCCCCTGCCTCGTGGCCCCCTCGAGCACCGTCTCGCGTTGGTTTTTCTTCCCAAAAATCATAAATATTACAAAAATATTCTCTGTCCGTTTTTATCCCGTTTGGACTCCGTTTGATATTGGGTTTCCGCGAAACATAAAACATGCAACAAACATGAACTAGCTCTGGGCACTGGATCAATATGTTAGTCCCAAAAATAGTATAAAAAGTTGCCAAAAGTATATGAAAGTTGTAGAATATTGGCATGGAAAAATCAAAAATTATAGATATGACGGAGACGTATCAAACGGCAATGCCTCACGGTTTCCGCGAGCAGAGGTGGCGGCCTAACTAGGGAGCTGCGGCCACGGGCACTCCGACGATGAACGGAGAGGAGGGAGTGAGGCGCCGGATTCCAGGTGGTTTCCTGGGGAGAAAGGAGGAGGGGAGGGGCTTGGGCTAGCTCGTATTCAAGCAAGGCCGACAGCGGCAATGGCGGACAGAGGATGGCGGCAGAGAGCTCCGGTGCTTCGGGGAGTGGGTGGAGAGGTCGATGGGCCGCGAAAGAGCATGAGGGAGCTACTTATAGCCACGGGGATGGCTCTGGAAAGCTCGAGAGCACGCGGGTGACCGGACATGGTGGTGGGGGCGATGGTCAGATCACGGCATGGCCAGAGCACTGCGTAGGTTGTGACCAAAGAGGGGGGGAGGTGTCCAGGGCGAGGGAGACGACACGGCAAAGCTCCTGGACATAGCTAGGTGACGAGAACTCGAGTGACCAGACGAATTCGAGGGGCCCATTCACCAAAGCGCGTGGACGGGCATGTTAGCTGCATGGTCACCGGGTGAATGTGGCGAGGGAACACACTCTGGTCGGCCCTACCATGTCTACTCGAAAGGTCATTAACCAGAGAGTGCCAATGAGCAAAGGAACAAGAACAGGAACCCAAGAATAGACCACAACTTGCTCGAGAACAACTGAACAACAAGGTGTTTGTACTGGGGTGGGGGAGATTGGCCTAGTGAAAGATGCTGAGATTTGTCCGGGGTTGATTACTTACTAAGGTAATCACTATGGCCAGGTTTCAGCTCAAATGGAGGAGTTTAGACAGCACTTGCTTCACAATGTACCCCACTGGACAGAAATACAGAAGTTGAAGCTGTGCTCAAACCGATGAATGGATTGAGCTGAAATTTTGAGGAGATGGGTTATATGGACATATGAAGACACTGTAAAAATTTCATACCAATTGGACACACCAAAATGGTACTTCCTCCATGGTGGTTATTGCCGAGCAGAAACTTAGGAGAATTCTTGAGAAATATTGGCTCAATGAAATGAGCTCAAATTTGGAGGAGGTAGATTATATGGGTAGGAGAATGGCCTGGCTAAATTTCAGAATTTATGGAGCAATATAAAATATAGTTGCTTCACAACCTAAAATTATGACCAGAATGTGGGGACCCCGACTCATAAGTCGAGATCACCGAATGCACGTGTACAGTGATCCCAGAGAACAATGCTCACTGAACACACAGAAGCTGAATAACAGGAGTCTTACATCCATACATACCGTTTTACACAAATTATGACCATTATGGTCAAGTCTTACATTGATAAAGCCTTAAGGGTTGAACATCAAAGGAAACATAAGCATCGGAAATCTCCGTCGATAAGTAGAACCCATGCCATCTGCCTTAACCCTACAGGCATTCTGACTGGGAAGCGTCCTAGTTCGCATGTTCGTCACCAAAGAACTCTTCCTCGAACTCCTATTCCTCCATGCCTGGCCAATTAAATAACCAGTGGCAAGCCAATGAGTACTTTCAATGTACTCGCAAGCAACCCGAGAGTGATAACAGGATAATTTTGCAAGCTTCTACTGCTAAATTGGATTTTTTGGGGAAAGCTAGTTTTTCTCATGCAAGTATGATCAACATTTATCAAGGACATGAATGCGTGTGCAACAAGTATCAGGAGGTTACAGACATCAACATCGAGAAAGAGTTATGAAAAACTCATGCTCAACTCATCGAGACTTCCTCATGAATCATATCAACAATATTACCAAACCGTGTTGTTTGTCAGAAACATATGGAGATAGTCTAAGCGGTACCACCCAATTGTCCTTGACCGTGGACAAGGCTATTCGAATAGTTTTACACTCTCCACAGGTTGCACACTTTACCCACAAGATCCAGGGAACTTCCGTGTCATCCACGTCCCGCGGTACCTCAAGTACCCGGGGTAAGCACCCGATCACTACCTTTCCCTAGGCAACACTAACATAGGGTCTACTCGTTGGTACACAACCTTTGTGTATAAGCATCAAGATCTTGGTACTCTGCCATTTTCATTATCACAAATACACGCAGGGACCAATGGTGTGTCCGGTGCCCTGTAAAAACAGTCATGGCTGCCTATCCAAGCACGACCCCGTCCCAAGAGTGACCTCATGTCACCCCCGCCACTAGTAATGCGGGTACCATGCTAGTATCGGACTAGGTTATCAATAATGCCTCATCCCATAAGGGGTAGAGTGGTTGTGCATGTTTGGTTGGGACGGACGACAAATCTTAAATCTAATCCACCTATGTAAAGAACACTTATTCACTTGCTTTGGTACACCACTTCTCCAGCAAGTAGTGGCCTAGTTCATCATCATTTCCCAGGGGCATTAGTGGCACCAACTTGGGCTATTTGCAAGTATGTCAAACCACACTTGTTTGTATTCATGCATAACCCTGACCCATTTTGCATAGCCAACTACTATAGCATGTTTCCACAACCCACCAACACAACCATGAACAAGGATAGAGTCATGAATAATGCAAGTGTCAACGGGGTATGCAACAAAGGCAGCCTAGCAAGGTTGCCATGCATTCAACAATAACGGAAAGAAATGCTATTATGATTAAAAAGGGTTCATCATGGTCAAAGGGCTGCTTGCCTGGTTCAACAGAGTCTTAAAATCTTCCGGTCCTTCTCCAAGTACTCCGTCTACTTCGTCAACTAACGCCAGAAACAATCACAATAAGCAACACAACAAGGCAAAAATAAAAGTTCTCTAAAAATGCAAGTTGTACTTTTCTAGGATACCTTTGGTCATATGAGGAATGACCAAAGTGGTTCATTGGGATTTGATATATGGATATCTTTGAACATATCAATATGATGGAATTAAGGGATGCTTGGATTTGCAACAAGTGTACAGAAATATTATTTTGAAACAATGATCAAAGACACCCATTTAACAACGAATGATTTTAGAAGCACCTAGGAGTTGGTTTCACTAGATTTGGAGTTCAAATGATTTTTCTATGAATTTGCAAAGTTGGTTATACATGGAGAAATGGACCAATATTTGATGTTGAAAATGAAGTTTTGGCAAAAATGTTCAAAAATTGAGTTATGAACATATAAGCATCTAGGAATTTGAATAAATGGATTTGGATAAATTATGGGCTCTCTGTGGTTTCTAAAGTTTATCACGGAAATAGAAAAATAGGATTTTGATAAACATTGAAAATGATTCTGGAAAAATGTGCAAATTGCGCCATGAGATAGATCATGATTTTATGAACTACTAGAAATTTGAATCATCAAATTTGGATCCATTTGAATTGTTTATGGATTTTTGAAGCTTATTGGAAAAGAAAAAGGAAAGGTTTAGGTTTATACCTAAAACACGCATTGGACGAGAGATAGCTAGTGGGCCGGCCCAGCAGCACGGCCGCACTCCTATGCCGCCCAGGTGTACTTCGCGCTTGACATGCGAGTTTCCCACGTCGCCGGTGCCTCGACCCAATGCCCGCCTAGACCACTGGCGTATGCTACCCGAGCAGTCCGGCGTGCGTCGTCATGGTCAAGAGATGCGGCTTCAGTTAGGTTACTGTCGAAGCAGACGCAAGAAGGCACCCCCAGCTTCTGTCTGTGCGCCTCTGCATCAGATGCAGGAAGGTAAGCCCACGCTAACTACCTCTAGCTCACTTTTGGTCGCGCCCCTCGCGCTAACTCGCATGCACGGTTTTGCGTTCTTTGGCTGCATCGTGTGTGGTACCTGGGCTAGATGTGCGTGCGCTGGGTGGGTGCATGTGTTCCATGTTCGTGATGTGCTCGGCAGTGGCACAATACAGTCATATATAGCCGCTGCATGTTATCTCCTTTTCCTGTGTCTATGTGTGATGCATATCTTCCTCCATTCGGCTTCTACATCAGGCACTACCGAGAGAGACCGAGATTTTCTACGTAATCAAGGGCTGTAAATATCCTCTACCAATCATCATTTTTCTTAAACAAATTCTCAACCACATAGTCACATCACCTTTCCTATTCTCATGCACAGATGTTATCAAGTCGTAGCCAACCACTGCATGCATCCAGAAGCGATCAACAGCAGCAACCAATCCGATACCAGTGACAGGCCGACACTCTGGGCTGACTGTCATTGTAGATGATTGAAGGAGCCATCAAGCCTTATGGTGACGACACAGTGGATCTCTCAAGGAAAGCACCAATGTCGGTGTCAAAACCGGTGGATCTCGAGTAGGGGGTCCCGAACTGTGCGTCTAAGGCTAATGGTAACAGGAGGCGGGGGACATGATGTTTACCCAGGTTCAGGCCCTCTCTATGGAGGTAATACCCTACTTCCTGCTTGATTGATCTTGATGATATGAGTATTACAAGAGTTTATATACCACGAGATCGTAGAGGCTAAACCCTAGAAGCTAGCCTATGATTCTGATTGTTGTTGTCCTACGGACTAAACCCTTTGATTTATATAGAGACCAGAGGGGGCTAGGGTTACACAGAGTCGGTTATAGAGAAGGGAATATACATATATGAATTGCCAAGCTTGCCTTCCACGCAAAGGAGAGTCCCACCCGGACACGGGACGAAGTCTTCAATCTTGTATGTTCATAGTCCAACAGTCCGACTGTCCGAGGACCCCCTAATCCAGGACTCCCTGAGTAGCCCCTGAACCAGGCTTCAATGACGATGAGTCCGACACGCAGATTGTCTTAGGCATTGCAAGGCGGGTTCCTTCTCCAGATACTCCAAAGAAGATCTTGAACACAAGAATTGTGTCCGGCTATGCAAAACAAATTCCACATACCACCATAGAGAGCACAATATTCCACACATCTAATCTGCTGACAACTTTCCCGTAGCGTGACATCACGCCGTGGCCCGGCCATTATACGAACCGTTTTTCTCAACCTGCTACTGCACATCTTGCGAGGCGGTTTTATTGGCACGTCTTGTCAAAGCAGAGATCGTGTCCCCTTATTATGGGATTCGCATCAATACGGGTATGGGTAACCCAACCGCGCCATTAACACGGCACTTGGGGAATAAGCGAGTTTCCAGGGCAAGTGGGGAGGCGCATGACCCCTGCTGCCTTTATAAGGAGATAAGGATTCCCCTTTTTCACCCACGCTGTCGGTGTCAAAACCGGCGGATCTCGGGTAGGGGGTCCCGAACTATGCGTCTAGGCGGATGGTAACAGGAGACAAGGGAAACAATGTTTTTACCCAGGTTCGGTCCCTCTCGATGGAGGTAAAACCCTACTCCTGCTTGATTAATATTGATGATATGGGTAGTACAAGAGTAGATCTACCACGAGATCGGAGTGGCTAAACCCTAGAAGCTAGCCTATGGTATGATTGTTGTTCGTCCTACGGACTAAAACTCTCTGGTTTATATAGACACCGGAGAGGGCTAGGGTTACACAGAGTCGGTTACAATGGGAGGAGATCTTCATATCGTATCGCCAAGCTTGCCTTCCACGCCAAGGAAAGTCCAATCCGGACACGGGACGGAGTCTTCAATCTTGTATCTTCATAGTCCGGGAGTCTGGCCAAAGGTCTTAGTCCGGCCATCCGGACACCCCCTAATCCAGGACTCCCTCAGTAGCCCCTGAACCAGGCTTCAATGACGATGAGTCCGGCGCGCGAGTTGTCTTCGACATTGCAAGGCGGGTTCCTCCTCCAAATATTTCATAGAAGATGTTGAACACCAGGGTAGTGTCCGGCTCTGCAAAATAAGTTCCACATTCCACCATAGAGAGAATAATATTTGCGTTAATCGGATATGCTGACGTATTCCGCAGCGTGACATCATACCATGGCCAGGCTTTTATTCATTTTATTGTTCCACCTCAGCGCGTTTTAGCGAGGCGGTTTCCTTGGCACGTCTTGTCAAAGCAGAGATCGTGTCCCCTTATTCCGGGATTCTCATCAATACGGGTGTGGGTAACCCAACCGCGCCATTAACCGCGACGCTTGGGAGATAAGAGAGTTTTATTAGGCCGGCGGGGGGCTCGTAGTTTTGGCCTCCCATATAAGGGGATAAGAATCCGCCCTTTCCATTCACGCCTTCTTCCTCCTCTGCTTATCCGTCCCTGCGCGCTCGAGCTCCAGCGCCCAAGCCCGCACTTCCCACCTAAACCTTCTCCAACCATGTCCGGAGCGGGAGGTAGATGGATGGCCTCCTCCGTCATGGAGGGGCAAATCAAAAACTGAGGAAGGCCGGATACTTGTCTAACGACATTGCGCATCGGCTTCCAGATGTGGGGCAACTCATCCCCACCCCCAGGCCCCATGAGAGGGTTGTTTTTCTTCCCCATTTCCTCCGCGGACTGGGTTTTCCTCTTCACCCGTTCGTCCGGGGGCTCATGTTCCACTACGGCCTGGACTTCCACGATCTAGCCCCGAACTTCATCCTCAATATCTCGGTGTTCATCGTCGTGTGCGAGGCCTTCTTCCGCATCCAGCCCCACTTTGGCCTATGGCTGAAGATCTTCAGCGTCAAGCCGAAGGTTGTGAAAGGCCGACAGGCGGAATGCGGAGGTGCCATGGTGGGCAAGATAGCCAACGTTACCTGGCTCGAGGGTGCCTTCGTGGAAACCATCAAAGGGTGGAAATCGGGGTGGTTTTACATCATCGAGCCGCGTGACCCTAAGTGGGCAGCGGCCCCCTAATTTCGATCCGGCATCCCCACCCGGCTCACATCTTGGAAAGAGACGGGCCTGTCATGGGGCAATCCAGAAGAGGTGACCGGACTCCAAACCTGCGTCCGAGACCTGGTGACCAAGAAGGTCAAGCTTGTAAACGTGGTCCATGTCATGCTCTTCCGCCGGATCCTCCCGTGTCAACGACGGGCCTTCAATTTGTGGGAGTTCAAGCCGGCCCAGCACCAGACTCTATCTCGGCTCTTCGAAATGAAGCACGAGGACACCTGGAAGGTGCTTTTCAAGAGTTCCGAGGTCTCCCCTCCCGTCACCGAGGATCACAGATTCTGCGCCAAATGTCAAGCCTCCGAAGTAAGCTTACATTTAGTCCCTTATGGGATACCCGAATTTCCTAGTGTGACTTTATGTGGGATCTAAACTCCCGTTCCTTTGACAGGACTGGAAGAGGACATCCGGACAGTTTGACTGTCCGGCTCCTTTGCCCGAAGGCCCAGCAGACGCGCAATTAGCAAAGCTACTGGTTCCGCCACCTCACGTGGTGCCGGAGAAGAAGGCCAAGGAGAAGGCCACGGGGACCCAAAAGAGTTCCCGACACCCGGTGGCGTCGGATTTGGCCGACAACCCCAATGCACCCTCCACCTCCGAAGACGAGGAGGGGGAAGAAGAAGAAGCCTCTCCCCCTCCAATGGGGGGAGGACCAAAAAGAAAGGCCGCCCCAACTGGGGAAGCCGGAGGGTCCAAGAAGGGGAAGACCCTTCTGCCGGACTACGCCCCCGACGCCGAAGACGGCGGGGGGAATGTCCATCCAGGGTCAAGCACCTGGCAAAATCGTGAGTGTCCGGCTACCCGAATGACTTATTGCACTCCTTTATTATTTTATAGCTTCTAAAGCCGAATCTAATTATGCAGTCCGCCCAGAGCTCAGCTTGGCGATTTGTCGAGCGTCTCTCTGAATTCGTCGGACGTGAATAGTTCTTCACTTCCGACGGCCTCCTCCCCTCTCCCTAGAGACGACGCTGAGGTGGAGTCCCATAGGGGACAAAACCAGGAGGAGGTGGTCCTGGAGGCGCCTCAAGGCGACCTTCCGGACTCCATGCCCAAAGGGGGTAAAGCCCCAGAGGGATCTAAGTCCGGCCCCGGGCCGGACACTACTCCGGAACCATCAGCAGTTCCAGAGTCCAACAGGCGGCGCCTTCATAAGAAGGGCAATCCTGCGACGCCGGCGACTTCCGTCCACCCGGAGGCGCCGGACAATTTGCTGGAGGCGCTTAACGGCGCCTCCATCAATGAGGAACACCACACTTTTATGAGTGCGGTGATTCAGAAGGTTCAGTCCGCCAAGAGCGGGCTGACGGAAGCCTGCACAAGCCTGTTAACGGGTTTTGAGGTATGTGTTCAAAAACATATATAAAAAATATTACCGCATAGACAATAGCCCCTGATGCTCAGTTCGATGTTCGGAAATAAAAGCCGAGTTGAGGATCTAAAAATATATACGCAGTAGTCTAATAGAAATATGTCAATATGGGAATGCAGGCTGCACTGCTGACCTCTGTCGCACTGACTGTGGAGGTCCATGCATTGAAGGAAAGCCTCGTGCGGTCCGAGAGCGAGCTCGGCCATGCCAAGAAGCAGCTGGAGGATAAAGAGGGTACATAGTACCTCCTGTAAATGTATATAGAAATACTTGGTTGCAAAATAAGAACAGGACCAACATTAATGTTGCAGGAGCCACGATGGAGGTGGCGACCCTGAAAGAGGCGGTCTCCAAGGCCGAAAAGAGTGCGGCCTTGGAGCGCACCGAGCGAGAGAAGCAGGAGGCGCGGGTGGCGGAGGTGCGGCAAGAGCTCCAGGCTCTCGTGGAAAACATGAGAGTTTGGAGCATGACTCGAAGACTCGAGAGTCCGAGCTTGCCTTGGCTCTTGAGAGTGCCAAGACCGCTAAGGCCGAAGCCCAGAAGGCCCTTCAGGAGATCGAGGCGATGAAGAAGATAGCGGCGGGTAAGGCATTCTTTATGCAAAGCAAAAATATAAAAGTTAATTATCTGCTACTTACCCGAATCCGGAGCTCTCCAGGAGCGTTCGCTGATCTGCCCCGTAGTGTGTCTGATGCTGCCGCATACTACCGAACCGAAGAGGGGAGCTCGACGGTAAAATTGTTCTGGTCTCAGTATGCTGAGGCCGAACATCCGGTGCCCCTGAGCGACCAGCTAAAGCAGCTGGTCGAGCTCCACAAGGTGGCCGAACAGGCCATGAAGGGCCTCGTAGCTCGGCTGTGGCCTGGAGAAGTCATGCCTGGGAGCTACTTCGGTCTGGTGCGGCGACTGGTGGACGCGTGTCCGTGGATTGAGGTCGTCAAGCGCTCCGTTTGTATTGAAGGTGCCCGTCGGGCCCTTGCCCGTGCTAAGGTGCACTGGGGCAAGCTAGATGCGGAGAAGCTGTTGACGGACGCGCCACCGCTGGGCAAGGAGTATCGTACGCCCGAGATGTATTATAATGGCGTTCTGAAGGGTGCCCGCCGTATAGCGGATGAGTGCTCCAAAGATGTAATTTTTGAGTAGACTCGCATTTGTTATCCTGTACGCTGAAGCTTTGTTCATATGCGTTAGGCAATGCTTGTTAATTTAAAATATTACCTTCTGTGCGGCCGTTTATCAAATCTGAGAGATGCATGTCGTCGGCTTCGACCCCCATGCCACGAGTGCTGGGGTGTTCGGGATAAACCTAAGCGCTCTTGTTCCCATTCTTGGGTCCATCTAGGGAGGCGTTCAACACAACGAACCGGGCTGTTGGACTTATAATGCTTTATCACTCTCACTTAGCCATAGAATTCTATAATTTTAAATTTCGGCGAAGCCCCTAGTATTCGGAAGATCGAGTTCGGGGCGCTATCCACGCCTAGGCCGGATAAGTCCGGTTCCTCGCTCGAAGCGGCATAAGTCTTTAAGGACTCGAAGAAACCTCGCGAACAGCGACCGGTCTCTCGCACTATCATGACAGTCAGTTTTAGCTTTCTCTACTGAGGTGTTAACCCAGCTCAAATGGGGCACAATCGCAGTAGTTCTCCCAGTGCTACCTTAGCCAACAATGCGGAACATAAGGTACCAAAACATGGGAGCCGGGTAAACCCAACTATTGACCAAAGACATGATTCGGAGCCGATGCATATAGTGATATAAGTTCGGGGTGCCGCACTCGTGAGAGTGTTTGGTCTTCTCACACCATGTTATGGGGTGTTGTAAGCCCCTGGTGTATTGTCCGCACCAAAGTTTACGGTTGCAGAATGTCATGACTGAACATATTTGTATATAAAAATAGATAAGTACAATAATAGGTAAGAGCTATATATTGTTTATTAAAAATGGGCTGCTGTGAAAGCAGAACGATACAAGAAGTGCGGTAAGCAAGAGATGCGAGTATTTGACATATTCCCCTCCAGGGGCAAGCTGCGGGATTGTAAGTAAAACAGGTATTAAACTCGTTATAGAGACCACCTGGACTTTTGACGTGGCTTGCTCCCTCCCTGGCTGTTGCATCTTTGGTTCGGCGAGTGTATTGCCGGACAGGCCTTTCGAATAGTTGGGTCCTGAAAGTGTGTAAAAAGGAAAACGGCGAAATAGGTAGCCCCTTAGTGCGGTTGAGCCGCATTCTGGGCGTGCCGTTGTTGTGCCCCTCCCCTTATGCCCATGGTATCTCTAAGGCGTAATTATGTACGCGTGGTACCAGTATTGCCGTTTGGAGGGGGCTGGGGTTGGGGCCGCGCTGCTATGCTTGCTCGGAACGTGCCAGCCGGATTTGTTGTAGGTTACTTCGGGCTCGCTTGACGTTGTCCGGATGTTTGACGCCTGGATTGGAGAACTGCCTTGAGAGGCTACTCTGTACTTCCGCCGCCAGGGCCGCCGTGTGCTCCTCCGTTCGGAGAGAGCGCTCGGTGTTTCAGTTTACCATGATGACTCTGCGAGGTCCTGGCATCTTGAGCTTGAGATATGCATAGTGCGGCACCGCATTGAATTTTACAAATGTGGTTCGTCCAAGCAGGGTGTGATAGCCACTGCGGAATGGGACTATGTCGAAGATTAACTCCTCGCTCCGGAAGTTATCCGGGGATCCAAAGACCACTTCGAGTGTAACTGAGCCTGTACAGCTGGCCTCTACCCCTGGTATGACACCTTTGAAGGTTCTCTTTGTGGGTTTAATCCTTGCAGGATCGATGCCCATTTTTCGCACTGTGTCCTGGTAAAGCAGGTTCAGGCTACTGCCACCGTCCATTAGGACTCTGGTAAGGTGAAATCCGTCGATAATTGGGTCTAGGACCAGTGCGGCGAATCTGCCGTGACGGATGCTGGTGGGATGGTCCCTTCGATCGAAGGTGATCAGGCAGGAGGACCATGGGTTGAACTTTGGGGCGACTGGCTCCAGCGCATAGACGTCCTTGAGAGCACGCTTCCACTCCCTTTTGGGGATGTGGGTTGCATATATCATGTTCACTGTCCGAACTTGCGGGGGAAATCCCTTCTGTCCTTTGTTGTTCGGCGGCCGGGGCCCCTCCTCATCATCGCTATGTAGCCCCTTGTCTCTGGTCTCAGCGCTTAACTTGCCTGCCTGCTTGAACACCCAACAATCCCTGTTGGTGTGATTGGCTGGTTGTTCGGAGGTGCCGTGTATCTGGCACGAGCGATCGAGTATCCGGTCTAAGCTGGATGGGCCCTGAGGGTTTCTTTTGAATGGCTTCTTCCGCTGACCCGGTTTAGAGCCTCTGAATCCGGCATTGACTGCCGTATCTTTAGTATTGTCACCGTTAATGTGGCGCTTATGCTTGTTGCGACGTGACCTGCCGTTGTTATCCTTGGTATCCGAATTGTCGGGGCTCTTGGTTATGTTATTGCTACGAGCCAGCCAGCTGTCTTCTCCCGCACAGAAGCGGGTCATGAGTGTCATGAGGGCTGCCATAGATTTTGGCTTTTCCTGTCCTAGGTGCCGGGCAAGCCATTCGTCTCGGATGTTGTGCCTGAAGGCTGCAAGGGCCTCGGCATCCGGACAATCAACTATTTGTTTTTTCTTGGTTAGGAACCGTGTCCAGAATTGTCTGGCCGATTCCTCTGGCTACTGGATTATGTGGCTTAGGTCATCGGCGTCTGGTGGTATCACATACGTGCCCTGGAAGTTGTCAAGGAATGCGGATTCCAGGTCCTCCCAACAACTAATTGACTCTGCTGGCAGGCTGTTAAGCCAATGTCGAGCTGGTCCTTTAAGCTTGATTGGGAGGTATTTGATGGCGTGTAGATCATCACCACGGGCCATGTGGATATGAAGGAGATAATCCTCGATCCATACCGCAGGATCTGTTGTGCCACCGTATGATTCGATGTTTACGGGTTTGAAGCCCTCGGGGATTTGATGATCCATTACTTTGTCTGTGAAGCATAGTGGGTGTTCGGCGCCCCTGTACTGGGCTATATCACGATGCAGCTCAGACGAGCTTGGTCTGTTGTATTCGGCCGGGCCATACTTATTATGTCCGGCATGACGGCTAGCGTCACGTGAAGCGGGGCGCCCATGCGATCCGTAGATCGATCTTGTTTGCCTTGCCTTATTTTCCAAGATGTCTCATAGGTCTGTTACGTCTCCCCGTACTCTGGTATGTTTTGAGCGGTGTCGGGGTGCGGCTTGGGTTGAGGGTCTGAAGGCCTCTCTATCGCAGCCACGGGCTGGCCGATCGGGCGCATCGTACGCTGGTGATGTAGGTTTAGTTGCTTCCTCCTCAAGTTGGGGTAGCAGCCTGCACTTTGGGTAGCTCTTGGATAGGCATTCTAGTTTATACTCTTCGGCCGCCAGGACTTCGGTCCATCTGTCGGCTAGCAAGTCTTGGTCAGCTCTAAGCTGCTGCTGTTTCTTCTTGAGGCTGCTTGTCGTGGCTACGAGCCTGCGTTTAAAACGCTCTTGTTCGAGGGGATCCTCTAGCACGACGAATTCGTCGTCGTCAAGGCTTGCCTCGTCTTTGGAGGGAGGCATGTAATTGTCATCCTCATCCTCTTTGCCGGCCGCTCTCTCATGAGGGCTGGCTCCTTCGTCCTCCTGCACTGAATCGTGCTGGAGGGGGTTATCTTCGGCACTGTCCGGCATGTTGTTATCTCTGGTGCCGGAATCGCCGTTTTTGCTTTGGCGGGACTTAGAGCGGCGCCGCTGACGTCGGCGCTTGGGTTGCTTCTTGGAGGGGTCATCCTCCGTTTTCTCCTCGCCATCCCCCGCTTTAGGGGTGTCCACCATGTATATATCATATGACGAGGTGGATTTCCAGTTCCCTATAGGTGCTGGTTCTTGATCGTCTCCTTCATCGGCGTCCATGCCGTTGATGTCTTCGGAGTCAAAGTCGAGCATGTCGGTTAAATCGTCAACAGTGGCTATGAAGTGGGTGGTGGGTGGGCTTCGAATTTCTTTGTCGTCTGCATCCCAACCGTGTTGGCCGTAGTTCGGCCAGGGCTCTCCTGACAAAGAGAGAGACTTTAATGAATTTAGGATATTGCTGAAGGGCGAGTGCTGAAAGACGTCCGCGGCGGTGAACTCCATGATCGGAGCCCAATCGGGTTCGATCGAAAGGGGTGCGGAAAATTCAGAGTCCGGAACGGTGTCCGGCACCTTGTAGTCACGGGCCTTGCAAAGGACTAGGCTGGTATTCGGCTCTATCACCGAGAGATTGCGGCTCCTGGGCGGTGTCCAACCGTCCGTCCCCGGCTAGCGCAGGCGGCTCCGAGCTAATGGTCGGAGTGAACACCTGAGCGGCCACTGGGCGCTGTCCGGCGGCAGAGCTAGATCATGCCCATCGAGACAGTGCAGCACGCCCGGTCGTGGCTCGAATCCATTGAAGATCAAGTCCCCGTGGATGTCGTCCGTGTAGTTTAAGCTTCCAAACCTGACCTGATGGTCAGGGGTGTAGCTTTCGATCTGCTCCAGATGGTCAAACGAGTTGGCCCGCAGTGCGAAGCCGCCGATTATGAAGATCTGTCCGGGGAGAAAAGTCTCATCCCGGACCGCATCGCGATTGACGAGCGAAGAAGCCATCGGGCCTAAAGGCGACGACACAGAGGAACTCTCAATGAAAGCACCAATCTCAGTGTCAAAACCGGCGGATCTCGGGTAGGGGGTCCTGAACTGTGCGTCTAGGCGGATGGTAACAGGAGACAAGGGACACGATGTTTTTACCCAGGTTCAGACCCTCTCGATGGAGGTAAAACCCTACTCCTGCTTGATTAATATTGATGATATGGGTAGTACAAGAGTAGATCTACCACGAGATCGGA
The DNA here is from genome assembly GCF_018294505.1 of Triticum aestivum. Taxonomy (NCBI): domain Eukaryota; kingdom Viridiplantae; phylum Streptophyta; class Magnoliopsida; order Poales; family Poaceae; genus Triticum; species Triticum aestivum. Next base: position 403,577,522 of record NC_057801.1, on the reverse strand, counting down.
GTGGCTAAACCCTAGAAGCTAGCCTATGGTATGATTGTTGTTTGTCCTACGGATTAAAACTCTCCGGTTTATATAGACACCAGAGAGGGCTAGGATTACACAGAGTTGGTTACAATGGGAGGAGATCTTCATATCGTATTGCCAAGCTTGCCTTCCATGCCAAGGAAAGTCCCATCCGGACACGGGACGGAGTCTTCAATCTTGTATCTTCATAGTCCGGGAGTCCGGCCAAAGGTCTTAGTCTGGCCATCCGGACACCCCCTAATCCAGGACTCCCTCACACGCCTTCTTCTTCCTCTGGTCATCCATTCTTGAGCTCCAACGCCCAAGCTTTCACCTTCTCTGCACAATCATTCTGAGATGTCCGGAGCAGGAGGCAAATGGATGGCCTCCTCCATCGCGAAGGAGGACATCAAGAAGCTTTGGGAGGTCGGATACCTGTCCGCAAACATCGCGCATCGGCTTCCGGCCGAAGGGCATGTCATCCCTACCCCGAAACCCCAGGAAAGGGTAGTATTCCTCTCTCACTTTGTCCGCGGGCTGGGATTCCCCCTCCACCCGTTCGTCAATGGACTAATGTTCTACTACGGGATGGACTTCAATGATCTGGCCCCCAACTTCATCCTCAACATCTCAGCGTCTATCGTCTTGTGCGAGGCCTTCCTCCGCATCATGCCCCACTTCGGCCTATGGGTGAAGACCTTCAATGTGAAGCCAAAGGTGGTGGGCGGCCAACAAGCGGAGTGAGGGGGCGCCATAGTGGGAAAGATGTCCAATGTCACCTGGCCCGAGGGCTCCTTTGTGGAGACTGTGAAGGGGTGGCAATCGGGGTGGTTTTACATCACCGAGCCGCGCGACGCTAACTGGGCGGCGACCCCCGAATTTCGATCTGTGTCCCTATGCGGCTCACCTCCTGGAAAGAGAAGGGTTTAACCTGGGGCTCAGTGGAAGAACCGACCAGACTTCAGACCTGCGTCCAAAATATGATAAGCTAGAAAATCAAGCTCGTCAACATGGTCAAGGTTATGCTCCTCCACCAGATCCTTCCGTGTCAGAGACGGGCTTGCAATCTGTGGGAGTTTGACTCGGCCGAACACAAGACACTGTGAGAGCTCTTTGGCACGACGCACGAAGACGTCTGGAAGGTGCTTTTCAAGGCCACCGAGGTACCACCGCCCATAACCTAAGATCGCGGACTCAGCGCAAAACGCCAAGCCAATCCGGTAAATGTTCATATTTTGAAAGATATGCCTTTTACCAGCACATCCGCAGGAGGAATCTAAGCCTCCATGCCGATTTTACAGGCCTGGGTAGCGATAGCGGAGCAGATTGTCTGTCCGGCTCCGCTACCTGAAGATCCAAAATCGCCTCTTCCAACGAAGATGCTGTTTCCGGCGCCTTACGAGGTGCCGAAGAAGAAGGCCAAGAAGGCGGCCCCGGGGACCAGAGAAGGTCTCCGGCGCAAGGTTGCATCGGACAGGACGTCTAAAGACACCAAGACACACTCCTCCACCGAAGATGATGATGAGGAGGAGGAGGAGGAGGAGGAGGAAATTCATCCCTCCCCACCGGGGGGAGAAAGAAGAGGAAGGCCGCCACGCATGGGGAGGCCGAGGTGTCCAAGAAGGGAAAAACCTTCCTTCCGGACCACTCCACCGCAGCCACCAACAGCGCCGAGGATTGGGAGCCCAGGGATAAGCCCCTGGCTAAGTCGTAAGTATTCGGACACAATAGTGTTTCCGGTATGTTTGCTTTATCGCTTCTTATCATGCCAAATGTGAACCTGCAGTCCGGCCAAATCTAACATGGAGATATCCTCCTCTTCGGAGGGGTCTCTGGACCCGTCAGCGATGAACAGCGATTCGCTTCCGACAGCCTCCTCCCCCAGGCTCGCGGATGACACCGAGGTGTTGTCTCGAAGGATACCAGGCCAAGGGGAGACAGTTCCGGAGACGCCCCCAGGCGAAATCCCAGTCACCGGGAACATGGGGGGGAGACCCCCATGGACTCTGATAATGGGGGCCGCAGCCAGTTTGGCCCCCAGCCGAATACGGCTTCGGAAACCCAAGTGGTTCCGAATTCAGGCAAGCAGCCTCTCTCTAAGGAGGGCGAGCCTCCTGTACCGATGACCTCTGTCCATCCAGAGGCACCGGACAACTTGCTGGAAGCGCTTCGCAGCGCTTCCATTGATGAAGAACACCGTACTATTATGAGTACGGTGATTGAGAAGGTCCGGTCCGCCAAAAGCGGATTGACCAAAGCCTGCGCTAGCCTCCTAACAGGCTTTGAGGTAAGTAATAATGTTTTAAGAGAATATCGCAGTATAGAGAGTAGCCCCTGATGCTCTGTTTGGTGTTCGGAAAGAAAATTCGAACAGAGGATCGAATAATGTTCGTAGGAGTCTAACAAAAGATGTCTATGTGAATAAGCAGGCGTCGCTGCTAGCCGCTGCTGCTCGTACTGCGGAGGTCTCTGGACTAAAGTGGGACCTAGAACGGACCGAGGGAGAGATCGGGCTCGTGAAGAGGCAGCTCGAGGAAAGTCAAGGTATGCAACACCCCATCTGTATATTTATAGAGGAAAAATGGTTTCTACTGATAGAAGCGTCATGAACTTTGATAGGAGCCATGACCGAAGAGGCGGCCCTTAAGAAGGTGCTGGCCGAGGCCGAAGACAAAGCGGCCAAGGAACGCTCCGAGTGCGAGAAGCAAGACGCCCAGGTCAGCGAGGTCCAGCAAGAGCTCCAGGATTTCATCCAGAAATACGAGTCCTTGGAGCGTGACTCTAAGACTCAAGAGTTCGAGCTTGCTAAGGCCCTATAGGGAGCGCAAGACGCCAAAGCCGAATCCCAGAAGGCCCTTGATACGTCTCCATCGTATCTATAATTTTTGATTGTTCCATGCCAATATTCTTCAACTTTCATATACTTTTGGCAACTTTTTATACTATTTTTTGGGACTAACATATTGATCAGTGCCCAGTGCCAGTTCTTGTCTGTTGCATGTTTTATGTTTCGCAAAAACTCATATCAAACGGAGTCCAAACAGGATAAAAATGGACGGAGAATTATTTTGGAATATTTATGATTTTTGGGAAGTAAAATCAACGCGAGACGGTGCCCGAGGGGGCCAGGAGATAGGGGGGCGTGCCCCAGGGAGGCAGGCATGCCCTGGACTCTCCTGGGCCCCCCATAAGGCGGTTGACGCTCTTCTTTTTCCACAAGAAAGCTAATTTTATGAGAAAGATCTTGGTGAAAGATTCACCCCAATCGGAGTTACGGATCTCCGGATATAAAAGAAACGGTGAAGGGGCAGAATCAGGGAGCGCAGAAACAGGGAGAGATAGAGAGCTAGATCCAATCTCGGAGGGGCTATCGCCCCTCCCACGCCATGGGAGCCAAGGACCAGAGGGGAAACCCTTCTCCCATCTAGGGAGGAGTTCAAGGAAGAAGAAGAAGAAGGGGGGCTCTCTCCCCCTTGCTTCCGGTGGCGCCGGAGCACTACCGAGGGCCATCATCATCACCGCGATCTTCACCAACACCTCCGCCATCTTCACCAACATCTCCATCACCTTCCCCCATCTATATAAAGCGGTCCACTCTCCCACAACCCTATGTACCCTCTACTTGAACATGGTGCTTTATGCTTCATATTATTATCCAATGATGTGTTGCCATCCTATGATGTCTGAGTAGATTTTCGTTGTCCTATTGGTGGTTGATGAATTGCTATGATTGATTTAATTTGCTTGTGATTATGTTATTTTCCTTTGGTGCCCATCATATGAGCGCGCGCGTGGATCACACCATAGGGTTACTTGTATGTTGATAGAACTATGTATTGGAGGGCAAAAGTGACAGAAGCTTCAACCTAGCATAGGAATTGATGCATACGGGATTGAAGGGGGACCAATATATCTTAATGCTATGGTTGGGCTTTACCTTAATGAACGTTAGTAGTTGCGGATGCTTGCTAATAGTTCTAATCATAAGTGCATAGAATTCCAAGTCAGGGATGACATGCTAGCAGTGGCCTCTCCCACATAAAACTTGCTATCGGTCTAGTAAAGTAGTCAATTGCTTAGGGACAATTCCACAACTCCTACCACCACTTTTCCACACTCGCTATATTTACTTTATTGCATCTTTATCTGAACATCCCCTACTTTCTATTTACGTGTTCTTTACTTTCTCGCAAACCTATCCAACAACACCTACAAAGTACTTCTAGTTTCATACTTGTTGTAGGTAAAGCGAACGTCAAGCGTGCGTAGAGTCGTATCAGTGGCAGATAGGACTTGAGACAGTATTTGTTCTACCTTTAGCTCCTCGTTGGGTCCGACACTCTTACTTATCAAAAGAGGCTACAACTATCCCGTATACTTGCGGGTCATCAAGACCTTTTTCTGGCGCCGTTGTCGGGGAGTCATATCGTGGGGTGAATATTCTCGTGTGTGCTTGTTTGCTTTATCACTAAGTAATTTTTATTTGTTGTTCTTAGTTGTTCTCTATCTTTAGTTATGGAGATGGAACATGAAATACCAAAAAAATAGGTGTACTTGCTACTCATGGAGATGGGGAACCTCTTAAAACCCTCGATGCTCATTATGTGAAAGAAATTATGTACTACTTTGATAATCCTGAGAAAACTCCATTCAACTTTGTTATGGGAGACACGTTGGATAAACGTGAATACTTTAGGGATTATCGCTTGACACAAAAATGGAAACTATTATGGGATCAAATTTATATGTTGCATTGGTATGCTCGGGATCTATGCTTGAGATATGATTATACTTGTTGCTCTAGGATGAAGGCTCCACACCTTCCCTTTTCATGCAAATTCAGTGATAATAAAACCTTAGCTTCTTATGCTAATGGTAGATATGATTACTATGATGTGGAACAAATAGAAGAATTCGTTGCTTTTATGGGTGCTTATGAGATTGAATCTATGTTTAAAGAGTTTGATGATTATGCTGATTCAGTTTATAGACCTGAAAATTTTGCTATACTTAGATATTGCTATGAGAATTATGAATATAATGCCAATATTGATGCATTTATTGAGGAAGTCTCCGCTGTCCAAGAAGAGACTAATATTTTGCAGGAGGCTATGGAAGAAGAAATTGATAAAACTGTGAGCTCATTGGATGAAAAAGATGATGAGGAGAGAGAAGAACAAAAGGAGGAAGAGCGGATTAGCTACTTGTGCCCACCTTCTAATGAGAGTAACTCTTCAACTCATACATTGTTTAATTCCCCTTCGTGCTTACCGAAGGATGATTGCTATGATGATTGCTATGATAATTGTTATGATCCTGTTGATTCTCTTGAAATACCCCTTTTTGATGATGCTTGCTATGCTTGTGGCCAAGATGCCAATATGAATTATGCTTATGGAGATGAACTTGCTATAGTTCATTATGTTAAACATGAAATTGTTGCTATTGCACCCACGCATGATAGTTCTATTATCCTTTTGAATTCTCCTAACTACACTATATCGGAAAAGTTTGTGCTTACTAAGGATTATATTGATGGGTTGCCTTTTACCGTTGCACATGATGATTTTGATGAATATAATATGGATGTGCTTGCTTCTCCTACTTGCAATTATTATGAGAGAGGAACTACATCTCTGCCTCTTTATGTTTCCAACACGATAGAATTGCAAGAAACTGCTTATACTATGCATTGGCCTTTACTATGTGTGCATGAATTGTTCTTTTATGACATGCCGATGCATAGGAAGAGAGTTAGACTTTGTTGTTGCATGATATATTTTTCTTTGTGCTCACTGCTAAATTACAAATCATTGTTAATTAAAATTGGCTTTGATATACCTTGGGATCCGGGCGGATCCATTACTTGAGCACTATATGCCTAGCTTAATGGCTTTAAAGAAAGTGCTGCCAGGGAGACAACCCGGAAGTCTTAGGAAGTCATTTATTTCTGTTGAGTGCTTTCACATAGTTTAAAAATAAAAAAAAAGAGGGGAACCCAAAACTTTTCAAAAAGAAAAGCGAAAGTGAGAGAGACAAGCATTGTTGAAGTGGGAGCTAGCCTTGAACTTTTTTCATGCTCACGGAAACTTTGTGAATCTTTATTACAGAAACTTTTCATCAAAAATAATTATCCCCTTGTACAATTCCATTGTATTATAAAAATAATGTGCCAAGGTTTGCCTTTAGGATGTTTACAATGCTTGTTGGTTTGTGCGATGCAGGATAGAAACTTTGGCTGTAGTGCATGATTTTACATTTTTTACTGGAACGCCAAATGGTTATGATTCTTTTCGCACTGTATTTCTGTATAACTTGCTAATGTTTCCTAATTTTGTTAGGATTTTTGGGGTACCAGAAGTTTGGTGAATGTTCAGATTGCTACAGACTATTCTGTTTTTGACAGATTCTGTTTTTGATGCATAGTTTGCTTGTTTTGATGAATCTATCAATTTATATCAGTGGATTAAGCCATGAAAAAGTTATGTTACAGTAGACACAATGCAAAAACAAAATATGAATTGGTTTGCAACAGTACTTAGAGTGGTGATTTGCTTTATTATACTAACGGATCTTACCGAGTTTTTTGTTGAAGTTTTGTGTGGATGATGTGTTTGATCGAGGAGGTCTCGATATGAGGAAAAGGAAGAGAGGCAAGAGCTCAAGCTTGGGGATGCCCAAGGCACCCCAAGTAAATATTCAAGGAGACTCAAGCGTCTAAGCTTGGGGATGCCACGGAAGGCATCCCCTCTTTCTTTAACAAGTATTGGTATGTTTTTGTATTCGTTTCGTTTATGCGATATGTGCAAGTCTTGGAGCGTATTTTCCAATTAGTTTTCACTTTTCTTTTATGCACCATGCTGGTATGAGGTAGTCCTTGGTTGATTTATAGAATGCTCATTGCACTTCACTTATATCTTTTGAGTGTGGCTTTATAGAATGCTTCATGTGCTTCACTTATATCATTTGAAGTTTGGATTGCTTGTTTCTCTTCACATAGACAACCGCCATTTTTAGAATGCTCTTTTGCTTCACTTATATTTGTTAGAGCGTGGGCATATCTTTTGTAGAAAGAATTAAACTCTCTTTCTTCACTTATATCTATTTAGAGAGATGGCAGGAATTGGTCATTCACATGGTTAGTCATAAAATCCTACATAAAACTTGTAGATCACTGAATATGATATGTTTGATTCCTTGCAATAGTTTTGCGATATAAAGGTGGTGATATTAGAGTCGTGCTAGTTGAGTAATTGTGAAATTGATAAATACTTTTGTTGAGGTTTGCAAGTCCCGTAGCATGCACGTATGGTGAACCGTTATGTAACGAAGTTGGAGCATGAGGTGTTCTTTGATTGCTTTCCTTATGAGTGGAGGTCACGATCGCACGATGGTTAACTCCTACCAACCCTTCCCCTAGGAGCATGCGTAGTAGTACTTTGCTTCGAGGGCAAGTAGACTTTTGCAATAAGTATATGAGTTCTTTATGACTCATGTGAGTCCATGGATATACACACACTCACCCTTCCACTTTGCTAGCCTCTATTGTGCCGCGAAACTTTCGCCGGTACCATGAACCCATTATTTACCTTCCTCAAAACAGCCACCATACCTACCTATTATGGCATTTCCATAGCCATTCCGAGATATATTGCCATGCAACTTTCCATCGTTCTGTTATTGTGACACGCTCCATCATTGTCATATTGCTCTTTGCATGATAATGTAGTTGACATTGTATTTGTGGCAAGGCCACCCTCATAATTTTCGTACATGTCACTCTTGATTCATTGCATACCCGGTATACCGCCAGAGGCATTCATATGGAGTCATATCTTTGTTCGAGATATCGAGTTGTAATATTGAGTTGTAAGTAAATAAAAGTTTGATGATCATCATTATTAGAGCATTGCTCCAGTGAGGAAAGGATGATGGAGACTATGATTCCCCCACAAGTCGGGATGAGACTCTGGACTTTATGAAAAATAAAAGAGGCCAAAGAAGCCCAAATAAAAAAAGATGCCAAAGAAGCCCACCAAAAAATAAAAAATAATAATAATAAAAGAAAATAAAAAAATAAAAAAATGAGAGAAAAAGAGAGAAGGGGCAATGCTACTATACTTTTACCACACTTGTCCTTCAAATAGCACCATGATCTTCATGATAGAGAGTCTCTTGTGTTGTCACTTTCATATACTAGTGGGAATTTTTCATTATAGAACTTGGCTTGTATATTCCAATGATGGGCTTCCTCAAAATGCTAGGTCTTCATGAGCAAGCAAGTGGGATGCACACCCACTTAGTTTCTTTTGTTGAGCTTTCATATATTTATAGCTCTAGTGCATCCGTTGCATGGCAATCCCTACTCACTCACATTGATATCTATTGATGGGCATCTCCATAGCCCGTTGATACGCCTAGTTGATGTGAGACTATCTTCTCCCTTTTTGTCCTCACAACCACCACCATATACCACCATAGTGCTATGTCCATGGCTTGCGCTCATGTATTGTGTAAGAGTTGAAAAAGCTGAAGCGTGTTAAAAAGTATGAACCAATTGCTTGGCAGAAACCGGGGTTGTGCATTATGGGAGTATTTTGTGTAATGAAGATGGAGCATAGCCAGACTATATGATTTTGTAGGGATGAGCTTTCTTTGGCTATGTTATTTCGATAAGACATAATTGCATGGTTGGTATGCTTGAAGTGTTATTGTTTTTATGTCAAATGATAGACCATTGCCTTGAATCACTCGTGTCTTAATATTCATGCCATGATTAGACATATGATCAAGATTATGCTAGGTAGCATTCCACATCAAAAATTATCTTTTTTATCATTTGCCTACTCGAGGACGAGCAGGAATTAAGCTTGGGGATGCTGATACATCTCCGTCGTATCTATAATGTTTGATTGTTCCATGCCAATATTCTTCAACTTTCATATACTTTTGGCAACTTTTGATTGTTCCATGTCCTCACTATTTGTTGGGACTAACATATTGATCCAGTGCCTAGTGCCAGTTCCTGCCTGTTACATGTTTTATGTTTCGCAGAAAACCCATATCAAACGGAGTCCAAACGGGATAAAAATGGACGGAGAATTATTTTGGAATATTAATGATTTTTGGGAAGTAAAATTAACGCGAGACGGTGCCCGAGGGGGCCAGGAGACAGGGGGGCGCGCCCCAGGGAGGCAGGCGCGCCCTGGACTCTCCTGGTCCCCCCGTAAGGTGGTTGACGCTCTTCTTTTCCCGCAAGAAAGCTAATTTTATGAGAAAAGATCTGGGCGAAAGATTCACCCCAATCGGAGTTACGGATCTCCGAATATAAGAGAAACGGTGAAGGGGCAGAATCAGGGAGCACAGAAACAGGGAGAGACAGAGAGATAGATCCAATCTCGGAGGGGCTCTCGCCCCTCCCATGCCACGGGAGCCAAGGACCAGAGGGGAAACCCTTCTCCCATCTAGGGAGGAGGTCAAGGAAGAAGAATAACAAGAGGGCTCTCTCCCCCTTGCTTCCGGTGGCGCCGGAGCGCTGCCGGGGGCCATCATCATCACCGCGATCTTCACCAACAGCTCCGCCATCTTCACCAACATCTCCATCACCTTCCCCCATCTATATACAACGGTCCACTCTCCCGCAACCCGCTGTACCCTCTACTTGAACATGGTGCTTTATGCTTCATATTATTATCCAATGATGTGTTGCCATCCTATGATGTGTGAGTAGATTTTTGTTGTCATATCTAGCTTCATCGCACAAATTCGTCTTTTCACTTTAGGTAGCTCACCCACGGTGTGTGTAGGCCCCCTAGCTCCTTCTTGACGGGACACATCAATCGATATGCCTCTCTAGCCAGGTGTTCCTAGAACAAACACAAGCTTCCCCTCTTCTCTTGTCACCGTCCATGCCTCACGCCCACCACTCTTTTCATCATTCTCGTACTCGCACACTCCTTCCCCCTAGATATAGTATGCCTCTCGTACCACCTCCTAGATGCATCCCTCTCTCTCTATCCTTCTCCTCGTGCCTCATTTGCTTCTAACACACACATGCATGTATACCGATTGATCTCCCAACATATACCTAGATCGACTTTAACTACCCCCCCATCGATCGACGTACCTCACAAGTTATGTCTCTCCTTTCTCTAACAAAGGGTGATTGATCTTCCTATGTAGTTACTTCTGCTTACCACAGCCACATCGTCCCCCCTCATCATTCGTGCATGCCTCCTGACCCGTTTCTCACACGCACGTGCACAGACAACAAGCAGCCATCACCTCTCTTATTGATATTGCGGGCGTGCCCTCCGTTTGTCTAGCAAGCCTATCCCACCATTTGTTAGAAGCAACTCCACTACCACCCCTCCAACACTCTAGCTCTATCTCTCTCCCAACCTTATTCCTCTCCTGCACATATGCATGGATGCCGATCGATCTCCCTTAATACATGAGGCAGATCGATCTCCTTAATACATGAGGTAGGCCTCTCTCCTCCTCCACACATATACCAGCCATTGTACCTCTATAGTTAATTGGGCCTCCCTCTTCCCCCACCACACACCGATAGTCGAGCGCTGCAGGTAGGTATCCATGCCACAGAGACAAACTGCACATGTCCCCTCTCACGTTCAGTAGGCCAGCCACTCTATATCTTTGACGTGGGCACACACAAATTCAATGGCACTCTTTATCGATCGCGCGCGCACACACACACACACATCATCCCTCTCTTCGATTCTATGGACACCTCAAGCCGATGATACCTCCACTCTCTTCTCGTGGATCACCCCCTCTATATATATGTTATATCCAGGACTCTATTTCACACACATTGCATATGTTACATTTTTTGATTGACCCCCCCCCCAAAAAAACTCTCAAGAACCCACACACTATATCTCTCTAGGTTTGTATCTCTCTCACACAACCCCATGTAGGTGTTGTACATATACAAGAAGAGAATAGGTGCACCGTGCATGTACTCACGCTTCGTGCCCAGCCACACCCGCGCGGGTACATGGTGGAGCTCATTTCTTTACGAAATGGCAGCCCACGTGCTAATTTGAACGCCTGTAGCGGTTGTTTACCTAGGGAGGTCGTGTACCACGCGTGCACGAAACAAAGTTCGACTTGACGCGTTGCCGCGTTATTTTTAAATAAAGTTATAGCGCTCAATGGCATGTACACAGAATATAAAATGATTTTTATGGAGAAAAAGGTAGTCCTCTCACTATATACAATGGAGCCTGCCTGCCTGGTTTGTCGCTCTTCAGAGTATCTCACACAAGGCTGCGGTGGCCTCTCTCTCTCTCACCGTTGGTCACTGATCCGGCCGCATCCCGTCCTCGGGGAAAGGGAGTGCGGTGGCCTCTCTCTCTCTCACCGTTGGTCACTGATCCGGCCGCATCCCGTCCGCCGGGGGAAAGGGAGGAAGTGCATCGTTTCTCCGTTCGACGGCGCTGAGGCAGCACGTCCCGATCTGCGGTACACGCCGTTCTCTCTGACCAAGCTCCGGCGCGGCAGGGCCTACGCCACCTGCTCGCAGATTCCGCCCGCCGCCGCTCACCTAGTTACATCCCGACGACCTCCAGGTATCCCCTCCGGCCTTGCTCCACTGCCCGTCTTCCCACGTCGCTGCATGTGGATCTTCCATAGTTCTTTGCCCAAAACGTAGCTCGTCCGGCGTACTTTCCATATTGCATTCTCGTCCTCACACCGTTTTAGACAAACACAACCGTGTTGTTATCTTCCCTTAGGACAAGGAATATGCTTCTTTTTGTCGTCGCATGTGTCATCAACTGTTATTGGCCAGTAATTGTTTCCTTTCTACCTCTTTTTTGCAAACAGGGCTATCCATTTCACCTCGTTGCTATTGCGACCTTTTGGTGAACTGCACAAATCACTTTTTTCTTAAGAGTGTTTTGTGCAGTTGTACTAAAATGTCACACGGGCAACGTCTCTACATTTCAGTGCGACTGCACAAAGGGAGATTGGTTTTGCTCTATCCTCCTCATCCAACTCCGAGCCTAATCTTCTCCAACTAGTTAGTCTTAAGAGAGACTGCAAAGGTGACCGGCTTCTATTTGTGTGTTTATTGTTTCATCAGCAGTCCTCTATTATCGTAATCACACTTAATATCTTTGGAACAGGGACGCTCAGCTCTATTTTAGTGGAACTGCACAAAATGATCGGAATGTTGCATGCTCCAGACAGCTACTTTTTTCCCAACATGCCTTGTTGATTTAGACAGAGCTGGGGGGACGTTGCTGCCAATGAAAGCATGGATCAATTTTAATTTAACACCTTCTCACAACTCTGTCTTCAGTTGTGATGTAATTATTAGCTCTGATCTGCTAATAATTGACATGCATTAGCAAGGAAGTTAGTTTTTTATTGTTTCCGAAAGAGCATCGATGGCAAGACACGCGAAACAAAAGCTGAAAGCTCACACCATTGTACAATTTCATGTCGCTGGAAAATTATTTGTATAGTACGTCAATTATGTAAACAAATGATGGAAGCTTGATAGCATTGCCAGAAGCCTCTTCATCATCCGGGTCCATGTGCCATGCACAAAATTATACTCCTTCGTTCCTAAATATTTGTCTTTTTACAAATTTCAAACGGGCATATTTTAGAGTGTAGATTCACTCATTTTGCTTCGTATGTGTACTCCCTCCGTTCCTAAATATTCTATTCGTCTTTCTAGAGATTTCAACAAGTGACTACATACGGAGCAAAATGAGTGAATCTACACTCTAAAATATGTCTATATACATCCGTATGTGCCAGTCCATTTGAAATCTCTAAAAAGACAAATATTTGAGTAGTCACTCGTTGAAATCTCTAGAAAGACAAATACTCCGGAGTATATTTAAGAACCGAGGGGGTAGTGCACAACCGCATGGGAGACTCAGCCCGGTCGTTGCGCCGCATTAATAGTGAGTAATGAGCAGTCAAATCATAAGCCCCACCTTTCCCACTGTAAGTTGCTCGGAAGAAGCAACCATCAATACGCTCTTCTTTGAATCCGCTCATACTACTCCATCCGTCACTGTTTATAGAGCGCGCTTCAGAAAAAAGAAAAAAATCTGTGGGACCAAGGCGACTAGCGATCGGCCTGAAAAATAGCATTGGTAGTTATAGCACGGCGTCTATTACTAGAGGGAATAATGCGTACACACATGCATGCAGTGCTTCCACCCCGGGTACACACATGCATGCACTTACTCCACTCCGTAGTAGTACTCCCTCCTTTCCGGTTTATAGTGCTCAATTCAAAAATCTCACCAATCAAGGTAGATGGCGAGTGGTGGAATACTTTTTGTAGTTTTGCAAAAGCACCTAATTAATGCTCTTGTTATCCTCAAAAAATTATGTTTATCAATGCATTAATTGCAATGCATGCATGCATAAAGTACATGCATTGGTCAATTTTCTCTTAATACTTGCATGCAATGATTTAATGCACCTTGGAATCTGAACATGTGATGGAAAACAACCAAATTGAGCCTTATAAAATGGAAAAACTAAAATTTTGAGATAAGCCCTATAAACCGGAAAGGAGGGAGTACATGGAGAGAAAATTGTGGACTTGATTGCGGTTACCACGCCCTAATTAATTGAGCATTAAACCAAACGCGTCTAAAGTCTCTCTGGTGGTGGAAATGCATTGAGAGAAATGCATCATAATGAAGCGCGCCCTGTAAACTGTGACGGAGGGAGGAGTAGTATGAAGGTGCAAAACCAAGTACGCGTATGGCCAGTCGGTCAACGCACCTCCTCTTGGCATATCACTGACATGTGGGACAGGAGTGTGAGCAAACCGATCTCAATTGACGGCAAAGAGCCAACCCGCCGTTCCTTGAGAGAGACGAGGAGCGAGAACACACAGACGGGCTCGCACGGAGGCCAAGATATATTCGAGCATGGTTGGTTGATCGATATCATTCATTACATGTTGGGCTGCCGTTTTCCGCCCTTCTCCGGAATAAACGTGTACTTTATCAGAGATAAAAAAATAAGAGTACAGACGCTCCACCATGCGGTTCTAGTAGTAGTACTACTCGTACTACTGCGCTTGGCTCTTCGCCTCTTCGTGAAGTCGAACAATGATGGTACTCCGCATGTTGGGTACTACAGTGTATGCCTCTGACAATCTGACACCGAATGGACTGATGCATGTCCACCGAGGGTAGGTTGCATTAGTCAAAAGGCGTAAGCGAGCTTCACCTTGTCCTGCAAGCTTCTCCTCGTTCTGCGAGTTGACGGGACACACCAAAAAGTAGTGCTAGTCCATACTCCCTCCTTTCCGGTTAATATGGCTTAATCTTTTTTGCGGGTAAATGAGAGAGCTTTATTCATATATAAGCATTCTTAGGACGATCAGCCAAGACACTGGTCACTAGGAAGCGAGGTACCCCGCAAAAAAGAAGTAGGAAGCGAGGTGTTTCATCAAGCCAGCTCTCGGCCACATTCAAAGTGCAGCAAGCACGGTTCGCACGAAGATGCGCCGCAAGGTTTGCTGACCTGTTTACATGCTGAATAACAAAAAAAGAGGAAATATTACCGAGCGCTACTATTTGTAACAGGATATGAGCCAGAATTAAGCGAGAATTGTGGCGAGTGTTCCATGCAATCAACTTCCATTATCACATGCGAGAACCCTCGAAGAGAACCAAATGTGTTGAAGATTGCTTTATCACATTTTAAAATTATAATAAGAGTGCAGACGCTCCTCCATCCGGTTCCTAGTACTAGTATAGTACATACCTTATAGACTATAGTAGTAGTACTAGTACTACTAGTAAACTTTGCGCTTGGCTGTTCGCCTATTCGGGAAGTCGAACAATAATAGCACTAGTAGTATAGTGTATGCTTCTGGCAATCTGACACCGAATTAACTGTTGCACGTCCACCGCCTGAGCGAGGGAGAGCTTGCATTAGTCAAAAGTTTCTCCTTGTCCTGCGAGCCACCGCGCGCAAGCTTCTCCCGTCCTGCAACCTTCTCCTCGTTCGGCAAGTTGACGGGACACAGCAAAGTAATGCTAGTCCATACTGCCTCCTCTCCGGTTAATATGGCTTAATTTCAAACGAGATAAATACACTGTCTGTCACTGTATATTTGTAAAAATACGGTCAGTGGACTTCATAATACGCTCATTGCGCTCAATATATATATTTTCCGGTGTTTATACGGTCACTAGCTCACCCTGACTGAGTATGTGTGTGCATGCACGTGTAGGTTGAGCACTTGAGCGTGACCGTGTGTGTTCCGTCGTGTGCTCGGACATGCATGCATTAGGGCGTCGCGCGCGTTTTTGCGTCCATGTGTACGTGTGACTGTTGCATACACGTAGGGGGAGTACGTGTAGGGGCCACTAAGGAGCAGTCAAATCACACAGTAAGTTAGTCGGAAGAAGCAACCATCATTTCACTCTTGAATGACACGTACGCAATATAAAATGGTTGATATGGAGAGAAAAAGAAAACCACTATATATACACTAGCAGGAGCCTAAGCTACAAGCCTGCTTGCTTAGGTTGCTCTCTTCACAAGCATAGAACGACGGGCCTGATCCCGCAGCTGGGGGAAGGGAACAATGTTCTGCGTAGACGCGGTCGACATCGGCGAGGGAGAAAACCCACAGTCGGTGCGTCCCAATCGGGGGTCACCGCGGTATGGGCCGATGCCGCGTCCCAACCGCCCTTCTAGCTACAGCCCGACGTCCCAGGTAGTCCATCTTCCTTTTGGAGCCGGCTTGCTCCACTGCCGTAGCTCCATCTCCATGTCGATCTTTCTCTACTTCTACCGGCTTCTACTTGTGATGAGTTTATGTCTCATGAACTAGTGCCAGTACTATTATTCTAATCACACTTCTTCAATATCTTTGCCATCAGGGATGCTCAGGTCGATTTTAGTGGAACTGCACAAAAGCATCGTATGATCCGAGGGTGCCAGCCGTCTTTCCTTCGACAGGTTCTACCTGGCCAGGAAATTAAATCATGTTTAGGGTTTAGGGTTTAAGTCGTAGTGACCCCATCAGTAGTTTTTCTTTCGTACACGCTCTCACAACTTTTTTCTTTAGTTGTGAAGTAAATATTGGCTATGATCTGTGAATCATTGAGATGCATCAGCATGCGTGTTAGTTTTCCTTTGTATTTGATGGAATGTTGTAACGGGGCAACCTTGGAATAGGAATGAAAATGGAGTGGAAAGTTTCCGTTTTTCCGGAGAAAAAATGGAAACGGAGAGAAACCAACGTTTCGTTTCGTTGGATCGCGCCATCGAGCAAAACCAACGTTTAAATCACGTCTGTCGTGTTCGTGTCTCACCCTCCTCCACGGCTCGACCCCACACGGTCGCTCGGCATGCCACTCACCGCAAACCGAGTATACGATAACTTTCCCGCCTGCTTGTCGATGGATCGCGCCATGGAGTACTAGCACTACTGGAAGAGATTGACGAGTTGGGGGAGGACAGCTAGCTGTAGCACGGACTCCCAAGAACTTTTTACATGCATGTTGTAGCCGGCTATTGCGACCTTTGAACGCGGAGCAGCCGCGTGCACCCGGAAGCGGCGCGGGCGACGCTCTCTCGGCCGGCGCGCCGCTTCAATGCCGGCGCCAGTGAGAGGTCGCGTCCGCTCTGGCCGGGCATGAATGCGGCACTGACCGTTTCGGGCGGGAAGCACGCGCGGGTGATGAAGAGGGTTCGGGTTGGTCAGGACCGGCCGTGGCAGCGGTCCGGACGTCCGCAAACAAGAGATGTTGTACGTTAATATTGCTGCGTATATAATTAACAACGTAAATAATGTGCCAGTTGGACAAATATGATTGGAGATGGAGATGGAAATGGAATTTTACGTAAACACGGATATGCATGTCTATGTCTATGTGTGTGTGCGCGACGACTCTCGCGACCTGGAAGCGGGGGCGTGTTTTTGATCGAGTTTTCTTTCTTGGTACGTTAGAAAATCAGTTTGTCTAATTCACATCTAGATGTTATTTAAGGATATCACATCTAAGCTCCCACAAGTATATAATGTAGCAACAAGAAACAAAAAAACTAGGACAAAAAAATAGACCACAAACAGAGTGGACATCAACTTAGATGTGACATAACTATGTCACATCTAGATGTGTCCTAGACAGACCCTTAAAAAATTGTCCGCCAGTTTTCGTTTCTTTTTTCCGGGAACGCGCGTATTCTATTTAAAACCACTGCTATGGAGAGATTTTTTTACTCCATTATAGCCTCTTGTTTGATAGAGTTTCTCGCGTCTCGCTCTCTCACCCTCTCCATATCAAAACAAGATGACAGTGTCCACTCTATCTCTCTCCTCACCGGTGGTCACAGATCCGGCCGAATCCCGTCCGCTGCGGGAGGTGAGGAGGTGCAGCGTTGACGTTGTCGCCGTCGGCGACGGAGGAAGCCGATGCGCACCGTCCTCTCGGAGCCGGCGCTGGCGCGGACGAAGATCCTCCGCGCCCTTGTTCGCTGCCGTCGTGTGGGCAGATCCCGCCCGCCCGCCTAAACGACATCTCGCCCACCTGAGGTATAACTTCTTGTACTGGTCCAGCTCCCCAGGTCGCTGCGTGCGGGTTTTCTTCTATGCGACTACTCCCCAGCTCCCCATGCATAGTAGCTAGGGTTCGTCGGCTGGTCCAACATCACCTACTAGTACTATTATAGAGGAAATGCCACTCGAAAAGTTGTCCTGATTTATGCCTCGGTGGAGGTATACATGTTGTTTCGACAAAAAGTACATGGTGGTTGTGCGGTCATTGTCCATATGGTGGTAGTACTATCACTGGTTAAATGAAGAAATGCTTTTTTTCTCGGGTATCCTGGTTTAGTTCCCATCAAGATAATTATGATGCTTCTGTTTGTTGGTGTACTTTTCATTAATTCTTATTGACAATTGAGATGTCGTTGCTAATCTTGTAAACAAAGTAACAACACTATATCCCTTTTTATATTTTTGGAAACAGCGATGCGTATCTCCATACCCGGGCATGTCTTCCTCAATTTTAGTGGAACTGCACAAAATTGGATGGCCATTGTTGTTCCGCCTCACTGTCCTCTGCCACGTGGTTCTTCCTTCCTCGAGCTTGATTACTGAGAAGAAACAGACCACAGTGAGGATTTGTCGAACTTCATAGGTGCCTCACCCAAACTTGATGCCAAATGGATGATGCATCACCATGATGACCTATCGATGCTCATGGTTGCGCCTCATGGTTGCGTCGGCTGGTGAAGCTGATCGATTTTCAATGAAAAACAAGTTGTCTTCCATCAGTGCTCTTTGCTTGTTACGCACAAAGATGATATCCTTCGTCAGTTCACCTTGGTTGCGTTGGAGACGCAGTCGTCTTTCACGTTGGTGCAATTTTATCACACAATTGGCTATGAACCAAATGTTTCCTCGAAGAAGGATCGACGTTGGTACTAAGAGCATAAGTTTTGTATTGATTTCTAAGCCTTCTCACAACTTTGTCTCCAGCTCCCCTGTAATTTTATTTGTCCAGCTATTAACTTTGATTTAAAAATGGTGTGGACTAAAAACCCGGATGGACGTAGTAGCCCTCCATTTTTATTTACTCCGCATATTAGATTTGACTGAAGTCAAACTTTGTAATACTCTCAAACCTTTCCGATAATTGAAATTAAAATTCTTTATTTGTACACACTCTCACACGTTTCCGATAATTTGGTGCATGTGTGGTTGTTCACTTAAGGGAGGGTAGTGTACCACACGTGAAGGACAGGAAGTGCGACCGGGACGCGTGGGCGTGGATCGTTAGTTCATCGGAAGTAGTAGTAGATTTCTTCACTGTACATTAAATAAAGAGTTTCGTTTCGTACTTACACAATTTAAAATGATTGGTATGGAGAGAATAAGAAAACCACTCCACTATATATTAGTCGTATACACGAGAGTACTATATGAACGCAGCTTCATTGACTTAGTGCACCTGCCTTTGGGTTCATGACAGGTGGGCCCAAAATGTTGTTGGCTCACCTGTCATACAGCCAAAAGCAGGTGCATTGAAGGCACCGGAGCTTAGTTCATACTACAGTACTATATATATATATAAGCTGGAGCCTCAGTGCTTGTTCGCTAGGGTTTGCACTCTCCACACTCTCGCCGCACTACATATATGTATACACGCTGGAGGCTCAGCGTTCAATTGCTAGGGTTTGCTATATTCAAAGTCTCTCACCCTCTCTTCACCAGATCTAAACAAGATTGCGTTGGCCTCTTGTCTCTCCCCCCCCCCCACAGCTGGTGAAGGAAGGGGAGGAGGTGCAGCGTTCACTCTATCGCCTTCGGCGAGGGAGGCGATCCACTGCTGGCTGTGCTGTTCTCTTTCACCCAGCGCCTATGCGGGACGGCCACCGACCCCTTCTTCCTCGCTGTCGTATGTAGTGTGGACAGATCCGGCCTCCTGCCACACCCTTGCCACATCCCGATGACCCTAAGGTATAAGTTTCTTTGAAACCGTCGTTGCTCTAGCTGCATGTGGATCTTTTTCGATCTATAGTCGAATCTAGGTTTTGGTTCAAAGAGGAAAGAAGGGTGTAGTGGGCTAGAGCAAGAATCTAGGATGTGGTTCAATGAGGAAAGGAGGGGCGGAAAGTGGTATAGACTGGCTATCCAGCCGCTTTGTTGGTCGAAAAGGGAAAAAGGGGGTAACCCAGTACACACATCTGTAAGGAACCGATCTCTTTGTTGAAAAGGGAAAGAAACTAGGGGGTCGGGTAATTTGTGCAGGACTAGATTTGCTGCCCTCACATAGGAAAAAGGTTCAAAGAGAACAAATATGGGACCAACGCATATATGCTGCTTGGCTACATACTCTGCATCACCCATTTATACGTGTGGACGCACATGGTGCTGGCATGTCCCATACAGCTATTTTGCAGTTGTTAATCTAAGAATTCCGCCGGAAAATTTTAGCAATGCCACTGTTAAAAGTAAATTACATTTTTTAACGAATGTTGTTTCAAGAGAATGTCTCTGTTAATATGAATCAATGCAACCGTTTTAGAAATGCTACTATCCTACTTTGTTTTCCATCCAAGATAAGTTAGATGCTTCTTTCTGTCACCGTTTGTTTCATCCTCCTTTATCGGCAAGTAATTGTTTCCTTTTTTGCCTCTGTTAAAACAGGGGTATCGATTCAACTTGTTGCTATTGCGACATTTTGCTTCGCTACTCGAAACACTTATGTTTTAAGAGTGTTTTGTGCAGTTCAACTTGAATGTCACACCGGTGACTTTGCTTAATTTTGGTGGAACTGCACAAAAGGAGATCGAGATTTGTTTCCAGTCTTCGTGGCGAGTTGTTTCAAATCTTGGTCTCATCCACATGATGTGCAGTGTGCTTTGAGATGTTGTGCTACTTGTTTTGGTACTGTTTTAAATAAATGTTGAATTGAAGCTATTGTATTGCTGTCTTTTCCCATTAAGTAGTGAACAAAAATGGGACCAACCCAGACATGATGCTTGTTGCTTTGTTACAACAAATTCAGCATCACCCCCTTTATAAGCCAGTAATTGATGCCACTCTCAGAATTAACTACTGAATCTTATTTCAAAACTGCAACACTTGTTAGGGATTGGCGGGATTACCATTTTTGTGGCCGCATGTTTCATCCTCCTTTATTAGCCAGTAATTGATTCCTTTTTTGCCTCTGTTTAAACAGGGATATCTATTCAACTTGTTGCTATTGCGACATTTTGCTTCGCTACGCGAAACACTTTGCTTGATTTCAGTGCAACTGCACAAAACGAGATTGGATTTCCTATTCGTGTTGGCAGATTCGTATTTTATCATGGTGGTCTCATGAAAGGTCAGTACAGGCCTTCATCCACATGATTGTGCAGTGTGCTTTGAGATGTTGTGCTACTTGTATTGGTACTGTTTTAAATAAATGTTGAATTGAAGCTATTGTATTGCTGTCTTTTCCCATTAAGTAGTGAACAAAAATGGGACCAACCCAGACATGATGCTTGTTGCTTTGTTACAACAAACTCTGCATCACCCCCTTTATAAGTAGATGGAAGCACATATTGTTGTTGCGCCCACTCTCCCCTGGAACTGTTTATGCTTTTCGTTAATCTAATGCCGCTGGTAAAATTAAGCAATGCCACTCTCAGAATTAATTAACTACTGAATCTTAGTTCAAAACTGCAACACTTGTTAGGAATGGTACTATCCTGCTTTGTAGTTCTTTCTACATGTTTAACCAAGGTATTGTTAAGATAATGTCTCTGTTAAAATGAATCAGTTGCATTGTTTTAGGAATGGTACTTTTCTGCTTTGTCGTTCTTTATACATGTTGAAACAAGGCATTGTTAAGATAATGTCTCAGTCAATATGAATGAATCACACTGATGGAGAATTGCTACTCTCCTGCTTTGTTTCCCATTAAGATAAAGTAGATCAGTAGATGCTTTTCTTCTGGGAGTACAAGTCATCAACCGTTATTTCTCAGTAATTGTTTCCCTTATACCTATTGTTGCTTACAGGGATATCAAAATTAAAGCTCGGTTTTATTCCGACTTCGATTTTAGTTGAACTGCACAAAAGGAGCCAATGTGTCCAAGGCAAACTGCTGCATTACTGGGTCCAGTTGGTCGTTCCACTTTGCAGAAAGAAGCAGTCACTGTTTGCGCTACATTACAGAAGGAATGACCGAGAAGCTTTACAGAGTATTATTAGACGCTGGTGACATGACTAGTCTGCAGAGAGCATTGGCAATTTAACAACACGTGGAGTGCCCTGGGCAAAAAGTGCCCAAACAAGTACAAGAAGCTACGACAGGACTCCACGATCATAGGCATTACATATTTTGAATGGGAAAAGCTTGTCAAAGTTTAATCATTGATGTTAGCAAGAAGACGTTAGTTTAATATATTGGAATTGGAAAACCTTGTCAAAATTTGCTCATTGATGTTAGCCAGAAGACATGCATTTGATATTTTTGAGTGGGACGCCCTTGCTGTGAGCAGCGTCGAGTGTTTTTTCCTATTCCTGTGTTCAGTTTAGAAGTAAATAGTTACTCTGCTGAGATATTCCTGTGTTAAGAGTTTGTTCTGAATATTGTCTATGTAATGCCAGGCCTTGTGTTTGATTGCAAAGTTGAGCTTGGAATGTTGTGGCATGCGGCATCACGAGCTGTTCACCGTGCCTCCTGAGAATAATGCTTCGTATTGTTTTGCATGTCGATCTAATGCCAGTGATTTGCTTGTTAAGAAGATCATCCTCTTCTGTTGTTTCCGTGCTTAAGAAGTTCATCGTCTGATGTTTCATTCATAGCCTATACGACAAGTCGGGTAGGTTAGACGTGAAACCATATGATCTTCCGACCAACTCATGATATTAGGCCGTGATTGGATCGTCGTTTTCCAACCAAAACCGCTTGTAAAACTGACGCTTGTAAATAAAAGCAGATGGTCTCGGGCGAAGCGCTTGGTTGGTCGATTTCGACTAGTAAAATATCGGAAGTACTTCACACACGATAAAAACGCTGAACGACACTCGGACGATTGCTAATCCAGCCGTTAGCTGTTGTTTCAGCCTTGCCCATGGATGGCATGATACGCACGTCGTGCATGTATCGTCTGGTAATGTCGTCCATATAGCAGTGCTCGTAAAATATACACTGGTCTCTCAAATTACACGCGTAACCCGCCGGTTTTACTTACAGACCTCGGGCCCTCGGTTTCATTACGCCTGTATTTTACGCGTTGTTTCCGATGACGAGTAAATTACACTTGTATGTTAATACAGGTTTGAAATAAACCAGAGCTCCCAAGCGCGGCCTTACCGTTTCATGCGTCTCAGTTTCTCGAAGGTGCTCATAGGTGTCCGATGATCCTGGCTTCCTGAATGAGCAGCGGGCGCTGTATCAGACCATCCGTAGGGCCCGCGAGGCCCTCTCCGTTGTCCTTCGAGTTGTTGCGCTCGCCGTGGCGCCGAGCATTGTTAACATCGTCAACGAACATGAGGATTCAGGAGATGACTTTATTTTGACTGGATGACACTAGGGACCCACTAGGGCCATAGCCGTACGTACGCAAGTGCCTCCTTATTATGTACAACTATATTTTTTTGCTTCCTCCTGGTTTCCTGACATCACGGTCCCACACCATTGTCAACCTATGTAGTCAATATAAACGAGAGAATTGCACAAGGTGCGGCCGACAGCTGGGACCAAGCAGCTCGAGCAGTATTTGTGTTTTTGAGGCGTGAGCACTGCAGAGTTTTTCTTGGCGATGATTTCGTTGTTGTTCAGAGGAGAGCAGGGTATTAACTGGGCGGGCTGTGGCCCGTCTAGCCCAGGCCAGATATCCAGCCCAGATACTAATTTTTTCAAGATGAAAATGGCTAGCCCAGCTATACGTTTTTTGAGGAATACCCAGGCAAGGTCAACTTGTTATTCTCCGCCCCGCTGGGCTGCAAATCTTTCCTAGGAGGGATGCATTAGGCTTAACAGGAAAATGGGCTTTAAAAATAATAAATGGGATGTAATTATAAAAACTGGGCAGTAACTATAAAAAATGCACCAAACACGAAATTAGTTTATAAAATATTATTTATGGATTTTGAAAATCTTAAATTTTCATTGTTGCGCGCGCAATGTTTCGTTGGATTTTTACGTAATACAAATTTATATTTAATCTGACTAGAAATTTCGGGATAAAAATATTTCGGATCCCATCAAAATGTGGGAAATTTTATTGAATTCTGTCTTCAACGGTTGGTTGAAATTATTAATCGTTGTCCTAGCTAGAAAATGGGTTGTACTTTTAACAAACTGTAAATGGGCTGTTGTAAATTCCATTAGAATTCAAAAATGGGTTGTACATTCTTACAAAACGCAAATGGGCTATAAGTTCTCTGCCACACACTTGTGGGCCTACTAAGTGACGCGTCCCCTAAAAAAATAAGTTGACGCGTATGCAAGGCTTTGTCAACTTATTATAGTCAACACACGGTTCTAGCAGCAGTGGCCGTTGGATGTCTATCCAACGGATGTCGTGCTTCTTCTTCAATCTCGGATATTCTTAGCTTCGGCCGCCCAAAAAATGATTCCTCCCCCTGACATCTGGGGCGCACCGTTTCGGAGGCTGACCTGTGGGCCTACTAAGTTGGAGCGTACCAAGGGCTTTGTCAACTTAGTCAATATAAACGATTCTAGCTTCAGTGACCGTACGATGTCCATCCAACGGCCGTAGTGCTTCTTCAACCTCTGGTCTTCTTGCTCCAGCCGCCCAAAGTAGCGCCGGTCGTGCCGCCTGCTCCTGCCTCCCGTGGCCGGCTGTGCTGCCGCGGAGGCCTCACTACCCCCATACTACTCCCACCGCTGGCCAGGCCATCCCTCCACTCACCCACGCCCCCTGTTATTCTGCAGCGACGACAGCCTCACACCACAGCCGAACCAGTGAACCCTCGTACTCCTCTCCACGCGGGCTTCCACTGCTGCGTCTTCCTCGGCTCCGCATCGTCCCCTTCCTAGGCCTCACCGTCGTCCACCGCCCTGGTGCTCTCGGCACGGCGTGGTCAACATGGTCAACGACCGACTTCCATCAGAAGAGTACTGCACGTGGAGAGGCTGACAGCTGGGTCCACGGCGCCCGCAAGGAAGTGCCTCCTTATTACACGCAAAATAATTATTCCTCCACCTGACAGCAGGGACCCACCGGACGAGCCACCTTATTTCGCGAAAAAAATGTTTCCCCCCTGACTGCTGGGACCCACCGGACGGGCCACCGTATTTCGCAAAAAAGACGTCCCCCCTGTCAGCTCGGACCCACAGGAAGTGCCTCCTTATTACACAAAAAAAATGAATACTCCCCCTACTAGCTGGGACCCACCTTGGTGGGAGGCCGACTTGTGGGCCTACTAATTTGACGGGGACGGAGGGCTTTGTCAACTTTGTCAATATGAACGATTCTAGCTCCAGTGACCATACGATGTCCATCCAACGGCCGTAGTGCTTCTTCAACCTCTGGTCTTCTTGCTCCAGCCGCCCAAAGCAGCGCCGGTCGTCCGCCTGCTCCTGCCTCCCGTGGCCGGCTGTGCTGCCGCGGAGGCCTCACCGCCCCTACTATTCCCACCGCTGGCCAGGCCCTTCGGCGACGGCAGCCTCACACCACAGCTGAACGAGTGAACCCTCATACTCCTCTCCGTGTGGGCATCCACTACCGTGTCTTCCCCGGCTCCACGTCGTCCCCTTCCTAGGCCTCGCCGTCGTCCACCGCCCTGGTGCTCTCGGCGTGGCGTGGTCAACGTGGTCAAGGAACGACTTCCATCGGACGTGGACTATACGTGGAGAGGCTGACAGCTGGGTCCATGGCCGTAGCAAGGAAGTGCCTCCTTATTACGCTGAAAATAATGATTCCTCCACTTGACAGCAGGGACCCACTGGATGGGCCACCGTATTTCGCGAAAAAAACGTTTCCCCCTGACTGCTGGGACCGACCAGCTGCACCTTCGCACTTAAGGAAGTGTGTCCGGGCAAAAAAAAACGATTCGCCCCCCTGACTGCTGGGACCCACCAGCTACATCTTCGCACGCAAGGAAGTGCGTGACAGTCGGGACCCACCTGGTCGAAGCGTACGTAGTGTTGTCATTCTGGTCGTGAACGTGTACGTACATATATACTGGTCGATGTAGAGGTGCGCACATGTCGTAGTAGAGGCGCGCACAGAGCATGTACACGTATGTACATCGACCAGGGTGCAAGAAAGAAAATACGATCACGTATGTGTACATACGGGCGGGGTCTCGAACGCCTACTCGCGCATACATACGGCCAGGGCTCGTGTCATTGGCTGGGTCGGAACGGAGAAATAGCATCGTCATCGTGTTCATGGGGAGGAAACAGAATGCGTCATGTTCATGGGGAGGCAACGGAATGCGTCATGTTCATCGGGAGGCAACGGAACGCGTGGGAGCCAACCGGCTGGGTCGGAACGGAATGCATCGTCGTGTTCATCAGGAGGGCTTGGACGGAACAGGCGATGGAAACGAGGCCTGGCATATCGCAGAACGGAGGAAACGGCCTTATGTTCGACCGGCCACGTTCGAAACGGGATCCTGTTGATCGGGAGGGGTGTGGCGTACCGCAAAACGGAGGAAACGGACCACCTACGGTCGAAACGGGGGTCCTGTTGATCGGGAGGGGTGTGGCATACCGCAAAACGGAGGAAACGGACCTCCAATGATCGAAACGGGGGTCCTGTTGATCGGGAGGGGTGTGGCGTACCGCAAAACGGACGAAATGGACTTGTGTTGGAGCGCTATGGTCGAAAATGGGGTCCTGTTCATCGGGAGGGGTGTGGCGTACCGCAAAATGGAACTCCACGGGATACTGTTCATCTCCACCGTCGACCTCCTCCAGCCTCCACAGGCTACCGTCGACCTCCTCCAGCCTCCACAGGCTCCTGTTCATCCAGCCTCCATCGCGCACTACTCCACCGGCTACTGTTCAACCACCCCTCCACGGGCACCCCTCCACCGTCTATTGTTCATCTAGCCCTCCACACCACGGGGTCCTGTTCATCCAGAGGCAACGCCACCGCTCACTGTTCATCCAACCCCCCCCCCCCCCCCGCAATGCTCATTGTGTTCATCCAAAGAGGCAGCATCGATCGGCTTCAGTTAGCAGCAGTAGCGAAGGAATTGCTCGATCAGGTTCAGTTAACAGCCATCGATCGATAGCTCGGGTTCAGTAACGCGTAGCCTGCAGTGCAATCGCTCGGGTTCAGTTAGAGCCCAACGCCCTCGCTCGGGTTCAGTTAGAGCCAACGCCTCACACACACGCGCGTACGTGTAGGAGAGAAACGTGCATCGCTCGGCCCCCGACCTCCCACCATAACCGGGAACTCCCCGAAATTTTCCTCGCCCCCACTTCTACCACGGTTTTTGCCGTCATGGATTGCCCAAAGAATGTCATGCAGCTGCGTCTCCGGCCCACCCAGGATGAAAAGCACATTTTCTATCATGATTTTTTGTCATAGAAGCAGGAGCCCACCACATCTATGATGATACCGGGTATTGTCACAATTATCATCATAGAAGTGTCATATGTATGACAGAAAAAAAATTCGTTCGGCCCAAAATGTCACGGATGTGTCTTTTTTTTGTAGTGAAAGAAGCCCACCAAAAAAATAAAAAATAAAAAAAGAGAGAAAAGGAGATAAGGGGCAATGTTACTATCCTTTTACCACACTTGTGCTTCATAATAGCACCATGTTCTTCATAGAGAGAGTCTCCTATGCTTTCACTTTCATATACTAGTGGAAATTTTCATTATAGAACTTGGCTTGTATATTCCGATGATGGGCTTCCTCAAATTCTCGTGGTCTTCATGAGCAAGCAAGTTGGATGCACACCCACTTAGTTTTCAGTTTGAGCTTTCATACACTTATAGCTCCAGTGCATCCGTTGCATGGCAATCCCTACTCACTCACATTGATATCTATTGATGGGCATCTCCTTAGCCCGTTGATACGCCTAGTTGATGTGAGACTTTCTTCTCCCTTTTTGTCTTCTCCACAACCACCATTCTATTCCACATGTAGTGCTATGTCCATGGCTCACACTCATGTATTGCGTGAAAGTTGAAAAAGTTTGACATTACTAAAGTATGAAACAATTGCTTGGCTTGTCATTGGGGTTGTGCATGATTAAATACTTTGTGTGATGAAGATAGAGCAACAACCAGACTATATGATTTTGTAGGGATAACTTTCTTTGGCCATGTTGTGTTCAAAAGACATGATTGCTTTATTAGTACGCTTGAAGTATTATCGTTTTTAGGTCAAATGATAGACTATTGCTTTGAATCACTCGTGTCTTAATATTCATGCCATGATTAGACATATGATCAAGATTATGCTAGGTAGCATTCCACATCAAAAATTATCTTTTTTTATCATTTACCTACTCGAGGACGAGCAGGAATTAAGCTTGGGGATGCTGATACGTCTCCGCCGTATCTATAATTTTTGATTTTTCCATGCCAATATTCTACAACTTTCATATACTTTTGTCAACTTTTTATACTATTTTTGGGACTAACATATTGATGTAGTGCCCAATGCTAGTTCCTGTTTGTTGCATGTTTTATGTTTCGCAGAAACCCAATATCAAATGGAGTCCAAACGGGATAAAAACGGACGGAGAATATTTTTGGGAAGAAAAACCAACACGAGACGGTGCCCGAGGGGGCCACGAGGCAGGGGGGGCGCGCCCCAGTGGGGCAGGCGTGCCCTGGACCCTCGTGGGCACCCCGTAAGGCGGTTGATGCTCTTCTTTTGCCGCAAGAAAGCTAATTTTATGAGAAAAATCTGGGCGAAAGATTCAACACAATCGGAGTTACGAATCTCCGGATATAAAAAAACGGTGGAAGGGCAGAATCTGAGAGTGTAGAAACAGAGAGAGACAGAGAGATAGATCCAATCTCGGCGGGACTCTCGCCCCTCCCACGCCATGGGAGCCAAGGACCAGAGGGGAAACCCTTCTCCCGTCTAGGGAGAAGGTCAAGGACGAAGAAGAAGAAGGGGGGCTCTCTCCCCCTTACTACCGGTGGCGCCGGAACGCTGCAGGGGGCCATCATCATCACCGCCATCTTCACCAACATATCCGCCGTCTTCACCAACATCTCCATCACCTTCCCCCATCTATGTTCAGCGGTCCACTCTCCCGCAACCTGATGTACCCTCTACTTGAACATGGTGCTTTATGCTTCATATTATTATCCAATGATGTGTTGCCATCCTATGATGTCTGAGTAGATTTTCGTTGTCCTATCGGTGATTGATGAATTGCTATGATTGGTTTGAGTTGCATGTTTTACTATTGGTGCTGTCCTATGGTGCTCTCCGTGTCGCGCAAACGTGAGGGATTCTCGCCGTAGGGTTTGCAATATGTTCATGATTTGCTTATAGTGGGTGGCGTGAGTGACAGAAGCACAGACCCGAGTAAGTAGGTTGTTTGCGTATGGGATAAAGGGGACTTGATACTTTAATGCTATGGTTGGGTTTTACCTTAATGATCTTTAGTAGTTGCATATGCTTGCTAGAGTTACAATCGTAAGTGCATATGATCCAAGAAGAGAAAGTATGTTAGCTTATGCCTCTCCCTCAAATAAAATTGCAATAGTGATTATCGGTCTAGTAACGTAGTCAATTGCTTAGGGCAATTTCACAACTCCTACCACCACTTTTCCACACTCGCTATATTTACTTTATTGCTTCTTTATCTAAACAGCCCCTAGTTTATATTTACGTGCTCTTTATTATCTTGCAAACCTATCCAACAACACCTACAAAGTACTTCTAGTTTCATACTTGTTCTAGGTAAAGTGAACACTAAGCGTGCGTAGAGTCGTATTAGTGGCAGATACGACTTGAGAGAATATTTGTTCTACCTTTAGCTCCTCGTTGGGTTCGACACTCTTACTTATCGAAAGAGGCTACAATTATCCCCTACACTTGTGGCTTATCATTGTTCTGCCCCTCCTCAGCGCCAGGGACTGGGCCAGGTGGACGTCGTGCTCCGTCCCGAGCCCATCGGTGCCTCCCTCTCGGCCAGAGGTGGCCGGAGTGTAAGTGCATATAGTGCCCCTTAGTGATTTTGGTGTATTGAAGACTTATAGGTTAAGGGACTAAAATGTTTATGAGCGTACACAGGCTCTATAAGTCGATGAGGAGTTTGATATTCACGATGAAAGTCGACCCCTAAAAATGTATGTCTTCAGCTAAAGACTTTGGTTCTCCTGAAGGTTTTGAAAGTGAAGAAATTGGTGTGACCTTGAAGACGTGGATATTCATGCGAGGATTATGAAGCGTGAAGACTTTTGTTTTCGAAGTTTCATTTTATCTTTCTTAAGTCATAGGAAACACCATACTATTAAAGGGGGTCGAGGTAATACTAAGGAAATTGATTTCCATGTGATGCTCATCTGAAAATCCTACACCTACCCAATCGTTTCGAGTGAAGCCATTGGAAATCTCATATCAGCTCAGTCAATTTCTTCAGTGATAGAGACGAAGATCGTCTAGTCTCTGAGGAATTTGTTCTGATTGAGGAGCTAGGAATTCACCAGTGCGAATTGCCTACACAGTGAGGAACATGATAGCCCTGAGGAATTTGAACCTCATATTTCC
The DNA here is from genome assembly GCF_018294505.1 of Triticum aestivum. NCBI lineage: Eukaryota > Viridiplantae > Streptophyta > Magnoliopsida > Poales > Poaceae > Triticum > Triticum aestivum. The sequence continues at coordinate 403,547,324 of NC_057801.1, read as the reverse complement.
GACCGTTGTTGTGCTATGCGCCAGCTGTCCAAAATATCTACCTACCTGACGGTCATATCATTGAAGGGCATTTTTGTCTTATCATGTCGCGCTGCTCCCTAGGCTGTAAATAGCCGCCCCGTACAACCACTAGCTGGTTGGCTGCTCCGAGAGAAACTGACACTTGTCATTGAGAGCATCCCATCCTCCAAGGACTTTGAGCGAAAATCATCAAGTGAGGAAAACCCAAAACCCAAACCCAAACACCTACAAACCCAAAGTGATCGAGCATCACTGAAGAGATTGTTCCTATGTGGAACCGATGCTTGTTACCTTTGAGGATTTTGTATCCTCTAGACGGTTAGGCGTCATGGTCTGAGCATCCAAGAGGAATTGTGGATCGCCGAGTGACCAAGTCTGTGACAGTTTGGAAGTCACCTAAAGACTTACCACGAGTGATTGGGTGAGGTCTGTGTGACTTTATCTCAAGGAGAATATGGTGAGAACTGTGTGTCCTTGAGTTTAAATACTCAGCCGCTCCAACCAGACGTACAAGTGACACATCAGTTGGAACTGGTCTACCAAATCATTGTCTTCACCAAGCCAACTGGTTCTATTTCCTCAACCTTTCCATTTCCTCATTCATGTGTTGATGAACCTGATCGTTACTGTTTGAAGACTTTGACTGAAGACTTTCTCTAATTCCTCAATCCTAATTCTTTAGTCACATAGTCTTCAGCCTGCTTATCATGTTTTCATGCTATCTGTACTTTGTGCTTGTTTTCATTTCATCATGATGCATATGTTGTTGCTGTGTTATGCTTATACCTGAGTACTTATTCCGCTGCTAATGTGTTGTTACTTAGGAATTTCTTCACCTAGAAATTCCTCAGTGACAAATTTCTAAAAATCGCCTATTCACCCCCTTTTAGTCAATATAACGCAGTTTCAATTGGTATCAGAGCAAGGTACTCCCTTGTTTTGTGTGATTTTGGTTTAAGCACCTAGAGTTTTAGTTATGTTGACTGGAGGAATGATCAAGGTCTTGGCTCGGTGCCCTACCTTCGTTGGGATGGACTACCCCTACTAAAAGAACAAGATGCGCATGCATCTTGAGGCAATTGATAACGATCTCTGGTATGTTGTGGAAAATGGCGTTCCCTCAGTCACTCTTCTGTGAATGCTGCTGATGTAAAGAGATTCAAGCAACTCGACTCTCAAGCAAAGAATATCATATGTGGCCATCTGAGCAAAGGACAGTACGGTAGAGTGAGTGCTTTGGAAACAACAAAGCTGATTTGGGACAGGCTGTCCAAGGTCAACAAAGGAGTCTCCACCCAACGTGCCTCCCGAGTTGATGTTCTTCGCAATCGCTTCAACCGCTTCAAAAGACTCGACAATGAAAATGTTCAACAAACCTTCAATCGCCTCACTGACATGTAAAATGAGCTTCAAACACTTGGTGCCATTGACATCACCGACCATGAGGTGGTGAAGAAATTGCTGAGATCACTTGATTCCTCATTTGATACACTTGCACCGATGGTTCAAGAACGAGTAGATTACAAGTTACTAGATCCTGCTGATATCCTCGAGAGGCTAAATACTCATGAGTTCCAGCCATGGACCGAGTTTTGGAAGATCACGTGCACTAGAGGCCAACGCAGTCTCTGAATCTGAAGGTGAAGATTTTGGTAGCAGCCTTGGTGATCCTGAAGAACTGAGCCAGGAGCTAGGAATGCTCGTGAAGAAACTCTAGAAGTTCTCTCGCCATGGTCGCTTTGGAAAGTCTTCAAGAAGTTATGATTCCTCATCTCGTGACTACAAAAAGAAGACTTGCCACAAATGCAAGAAACTTGGTCACTACATATCTGATTGTCCTCAGTTGGAAAAGGAATCAAAGAAGAAGAAGTACAAAGATGACGATTCTGATGACTCAAAGAAGAAGAAGAAATCTTCAAAGTCTCCGTCATCAAAATCTTCAGTCTTCATCTCACAAGAAGAGAAGTTCCAAGAAGGCACGGGCATTTATTGGCAAGGAAATAGACTCTAAAGTTGAATCTAAGGAAAATGTGGAAGAGGAGAAATCTGAGGAGTCAGACTCTGGTGTGGCGAGCCTAGCCCTCGCTACTACTTATGTCAGCAAGTCCATCTTCAACACTGAAGAAAATGACCTCCCCAACTCTGTGACAAGAGCGTTGATGACTATGCTCCCACCTATTTCTTCATGGCAAAAGGTGCCAAGGTACTCAAACATTCCCCCTCTGAATCTAGTGAGGATGAATCTGATGATAATCTCAAACCTAGCTATTCCAAACTCGCTAAAATTGTTGTTAAACAACAAAAGGCTTTGGAAAAGATTCAAAATTTGCTAGACAAAAGCGATGACCTGTTGGGTGAGGAATTGCATCGAACTAAGACTTTGACTGATAATCTTCAGAGACTTCAGTCTAAGTTTGAAAATCTTCAAAGTCATCATAACACTCTCTTATCTGATCATGAAGCTTTCTTATGAATTTCTTCAAAGAAAGCAAGATCTTGAGAAGTTAAAAGTGAGTTATGATGATCTTCAGAAGGAAAACGATTCATTGCTTGCTCAATAGATCAGTTCTGCTCAGGAAGAATTTATTCCACCATGTATGAAATGCATTGAGCGTGAATCTGCTAATTCTTCACCTAAATGTTCAAATGCTTCTATTGCTGCAAATTCTTCAACTGTCTCTATGGTCACAAATTCCTCATCTAAGGATACCACAAGTATCACTAACGATAATGCAGGGTTGAAGGAATTTTATATGACAGGCATATACAAAAGCAGCAAAGGACATCAGACTCTTTGAACAGGAACCCTAGGAAAGAAGGTATTGCCTTTGAGAGGAAACTCAATGCTGATGGGACCTACTAGAAATCTGAGCAGTACCCCAAAACCTCATGAGTTGCTACGAAAGGACCTCCTATAGATCCATGCACTTTATCTGGATTTACTTGTGAATCTTCATATTCCTCTGATGAGTCATTTGACTCCAACTATAAACTGTTCAAGAATCAAAATGGTGAAGTATTTCCTCGATATGCTGGAACTAACTGCAGGAATGGCCCCCCTATGAAGAAAATCTGGGTTACCAAAAGGTGCCTTCAAAATCTTCAGGTGAATGCCATCATGATGCCACCTATGAAGAATAGGAACCCCAGATAAAATTCTTCATATGGATCAAAATCTTCATATGGATCCAAGTCCTCACATGGACCAAATTCTTCATCTGGATCAAATTCCTCACGTGGATCCAAATCCTCATATGAATATCATCGTGTTAACACTTCTGTTTCGCAAGGAAAGTCCAAAGGCTATGAATATGTGCATTATTCTTCAAACCATTATGTTCATAAGTCCTCAAAGAATTTCTCTGCTTATTCATATGCTTATCCTAACCCCTCTTCTGTGAAACGAAGTGCACTGGCTTCTATGCCATCTTTTTCTTATGGAGCAGAATGATGAACTCTTTCCCACCCCTCCAGATGTGGGTGGTGAAGAAAAAGAACTAATCTCTTATGCAGGGTCAGGTCTCTAGATGAACTTAATCGTCTAAAGAATTTGCTGGAGACCTGAATATGCTTGAATGGACGCAAGCTAATCATGAAGAAATTAATTACTCATTTCTCACGTCCTCATATTGCTATATCTATTATTGTTGATGAAATTGATATCATAATCTTCGTTGATGAAGTATATGGGTTCATAAGTTGCACTAATTCATCTGCAGGATGAACAACCCAAAGCTACTGAGTGGGTCCTCGACAGTGGAGGTACAAATCACATGGCCGATGACAAGAACTTATTGATGGACACTGCTTTATCTCCATCTCATTTGAAGCATATCACCTATGCTGACAGAAAAAATCAAGGTATTGGGTCTAGGTAGGGTTGCAATCTCAAAGGATAGACACATGGACAAAGTCATGCTTGTCGAGTCCTTAGGATTCAACCTCATGTCTGTCTGAATGCTTTGTGATCTTGATATGTTTGTCATCTTTGGAAAATATCGTTGCATTGTGCTAATGGAATCTGACAATTCCAAAGTCTTCGAAGGCTTTAGGAGAGGAGACTTGTATATTGTTGATTTCTCTACAAGACCATAGCCTGCCACGTGTCTACTTGCAAAAGCTTCAGAAGGCTGGTTATGGCATCGACGACTTGGTCATGCTGGGATGAGGAACTTGCATACACTCACGAAGAAGAAGCATGTCATTGACATCGAGGGTGTCAAATTCCTCAAAGATCATCTTTATGGGGCTTGTGAGGCTGGAAAGATCACCAGAGCCAAGCATCCCTCGAAGACTATCATGACCACTTCTCGTCCCTTTGAATTACTTCACATGGATCTCTTTGGCCCTACTCATTATGCCACGTTCACTAATTCTGCATCATTATATGGATTTGTCATTGTTGATGATTGTTCTCGCTACACTTGGGTTCATATGATCACTTACAAAAATGAAGTGCAGGAAGTCTTCAAATGTTTTCCTCAAGAGCATCTATGAACTTCGGTGTGAAGATCAATCATATCAGGAGTGATAATGGAACTAAGTTCAAGAATATTGGTCTCAATGAATATCTTGATATACTTGGTATTACTCACGAGTTATCTGCTCCCTATACTCCTCAGCAAAACGGCGTCGTGGAGCACAAGAACAGGACTCTTGTTCAGATGGCTCGCACTATGCTTGATGAATACAAGACTCCAGAACGTTTCTGGCCCGATGCTATTGATATTGCATGCCACATCATCAACAGGATGAAATGTCACCTGAGGAATCCATCAAGTTCAAGGCTACCGAGGATGTCATCCCTACCTAAGAATCTGCTGAACAAGTTATTCTGGATCGTGAAGAAAATCACGTTGGTGCCATTGAAGAAAATGGCCTCGAAGAAATTGCTGGGCCAAATCAAAGACGTCAACCTGCTCATCCTCGTGTTGCAAATGAAGTGCAGATTGGAAGAATCATCAACGACATCAACGCACCAGGTCCTATCACACGCTCAAAAGCTTCACATTTGTCTAACTTACGTGGGCATTTTGCGTTTGTCTCTATCACAGAGCCCACCAAAGTTGATGAAGCATTCATGGAGACTGAGTGGATTCAAGCTATGCAAGATGAATTGCATCAATTCAAGCTCAACAATGTGTGGGAGCTTGTCAAGCAACCAGACCCACGCAAGCACAGTATCATCGGCACCAAATGGATCTACCGCAACAAGCAAGATGAAAATGGCCTTATGGTGAGGAATAAGGCTCGTCTTGTAGCTCAAGGCTACACACAGGTTGAAGGAATTGATTTCGATGAAACTTTTGCACCTGTTGCTAGACTTGAGGCTATTCGCAAATTGCTTGCTTATGCTAACCATCATAATATCATCTTACATCAAATAGATGTGAAAAGTGCATTCCTCAATGGTAAGCTTGAGGAAGAAGTGTATGTTGCTCAACCACCAGGTTTTGAGGATCCAAAACTTCCAGATCATGTCTACAGACTCAATAAGGCCCTCTATGGCCTCAAGCAAGCACCTCAGGCGTGGCATGATACATTGAAGGAATTCCTCATGAAGAAAGGCTTCAAACCCGGTTCACTTGACCCAACTATTTTCACCAAAGCATATGATGATGAATTATTCATGTGCCAAATATATGTTGATGACATTATCTTTGGCTGTACTAACCAACATTACAGTGACGACTTTGCCTATATGATGAGTGAGGAATATCAAATGTCTATGATGGGAGAGTTGAAAATCTTCTTAGGCCTTCAAATTCGTCAACAACACAATGGCATATTCATATCCCAGGAGAAATACCTCAAGGATGTGTCGAGGAAATTCGGCATGCAAGATTGCAAAGGCGTCAAAATCCCTATGCCCACAAATGGCCATCTATGCACCGATGAAAATGGTAAAGACTTCGATCAAAAGGTATACTGCTCCATGATTGGCGCTTTATTGTATGTATGTGCATCTAGGCCAGATATTATGCTTAGTGTTTGCATGTGTGCTCGATTTCAAGCTACTCCAAAGGAATCACACCATAAGGCTGTGAAGCATATCCTTCGATATCTAGCTCACACTCCAACACTTGGATTATGGTATCCCAAAGGATCGTCTTTTGATCTCATTGGATATTCTGACTCTGACTATGCTGGTGATCGAGTGGACCGCAAGTCAACATCACGCACATGTCATTTCCTCGGACGATCCTTGGTATGTTGGTCCTCGAAGAAGCAGAATATGTATCACTCTCTACTGCTGAAGCTGAGTACATTGCTGCTGGATCTTGCTGTGCGCAATTGCTACGGATGAAGCAAACCTTCAAGGACTATGGCATCAATGTGAAGAATGGGCCACTCTACTGCGACAATGAGAGTGCTATCAAGATTGCTTACAATCCAGTTCAGCACTCGAAGACAAAGCACATCCAGATTCGTCATCATTTTCTTCATGACCATGTGTTGAACGGCGACATCTCTATCGACCACGCGAATACTGAAGATCAGCTGGCAGATATCTTCACAAAGCCCTTGTATGAGAAGATATTTAGCAAGTTGCGGTGTGAGCTAAATATCTTAGAATCTTCGAATGTTCTTTGAAAAGGACACACATCCTAACACTTATGCAAAATTGATGACTTAGATATGCAACACACGAAGTAACGTTTTTCTTCAATCAATGAAGACTAACCCTCTAAGTGTGAAGAAATTAATGAAGAATTTGATTCTCAGAACCCTACGACAATTGTACGTGGTGTCTGAAATCGTCATTCTTATACGATGGGTTATGCCACCAACTAAAGTTGTAATTCTTAAATTTGAGTTTTTGCAATCTCTTCAATTTTCAAATTCTTCAACTTTGCAATTTCCGCAGTCCTTTCGACTATGTTCTTCATTGCTATATATAATTGAGTTTTTCATGTCCTCTACAACATTCACTTATAGCTAATTCTTCAAGTTGCTTTTTCATCTAAGTGAATGTGAATGGACCCGTTCACCCTCTATGCTAAACTCAACCCAGTCTATTCACAAATTCTTCATGTGCATTCTATTTGAAATCCGTTCAAAATCTTCACTATGTCCTTGACAACCGGAGAATTTGCGAATGAAACTTTAAAAAATTTCATATCTAATTTTTCGACTTTTGCGGCTCAAATCCTTCCACATCCCACGACAGGATTAAATAAGTCACCCATGATCTCACACGATCTCCACCTCTCAGTACATGGGTGACACATGTCGCTAGGATAGCAAGGGTCAGGGGCACGTTCGTCCAATTTCCCCGGACGAACGGTTTTTCACCTCGGTTATAAATACCCCTCCCCTTTCACCTTAGCTCATTTACTCCGCTCGACCTCTCTCCTCCACTCGAGCTCTCTGACCTAGCGCCGCCGCTAATCTCCATCATCGCCGGTGAGGAAGAGCTTAGCTGCCTCGACCTCATCGCCATCGTACTCGCGCCAGCTGTGGAAATCTTCACCACCGCCGCCGCCGTAGCTTTCTTCCTCCGCCAAGTTAGGGCGTGGAAGATCTGAATGAACAAACTTCAACAATTCATCTAATAGTGTGTCGTGTTCTTTGTCAAGGGTAAATGAAACTCGCTTTTACTGCCCTTGTTGATTCTGATGATTTACACAAAATCTTCAAAAGGTGTTTATTCTTCAACTTCCATATCCTTAAACACCAATGTGCTTCTATTCTTGATCTATTTCTCTAAGATGTATTTTTCTTCAAGATTCCTCAATTGTGTGGATTTCCAATCTATACAACTCTGGAACCTAAGGCAAGAACTCTTAGTGAAATTCCTCAAGACACCCCTGGTCAAATTCCTCAAATTGATTCCTTTTAAAAACAAATTCTGAGAATGCGTATGACCTCTTCAAATTCTCCGCACCTATACTTGTTCACAGGTACACATGTCTACTGCTGAATCACTAGGTTCTCATCAACTTAACTCATTTGCAGCGTTCCTCGAAGAAAAACTGCATACTTCTTCAGAGATATCCATTGTTCATAATCCTCAATTTAAGAATATGGCTGAACAAAAGTGTCCTCAGAAGGGAGGAAAAGGGCCTGAAACTAATACTGCTTTTGAGATCCCTGAAGAAATCTATGAAGAATAGTGTACTCCTAATGAGGCCACTCATGGCAAGGAGAACAAAAATTAGCGCAAGGTGCGCATTCAGCGGATTGAACACATATGGGAACAGGAATGGAGGGATTACCGCTATGTGAGTCCTAAGTACATGAAGAAATTTGTTGTAAATCCGTCATGCCCAAGGCCTCCATTGGCTCCAGGCTAATAAACTGATCCCTCTAGCATCAGAAGAGATGAGGAATTTCCCAAGAAATGGGCTAAGCGCCAAAGGAAATTGGCTAAGGTAGCAAAAGAAGTAGTGAAGAAATTCAATGAAGATTATGCTGCTGCTGCTGAAACCTCTGCTAGTCAGCCCAAGAAGGCCATGAAGAAGAAATCTGCTGTGAAGCCATCTTCTTATGCAATGCCCTCTCGGCCCAGCTCCTCAAAGCCCTCAGGGCCACCTGCTCAAGCAAAGTCGTCAGCTGCATCTGCAAAGTACTCAACACCTGTGAACCTTGCCACGTGCCAAAGCACTATAGGCTTCTCAATTGCTTTAGGAGCTTCAGCAAGTCCCTCAGCTCAGCCTCAGCTGCTGAAGAAAAAGGCCACTACTGGACACGGCACAAGGCCAAGTCCTCACAGGAAGCAGGTCGCCTTTGAAGTTCCATACTCTAAAGATGAAGCTGATGATGAAGAACTTGCAGAAATCATCAAAGACCAGCAAGATCGGGCCGCTAGTGCCAAAGGCAGTGCAGTGCCACTTTTGCTGGATCCGAAGAAGATCCTTGATTTCATCGATCTTTGGCATAAAGATCCCAACAAACCTCTTCCTGATCTGAACCTCACACCTGGACAAAGTCACATGTTGTCTGCCTTCTTCGCTGAAGAAAAATGGAAGTTCGATAAGGCAAGATCAATGAAGAAAGCTCAGTACAAGAAGGAGCATATTCTGAAGAAAAATGTCTTGAAAATGACCACGGAAGAACTTGTGACTATTCAGTATGAAATCAAAACTCTTAGTGATGAATTTGACGCATATTGTGGTGATTGGCTAGGTGCCAAAGTCAGATTCGTCAAGCTGGCAAAAGGCATCAAGCCCAACATTGCTGCTGAAGCGCAACAAGAAATTACTCAGGGTGAAGCATCTGCTCATCCCTTTGAAGAACATGCCAACACAACTGATAATAATCAAGCTGCTCATGACACTAAGAGTGCCAGGGCTGATGATGCCATTCCTGCTCCTGATGAAACTACCAGGGCAACCGCCAATATTGCGCCTGAAGATCAACCCAGGCCAGCTGAATAATCTGCTATTGCGCCTAAAGAATCTGAACTTGCCAGGGCAACTGCAATATTTGTGCCTGAAGAAATTGTGCCTCTTTCATCTGCCCCCCTGCAAAGTCTTCACAAATGAAAAGCACTCATCTTCCTTCTGCATCAGAGGCGAAGAAAACAAAGGCTACCGAAAGGAAAGCTGTGAAAAGGAGGAAAGCATCAGATGCCTCAGAGTCTTCAGCTCTAAAGAAAGTAAAGACTTTGACGAGTTCATACAAGAATACAATTGATGTTGTTCCCCTGACTGTCATGCCATCAAAGGGGATTGTTCCTTTTGGTGAAGAATATGTCATCGATGATGACATTGATAAAGAAAATCCATCTGCTGCTACGTCAGATCAGTTGGATGATGAGATTGAAGTGGATGCTATCCGTTCACCACTACAGGTATCATCGCCCCTGCTTCAGTTCACTGCTGAAGAGGCAGGTGTTGAAGAAATTGAAGCTGAAGAAGAGGATGTGGACATCGGGTCTACGACTCCAGTGATTAATGATGATTATTGGGAAAGTCATCATCCCGATTCTCCTCTGACCACTCCTCCTCAACAAATTCCGCAGCCCCCTATGCAAACTGAAGAAATTCATACGGGTTATGATCAAGTTCAAGCTTCACTTCATTCAATCCCTAAAGAAATTCAAGCCACTAGTGCTGATGAAATGGAGAAGAAAACAGTAGAAGAAACTGCTCCTGAGATTCCTCAGCCTGAGGCTCCAGAGGTTGTGCTTCAAGCGGCTGTGAAGACATCCACTGCAAATCTTCAGCCCAAGCCACAGAATCCTCACTCCAAGAAGCAGAAGTTCAAGGCTAATGACTTCTTTGCTGAGCGTAATTTCTTCTCTCATTTCAATCCTTATGACTCTGCTCACCTTCGCCGCAAGCATTTCTGGACTGCTTCTCAGATGAACTTTTATTCAACACTGATGTTTGACAAGGATAAAGTGTTTGACCATATGCAAATTCCTCAGGTGGATATGGAGTCTCTTCCATGTTTCACTCCAGTCCTCAGTGTTGTTCACGACGCGAGGCTACTCAACTTCTGCACCGACATCTGCGACTGGAATGAAGAGCTTTGTCACGCCCAATATGCGACCCTATGTGAAAGGAACTCGAAGGTCCCACCAAGGATAGAAGCGCATATTGGCGACGCTTTTGCAAGGTGGATATCATTACATCGTACCATTACATAATAGTTGGGGATACATACAAGAGGCATACAATGCCACACGAATACAACATCATCATACATAAGAGAAACATCCGACTACGAACAACATCCACCTTGCTAGCCTAGGCTGCCGACCTGGAACCTATCCCCTGATCGAAGAAGAAGCAGAAGAAGAACTCCAAAACAAGCAAACATCTCTCTCGCGTCCTGATCATCGCTTAACCTGTACCTGCAACTAACAACGCTATAAGAGGGCTGAGCAAAAGCGGTAACATAGCCAAGCAACGGTTTGCTAGGAAGGGTGAAAAGATTAGAGGCTGACATGGCAGTTCGGGAGGCTTGATCAACAAGAGATAGGTAGCGCAACATAGCGATAGAACGAAGCAACTAGCATATCAATGATAGTAGTGAGATCCAAGGTGACGGTCATCTTGCCTGAAATCCCGCTAGGAAGAAGAACGAGTCCATGAAGAAGATGAAGCCACGAAGATGAACCAAGCGTAGACGAATGAATCCTCACGATCGCAACGAAACAGGAACTAACGAGAAGGAGCACAACCGGAAAGAAGCAAACAACAAGGTAAAAACACACACATAGACATGGCATGATGCTCAACCAAGTATGATGCATGACAAAGGCTATATGATGCTACTCATGGCAAGAGATGATGCAAACAAGAACAACACATCAAAGCAAGTTCAAATGAGGCCGGAAACAACATGTAACAAAGTCGGTAAGTCCTCATATGCAAATTTCGAAATTGGTCCAGAACTGAATAAACCTTATGTTCAAGTAGTTAAAAAGCAAGTTAAGATACACCAGATGATCTACATGAAATTCTAGTCAAGTTTCATATAAAGTTCATTTAGTTCGGAGCTACGGCGTAGAAGATATGAGCAAAACAAGTCAAACATGGCCTTGATGCCAAATACGTTCAAACATCAAGAAAACACTCTCAAAACATGGATGCAACATGATAAGATGAAACTACATGCAATTCTAAGCAAGTTTCATATAGAGCACACTCAAAACGGAGCAACGGTTCAACACATACACTCTATACAAGTTAAAACAACAATCTGTCCAAAACAGCATCTAGGCATCTTGCAAGCATCATGAAAATATGCTACAGCACCCCAACAGGAAAACCAAAGGCATGGACATGATGTACAGGTAAAGTATGACAAAATATGAGCACTGAGCTATCTCCATAAAACATTAGAACATGCTCAAAAGGACATGGCAAGATTGCAATAACAGTTTCACAGACAGCAGAAATCACATCAGGTTGCAATGTTTAGGCTATCAAGCAACATGTTACAGCAAGCTATCATGGCAAAATAGAGCATGGCATGCTAATACTAAAGACAAAGAACAGAACTTCCTTACTGAACTTACTAAAAAGATCAACAGAAAAGATGTTAGCATCCATGCAAACATGGCAAGTAATATGACAGATTCAGAATAACAGTACATGGCAGGAATAACGGTAAGTAGGCATGTTGGTGATCTTGTACAACTCACCACAGAGCAATACATGGCATGACAAGGTGACCCACAGTAATATGACATAATTATAAAGCTACACATGGCAAGAGCAAGTTCATAGGGTGCATGGATCACTAGCAAAACACATGGAAAAGTGAACTTAATGTTCACAGGCTGGCAACAACATTATTTAGCAATTTGACAGCAATATTACAATAAGCTACAACAGGCTATAAATACAAACAGGGGCATGGCTGGATAGAGCATTACATTTATAATAAAACATCATTAGTGAACATCTCCAGATTATGAATAGAGTGACTTGTAGCAGCAGGTTTACATAGCATCATGATATAACAGATTCAGCCTAGCAAAACAGTAACAGCAAGTGCCCTACTACACAAGCTTGATGCACTCACTAAGACTCACAAAAATACATGGATTGCACCATTGTAAAGATGGGATGATGTAGCTCAAAACTCACGTAGACATCAAGCTCATAGGATGCACACACAAAATGCAATGAAAAAGACAAAACAGCAAGTTCTGATAACAGACAACAGTTAACATCATATAGCACTCTTGCAACGATGATTAGAGCATCAAGATGAACTCAAACAAGCATGGCACAGTGGAACACAACGAAGAGCATCTCACAGCGAACATTTTGATATATCGTATGCATGAACCAGAGCTACACGCATGAACTTATGGCAGGTCAAAGTATGCAACATAATATGAGTTTCTGGGGACTTGGCAGAAATCACCTCTGGATCTAGGGTTGACCCGGGCGCGGATTTCGAGGCTCATCGGAGAATCTCGCCGGAGATGGAGCGGAACGGTGGCGGGAGCAGCGGGGAAGGTCGGGGGCGAGGCGGGGCGGCGGATCCGGCCGGACCTCGCCAGAGGAGGCGCCGGCGACGAGGAGGCGCGGGAAGGCGCGGGAGGCAAGGCGGGCAGACTTGAGGCAGCGGGGAGGCGCGGATCTGGCCGGGGCAATGCGCTCTGGCGATGGAGGCGGCAGCACGGCGAGGAGGCGCGGCGACCGGCGGCGGGGCGCGGGAGGCCGAGGAGGGAGACGGGCGGCGCGCGCGGGGCGACGCCCGTGGGTGGAGACGGCGGGAGCCGGGCCTCGGGGGCCGGCTGCGGGCCACGGGCGGCGAGTGGCGGCGGCTGCCACGTGGCGGCGTGCCACTGGCTGCGGGTGGCGGCAGAGACTCGTCTGGTGCAATCCGTACATGTCCGGCGGCGCGAGAGGGAGGAGACTAGGGTTCATCCGTGAATTTTTGGGAAGGCGCACATATTTATAGATAGGAGGAGGTAGGAGTGTCCAAATGAGGTATGGTTTTTGCCCACACGATCACGATCGAACGACCAAGAGCATGGAGGGGGTCTGGATGGGCTCATGGTTTGTGGTGAAGTGGGGCTGGGCTGCAAAAAGAGAGGGGTTTCAGGCTACGCGGTTAACCGTTGGGGCATCAAACGACCTCCAAATGGAACGAAATTTGACGGGCGGTCTACCGGTGCTATACCAAGGCCACTCAGCAAATCTCGTCCCATTCCGAGAATGTTTTTATCCTGCTCACGAAACAAGGCCTGAGAGGGGCGACGGGTGCGTGCGAGTGTGTCTGTGCTCAGAACGGACAACAAAGAGAACCGGTGGAACCCGAACGGATGCAAGTTTTGAAAAACATGCAGATGAAATGCAGATGATGACATGGCAAAATGCAACACGCAAGCAAAATACATGGCAACAACGGCGAATAAACGGAGGACACCTGGCGTATCGGATCCGGGGCATTACAAGCTTATTCTTCATTTCTATGCCAATTTGCATCTGACAGGAAATGTGGATGATGTGAATTCATGGGTTCTAGACTGGATGACTGAAAATACTCATCACAAAGCTCCGGCCTCTGAATTGCTTCATGATGTCCTAGTCAGTCCATCCATTGAAGGCGCCCTGAAACTATATGAGGAACTTGAATTGCAAAATCATCTGATACAAGTGTTGATGAAGCCTTTGAAGGCTGGCCAAGCTCCAAGGACAAATTTCCTCGTCAAGGATTTGTTGTATGTACCAAGGACTGTCTATCGCATTCTAGCCAAATCCCTCCGTCCTATTAAGGTCCACAACTCTAAAGAAGAAGAAGTTGTTGGCATCATGAAGAACTTGCTTTTTAACATCATGCATGGTATTCCAATCAACTAGCATGGTTTCTTCATGAGGACTTTGGCCAATGCTGCTTTGTCATCTTTTCAGTTGAAGCCTTACGCTCCATGGATCATGAAATTCATCAAATCAAGGACTTTAATTCATTACAAGGCTTACTTTCAGAATCATCTCAGCTATTTGCCACCAATTGAAGTCCTCACGCGTACTATTTCCTCAGCTGATGAGAAGGGCAAGGCTGCAATTATTGATGAAGCACTACAAAAAAATACACTTCCGTGATGATACGTGTTTGTCACAGTAGGTCCCATTTTTTGTCATGCATGTACATCCATGACGATTTTATGACAGAATCAAGATAGTCATACCTATGCTTTTGTAGAAGTGTTCCATGACACTACCAAAATTATCATCACGGAAGTGTCCACTTCCATGACGATAAATCGGGCGTCACAGAAGTGCTTTCGTCAAGGGTGACCGACACGTGGCATCCACCATAACAGAACGCCGTTAAGCTATCGGGTCGGGTTTTGGATCCGATAACCCGTTAACAGCCCCGACCAATGGGGATTTTCCACGTGTAAAATCATCATTGGCTGGAAGAAAACACGTGTCGACTCATCGTTGGGACAGATGTCATCCACTCATTGGACAGAAGGCGCCTATGATACGTTGACACATGGCAAGGCCCAACAGAGGCCCATTCCTGTGAAAAGGTCGACCCGTTTGACTTGGTCAAAAGGTGGCGGGCCGGCCCATGGAAAGCGTGTTAACGGCCTATTTGCATATAGCCCATTTACAGCCCGCTAACCCAAGGCCCGTTATGCCCTATCCGAATTAGGCCCAGTAGCGTCATCTGGGCCATCCATTATGATTCCAGCCTGTTTTCACTTCTGGCCCATGTATGGCCCATGACGTCTTTCGGCCCATATGAGGCCCTTTGAAACTCTTGGCCCATTAACGTTCCGTCGTGAAACTGGCCCGTAATGAACAGTGTATCACTTTACATGCATTAACGGCCCGTGCTGAAACTAGCCCATAATGAACAGTGTATCACTTTATACCCATTAACGACCCGTTATTCCGTTGGGCCGTTTCCAGCCCATGTTATCTTTCGGCCTTGTCGGAGCCCATTTATTCTTGGGCTCATTTCCAGCACTCGTTTACTTATGGCCCATTACTGTCATTTTCTACTTGTGTGCCAAATTCAGCCCGTGGTTATAGTCGGCATGTTTGTGGTCCGTTAATACGTTGGGCCGTTTTCATAGCGTCATCAAATACGGCCTATTAATGATGGCCCGTTATGGTCGGACCATGAACGAACGATTCCAACTCTAGCCCGTTTACAGCCATAATGCGGTTTGTTTGGCCCATGTTTGGCCAATCGATCATACGGCCCGTATAAGGCCCATTGATGATACGGCCCGTAGAAGGCCCATTTTTCTACGGCCCGTAGAAGGCCCATTGTTTCTACGGCCCATAGAAGGCCCATTGTTTCTACGGGCTGTAGGAAGCCCAGTGTCACTACAGTAAATATTAGCCATGGTTATTGTGGCCTAGTTTTAAAAAATAGGTTATTGCATCCACTAGCAAACCGTGGAAAAAGAACTGCAATGACTACAAGCAAACAAATAAACAAGACAACAAGGAAGTAAATAAGGAAGCAACTAACGCTAGGCTATCACGGCTATTACACATATTACATCAACTGGGAATCAAAGTTCGCCACCAGTGCAAATATAGGGAACAAAGCAGCATATCATATACACTGGTTGTCAAAGTTGGCAACTAGCGCAAATAAACGCCGCAGCAAAACAAATCCATAACTGAAACCACTTCAGAAGATCTCAAGAAACAATATCCTGGGTACCCATAATGCTGGCAAGATGCTTAGCAAGCTTATTAACTTTCTCTTGTTTGGCGCTTAAATCCTCCAGCGCTTGCTGTTGCACCAGGAAATATGCATCTGAATTCTGCAGGGACTTCCTCAGTCCTTCAGCTTCCTGTCGCAGCACATCTGATCGATATATTTCAACTTGTAGTTGAGACTCAAGAAGACGAACTGATTCAGGCAGCGAGTTCGAAGAGCTTGTGCCAGCAGTAGTGGCCAGTAACTCAAACACTACATCAAGATTGGACTTTTGGGTTCTCTCACTATCGTCAAGATAGTTTTTATTAGATTTCTTGGAGACCAACAGGGATGTCTCACTATCTTGAACCTTATCTGCATTACTTCCTTTCCATTGCATAATGCGGTACTGTTCTCCAATATTTTGTCCGCATTCTAAAAGAGAAACAAGCAGACACATCACAGGTTTACCATGTTGTATATGAAACTCATTTTGGTAAATGAGTCTAGTAGTAAAGTGGACAGGATAACAATATGAAACTAACATATATCTATGTACCATGGTCACTTTATGGTCTATATCATTCTAGTTTTTGTTGCCAAATCAAGAGAGAGACACAGTTCAAATAATATTTGTTCAAGACAAAGCAGAATAGATAGAATATAAGTGCGGGAAACTATAGAGAAATAACAACACTTTTAATGTGCATGACATGAGAACATAACTGTTTGTTCAATTGAAACTGAAATCAACATAGAGCAGGTTACAACAGCAAACCAGTTAAATAAACAGGTTTGAAACATACCTGTTGCGCCATTGGAGTTTCAATTCCATCCTTCAAATTTGAAAATAGTTGGTATGAGTAAATACAGTAATGCAAGAGCAAAGGAGTATGAACCATAGCTACAGAACCTGACCTGAGAATAAATCTTCTTCTCCTTTAAGCATTGAGTTGGGATTAGGAGTGGTGGTCCTCGTGCTTTGGGCACTGCAGTTCCCTTACTAACTGCTCGTGTTTGGGTGCTTTGTGGTGGAGACAGTGTTGTGTCAACTGGAACTGGGTTACTATCTACCGCAGTTGGGGTTAGAAGGGGTGTAGCTGGTTCTCTGTCCAACTGGGTAGGGGTACAATCTGCGATAGTCTGGGTTATGTGTGGTGGATCTGGTCCTTGGGCAAGTACAACCGTGGTTCTATCTACATCAACTGGTCGCACTATCTTTTCTGAAGACCGTGTTGTTACTCCCTTAGATATTGCCATCACCCTCTCCAATTCAAACGGCTGATAAACAAGAAAAGTAATTGAAAGTATAGACATTGTATGATAGACAGGTGCAATGGATAGTGGGGAATAAAAGAGGGCATGAAATAATTCATATTTATGTTATCTAACCAAATAGGATAGCATGACACAATTTCACATATATGATGGCTAACTAACCAGGATAGCATGACACAGTTTCACATTATGATGGCTAACTAAAAAAGATGGAAAGACATAGTTCAAAATATGATGACTATGTAAACAGGATGACATGATATAACTATATAATGTGTTTATTAAATAGGTTGGCATGCCATAATTCACATACATTCACGGATAGAATGCCATAATTCAAAATATGATGACTGTAAACACTAAATAGGATGAGATGATATAACTATATGATGTCTTTATTAAATGGATTCCCATGCCATAATTCAGATAGATGATGTGTATGTACTATGTAAACATGATGCCATGATATAATTCAAATATATTATTTATATAGTAAGCAAGTAAGCAGATGGCAATCCATATATGATGTAAAAACTAAGCAATGCAAGACAACATGCATGACATGGGTAATATAATCCTGCCAAGTTTGAGCATAGACCTCAGGGGGGAAATAGGATTGGTCATCAGTCTCTGAATCCTCCTCTGAGGAGCTCTCTGTAACCAGCAAGATGTCTGCTTCAGTAGGTAGCATTGTCTGCTCTGAATACCTTGTTTCACTCCAGATACTTCCATCACCGCTTCAAATGGCTGATGCACAGGAAGAGTAGTTCAATATACAAACATTGTCGACAAATGGAACAAGTAATACAAAAATGATAGCATGATATAATTCACATACATGATGATTGGCTAAACAACATGTCATTGCATAATTCACATATATAATGCCTTTGCAACAAGATAGCATTGTATAATTCACATATATAATGTCTTGCAACAAGATGGCAATGCATAATTCACATATATGGTAATTAGACACTGAACAGGTGACATTCACACAAATCATGTCTAAACTAATCAAATGACATAGCAATGCGAGACACCGTACGCACGATATGAGCAACATAACCCTGCCAAGTTAGAGCATACACCTCGGGGGGGGATAGGACTGGTCATCTGTCTCTGAATCCTCCCCTGAGGAGCTATCCGTAACCAGCGAGATATGCGCTTCGTCAGATAGCATAGTCTGCTCTAAAGACCTTGTTTTCACTCCAGAATTTGTCATCACAGTGTCAAATGGCTGATGCACACGAAGAGCAGTTGAACATACTAACATTGTTGACAAATGTAATATGTAACGAAAAAAAGGATGGCCTGATATAATTTACATATAAGATGACTGGCTAAGCGGGATGGCATTGCAAAATTCACATATATGATGCCTGGCTAAACAAGATGGCGTTGCATAATTCACATAAACGATGAATAAACTAAACAGATGGCATTCGCACAAAGGATGTCTAAACTAAGCAGATGACATATTTGATGTATAAAGTAAGCAATGCAAAGCACCATATGCATCATATAACCAACATCAGCATGCAAAGTTAGAGCGAAGACCTCAGGGGGAAAATAGGAGTTGTCTTCTCCATCTAAATCCCCATCAGAACAGATATCTTCCTCTTGATTACAATCTGAAGTGTGTGGAGGGGGGCTGCCTTTGCGCCTACCATGGAGCGACGTTTGCATGAAATTATATTGCCACGCAAGGCTCGTCTCTTTTGCTCTACATGTTCAATTCCATTGTTTACAATAACTGTCATGCATAGGAATAAAACATAGTGAGATTATGTAAGGAGTGCATGCAGAAATCCAGAGTGATGGTACCAACCTGTGGATAGACCCAAAACCAATAATAGCAGGCAGATAATGGCTTCAGTTAAAAAATACAGATAATGGCTTCTTTACTGTTTGTTTTCCACCCAACATGAAACTCATAGTAGACATCGGAGATTAACCAGATAGTAGATAGATACTATTGATTGCGGCCCCGATATGTACCCCACAACCATTTAAAAACTCAAGTTTGACCATTAGTTTGGAGCTGACTCAGAGTCTAATCGGTGAACAGGACGATAAAGTAGCATGTAATATTAAGTGATGCGTAACGTAAGCAGACACGAAAGATTGAGATCTCCGCACGCACCCCAGAGTTCGAACCTCTCAAGGGTTACCGGATCCCGAATCTGACATTTGGCACGCCAGGTAGGGGTGCTGTCGGATATGGGGTTCCGGCAAAACCCTTAAGGTTCGAACTCTGGGGTGCACGCAAAGATCTTTCGCCTACCGATCCATGTCCCAACGCCTCGCCGCGAATCTATCTACACGATGAACAACACAAGGGACACGGGATTTATACTAGTTCGGGTCACCGTTGTGGTGTAATACCCTACTCTAGTTTGTGGTGTGGTGGGTTGCCTCAGGGGCTAATGATGAACAGTACAGAGGAAGAATAGCCTCGCGAGAGGTGTTCTTGAGTTGGTATGGTGTTCTACTTAGGTGGGTTCGATCGCCTCTGGATCGGATGAGAACTGGATGCCCTCTACTGTGGTGGCTATCTCTATATATAGAGGCCCTGGTCCTTTCCCCAAATATTTGTTGGAGATATGCCCTAGAGGCAATCATGTATGATGATATTTCCTATGTGTTTATGAATAAAGATAGTCCTTGGACAAAATCAATGATGTGTATCAGCAAGTATGTGACTTGTTTGTGGGAATATACATTGTATGATGGCTGTCCTAAAAGGTCCCTAGTCGAAAGGGCTGTGTGGATGCATAGCCGACTAGACTAGCATATGACACGGTCGATGGCTTGCTCTCACTAGCCATGGAGCATTGGATGCTAACTGGATAATATGGACTTGGAAAGGTCTGGTCAGATTAGATGTAGTCGGATCCGAGTCGAGATAAGGTCCGAGTCGGACAGACCCAACTATGAGACGCGGCGATATGTCATCTGTGAGTGTCTAGTACAACATACGTTCTATGTCCTAAGACCTGAGCTGACGCATGTACTCGGGATGGTGACAGACTTACTTTGGGCTGACCAAACGCTACTCAGTGACTGGAACGAGAAAGAGGTCGGGTTAGCACAAGGATGACAATCTCGCCTTGAGCCCGACAACATATATCGTGTGGCAAAGGGAACAGAAGTGTGACATGTTGTACAGGTTCGCCTAACCAGCTTCATAGTCTGCTTGGTGGTCGGCACGCCTTGCTAGAGGCCGCTACCAACCGTGCAGGTCGGAGGTGATCCGAACTGTGACCAAGCCGACTTGAACCTAAGGGGTCGTGCGCTTAAGGGAAGGAACCTACGAGTTCGGTTCGTAGGACACTGGTCGGATGTGATCCGAACTGGACTAGGAACATGACCGAGTAGATTTTGGGCTTTAGAGTCCGTGCGAGGCCCAAGTGTTGAGCCTGCGACGGACGCCTATATAAAGTGGAGGTGCGGCACACTCATGCGGTTGATCACTTCGGCGCTGCGACTAGGGTTCGCATGTGTTGCGAATAGCCACCTCCACTCACTGCCGACTGTGTGATCGGACCTAGCAGTCCACCGCACGGTGTTCCTCCTGCACGCGCGGATACATTAGAGGCGGTGCACTTGTGCCGCTCTAGAGAACTTGTACGTGCGATCGGACAACCGGTTGTTCGAGGGAGATCGGACAAGGAGGAGACAAACCACGCGAACACGCTGCCCCAACTCTTCTTCCGCTGCACGGCACTGCGCGTCTAATGGTAACGAACTGTGATCCATCTCCCATAGCATGTTCTTGGTTGTTCTGTGCATAGGGATTTTAATTTGCAGTCGACGCACCCTACCGTAGACCCCAACAGTGGTATCAGAGCCTCTGCTATAGGATTTGGATTCATATCATTTGCATATTAGATATGTGGAGGCAACAGATGAGATTCGGTGTGCTTGATCAGTTCGGCTATGTGCATGGTTGATGAGATCAACTGCACATGGGGATTGATGTGGCTATGTTTTTTGTCAATCGGGTTCGATGAGGTCGTGACATGATCTACCCCTACCGGTCGGTCATCCACCATCGGGGTTAACAGTGAAACGTAAATCCGATTCGGATTCACGATGATCGATATGATCGGTCAAATCAGAAAATTCGGCGTGAACGGAGTTCAGAAAATTCGGGACCGCCGTGTGCGTAGCGCCGTGTACTTCGTACCCGACACGCAAACCGGTAGAATGCGATTCTATGCATAACTTTGTTTTGCAGGTTTGATGTGAATAGTATGGCTCATGTGTATGTGATGCATGTGTATAATTTATACATGGCCTGCGTGTCATGTTTGTCAGTCGGCAGGAGCCAAAGTGATGTCATTATATTGTATAACGACCTACGTGTCGACTTGTAAATCTATGTAAATTCATTACTAGTTATAGTAGTTGGATAATAGAGATCAGGTTGGTGGCTTGGCATCTCGGCGTGGCAAACAATATGGAGTTCGTAGATGGTCATCGGAGTCGGAGCCGACCTGGAAGAACGTCCATGAAGGAGCCATACTATTTCACAATATATGTTTATATGTGATTGTTATGCTTCTTTGTTTCTATGCATGTTAGAATGGTAGAAAGATCCCTCATGAATATCAAGTAAATTGCCATTCCCGATGTTGCACCTTCGCACGTCAAGTACGTCTAGTAGTGGGCTCATAAAATTGGGGTACTGCTAGGTGTCCTTGAACTGAAGGTTTCGTGTCGGACACGGACATGCACTACATCAGGTTAACTTGACAAGGCTATCAAAACTATTTTGGGCCTTGTGGCAAAGAAGGTTGGGAGCCAGGGTATGAGATACCTTCCCGAGCAATAGGAGTCGTATAGAGATACGATTAGCAAAGAGTTGCTTACCGGATAGGTATGTTAGCTAGCAATGATGCTAAAGCTCACTAGTCGCATGCGCTAGTCGGATCCTGAATCACTGAGAGTTTGCGGAGGGATGCTAACTTTAGTGGGAGTATTTCTGTTTAGGTGAATTACTCTACGTAAACACATTGCTTAGTGATTGCATATTTTCTGTTTTAGATCAATGGCACCACCTGCTCAACCCAACTTTGCATTGAAATCAATTCTGGAGAAAGATAAACTGAATGGAACAAACTTTACCACCTGGTATAGAAATCTGAGAATTGTTCTCAAGCACGATAAAAAGGAACATATTCTAGAGGATCCACTTCCAGAGGAACCTGCCGATAATGCTAATGCCACCACTAAGAATGCCTACCAGAAACTCATCGATGAATCAACGGAGATCAGCCGTCTGATGCTGGCTTGTATGGAGCCTGATTTGCAACAGCATTTCGAAAATGTTGAGGCTTACGATATGATCGAGAGTCTCAAGAGCATTTTTGAGATACAGGCTAGGACCGAAAGGTTCAACGTCTGGTGATCCTTGATGGATTGCAAGCTGGAGGAAGGTGATCCACTGAGCCCACATGTGATCAAGATGATCGGATATGTGCAAGCTTTGGATCGTTTGGGATTCCCGCTCTTGGATGAGCTGGCTACTGATGCTGTTCTGGGTTCTCTTCCGCCCAGCTATGGGACGTTCATCTCGAACTATCATATGCATGGCATGGATAAGAAGCTCACTGAATTGCATGGGATGCTCAAAGTGGCAGATCAGGATATTAAGAAAGGCACGCATCAAGTGTTGATGGTGCAGAAATGGGCTAAGTTCAAGAAGAGTTGGTCCAAGAAGAAGGCTAAGGCAAAGGGCACGGAGATGGTAACCTCTGCCGCTGCGCCGAAGTCTGGACCGGACTCGAAGACCGTTTGCTATCACTACAAGGAAACTGGTCACTGGAAGAGGAACTGTAGCAAGTGGCTTGCAGAGCATGGCAAGAAGGCCAGAAATGCTTCTTCAGGCAAAGATACACTTGTTGCATATGTTATAGACATATACCTTGCTGACATACCTAGTAGATCTTGGGTATTTGATACCGGATCGGTTGTTCATATTTTCAACTCGATGCAGGGGCTGGTAAGCACTAGGCATGTGGCACAAGGGGAGATTGACATCAGCGTCGACAACAAAGCAAGAGTTGTTGCGTTGGAGGTCGGCACGATGCAGCTCCAGCTTCCTTCTGGATTCATTATGGAATTGAATAATTTTTATTACATTCCTGCACTTAGTCGGAACATTATTTCTGTCTCATGTTTGATGAGTCAAGGTTATGAATTCAATTTAAAGGACAATGGTTGTTCGATATTTTTGAATGGTATGTTCCACGGCTATGCACCCATTATTGATGGGCTATTTATATTGAATCTAGAACAGGAACCGGTCTATAACGTGAATGTCAAGAGGCATAAGCCTATTGAGATAAATCCGACATACTTCTGGCATTGCCGGCTTGGACACATTAGTCTGAAATGCATGAAGAAGCTCCATGATGATGGGCTCCTAACTTCGTCCGACTTTGGGTCATTCGAGACATGTGAATCATGCTTGCTCGGCAAGATGACTAAGTCTCCTTTCGCAAAGAGTTGCGAGAGGGTGTCCGAGCTGTTGGAACTTATAAATAGTGATGTGTGTGGTCCAATGAGCACAACTGCCAGAGGCGGCTATCAGTACTTCTTGACTTATACCAACGACTTGAGTAGATATGGATATATCTATTTGATGAGTTATAAGTCGGAAACTTTTGATAAGTTCAAAGAGTTTCAGAACGAGGTTGAGAATCAGCTCACCAAGACTATAAAGCTTTTGCGATCTGATCGTGGAGGTGAGTACATGAGCCAAGAGTTTGATGATCATATGAAAAGCCGAGGTATAGTACCTCAGCTCACACCTCCTGGTACGCCACAGAGAAACGGCGTGTCGGAATGGAGGAATAGGACCTTGTTGGACATGGTCTGGTCAATGATGAGCAAATCGGATTTACCCTTGTCATTCTGGGGATACGCTCTAGAAACTGCAGCTTTCACACTTAATAGGGTACCATCAAAATCCGTAGACAAGACACCACATGAGATGTGGACCGAGAAGAGTCCCAGATTGTCTTTTCTAAAGATTTGGGGTTGTGAAGCATTTGTCAAGCGACTTATGTCAGACAAGCTTACACCCAAGTCAGATAAATGCATATTTGTCGGATATCCGAGGGAAACCTTGGGATATAAATTCTACAACCAGGAAGAGAACAAAGTGTTTGTTGCTCGAAACGGGGTTTTCCTTGGGAGGCCAGTGGGAGAACGGTTCGACTCGAAGAAATTCGAGGACCACTCGGGGATGGCTCGGCTGGTGATGAGATCATACCGGAGTCAGTCAGGGAACCTTTAGTGGAAGCGGCAATGGAACCACGAAGGTCGGAAAGATTGCGCAGAGTGCGGGATGTATTCTTGCTAGAAAGCGACGAGCCGGCCACGTATGCGGAAGCGATGGTGAGCCCAGATTCCGAGGCATGGCTGGAAGCCATGAGATCTGAGTTAAAGTCCATGGATGAGAATCAAGTCTGGGACTTGGTTGATCCGCCACCTGGCGTAACTACCATTGGTTGCAAATGGGTCTTTAAGAAGAAAACCGATGTGGATGGAAATGTTCGGATCCACAAAGCTCGGCTTGTCGCTAAAGGTTATGGACAAGTTCAAGGAATTGACTACGACGAGACTTACTCGCCGGTAGCGATGCTGAAGTCGGTGAGGATCATACTAGCTAAAATATTAAAATGGCTTTCCTTCACTGAAATTTAACCGAGGTCGTGTATATGATATAGCCCGAGGGTTTTGTCGATCCGACTAGCACTAGTAAGGTATGCAAGCTCAAGAGATCCATTTATGGGTTGAAGCAAGCATCTCGGAGTTGGAACATTCGTTTTGATGAGGTCGTCACTAGTCTCGGTTTCATCAAAAGCGAAGAGGACTCTTGTTTATACAAGAAGTTAAGTGGGAGCTCGATAGTGTTTTTGATCTTGTATGTGGACGACATACTACTGATCAGAAATGATGTTTCGATGCTAAACTCGGTCAAAGAATCATTGAAAGGCAAGTTTTTGATGAAAGACCTTGGTGAGGCAGTGTATATTTTAGGCATTAAGATCTATAGAGATAGATCGAGGAGGCTGCTCGGCTTGAGCCAGAGCACGTACATAGATAAAGTGTTGAAGCAGTTCAACATGAGTGAGGCGAAGAAAGGGTTCTTGCCACTCTCACATGGTGTAAGGCTAAGTGAGACTCCGAGTCCTTCGACATCTGATGAGCGAAGCAGGATGAGTAGGATTCCGTATGCCTCGGCAATTAGATCCATCATGTATGCCATGATATGTACAAGGCCTGATGTTGTTTTTGCAATAAGCCTAACAAGTAGATACCAGGCCAACCCAGGTGAGAGTCACTGGGCAGCGGTAAAGTCTATTTTGAAGTACCTGAACAGGACTAAAGAGATGTTCCTAGTTTATGGAGGTGAGGAAGAGCTCGTCGTAAGGGGTTACGTCGATGCTAGTTTCCAAACCGACAGAGATGATTGTCGATCACAGTCTGGATTCGTGTACGTCCTGAACGGAGGAGCAGTGCACTGGATGAGTTCCAAGCAGGATACGGTGGCCGATTCTACCACAGAAGCCAAATACATTGCAGCTTGTGAAGCTGCAACTGAAGGTGTTTGGATCCAGCATTTTCTGGATAATCTTGGTATTTTCCCAGCCTCGATGAAACCTTTGGACCTTTATTGTGATAATTCTGGTGCCATCGCACAAGCCAAGGAGCCGAGGAATCACCACAAGGTCAGACATATAGATCGGAAATATCACCTGATACGAAAGATCATAAAGAATGGTGATGTAGAGTTATGCAAGATTCACACGGATGCAAATGTTGCAGATCCGTTGACTAAGCCGCTTCCACAACCCAAGCATTAGGGGCACGTTAGAGCTATGGGCATTCGATGTCTATTTGATTGACTCTAGTGCAAGTGGGAGACTGTTGGAGATATGCCCCAGAGGCAATCATGTATGATGATATTTCCTATGTGTTTATGAATAAAGATAGTCCTTGGACATTATCAATGATGTGTATTACCAAGTACGTGACTTGTTTGTGGGACTATACATTGTATGATGGCTGTCCTAAAAGGTCCCTAGTCGAAAGGGCTCTGTGGACGCGCAGCCGACTAGACTAGCATATGACACGGTCGATGGCTTGGTCTCACTAGCCATGGAGCATTGGATGCTACCAGATAATATGGACTTGGAAAGGTCTGGTCGGATTCGACATAGTTGGATTCGAGTCGACATAAGGTCCGAGTGGGACAGACCCAACTATGAGACGCAGTGATATGTCATCTGTGAGTCTCTAGTACAACATATGTTCTATGTCCTAAGACCTGAGCTGACGCATGTACTCGGGATGGTGACAGACTTGCTTTGGGCCGACCAAACGCTACTCAGTGACTGGAACGAGAAAGAGGTAGGGTTAGAACAAGGATGACAATCTCGCCTTGAGCCCGACAACATATATCGTGTGGCAAAGGGAACAGAAGTGTGACACATTGTACAGGTTCGCCTAACCAGCTTCATAGTCTTCTTGGTGGTCGGCACGCCTTGCTAGAGGCCGCTACCAACCGTGCAGGTCGGAGGTGATCCGAACTGTGACCAAGTCGACTTGAACCTAAGAGGTCGCGCGCTTAAGGGAAGGAACCTACGAGGTCGGTTCGTAGGACACTGGTCGGATGTGATCCGAACTGGACTAGGAACGTGACCGAGTAGATTTGGGGCTTTAGGGTCCATGCGAGGCACAAGTGTTGAGCCTGTGGCGGACGCCTATATAAAGTGGAGGTGCGGCACACTCATGCGGTTGATCGCTTTGGCGCTGCGACTAGGGTTTACATGTGTTGCGAATAGCCACCTCCATTCGCTGCCGACTGTGTGATCGGACCTAGCAGTCCGCCGCACGGTGTTCCTCCTGCATGCGCGGATACCGTTAGAAGCAGTGCACTTGTGCCGCTCTGGCGAACTTGTACGTGCGATCGGACGACCGGCTGTTCGAAGGAGATCGGACAAGGAGGAGACGATCCACGCGAACGCGCTGCCCCAACTCTTCTTCCGTTGCATGGCACTGTGCGTCTAGTGGTAACGAACTGTGATCCCTCTCCCATAGCATGTTCTTGGTTGTTCTGCGCATAGGAATTTTAATTTGCAGTTGACGCGCCCTACGGTAGACCCCAACAATATTGAGCGGGAAGGGAGCCAACAACGACCATTTTGAAGGGGAACATCTAGTACAAGTTATCCTGACTAAAGTTGGTCTTCGACTGCCAAAGGCACTGGCGATGACGCCGTCTTGGGCTCCACGGTGACCTTCGTCCTGCCGCTCTGCTGGTCTTGGTCTTGTTGCACCGAAATGGTAATCTTTGCTTGACGCCTCGGTACTCCGCGCATGCGCTTGCCCCCTTTGCACCAAAGAGGAAACGAGGACACTGCACAGGGCGGCGCCCGCCTGGTCTCGATCGTCATGGCTTGCACCACGAGCACCTCGCGAGGTACCCCTGCCTTGATCTCTCCACCTCCTCATGAGCCAGCCTGGTGAGGCCGCCCCAGAGGAAGCCTTGCCTCGTCCGCCCCGTGAGGCTTGGCCCCTCGTGAGGGTCTTAAGTTTGGGTTGATGAAGATGGGCCATAATGGGCCACTACTTGAGCCACGCCGCAGGCTGCAGGCAGGCAAGTCTGGGGACCCCCGTTCCCAGAATGCCGACAGTAGCCCCGGGCCCAAGGCGCGCTCAGACTTGGCTTAGCAGCAAAGCGAAAGGGCAAGTGCGGAGCGGCGCGGGCCCCAACAGCCTGCGGCCTTGGTTGCCGCGTGGCGGATGATTGGTGATACGTCTCCAACGTATCTATAATTTTTGATTGTTCCATGCTATTATATTGCCCATTTTGGATGTTTATGGGCTTTATTTTACACATTTATATCATTTTTGGGACTAACCTACTAACCGGAGGCCCAGCCCGTATTGTTGTTTTTTTGCCTTATTCAGTATTTCGAAGAAAAGGAATATCAAACGGAGTCCAAACGGAATGAAACCTTCGGGAGCGTAATTTTTGGAACGAACGTGATCCGGAGGACTTGGAGTGCAAGTTAAGAAGCATCTGAGGCTCCCATGAGATAGGAGGGCACCCCCCCCCCTGTAGGGCACGCCCCCCTGTCTCATGGGCCCCTCGGGCGTCCACCAATGTACTTCATCCTCCTATATATACCTATGTACCTCGAAAACATCCAGGGAGCAGACGAAACCCAATTTCCACCACCATAACCTTCTATATCCGTGAGATTCCATCTTGGAGCCTCGCCGGTGTTCTGCCGGAGGGGGAATCAACCACGGAGGGCCTCTACATCAACATCCTTGCCCCTCCAATCAGTTGTGAGTAGTTTACCACAGACCTACGGGTCCATAATTATTAGCTAGATGGCTTGTTCTCTCTTTTTGGATCTCAATACAATGTTCTCACCCTCTCTTGTGGAGATCTATTCGATGTAAACTCTTTTTGTGGTGTGTTTATCGATATCCGATGAATTGTGGGTTTATGATCAAGTTTATCTATGAATAATATTTGAATCTTCTCTGAATTCTTTTATGTATTATTGAGTTATCTTTGCAAGTCTCTTCGAATTATCAGTTTGGTTTGGCCTACTAGATTGATCTTTCTTGCCAAGGGAGAAGTGCTTAGCTTTGGGTTCAATCTTGCGGTGTCCTTACCCAGTGACAGAAAGGGTTGCAAGGCACGTATTGTATTGTTGCCATCAAGGATAACAAGATGGGGTTTATATCATATTGCTTGAGTTTATCCCTCTACATCATGTCATCTTGCTTAATGCGTTACTCTGTTCTTATGAACTTAATACTCTAGATGCAGGCAGGAGTCGGTCGATGTGTGGAGTAATAGTAGTAGATGCAGGCAGGAGTCGGTCTACTTGTTATGGACGTGATGCCTATATACATGATCATGCCTAGATAATCTCATAATTATTCGCTTTTCTATCAATTGCTCGACAGTAATTTGTTCACCCACCGTAATACTTATGCTATCTTGAGAGAAGCCACTAGTGAAACCTATGGCCCCCGGGTCTATCTCTTATCGTATTTGCTTCCAATCTACTTTTATTTGCATCTTTACTTTTTGCATCTATATTATAAAATACCAAAAATATATTTATCTTATCTTACTATCTTTATTAGATCTCACTTTCGCAAGTGGCCGTGAAGGGATTGACAACCCCTTTATCGCGTTGGTTGCGAGTTCTCAGTTTGTTTTTGTAGGTGCGTGGGACTTTTGAGGAGCCTCCTACTGGATTGATACCTTGGTTCTCAAAAACTGAGGGAAATACTTACGCTACTATTGCTGCATCACCCTCTCCTCTTCGAGGAAAACCAACGCAAGATCAAGACGTAGCAAGAAGGATTAGTGGCGCCGTTGCTGGGGAGGTCTTCACTCAAGTCAAGACATACCAAGTACCGATCACAAACCCATCTCCCTCGCATTTACATTATTTGCCGTTTGCCTCTCGTTTTCCTCTCCCCCACTTCACCCTTGCCGTTTTATTCACCCTCTCTTTCCCAATCTCCTCCTCTCTCTTTCGCTTGCCTTCTTCCGTTTGCTCGTGTGTTAGTTCGTTTACCTTGTCGTCATGGCTAGTCCTCCTATCCTTATTCTCACTCCCGAACAAGAAAATTCTCAATTTTAAGCAAAGGGAGAGAGAAAATTTAAAAGATGCGTGGCATAGAATTTGCAATGCTCAATATAAAGCTACTAGGAAGCTTGCTACTTCCGTTCTTCTCCGCAATTTTTATGTAGGCATTACTCCTTGGAATATATGTGTTCTTGATATTGCTACCGGAGGTGATTTCATGAGTAGCCATACGTTTGATGCTTATAATGCTATGTTAGATTTGTTTGGCCCACCACCTCTTTTGGTTAATGGAACGGTTTTAATTTAGAACATGTGATGCAACGGCTTGATATTATTGAAAATAAAATTTCCACTATTGAGTTAATTGAAAATTTGGATAAAAAGATTTATAATCACATTACCCAATTTGGATCTAGGGTTGGAGTTACTTTGAAAAATCTTAAAGAAAAAGAACCTATAGTCAATGAAAAAATAGATCTTGATTCTGAAAGAATTGGTAAACTTGAGGATATCATTACAAACTTAGGTTCCGCGTTTTCCCCCAAGAAAAACACTCCAAAACCCCCTACTAAACTTCCAAGTTTATTTATGTTCCTAAAAATAAGGGTGAATCTTCTAGTAAGGGAGACGCGGATCTCAAATCCATAAGTGTTCTTCCCAATTGTCTCTCTATCGTTAACAAACCTTTTGCTACCAATGAATTTCTTGAATTTTTTCCTAAAGGTTTAGCCATTGCTAAAAAGGGAGAAATCCCTAGAGACCACAAGCTCTCTACTTATGAATTTAGTGCCAAAGATGGCACCCGTTAGATCTATGTTTGCTTTTATGCCTAGCTAGGGGCGTTAAACGATAGCGCTAGTTGGGAGGCAACCCAATTTTTCTTTATGTTTTTTGTTTTTGCTCCTGTTTAGTAATATATCTTGCATCTAACTTCTGTTTAGATGTGTTTTTATCTTTTAATTAGTGTTTGTGCCAAGTAGAACCTATAGGATAACCTATGATGATAGTTGATTTGATTCTGCTGAAAAACAGAAACTTTGCACGCACGAATATAAATTTGTTAAATCACAGAAACGTGATTTTGCGTTGATTCTTTTTGCTTCTGATCAATAAACAAATTTTTCAGGACTTCCTATTTTGGTAGGATTTTTAGAGTTCCATAAGTTTGCGTTAGTTACAGATTGCTACAGACTGTTCTGTTTTTGACAGATTCTGTTTTCCGTGTGTTGTTTGCTTATTTCAATGCATCTATGGCTAGTAAATTAGTTTATAAACCATAAGGAAGTTGGAATACAGTAGGTTTAACACCAAAATAAATAAAGAATGAGTTCATTACAGTAACTTATGTGGTGGTTTTGTTTTCTTTCACTAATGGAGCTTATAAGGTTTCCTGTTGAGTTTTGTGTTGTGAAGTTTTCAAGTTTTGGGTAAAGCTTTTATGGACTGTGGAATAAGGAGTGGCAAGAGCCTAAGCTTGGGGATTCCCATGGAACCCCAAGATATTCAAGAATATCCAAAAGCCTAAGCTTTGGGATGCCCCGGGAAGGCATCCCCTCTTTCGTCTTCGTTCATTGGTAACTTTACTTGGAGCTATATTTTTATTCGCTACATGATATGTGTTTTGCTTGGAACGTCGTGTATTATATTAGTCTTTGCTTTTTAGTTTACCACAATCATCCTTGTTGTACACACCTTTTGGGAGAAGCCTATTTGATTAGAATTTGCTAGAATACTCTATGTGCTTCACTTATATCTTTTAGAGCACGGTGGTGTCTTAATTTTGAAGAAATTTTTAGTATCTCATGCTTCACTTATATATTTTTGAGAGTCTTTTAGAACAGCATGGTATTTGCTATGGTTACAAAGTTGGTCTTAGAATGATGAGCATCCAAGTTGGGTATAATAAAAACTATCATAGGAAAAGAATTGGATGCTATGATCAACTTGATGCTTGATAATTGTTTTGAGATATAAAGGTAGTAATGTTAGGGTCATGCTAGTGGGTAATTATGAAATTGAGAAATACTTTTGTTGAAGTTGGCAAGTCCCGTAGCATGCACGTATGGTAAAAGTTGTGTGACAAATTTGTTGCATGAGGTGCTCTTTTGATTGTCTTCCTTATGAGTGGCAATCGTGGACGAGCGATGGTCTTTTCCTACCAATCTATCCCTCTTGGGGCATGCGTAGTAGTACTTTGCTTCGAGGGCTCAGTAGACTTTTGCAATAAGTATATGAGTTCTTTTTGACTAATGTGAGTCCATGGATATATGCACACTCATCCTTTCAGTTTGCTAGCCTTTATTATTACCGCGCAACTTTCGCCGGTATCATAAACCCTTTATTTACCTTCCTCAAAACAGCTACCATACCTACCTATCATGGCATTTCCATAGCCATTCCGATATATATTGCCATGCAACTTTCCATCGTTCCGTTTATTATGTCACGTTCCATCATTGTCATATTGCTCTTTGCATGATCATGTAGTTGACATCATATTTGTGGCTAGGCCACCTTCATAATTTTCATATATGTCGCTCTTGATTCATTGCATATCCCGGTACACCGCCGGAGGCATTCATATAGAGTCATATCTTGTTCTAGCTTTGAGTTGTAATTCTTGAGTTGTAAATCCATAAAAGTGTGATGATATTCATTATTAGAGCATTGTCCTAGTGAGGAAAGGATGATGAAGGCTATGATTCCCCCACAAGTCGGGATGAGACTTCGGACTTTACAAAAAGAAAAAAATGAGAAAGGCCAAAAAGAAAAAAAGAAAGGCCAAAAAAAGAGAAAGAAAAAAAAAGAAGAAAAGAAAAAAAGTAAATGAGACAAAAAGAGAGAAAGGACAATGCTACTATCTCTATTTCCACAACTGTGCTTCAAAGTAGCACCATGATCTTCATGATAGAGAATCTCCTATGTTGTCACTTTCATTTACTAAGTGGGAATTTTTCATTATAGAACTTGGCTTGTATATTCCAATGATGGGCTTCCTCAAAACTCCCTAGGTCTTCGTGAGCAAGCAAGTTGGATGCACACCCACTTAGTTTCTTTTGTTGAGCTTTCATATATTTATAGCTCTAGTGCATCCGTTGCATGGCAATCCCTACTCACTCACATTGATATCTATTAATGGGCATCTCCATATAGCCCGTTAGTATGCCTAGTTGATGTGAGACTATTTTCTCCCTCTTTTTGTCCTCACAACCACCACCATATACCACCATAGTGCTATGTCCATGGCTTGCGCTCATGTATTGCGTAAGAGTTGCAAAAGCTGAAGCGCGTTAAAAAGTATGAAACAATTGCTCGGCTCGTCATCGGCGTTGTGCATGATGGGAGTATTTTGTGTAATAAAAATGAAGCATGACCTAACTATATGATTTTGTAGGGATAAGCTTTCTTTGGCTATGCTATTTTGATAGGACATGATTATTTGTTAGTATGCTTTGAAGCATTATTATTTTTATGTTTTATAAGCTTTTATTTTGAATCATTTGGATCTGAACATTCATGCCACAATAAAGAAAATTACATTGAGAATTATGCTAGGTAGCATTCCACATCAAAAATTTCTTTTTTATCATTTACCTACTCGAGGACGAGCAGGAATTAAGCTTGGGGATGCTTGATACGTCTCCAACGTATCTATAATTATTACTGTTCCATGCTATTATATTACCCATTTTGGATGTTTATGGGCTTTATTTTACACATTTATATCATTTTTGGGACTAACCTACTAACCGGAGGCCCAGCCCGTATTGCTGTTTTTTTTGCCTATTTCAGTATTTCGAAGAAAAGGAATATCAAACGGAATCCAAACGGAATGAAACCTTCGGGAGCATGATTTTTGGAACGAACGTGATCCGGAGGACTTGGAGTGCAAGTCAAGAAGCAGCCGAGGCTCCCACGAGATAGGAGGGTGCGCCCCCTGTCTCGTGGGCCCCTCGGGCGTCCACTAACGTACTTCTTCCTCCTAATATACCTACGTACCCTGAAAACATCCAGGGAGCAGACGAAACACAATTTCCACCACCGTAACCTTCTGTATCCGTGAGATTCCATCTTGGAGCCTTCGCCGGCGTTCTGCTAGAGGGGGAATCGACCACGGAGGGCCTCTACATCAACATCCTTGCCCCTCCGATGAGTTGTGAGTAGTTTACCACAAACCTATGGGTCCATAGTTATTAGCTAGATGGCTTATTCTCTCTATTTGGATCTCAATACAATGTTCTCCCCCTCTCTTGTGGAGATCTATTCGATGTAATCTCTTTTTGCGGTGTGTTTGTCGAGATCCAATGAATTGTGGGTTTATGATCAAGTTTATCTATGAGTAATATTTGAATATTCTCTGAATTCTTTTATGTATGATTGAGTTATCTTTGCAAGTCTCTTCGAATTATCAGTTTGGTTTGGCCTACAAGATTTATCTTTCTTGCCATGGGAGAAGTGCTTAACTTTGGGTTCAATCTTGCGGTGTCCTTACCCAGTGACAGAAAGGGTTGCAAGGCACGTATTGTATTGTTGCCATCGAGGATAACAAGATGGGGTTTATATCATATTGCTTGAGTTTATCCCTCTACATCATGTCATCTTGCTTAATGCGTTACTCTGTTCTTATGAACTTAATACTCTAGATGCAGGCAGGAGTCGCTCGATGTGTGGAGTAATAGTAGTAGATGCAGGCAGGAGTCGGTCTACTTGTTATGGACGTGATGCCTATATACATGATCATGCCTAGATAATCTCATAATTATTCGCTTTTCTATCAATTTCTCGACAGTAATTTGTCCACCCACCGTAATACTTATGCTATCTTGAGAGAAGCCACTAGTGAAACCTATGGCCCCCGGGTCTATTTCTTATCATATTTGCTTCCAATCTAGTTCTATTTGCATCTTTACTTTTTGCATCTATATTATAAAATACAAAAAATATATTTATCTTATCTTACTATCTTTATTAGATTTCACTTTCGGAAGTGGCTGTGAAGGGATTGACAACCCCTTTATCGCGTTGGTTGCGAGTTCTCAGTTTGTTTGTGTAGGTGCGTGGGACTTTTGAGGAGCCTCCTACTGGATTGATACCTTGGTTCTCAAAAACTGAGGGAAATACTTACGCTACTATTGCTGTATCACCCTCTCCTCTTCGAGGAAAACCAACGCAAGCTCAAGACGTAGCAATTGGACATGGGCATCTCCGCTTCCCCATGCTCCCCCAATATGTGCCTGGCTAGGCGGCCACGAGACTGTACACAGTTATTCCCTCCTTGCTACCCACGAGCTTCCTGTTCCCCTTTCTTCCTTGAACCTCTGCTTCCAGCTCCAATCTGACTTGAGCTCTGCCTCTTTCTATTGCCATGGCGCCAATAAAAAGGGAAAAAGGGAAGACGCCTGCACCTTCTGCCAGCTCGCCTCCGGCAATCGCGCCCGCCGTCGGCCAGTCGCTGATACTCAATCCGGATGCCTTGGACAAGGTCCGCTCCGCCCTCGCCTCCAGCTTCAACGAGTGCGGAAGGACGACGGCTTGGCCTGCGTCCCATGCCTCCTTCGACAGGATCGTCATGGAGGTTCGATTCTTTGTCGACGCCCTGTGGGCTGGCCTGATTCCTCCCTTCTCTGCCTTCTTCAACGCGGTACTTTCCCACTACCAGATCCATATGATGCATCTTGACCCCCAATCCATTACTCTTCTTGCTGTCTTCGCCTTCGTCTGCGAAGCCATGGTGGGCATTGCCCCTTCTGTTGCCTTCCTGCGCCACTTCTTCTCTCTGTGCCTGACCGACCCTTCACAGTGCTCGGGTGCGTGAGCTTCCAGTCCATACCGGAGACGGCCGCCTCGAGGATTGATTTTGGTCTTCCACCTTCCATGAGCGGGTTATGGGAGCGTTGGCTGTCCATGGATGTCGGGGTGCCCATCCCCCTGCTCGCGCATCTGACATTGCCTACTATCCCCAATCTAGGCTGGGGTCACGAGAGGCTCGCGAGCCCCCAGCTTGCCTTTATCTGGTGCCGATTCGAGAGGATGAGGAAGCTTGGCGTGACTGCACCCAAGGTGGTGAAGGAGTTCCTCCAGTGTCACATCGCCCCTCTTCAGCGCCACTCTCGACCGATGTGGACCCTGACTGGGCATCAAGGCCGCATGAGGCTTCAGGAGGGGGATCTTGCGCCTGAAACGCGGAGGAAGGTGTTGAAGGTCCTGACTGGCGACCCCTCTCCGGGCGACATCCTACACGGGGGAGGATGATAACCCACAAGTATAGGGGATCGCAGCAGCTTTCGAGGGTAGAGTATTCAACCCAAATTTATTGATTCGACACAAGGGGAGCCAAAGAATATTCTTGAGTATTAGCAGTTGAGTTGTCAATTCAACCACACCTAGATAACTTAGTATCTGCAGCAAAGTATTTAGTAGCAAAAGTGGTATGATAATAATAGTAACGGTAACAAAAGTAAAGATAAATGTTTTTGGGTTTTTGTAGTAGTTGTAACAGTAGCAACGGAAAGGTAAGTAAGCGAAGAACAATATGTGAAAAGCTCGTAGGCAATGGATCAGTAATGGATAATTATGTCGGATGCGATTCCTCATGCAATAGTTATAACATAGGGTGATATAGAACTAGCTCTAATTCATTAATGTAATGTAGGCATGTATTCGGTAAATAGTCATACGTGCTTATGGAAAAGAACTTGCATGACATCTTTTGTCAAACCCTCCCGTTGCAGCGGGGTCCCTACGGAAACTAAGGGATATTAAGGCCTCCTTTTAGTAGAGAACTAGAACAAAGCATTAGCACATAGTGAATACATGAACTCCTCAAACTACGGTCATCACCGAGAAGTATCCCGATTATTGTCAGTTTGGGGTTGTCGAATCATAACACATAATAGGTGACTATAGACTTGCAAGATAGGATCAAGAACACACATATATTCATGAAAACATAATAGGTTCAGATCTGAAATCATGGCACTCGGGCCCTAGTGACGAGCATTAAGCATAGCAAAGTCATAGCAACATCAATCTCAGAACATAGTGGATACTAGGGATCAAACCCTAACAAAACTAACTTGATTACATGGTAAATCTCATCCAACCCATCACCGTCCAGCAAGCCTACGATGGAATTACTCACGCACGTCAGTGAGCATCATGGAGGATGGTTGATGATGATGACGGCGACGAATCCCCCTCTCCGAAGCCCCGAACGGACTCCAGATCAGCCCTCCCGAGAGAGATTAGGGCTTGGTGGCGGCTCCGTGTCGTAAAACGCGATGAAACTTTCTCTCTGATTTTTTTCTCCCCGAACGTGAATATATGGAGTTGGAGTTGACGTCGGTGGAGGTCGAGGTGGCCCACAAGATAGGAGGCCGCGCCCTAGGGGGGCGCGCCCCTTGTCTCATGGACAGGCTGTGGGCCCCCTGGCATTAATTCTTTTGCCAAAAATTCTTATTAATTCCAAAAAGTGCCTCCGTGGATTTCCAGGACATTCCGAGAACTTTTCTTTTCTACACATAAAACAACATCATGGTAGTTCTGCTGAAAACAGCGTCAGACCGGGTTAGTTTCATTCAAATCATGCAAGTTAGAGTCCAAAACAAGGGCAAAAGTGTTTGGAAAAGTAGATACGTTGGAGACGTATCAACTCCCCCAAGCTTAAACATTTGCTTGTCCTCAAGCAATTCAGTTGATAAACTGAAAGTGATAAAGAAAAAGTTTTACAAACTCTGTTTGCTCTTGTTGTTGTAACATGAAAAGTCAACATTCAAGTTTCAGCAAATATTATGAACTAACCATGCTCACAATAACACTTAGCTCTCACAATTACTCATATCAATAACATAATTAGCTAGCGAGCCATAATAATAAAACTTGGATGACAACACTTTCTCAAAACAATCATAACATGATATAACAAAATGGTATCTCGCTAGCCCTTTCTGAGACAGCAAAACATAAATGCAGAGCACCTTTAAAGATTAAGGACTGACTAAACATTGTAGTTCATGGTAAAAGTGATCCAGTCAAGTCATACCCAATATAAACCAATAGTAATGAATGCAAAGGACAGTGTGCTCTCTAGCGGGTGCTTTTTAATAAGAAGGATGATGACTCAACATAAAAGTAAATAGATAGGCCCTTCAAAGAGGGAAGCAGGGATTTGTAGAGGTGCCAGAGCTCGATTTTAAAATAGAGATTGAATAACATTTTGAGCGGCATACTTTCACTGTTAACGCAACAACTATGAGATGGCTTTATCTTCCATACTAAATGCATTATAGGCAGTTTCCAAACAGAATGGTAAAGGTTTATACTCCCCCAACCACCAACAAGCATCAATCCATGGCTTGCTCGAAACAACGAGTGCCTCCAACATACAACAGCCCTGGGGGAGTTTTGTTTAATTATTTTATTTGCTTTGATCTTTTGGATCATGGGACTGGGCATCCCGGTTACCGGCCCTTTCTCGTGAATGAGGAGCGGAGTCCACTCCTCTTTAGAATAACCCACCTAGCATGGAAGATATAGGCAGCCCTAGTTGTAACATGAGTTGCTCGAGCATACAAAATAGAATTTCATTTGAAGGTTTGGAGTTTGGGACATACAAATTTACTTGGAACGGCAGGTAGATACCGCATATAGGTAGGTATAGTGGACTCATATGTAACAACTTTGGGGTTTAAGGAGTTTGGATGCACAAGCAGTATTCCTGCTTAGTACAGGTGAAGGCTAGCAAAAGACTGGGAAGCGACCAACTGAGAGAGCGACAACAGTCGTAAACATGCATTAAAATTAATTCACACCGAATACAAGCATGAGTAGGATATAATCCACCATGAACATAAATATTGTGAAGGCTATGTTGATTTGATTCAACTACATGCGTGAACATGTGCCAAGTCGAGTCACTTAATACATTCAAAGGAGGATACCATCCCATCATACCACATCATAATCATTCTAATAGCATGTTGGCATGCAAGGTAAACCATTATAACTCATAGCTAATCAAGCATGGCACAAGCAACTATAATCTCTAAATGTCATTGCAAATATGTTTACTTCATAATAGCTGACTCAGGAACGATGAGTCATCATATTTACAGAAACAAGAGAGGTCGAGTTCATACCAGCTTTTCTCATCCCAGTAAGTCCATCATATATCGTCATTATTGCCTTTCACTTGCACGACCGAACGATATGTATAATAATAAGAGTGCACGTGCATTGGACTAAGCTGGAATCTGCAAGCATTCAACTCAAGAGAGAAGACAAGGTAATATGGGCTCTAAGTTAAATAGACAATCATGCATATAAGAGCCACTAAGCATTTTCAATATGGTCTTCTCGACCCCCAAAGGAAAGAAAATAAAATAAAACTATTTACACAGGAAAGCTCCCAACAAGTAAAAGAAGAACAAGAAATCTTTTTGGGTTTTCATTTTAATTCTACTACAAGCATAGAATTTAAACTAACTATTTTTTTTGGTTTTTCTAAAGGTTTATCAAACACACAAGAAGAAAACCAGAAAAAGAAATTTAAACTAGCAGGGATAATACAATGAAAGAGTATGAGCACCGACGACTAGTGTGTGAACATAAATGTAAAGTTAGTGAGAAATACGTACTCCCCCAAGCTTAGGCTTTTGGCCAAGGTTGGTTTAATACCAAGGACCGCCTGGTTGATATCCATAAGTGAAACTGGGGTTGTATTGAGATGCAGAGGCAACAGCCTCCTGAGCAGCAGCGTGTTGGCGAGCTGCTTCCATTCCCCTCTCATATTCAGTTGCTTCTTCCCTGGTGACAACATATCTTCCTTTTGCCTGATAATCAAAAAGGTAGGGAGCAGGAAGAGTAACAGGGACGACATTGCGCCTGTCATAGATTAGTCGATAATGGAGGAATTGTTCATTCCTTTCAAGAAAATGATGATCAAACATAGCTTCTTTATCCAAATAAATAGGAGGTACAATCATATCCCCCTCTCGTGGAGCTATATTAAGAAAATTAGCCACACGGGTTGCATAAATTCCTCCAAAGAAATTACCCCTTCTACTATTATTCGGCAACCTACGTGCAACTATTGCCCCCAAGTTATAACTTTTATAACCTGACACAGCACTCTTGAGGACACAAAGATCAGGGACACACATGTGACATGCCTCGTCCTTGCCGTTAATGCATCTACCAATAAAGAGAGCAAAATAATGTATAGCAGGAAAATGAATGCTCCCTATGGTAGCTTGTGTTATGTCCCTAGATTCTCCCACGGTAATACTAGCAAGAAAATCTCTCAATTCAGATTTGGGAGGATCATTAATATTACCCCACTGTGGGAGTTTGCAAGCTCAAGAACATGGTCACCTAAGCAGCAAAAATTTGTAATGAATAAAGCACTAGAACAAAAACTAATTGGACCAATGGAGGAGTCACATACCAAGCAACAATCTCCCAAAGCAGTTTTGTGAATGGAGCTTTGAGCTAAGAGATCGAAAATCGCAGCAAAACGAGCTAGAACTCGTGCTTGAGCTGGATGGGGATTTTTTTGGGTAGAAGATTAAGTGTGTGGGTGCTGGCATAAGTGGAGGGGAGCCACCAGGGGCCCACGAGACAGGGGGCGCGCCCTATAGGGGGGGTGCGCCCTCCTCTCTCGTGACCTGGTGCTTGCCCCTCCTGGAGTGTTTTCAGTGCCTAAAATCCTCAAATATTCCAGAAAAAATCATACTAAATTTGCAGGGCATTCGGAGCACTTTTATTTTTTGGACTATTTTTTAATGCATAGATAATTTAGAAAACAGACAGATAATACTATTTTTGCTTTATCTATTCTAAATAACAGAAAGTAAAAAGAGGGTACAGAAGGTTGTGCCTTCTAGTTTCATCCATCTCGTGATCATCAAAATGGACCCACTAACAAGGTTGATCAAGTCTTGTTAACAAACTCATTCCGAATAACACGGAACCGTAGAAATTTCGAATAACACTAAGTTACCTCAACGGGGATATGAAAATCCCCAACAATAAGAATATCATACTTTTTCTTGACAGTAGGGAGAGGAAATTCAAAACCTCCAAAAATGATACTTGGAACTTTTTCAATAGAATTGATGCTATGAACTTGAGACTGTTTCCTCAGAAAGTTTACCGTATGCTCATTACCATTAACATGAAAAGTGACATTGCCTTTGTTGCAATCAATAACAGCTCCTGCGGTATTAAGAAAAGGTCTACCAAGGATAATAGACATACTATCGTCCTCGGGAATATCAAGAATAACAAAGACCGTTAAGATAGTGACATTTGCAACCACAACAGGCACATCCCCACAAATACCGACAGGTATAGCAGTTGATTTATCAGCCATTTGCAAAGATATTTCAGTAGGTGTCAACTTATTCAATTCAAGTCTACGATATAAAGAGAGAGGCATAACACTAACACCGGTTCCAAGATCACATAAAGCGGTTCTAACATAATTTCTTTTAATGGAGCATGGTATAGTTGGCACACCCGGATCTCCAAGTTTCTTTGGTATTCCACCCTTAAAAGTGTAATTAGCAAGCATGGTGGAAATTTCAGCTTCCGGTATCTTTCTTTTATTTGTAATGATATCCTTCATATACTTAGCATAAGGATTTATTTTCAACATATCAGTTAAGCGCATACGTAAGAAAATAGGTCTAATCATTTCAGCAAAGCGCTCAAAATCCTCATCATCCTTTGACTTGGATGGTTTAGGAGGAAAGGGCATGTGTTTCTGAACCCATGGTTCCCTTTCTTTACCGTGCTTCCTAGCAACAATATCTTTCTTATCATAACGTTGATTCTTTGATTTTGGGTAATGAAGATCAACAGCAGGTTCAATCTCTACATCATTGTTTTTGCTAGGTTGAGCATCAACATGAACATTATTATTAACATTATCACTAGGTTCATGTTCATCACCTGATTGAGTTTCAGCATCAGAAATAGAAATATCATTGGGATTCTCAGGTGTGTCTACAGTAGGTTCACTAGAAGCATGCAAAGTCCTATCTTTTTTATTTTTCTTCTTTTTGGAAGAACTAGGTGCCTCTAAATTGTTTCTCTGAGAATCTTGCTCGATTCTCTTAGGGTGGCCTTCAGGATACAAAGGTTCCTGAGTCATTCTACCAGTTCTAGTAGCCACTCTAACAGCAAAGTCATTTTTATTATTTAATTCATCAAGCAAATCATTTTGAGCTTTAAGTACTTGCTCAGCTTGAGTAGCAACCATAGAAGCATATTTGCTAACATGGTGAAGCTCATCTTTAACTCTAGCCAGATTATCGCCTACACGTCCTATCTTGAAAGCATTATTCTTTAACTATCTACCAACATAAGCATTAAAACTTTCTTGTCTAGCCATAAAGTCATCAAATTCATCTAAGCATGGGCTATGAAATTTAGTAGAGGGTATTTCAACTTTATCATATCTATAGAGAGAATTTACCTTTACTACCTGTGTCGGGTTATCAAGACAATGTGGTTCTTCAGGCGGTAAATTAAGACCATGTATTTCTTCAATAGGTGGTAAATTCTTATCATCTTCAGCTTTAATACCTTTTTCTTTCATTGATTTCTTTGCCTCTTGCATATCTTCAGGACTGAGAAATAAAACACCTCTCTTCTTCGGAGTGGGTTTAGGAATAGGCTCAGGAATTGGCTCAATTGGTTCAGGAATTACTTCAGGAACTGGCTCGGGGAGAGTCCAATTATTTTCATTAGTCAACATATTATTCAATAGTATTTCAGCTTCATCGACTGTTCTTTCCCTGAAAACACAACCAGCACAACTATCCAAGTAGTCCTTGGAAGCATCGGTTAGTCCATTATAAAAGATATCAAGTATTTAATTTTTCTTAAGAGGATGATCAGGCAAAGCATTAAGTAGCCGGAGAAGCCTCCCCCAAGCTTGTGGGAGACTATCTTTTTTAATTTGCACAAAATTATATATTTCCCGCAAGGCAGCTTGTTTCTTATGAGCATGGAAATATTTAGCAGAGAAGTAATAAATCATATCCCGGGGACTACGCACACAACCAGGAGCAAGAGAATTATACCAAGTCTTAGCATCACCCTTTAATGAGAACGGAAATATCTTAAGGATATATAAATAGAGAGACTTCTCATCATGAGTAAATAGGGTGGCTATATCATTCAACTTGGTAAGATGTGCCACAACAGTTTCAGATTCAAGGCCATAAAAAGAATCAGATTCAACTAAAGTAATAATATTAGGATCTACAGAGAATTCATAATCCTTATTAGTAACACAGATAGGTGAAGTAGCAAAAGCAGGGTCAGGTTTCATTCTAGCATTAAGAGACTGCTGCTTCGATTTACCTAATAATTTCTTAAGATCATTTCTATCATTGCAAGCAAGAATTTCCATAGCAGCTGCTTCATTCATAACATAACCCTTAGGAACAATAGGTAATACATAATCATTGGGGGAACCTTCATCATCACTATCATCAATAATAGGTTCTTCAATATCATTCCCCCTAACTCTAGCAAGTTCTTCATCAAGAAATTCACCTCATGGCAAAGTAGTATCACGCACAGAAGTAGTTTCATCATGCATAGCAGAAGTGGCATCATCAATAACATGCGACATATCAGAATTCATAGCAGTAACAGGTTTAGGTGTCGCAAGCCTACTAATAACGGAAGGAGAATCTAGTGAAGAGTTAGATGGCAGTTCCTTACCTCCACTCGTAGTTGAGGGCAAAATCTTGGTTTTAGCGTCTTTAAAGTTCTTCATAGTGATCAACAGATATAAATCCCAAACGACTTAGAGAATAGAGCTATGCTCCCCGTCAATGGCGCCATAAATTAGTCTTGATAACCCACAAGTATAGGGGATCGCAACAACTTTCGAGGGTAGAGTATTCAACCCAAATTTATTGATTCGACACAAGGGGAGCCAAAGAATATTCTTGAGTATTAGTAGTTGAGTTGTCAATTCAACCACACCTAGATAACTTAGTATCTGCAGCAAAGTATTTAGTAGCAAAAGTGGTATGATAATAATAGTAACGGTAGCAAAAGTAAAGATAAATGTTTTTGGGTTTTTGTAGTAGTTGTAACAGTAGCAAGGGAAAAGTAAATAAGCAAAGAACAATATGTGAAAAGCTCATAGGCAATGGATCAGTAATGGATAATTATGTCGGATGCGATTCCTCATGCAATAGTTATAACATAGGGTGATAAAGAACTAGCTCCAATTCATCAATGTAATGTAGGCATGTATTCCGTAAATAGTCATACGTGCTTATGGAAAAGAACTTGCATGACATATTTTGTCCTACCCTCCCGTTGCAGCGGGGTCCTTACGGAAACTAAGGGATATTAAGGCCTCCTTTTAATAGAAAACCGGAACAAAACATTAGCACATAGTGAATACATGAACTCCTCAAACTACGGTCATCACTGAGAAGTATCCCGATTATTGTCACTTCGGGGTTGTTGGATCATAAAACATAATAGGTGACTATAGACTTGCAAGATAGGATCAAGAACACACATATATTCATGAAAACATAATAGGTTCAGATCTGAAATCATGGCACTAGGGCCCTAGTGACAAGCATTAAGCATAGCAAAGTCATAGCAACATCAATCTCAGAACATAGTGGATACT
This sequence comes from Triticum aestivum, assembly GCF_018294505.1. Taxonomy (NCBI): domain Eukaryota; kingdom Viridiplantae; phylum Streptophyta; class Magnoliopsida; order Poales; family Poaceae; genus Triticum; species Triticum aestivum. Next base: position 403,502,624 of record NC_057801.1, on the reverse strand, counting down.
AGGGATCAAACCCTAACAAAACTAACTATTACATGGTAAATCTCATCCAACCCATCACCATCCAGCAAGCCTATGATGGAATTACTCACGCACGGCGGTGAGCATCATGAAATTGGTGATGGAGGATGGTTGATGATGACGACGGCAATGAATCCCCCTCTCCGGAGCCCCGAACGGACTCCAGATCAGCCCTCCCGAGAGAGATTAGGGCTTGGTGGCGGCTCCATGTCGTAAAACGCGATGAAACTTTCTCTCTGATTTTTTTCTCCCCGAATGTGAATATATGGAGTTGGAGTTGACGTTGGTGGAGGTCCAGGGGGCCCACGAGATAGGAGGCCGCGCCCTAGGGGGCCGCCCCCCTATCTCGTGGACAGGCTGTGGGCCCCCTGGCATTAATTCTTTCGCCAAAAATTCTTATTAATTCCAAAAAGTGCCTCCGTGGATTTCCAGGACATTCCGAGAACTTTTCTTTTCTACACATAAAACAACATCATGGTAGTTCTGCTAAAAACAGCGTCAGTCCGGGTTAGTTTCATTCAAATCATGCAAGTTAGAGTCCAAAACAAGGGCAAAAGTGTTTGGAAAAGTAGATACGTTGGAGACATATCATAGGCCTCTTGTATCTTTGCTCGGGCAGGGCCGAGTTCGCGAGGCAGATGCCCCGCTTCGACGAATGGGGGTTGCGCCCAGCTGACCTCGCGGGCCCCCGCGAAAATCCAGTTGTTATGGCTCCTCCCCCCATCACCCATGTCGATCTTGCCTCGGGAGGTGGTGCAGGGAGGCAAGCATCGACAGAATCTAGGGGATCTAGTGTCGAGATGCCGATGTCACATGGGGTTCCCGAGGCGTCATCCTCCGGAGCTCACGGACCCCGTTCCAAGGTGGTGGTTGATGAGGGGACGCAACCTGTGGCTCCCGAGGCCTCGGCAGGCCACCAAGAGGTGGTACCTGATCGCTCCTCCTAGCCTGGTGCCTCTGATGCAAGTCGCCTTGGTGCTTCTTCGTCCATGCCACGCGTCGGCCCTCACGTCAAGAGCTTGGGCCAGTTCCGCATAGAATTCGACGCCCTCCGCAAGAGAAAGGAGGCTTCGAGTGGCAGTGATCGCCCCTGCCGCCCGTTGAAGCACAGGAAGTACTTCGCCATGGACGAGTAAGTTCCTCCTTCTTGTAACTCCTTATTCACTATTCCCTTTGCTGACTGCGGTCTTTCAGGATCCCTCCTGCCGACCCTGCGGGGCCGGCCAAGAAGCCACCTCCTTAGGCTTCATCTTCATCACCGACCTTGAGTGTCTCGAGCCTGCGCGCCGCCCCTGACGTGAGTTTGGCTGGAGAGGTGAGCCGACCCGTGGTGTGCCTTGAGCCCGTGCGCTCGCTGTTCTTCCTTCATGAGCTTGCCCGGGGCACAACCAGCTTGCCTCGGGCGCCTTCCCTGATCATGGATGACGAGTGGTTGAAGTCGATCTTCGGCTCCTTTTCTGGGGATGGATCAGCGCCGGGCTGGGTCCCTCGCGTGGCCCGTCCGGCGATTGTGGGGGCGCCAGCCCCTAGCCCCCTGCCAAGAGGGGGCGAACCACTTCAGGGCCCTCCACCGACGCTGTTGGCGGAGGACGACGTTGACGACATGCTCAGGCGTGCGCGGGAGTGCAGTGCCATCCTCCGAGAGTTTCTACGGAAGGCGACACATGCGATGAGCTAGCTTGATGGAGAGCTCGCGGATGCAGACGCGTGTCTTGAAGCCGAAGGTCTGCGGCTGGTCAAGGAGCGGCGCAAGCTGAAGGTGGCCATCAGTCTTGCGCGTCACCAGCGCGATCTTGATAATGCAAAGGCCGAAGCATCTCTTGGGGCCTCGTGAAAGGCCTGCTGCCGAGCCATTGAGGAGGCTCAAGAGGTAGACCGACGACGCGAGATCGCGGATGAGCGAGCGTGGGAGCTCCAAGCCTGGTGCAATTCCCTGGAGCAGCAAGTGGAGCTGCGCCAAGCTACCCTTGTGTCGCTGAAGGAGACGCCCGTCGAAGAGGAGGACCTTCGAAAGCATGAGGAAGCGCTGATGCTGGAGGCTGCTGAGCGCAACCTCAATCTTGAACAGTTGGAGACGAGGGAGCGCCAGGTTACCCAGGCAGAGGACGATGTTGGCACGCAGGAGGTTTGAATCCAAGAAGAGATCAACCTCCGCGTGGCGGAAGCTCACGCGGGTCTTGAGCGCGAGTATGAAGAGAGGTTGGAGCTGATCAAGGCCGAGGCTGCGGGCAGGACTGCCGCTCTTAGGACCAAGCTGACTGAAGCGATTGTGCATGCTGAGGCCACCGCAGCCGCCTTAGTCACGGTGCAGGCTGAGTTGGCCTCCTCCCGCACCGAGCTGCTTCTCCTCCAATGGAGGGTCGATGATGTCGAGTCTGTTGCGCGGAAGAACGAAGATGAGATTCGCCAGCGGCAGACGCTGGAGCACATGCATGGCCCCATGCTCCGAACGCTCAGGGAAAGGGCCAACGCGGCCTTGGGCAATATCTGTGATGCGGCCGCTAAGCAACCTCACGTGACCAACTACGCCGGTAATCTCCAGTTCTTCACTGACGTGGTGAAGCATCTGGAGAATCGCTCTGAGTGGGCTCGTCAGCTTGTCGAGGAGAGGAGCCGCGGCCTGCTCGCGCGTGCATTCTCCCATGTCTTCAGCCATCCTCAGACCATCGACCCCCACTTTGACTTCGATGCTGCCATCACCCCGGTGCCCGAGGCTATCCGAGGCGACCTGGCGCGGTGGGTGGAGGACAATGTGGATGTGCTTGTCTGGGCCTTCACCTCTGATGATGACGGGGTGGTAGTTGCTGCGGATGAAGGTGACGTGGTGAACGGCGGCAAAGATGGCGCCAACGACGGTGATGGAGAAGCCAGTGACAGTGATAGTGGCGCCAGCGACGCTTCTGGAAGCGACCAAGAGGATGTGGTGAGCAACATGTCCGATTGATCCTGCGCCCCCCTGTTGTTTATCCTGCGCGGGAAAAGCTCGGGCGTGGCCCTGAAGGTTGTAAGAGCATTTTGGAGAGGGGGAGCCCCTCATGTAAAAAGGACCGTTGACCATGCGTTGTTAACGATGGTGCCGGATGGGCGCCCGCACGATGTTACGGGCCCTGCGATGAGTGGGTCGTTGTGATTTTACCTTTATCCTGGGTGAGCCTTGAGTAGGCTTGTGGTGACTCGCCACGGGTCCCTTGGGAGACATGTTGACCTTGTGGCGAGATCCTGGCGAGAGCGAGTGCCAACCGCGGGACGGCATGCGCGCGCGTGCTGAGCCCAGCCCCGCCCGCGAGAGGCTAGCGAGGGGGAGGCAGCTAGTGCGAATTCCAACTTGAGCAGAAACCAGAACACGAGAAAGCACGCGAACAAGATGAGTCACCCCTCCTCGCATACGCAAACACAAATTCAACTTCAACTTAAATCTGAGGCGAGAAAGTCCGACCACACAAAAAGAAGCAAAAACAAAAGGCTGCATCCGACACCTAGTCTAGTCTTCGACGTCTTCTCACCAGCGCAGAGCTAAGTGCTGCCACTGGGCGTGGGAAGGAGCCCCGAGGCCCGAGGGCGGCTTTCCAGAGACTCCGGGGCGTGTACAACCCTAACTCATTATTAAGTGAGAGTGTCACGGGCGGCGAGCTTCACAGGCACTGGGCCTTCTTCACAGGTACCGGCCTTGCTTCATATCGCCAGATGAGGGCCCCGCCTTGCGCCACCCTCGACCACCATTGACGGTGACCGGAAACCAAGGATGGCGCCAATGGGGTAAAGGGGACGCCACCGGTTCCCCCGACGACCACGGGTCCTCTGCCGGGGGTAGGCCTTGCGGTACCTCCCCAGCAGAGGGCCTACCTCCGAGAAACACCTTGCTCCGCGCGTCATGGGGAGGGGCCTGGCTCTCGGCCCCTCTCCTGCAGCCCCCAATGCCCTCCTCCTGAGGGGAGGGAGGCTGCTGCATTGGGGCAGCCTTCTGCTGTGGTGACCTGGACTTCCTGCGACCCATGGTTAGCATAAGCTTGCTCCTGAGGAATTAGCGGTACCCGATAGCTGCTACCGCCGGTGCGGTTGGCGAGGCTTCCTTGAGGCTCCTGAAAGGGCTCGGCTTCTGGCGTCCCTTCCTCCCAGCCTGGCCCGAGGAACGAGCCGTGGTCTTCTTCTAGTGCGTATTCCTGATCGACCATGTGGGGCACGTAAGCCCCCGGGGTCGCCGCCCCAAAGGCTTCACCGTAGTGCCCCACGCTCCACGCGGTTAGGCTTGAAGCACCATGGCAGGATGTCGTCGGTTCACTACAGAGCTCCGGAACATCGCCTGGCCGAGCAAGTTTAAGCCTGACCTACCTCCATGCTACGATGGTGCGCAAACCCCGCCGAGTTCCTGCAGCTCTACGAGCTGAGCATGGCACACAGGTCCCCGATGGCCCTCAAGGATGGCGCGTATTCTTGGCTCCTGAACCTGACCGAGGGGTCGGTTTCTTCCTGGGAGGAGATGCGCAGCCGCTTCATCGCCAACTTCCAGGGCACTCACGACCGTCCGCTGGCCGCGGGCGACCTGCGCCGCGTCAAGCAGCAACCTGCAGAGACCCTAAATAAGTATATCCAACGCTTCAACAATGTCCGCCTCAAGATTCCCAAGGTGTCTGAAGAGGCCATCATCTCCGCGTTCACCGATGGTGTTTGTGATGTCAAGATGAAGGAGGAGCTAGCCATCCACGAGAACCTCTACACCGCTCTGGAGATGGTCAACATGGCGAACAAGTGTGCGAGGGCTGAGGAGGGGCGCCTCTCCCTCCTCGAGCTCCCTAATGCTGATCCAGAAGACAAGAAGACCAAAGCCAAGGACACGAAGCGCAAGGGTCCGGCCGTGCTTGCGGAAGAGCCAGAGACCAAGTGCGGCTGCGACCACCCCGAGTCATCCAAGGGCAAGTGGCCGTTCTGCGCCTTCCACAACATCTACCGCCATAACACTAGCGACTGCCGGGAGCTTAGGGATCTTCGTGATGGGCGCCTCGATCGATGCCCCGAGCGCAACGATTGGGGCTACGGTCGTGGAGGTCGCTGGGACGGACACGACCGCCATTAGGAGTGGCACAACCAGCCTCATGAGGACCGCTGGCAGGACCAGCCTCGCGAGGGAAATTGGAGGGAGCAGCCTTGTTAGGACCGCCCTCAGGGTAAAGAGGCCTTGCCTCCTCTGCCTCCACCACCAAGAAGGAACGAGGATCACCACCAGGACTAGGGGGCTGGGGGCTTCCAGGAGCCTCGGGCCATTGCCTGCATCTTAGGCGGCTCGCAGGCCCTAGCTTCCCACCGTGTTTTCAAGCAGTTCACGTGCGAGGTGAATGCAGCACTCCCTAAGCTTGAAGCAACTCGCCCTCTCAAGTGGTCCAAGTGCGCCATCACCTTCGAATCCACAGACCCGCTCAAGTGCGCGGCCACCGCTGGCGCGCTCCCATGCTCTTCTCCCCCGTCATCAGCAACGTGACAGTCACCAAGACTCTCATTGATGGTGGAGCAGGGCTCAATGTTCTCTCTGTTCAGACGTTCGACAGACTCCAGGTGCCATACTACCAGCTGCACCCCACCAAGCCATTCTCTAGAGTAACCGACGGATCAACACACCCGATCGGGCAAGTTCGCCTCCCTGTCACCTTTGGCGAGTGCAACAACTACCGCACCGAGCTCATTGACTTCGACGTCGCCGACATTCGTCTTCCCTCCAATGCCATCCTAGGGTACCCAGCACTGGCCAAGTTCATGGCGGCCACGCACCACGGCTACAACATCCTCAAGATGCCGGGAAGCGGCGGCATCATCACGGTCGCCTGTCAGGAGAAGGATGAAGTGTGCTCCCTCGAGCGCTCCTTCTAGGCTGCAGCAGTTGAGAACCCAGAAGACGAAGACGGCGCCCTCCCTCCTGAAGTCGCCCCCAAGATGAAGAAGTTGCAGCTGGGCCAGGGGTCTCATGAGGGAGCATCACTCGAGGATGCAGAGCTGAGTATCGCTTCTACGGACGCGGCGCCTTCACCCATCGCATAGGAAGGTGCGCCCGGCGCCCCTCTTAGGCTGGGCTCGGGGGCTTTCCTTTGGAGGGCCTCAGATTTAGCCAATGTCGCGAGAGTGGCGCTCGGGAACCATGTGGAGGCACTCTTCAGAGCACGCTTCCCAGGAGAAAGCACCAGGCATGAGGCACCAGGCGTTCAGGAGTTCATCAGCAAGGCAATCGAGGAGATTCAGGAAGGAAGGGTTCTCCAAGGCAATCATCGACTGCCGCGTGGCGCAGCTCACTGCCCTAGCGAGGGTAAGGAGTTCCACGTCTGCATTGACATTCCTGGGCCCAACAGGGCCGCGTCTCGGTAGCTCATGTGGTCGTCTTGTGTTGGCCGATGCGAGGGTCCGCCTCACATCTACGTATGCATGCCTTTCGGCCTGGCGGGCGTGGCTGAGGTGCTCCAGCACTGCGTGAGGGACGCTCAGGCGGCCTACAAAGCCAGGCACCAGACACTCCTGCTGGAGATGGAGGAGCACCTTCAGGAGCCTTCCGGTCCCTCCGAGCCTCCCGAGGCTCGGCACCGAAGCGGCTCATGAGGAACGGCTTCTGCAACACGCGTTTTTTGGCTACTTCAACAACTCTTCAGCAACGGTACCAGGTGACATCTCCCTAGTTCGTTCAGTTTGGGGGTGCCCCTCGGGCTGCACTATCCCCAGGCTATGTGGGTCTGTCCCTACGGCATGTATCGTTTTGCATTCACTAGGACTATCTAATCATTTCTGTGAATTTATCTATGATCGCCACCTCGTGACCACTGCCTAATGCTCTTCATGCATTCTGCCTAATGCCATCCCCGCATCGCTGCACGACATACACATCGGCACGACGCTTGTGCTCGGGTCCATCCCTGCAACGCTGATAAACCCGGGGATCCAGCTCTGGTTCGCGGCCCGCCTCACGTACACCACCTCGCAGGGTCCTCGGTGCCTCCATCTCACGCCTTGGGGTTCTCGGCCTCCCTTGTCATCTAACCTACAGGTTCACCCTGCAATGAGCCAAAGGTCGGCCCGGACAACCACCGTCTAGTCTCGCGAGTCACTTGCACGTTAAAGGGGGGCCTCCCGAGCATCGCGTCTCGGGAGCTCCTACTGGCTCTCCAGCCCTCACCCCCTGGCCTTGACCACGGCATTGCGACCTGGCATACCAGTGGCAGCTGAGCTCGCTCGAGGGCCGGGTCCCGAGGACGTAGAGTACCTTGGCAAGCAAGGCAGGAGGGTGGCCAAGACGGGCTACGCCTGATGGCACCACGGGCGCGACAGCAAGCATTGCCTCTCCGATGGACTCAGACCACAAAAGATAAGTCTCAGCTTGCTACGTCACCAGCTTCGCTCCACACGCCTCGCCCCACAGTTCCACTTGGGTGGTTCAACTCCCCTTTTCAATTTTTTGTATAGCTACTTGCACGCCAAGGGGGACCTCGTGAGCATCACATCTCATGAGCTCTTACCGGACCTTGGGCCGCTCACCTCCTAGCCTTGACCACAGCATCGCGACCAGGCATACTAGCGATGGCTGAAGCCTGCCTGGGAACTGGGTCCTGCCGGCGTAGAGTGCCACGCTGTCTAGGAAAGAGAAAAGGGAGGGACTCAGCCGAACTAGAATACGCGCATCCATTACAAAGTCAAAAGAAATAGCGATACTATTAAACACTTTCCAATCCTTACAAGCCCCACAGGGGCTGACTTCATCTCATGCAGGAGAAACAACTACAGGGCCCTACGATGTCGCTGACGATGCAGGGCGGCAGCCGCAGCAGCACTCCGGCCTCCGCGAGAGCTCGGCGGCAGGTAGCTATCGTCGCTCGACTCCAGAGAATCACTGGGCTCAGGAGAGTCGCTGGATTCCCAGAAGTCGTCACTACTGCTGGACGAAGCACTGAAGGGGGCAGCGGCATATCCAGCACCCATCACGGCATACCTCGAGCTGTCTCCTCCAGGGTAGCACTTCAGCCGCTTGCCCTGCTTGTTGAAGACCTTGAACAACAAGGTGGTCGCGGTGTCGTACTTGAAGTGGATCTCTAGGGCTCCCTCCGCTCGGCAAGCCCGGGCGACCTCACCCCATCCTCGCATCAGGAAGACGTCTCCAAACGACACCACCTCGACCTTAGGTCCGGTGGCTAGGCTGCTGCACCCTGCATGTTGCAGCCATAGCTCCACCGGTCCCCTCGGAAGCAGCTCGCTGGCGAAGAACCGCGGGAGCTGGATCCAGGTATCGGGAGGCATCGCCGCCCACACCACAAACTCGCGTGAGCTATCCTCAGCGTGGGTCCGCAGTGCGGCCGGCAGGGCAATGGCGGCCCTGCCATCTTCACGAGGCGCCACTCGACGGTGCACTCCTTCACCCTGCGCCCGGGCATATAGGGGGAGGGGGAAGCCAGGCAGAGGCCTCGATTGCCAAGGCCTGACCACCTCTCACCTCGCGCCGGTGTTATCAGGGAGATGGAGCCGCTTCTTCGGCGGGAGAGGGTCTGGCTCCTCCCTAGGAGCCTTTCCCTTCTCTGCCGTAGAGAACCTCCTGATCGGCGTCATGGGAGCAAGACGGAGAGGAGAAGAAGCAAGAAGGAGCAAGACGAAAAAGAGATGGGCAGGGGCTCCACCCGCTCGCACGTTTATAGCCGGGAGAAGGTAAATCATCGGCCTTCCACGATTTCCAGTAATGATGATCCTATCTGCATGCAGCATGAAGTTGTCAAGTCGAGCAGTTGTCGAGGCAGCATGGGGAAATGGAGTCGCCCACGTCCAATCAATCGCCATGCGTCATCAAGGCCGCGGGCTGATAGGGCTCGCGGCGCTCCGTCATTGCCCTTTGGCTTCTCCTGGAAGCCAAGTCCGAGTGTGCCTTGGGCCCGGGGGCTACTGTCGGCGTCCTAGACTTGGGGGTATCCAGTCCTGCCTACCTGCGGCCCACCACGTGGCTTCACCGACGGCCTGGTACGGCCCAGCTTCAACACCAGCACTGCAAGACCCTCGCGAGGGGCCAAGCCTCGTGAGGCGGACGGCGCCAAGACCCCTTAAGGAGTGGCCTCCTCAGGAGTGCTCCTGAGGGGCGGAGAGTTCTATGCAGCTACCTCATGAGGCTCAGCTGACGTGATCCATGACGACCAAGGCTAGGCGGGCGCCAGGCGGGTGCAGAGCGCAGGTTTCCTCTTTGGTGCAAGGGAGACAAGCCACAGGCGCGGAGTCCCGAGGAATCAGCCAAAGGTTTCCATTCTGGTGCAACAAGACCAACACCGCCAGGATGGTAGGACGGAGGTCATCACCGAGCCCACCGCAGCGTTACGACCAGAGGCTTTTCGCAGGTGAAGACTACTTTTGTCAGGATAGACTGTACTACTTGTCCCCTTTCAAATCCCGCCGTTGTGGAATCCCTTCCCGCTCATATTTGGGAAGAAGACCAAGGCCTTTATATATAGGACTTAGCCACCACAATAGTGGAGGGAGATCCATTCCGACCCGAGCACCACACCAGCTCAAGAACACCTCACCTCCTGAGGCTTGTTCATCCTTTGTACTAGTTCATCCATAGCCCCTCGAGGCAATCCACCACACCACACTGGATTAGGGTATTACACCGCAACGGTGGCCTGAACCAGTATAAATCTCTATGAATTTGTGTCTCTGTGAGCTCGACGCGCTAGGCTAGGGAGGATCGCGAGTAGGCAGGCTGGGCAGGTTGAGATCTCTGCACGCACCCCAGAGTTTGAACCTCTCAAGAGTTGCCGGATCCCGAAATCCAACATCTACTTTCGCGGTGTCAAACATCACGAATAGCTCAAGGATCATCATATCTATCCCTGATCTGTTATAGTTCATCATGAAGCTCTAGTAGCTTGGTGCCAGTGACTTTGGAGAACCATCACTATCTCATCTGGAAGATTAACTCCCATTCGATTCAAGCGATTGTAGTACTCAGACAATCTGAGCACATGCTCAATGATTGAGCTTTTCTCCCTTAGTTTACAGGCTTAAGAAACTTGTCAGAGGTCTCATAGCTCTTGAAGTGGGCACTAGCCTGAAATCCCAATTTCAGTCCTTGGAACATCTCATATGTTCTGCGATGTTTCAAAAACGTCTTTGGCGTCTCAATTCTAAACCGTTTAGCATTATGCACTGAACTATCACGTAGTCATCAAAATGTGTATGTCAGATGTTCGCAACATCCACAAACGACGCTCGAGGTTCAGCACACCGAGCGGTGCATTAAGGACATAATCCTTTTGTGCAGCATTGAGGACAATCCTCAGTTTACGGACCCAGTCCGCATAATTGCTGCTATCAACTTTCAACTAAAATTTTCTCTAGGAACATATCTAAAATAGTAGAACTAAAGCATAAGTTATGACATAATTTGCAAAGACCTTTTGACTATGTTCATGATAATTAAGTTCATCTAATCAAATTATTTAATGAACTCCCACTCAGATAGACATCCCTCTAGTCATCTAAGTGATACATGATCCTACTCAACTAGGTTGTGTCCAATCATCACGTGAGATGGACTAGTCATCATCGGTGAACATCTTCATGTTGATCGTATCTACTATATGACCCATGTTCGACCTTTCGGTCTCTTGTGTTCCAAGGCCATGTCTGTACATGCTATAGGCTCGTCAAGTCAACCTAAGTGTTTTGCATGTGTAAATCTGGCTTACACCCGTTGTATGGGAACGTTAGAATCTATCACACCCGATCATCATGTGGTGCTTCGAAAACAATGAACTTTTGCAACGGTGCATAGTTAGGGGGAACACTTTCTTGAAATTTTTAGTGAGGGATCATCTTACTTATGCTACCGTCGTCCTAAGCAAATAAGATGTAAACATGACAACCATCACATGCAAATCATAAAGTGACATGATATGGCCAATATCATCTTGCGCCTTTGATCTCCATCTTCGAGGCGCGGCATGATCACCTTCGTCACCGGCATGACACCATGATCTCCATCATCGTGTCTTCATGAAGTTGTCTTGCCAACTATTACTTCTACTACTATGGCTAACGGTTAGCAATAAAGTAAAGTAATTACATGGCATTCTCATTGACTTGCAGGTCATAGAATAAATTAAGACAACTCCTATGGCTCCTGCCGGTTGTCATGCTCATCGACATGCAAGTCGTGATTCCTATTACAAGAACATGATCAATCTCATACATCACATATATCATTCATCAGATCTTTTGGCCATATCACATCACATAGCATACCGTGCAAAAACAAGTTAGACGTCCTCTAATTGTTGTTGCATGTTTTACGTGGCTGCTATGGGTTTCTAGCAAGAACGTTTCTTACCTACGCAAAAGCCACAACGGTGATATCCCAATTGCTATTTACCCTTCATAAGGACCCTTTTCATTGAATCCGATCCGACTAAAGTGGGAGAGACAGACACCCGCTAGCCACCTTATGCAACAAGTGCATGTCAGTCGGTGGAATCTGTCTCACGTAAGCGTACGTGTAAGGTTGGTCCGGACCGCTTCATCCCACAATGCCACCAAATCAAGATAAGACTAGTGACGATAAGCATATTGAACAAACCAACGCCCACAACTACTTGTGTTCTACTCGTGCATAGAATCTACGCATAGATCTATCTCATGATGCCACTGTTGGGGAACGTAGCAATAATTCAAAATTTTCCTACGTGTTACCAAGATCAATCTAGGAGATGCTAGCAACGAGAGAGAGGGAGTGCATCTTCATACCTCTTGAAGATCGTGAAAACGGAAGCATTACAAGAACGCGGATGATGGAGTCGTACTCAAGGCGATTCAAATCGCGGAAGGTCCGATGTAGCGCCGAAAGGACGGTGTCTCCGCATTCAACACACGTACAGCCCGTGGACGTCTCCTCCTTCTTGATCTAGCAAGGGGAGAGGAGAAGTTGAGGGAGAGCTCCGGCAGCACGACGGCTTGGTGGTGGAGCTTGTGGATTTTCTGCAGGGCTTCGCCAAGCACTACGGAAGAGGAGGAGGTGTTGGAGAAGGGACGGGCTGCGCCAAGGGAAGGGGTGATGCAGCCCTCCCACCCTCCCTCTATTTATAGGGTGAAGGGCATAGGGGGCTGGCCCTCTAGATCCCATCTAGAGGGGGGCGGCGGCCAGGAGGGGGAGACTTGCCCCCCAAGCAAGGTGGAGGCGCCCCCTCCCCTAAGGTTTCCAAACCCTAGGCGCCTTGTGCCCTTGGGGGGGTGTACCAGCCCACTAGGGGGCTGGTTCCCTCCCATATTCAGCCCATTAAGTCCCCGGGGTAGGTGTCCCCACCCGGTGGACCTCCGGACACCTTTCGGTGGTCCCGGTACAATACCGATAACCCCCGAAGCCATTCCGGTGACTGAAGCTGGACTTCCCATATTTAAGTCTTCACCTCCGGACCATTTCGGAACTCCTCGTGACGTCCGGGATCTCATCTGGGACTCCTAACAACCTTTGGTAACCACATACAATTTCCCATAACAACTCTAGCCTCACCGAACCTTAAGTGTGTAGACCCTACGGGTTCGGGAACCATGCAGACATGACCGAGACGTTCTTCGGCCAATAACCAACAGTGGGATCTAGATACCCATGTTGGCTCCCACATGTTACACGATGATCTCATCGGGTGAACCACTATGTCGGGGATTCAATCAATCCCGTATACAATTCCCTTTGTCCATCTGTATGTTACTTGCCCGAGATTCGATCGTCGGTATCCCAATACCTCGTTCAATCTCGTTACCGGCAAGTCTCTTTACTCGTTCCGTAACGCATGATCCCGTGACTAACTCATTAGTCACATTGAGCTCATTATGATGATGCATTATCGAGTGGGCCCAGAGATACCCCTCCGTCATACGAAGTGACAAATCCCAGTCTCGATTCATGCCAACCCAACAGACACTTTCGGAGATACCTGTAGTGCACCTTTATAGCCACCCAGTTACGTTGTGATGTTTGGTACACCCAAAGCATTCCTATGGTATCCGGGAGTTGCACAATCTCATGGTCTAAGGAAATGATACTTGACATTAGAAAAGCTCTTAGCAAACGAGCTACACGATCTTGTGCTATGCTTAGGATTGGGTCTTGTCCATCACATCATTCTCCTAATGATGTGATCCCGTTATCAATGACAACCAATGTCCATGGTCAGCAAACCATAACCATATATTGATCAACGAGCTAGTCAACTAGAGGCTCACTAGGGACATGTTGTGGTCTATGTATTCACACATGTATTACAGTTTCTAGTTAATACAATTATAGCATGAACAATAGACAATTATCATGAACAAGGAAATATAATAATAACCATTTTATTATTGCCTCTAGGGCATATTTCCAACACTTGCTACCTTCATCATAGCTTCTAGAGGGACTAGTGCCCTCACTCAAGTCCATCTGCTCCTCTGACTTGTTCTGACTATCACTTTGATCAGACATTCTGCACAGCAAACTGAGAGCTGACCCTGTGAATAGTTGTAGATGAGATAGAGTAGATGAGCATCACAAACTGCAGAGTTTTTGCAAAAAGAATGAGTTAAAAACTTAGTTTTAGTTTTCTACAGGAAGCATTTCGGAGCTACCGATTTGTAAAACTCGGTGACACCGAAGCAAGTTTGGAGTCTAAACTAGTGGAATTGGTCAGACCGAGATACAGTTTGGTGACTTCGAGTTTGCTAGGGTTTCACAGAGTCCTGATATCGGTCATACCGATTTGCAACTTTCGGTTAGACCGAAAATCACATGTGCACTGGCCTAAGCCAAATCGGTGAGACCGATTTCTACAATTTGGTCGGTCCGACATGAGTCCGGCGGAAACCTAACCCTAAATTTTCAAACAAAATCTAGTCGAAATGATGAATTCTGTTGATAAATCAATCTCATACTTGGAAAGAAACATGGAATTGCGTTTGTGCTAGGAATCGGAGTTAAAAGAAACCACAAAGTGTTGAGCTCATACCCTAGCTTAGTGATGAGCTCGCTACGGCGGCAACGAAGGGGAGGATTTACGTTGACGGCGACGGAGACCAGCGGCGGGAGGTCACTGGCGACGAGGAGACGATCCGGAGACCCGAGGCAGCAGAGCAGGACACACGCGAGCGAACAGGTTTTGGAGGAATTTCCAAGATTTGACCCGTCGATATATATATATATATATATATATATATATATATATATATATATCCTGGCACTGTCGGTGTGACCGAGTGGAACAACTCGGTGGCACCGAGATGCAGAATCGCAAGCGGTTACTGCAACTCGGTGAGATCGAAAAGTTCTAATCGGTTGCACCAAGATTGAAAACTTGATCAACCCAGTGAACTCGGTGTGACCGAAATGGATGAATCGTTCAAACCAAAATACACAGAGAGGTTTTGTAATTTTAAGTCTATGACAAATCGGGACTCCGAGTGCTCCTCGCCCAGAGGGTTTAAATTTGACTTAGATCAAACTTTGTGATGTAGCATGAATAGAGTTTGAGAAGAGAAAAGGATAGATAGCTAGAGGAAGTTCTTAGGCATTCTTGTCCATCCATTTTGCAAAAGAAGAAGATCCAAACAATGAAAGTAACAAACGATGTCCTCAAATGAGAAAAATATGCAACCAGCATGCTCACACAATAAAATGGCAAATGAAATATGTGGAAAGCATGCCAAATCACTCTAGCATCTATCAAGCAATTTGGCGATGACTAGGTCATCTATATATGAGTATATTGACTTAGGAGTCAAATGAGAACATTTGATCATAGGCCATACTCATCATTTAAGAACAAGTGGGGTTGCCACTTTTACATAAAGCATTGTTGTGTTCACACCATTAGAGTTGCTTTAGCTCAATTCTTAGAGTAAAGCTCCCCCTAGATGTGATATCCCCCCTAATAGGGATGAACTAACCTTAGGTTTTGTCGATGATGACTTCATGTAGATGTTGAAGATGTGGATGCTCATTGTTGATGTAGATCATTTGAAGCAATCCATTTGAGTGAGTTGCACTTTCAATACCTACATGGGTTAGTCCCACAAGGAACAAACAAGGATATCCATAGACATAGAGTGAAGCATACACATGATGATGTCCATGAAAGCATTAGGTTACCTTGTCCCTTGTCTTACCAACAAGAGGGTTTGTGACTCCTTGAACTAGTTCAAGATGTGTAAGTTGTTTGCACTTGTCCTTGCCAAAATGAATATGAGTGAAGTATGTTGGCGGAGTCACCCTCAAGAACTCTCTAGTTCTTGTTCTTTGGGATCCACATCATCTTGATGGGAATCCTTGGACTTGTAGATGTACTGATGAAGTAGAACTTGATGTAGTCTTGGGAACCCACTTGACCAAGGCCTTTGGAGCATCTTCAAATGCATCAATTTCCTCTTGAAGCTTGTCCTTGCCTTTTAACTTGTGGTCTTGTGGTGGAAGATCATCTTGAGCTTGTGTCCCCTTGAAGGAAGTAGGATCATACTTCTCTTGCTGAGGAACAAACTTCGTCTTGGGGTATTGATCTTGTTACCACTCAACTCCATTGGCATTGAACTTTTGTTCAAAACCAACACCTTGATTCTTCTGGTGCCTTCCTTGCTTGCGTACAATTTCTTCAAATTGCTTACTTCCAGCAAGGCTCTTGTAAACACCTTTCTCTATAATTCCCTTCAATAAGCTATTTTCTTACTCAAGTGTAACTTGGCTAAGAGAATCATTAGTGGAATCAAGAGAACTACTAGGAGCAACAATTGGATTTAGCATGATTATTGTTACTACTAGAAGAAGAATCTTTCTTGTTCTTGTTGCTATATTTTACTTGTGGCATGTAAGTAGACAGGAGTAAACGCTTGGCAGTGTAAGAAGAACTTTTCTTCCAAATATCATCACTGATGGCTTTTAAGAACCCATGTTCTTGCTCAAGATTGAGCTTCTTGAAGCGTAACTTCTCATGAGTTTTTAAAAGTTCTCGATGATCTTCTAAAGTAGTTTCATAAGCTAACTTAAGAGTGTTCAGTTCTTTAGTTAGACGCTCAATTTTCTTCTTATCATTGTCATTCGTTTCATCTTGATTAGCATGATTAATAGAATTTTCATCATAGTATTCATCACTAGAGTTGTCAACAAATAAATCATCATCACCTAGCAAGTCATCTTCATCACTATTGAAATCAACATACTTGGGGTGTGTTACCTTGGGGCCTTTAGCCATGAAGCATCTCCCAATCCCTTCATTAGGTGAATCAAATATGTCATAGGAGTTGGTTGAAACAAGTGCTAGACTGGCAACACCTTCATCTTGAGTATATTCGGAGTCGGAGTGATAACTTCTCTCGGAGTGGTGGTCGGAGTCAGAGCCGGATACCCATTCACCAACATGAGCTTGATGTCTTCGTTTTGTGTAGCTCCTTGATGATTTGTCCTTCCTTTCCGAATCCTTGCTTCTTCGAGAGGTTCTTTGTTCATAGCGATCATCTCTACTCCTTCTCTCTCTTGGAGGTGATTCTTCCCTTTTGCTTCTCATTTTAGGCGAGTCTTCTCTTCTTTTGTAGGGAGCCGTACACTCATTGGAGTAGTGTCCGCATCTTCCACAATTGTAGCAATTTCGCTCATGACTAGAAGATCTTTTGTCATTGTAGGACCTTGACTTGGAACTTCTTTCCTTGCTTCTACTCTTGTACAATTTGTTGAAGTTCTTCACCATTAAGCTCAATTCTCCATTGAAGGCTTGTTTCTCATTTGATGATGTAGGAGCATCACATGAGGCTTTGTAAGCACCACTAGACTTGTTGTGAAGCTCTTCTTAATCCTTGAGTGACATCTCATGAGCAACAATTCTTCCAGTGACTTCGGTTGGCTTGAGATCTTTGTAGTTTGGCATCATTTGGATCAAAGTGCACATGGTATCATATTTTCCATCCAAGGCTCTCAAGATCATTTTGATGATGAACTTGTTGGTCATTGTCGTGGTACTAAGTCTGACAGTAAGAATAGGGGGTACGTATGAGGAGGCGAGGCCCTAGCTACGGCAAGGTTGTACACACGAGTTTGCGAGTTCAGGCCCCTCTCGGAGGAGGTAAAAGCCCTACGTCTCAGTGCCCTAAGGCGGTCGACTGGAATATGGGTGTGTGTTATAAGGGGTGCGAACCCTTGTCCCAGAGGAGGGGGTGGCTTATATAGAGTGCGCCAGGACCCCAGCCATCCTCCGTTACAAGGGTTCAATGTACATTAAGATAGAGCGTTACTGGTAACACCAGCTATAAAGTGTTATCAATGATCATTAAGAGTACGGAGTGAATGCCTGACCGTGGTCATCCTGAGTGACCCTAGGTCTTCTGTACTCCGAGTGGTTTCCTGTATGGTCGAATGCTCCATCTAGGTCGAGTGAAATTGGGGGTATTCGAGTGAGGTGACTGATCAAGTGGATTGCACTCAGTGGCTTCAGTTGATACTTCTTGTTGTGCTTTGAATGTCTTTGCTTCTAGGATAGTGACCTTGGGTGGGGTGATAGATCAGGCCTATGACCCTACCCTAGGTCCATGGCATCGTCATTAGCCCCAGAATGGATTGAGGTCCGAGTGAAAAGAAGGTTGAAGTTGATCCTGCCTTGACTCTTGTGCTTCACAAGTATTCATATTGGATTTGAGGTCCATGTTGAAACTACGGCTTCATTTCAGTCGCCTTGATTGATTCAGAGGTTGTCGAGTGAGCTTACGCTGGTACTCTTCGAGTGTTGATATGCCGCAAAATCTTCAGTGCGATTGGTTACTGTGGATCCCAGATACGGGATTGGAAAATTTGGGGAAGCGCGCAAGGCGGAGCGCACCATAGTAAATAGGACGAATAGACAGGGGTGCCTCAATTTCCGCGCCACCTTTTTCGCCATGTATCCAATGCACGACTGTTGCGAGATTTGACAGGATCGCTCGGGCCCACGCATCAGCCACATGGAAGTAGGCCCTTACAAGGCGTCGAGGCCGAGGTGTCTGCACTGTGCGCTCACATTCCCCCTCTTCTTCCTCTATCTCTCCACCGCATCCTCTTTCGACCTCGGCGCCACTGCTCCGCCAGTGCGCACCATGGTGAAGGACAAGATGGCGGTGCTGGAGCGCGCAAAAAAGGCAACGGCAACGGCGAAGGGCAAGAAGATGAATCAGGGGTCGTCGTCGAGGTCCGGGTTGCCACCGGGTTGGATTCAGGGAGACTGGATCCGATCTACGCTCTGGCCAGAAGATCTGGAAGATCTGGCCGCCACTGATTTGATCGTCGTCGGGGCTGCGAGGCTGCCGGAGGGTGAGATAGAACCTCAGCTGCGGTCGGGTGAGTGTGTCCTTCTCGCTACCCATGTCGACCATGGCTTCTCCCTTCCTTCGCATCCTTTCTTCCGGGGTTTTCTGAACTTTTTCGGTGCTCAGCTTCATCACTTCTCTCCCAATACCATCACGTATCTCGCTGCGTTTGTGTCTATGTGTGAAAACTTCTTGGGTTGTCGATCGGACTGGGGTCTCTTCAAACACATTTTCACAATCCACTCCCAGACCGTGAAGAAGGCAAATCCGAGTGACGAGAGGACGCATGTAATCCAGATGTGCGGGGGTTTAGGGATCCAGATGAGGAAGAGGAGCACTTTTCCTACCATGACACTTCCTGAGTCGGTCAGGGGCTGGCAGTCGACCTGGTTCTACTGCCAGGACATTGTGACCCCCGGTTAGTCGACCGGTCTTCCTCCTTTTTCCCTAGATCAAGCCCAGCAACCTTCTTCACTGACCATGACCGTAGAGGAGAAAGTAGAGACGGGCATGTCGGTTGAGAGGGTAGTCCAGTTGGTCTGTCAGGGTGTAACTAGCATGGATTTACTGGAGGTGTTTCTCAGTCGACGCATCCAGCCGCTCCAAGCCCGTGACCACTCGATGTGGATGTACTCGGGCTCCAATGACACCGCTCGGTGTCCACTCAGAGGAGGTTCCGGATGAGATGGTGGCCCTGTGGCTGAAGAGCATTACCAGGAACAAGGATAACCCCAGGGGGGCCAGGAGAGTCGACCCATTCGATGTCGAGAACCAGCCGGGCAAGGTCTGATCTTTGCTACCGAGTGTGCTTCATTCTATTTTGTGACTGTCTCGAAATCCGATTGATGTTTGATTGACTTCTTGCCTTGCAGGTTTACACTAAGATGTACTTGATGCCGAACAGGGAACAAGCCCAGAAGCAAGTCCAGGAGGGAGCGGATAGCACAGAAGAGAGCGGCGACTAGCAATCCGCTGATGACGATAATGACGAAGAGAGTGATGAGTCGGACGATGAAGAGGAGGTCGACTCACCACCTCACACAAAGCGTCGATCCAAGCAGTTCCATGATCCAGCGGGTAGGCGTGGCAAGACTGTGGCTCTGAGTACGCAAGCGCATAAGCATACTCGGACTTCAACTCCGGAGCCGTCAGAGAAGATCGCCAAGCAGCCCAAGGTTGCCCTTTCTAAGTCTCGGAAGACCTTGCCCAAGATCAAGATGGACGTTCCTGTTGCTTCTGCGTGAGTGTTCTATCTTTCTGTGTTCCCTTGCTGACTCATACTTTTGCTTTGACCAAATGGATTATGAACTTTTTAGTGCCGCAACTTCCGGGACCTCCATGGATATTGATAGGGTCCAAGGTGACGAAGAGGCTGAGGATGCGGCAACTTCCAAAGCTGGTACGATCTTGCAATCTTGAACTTATTCTGTCGACTGGGTTGTCGGTCGATTGAACTCCTATGGTTGCATTTTTTTTGCAGCTCCACAGGACGTCATTGAGCTTCTAGACGACGAGGAAGAAGTGCCTCTGAAGACTACAGGAAGGAGGGGCAGGGCTTTGAGCAGGACGACGGCCGTAAGCCAAGAGCCTCAGTCGACATCAGCACTGGAGGCGGTGGTCCCGCGATCCGGAGATCCAGCTCAGGCCAATGTTTCTTTTGCCAATCCATTGTCGAATGATCATCCCTCAGCGTCGACTACTCAAGTCTCTGCTTTGCCTGCATAGCTCCATGCTTCAGATCCTGTGATCGCTCCAACCGTACCACCATTGTCGCTCATTGTTGTGCATCACACTCCAGATGACCCGGCGGATGCTGCCAGAGAGGCTCTACTCCAAGAAAACCTTGTGATGGAGCAGATGAAGGTGGTGCATGAGGACAGTCAGGCTGCCTACAACGCCGTTTCTGCTCTGCACGTTAATGTCAAGGTTAGTTGGATTTCCGTCTCATCTCTCCATTAGTGGTAGTTCTGACTGCTGCTTCATTGTCCGTAAGGTGTCCATGGATGAGTGTTTTGGAACCTTTATGTGCATCTATCATGGCTCTGCATTTCGCATCCAATTACCCACTGGGGTGTTTTGACTTAGTGTTGAATAGTTCTTCCACTTGAGTCGACCAGGTTGAGTCGAGTGTTTTTTTGAACCAGTGGGGGCACGCGGAGTGCACCCACTGGGTGTAGTCCCCGAGACTGCCGTCGAGTGTTTGATGCGGCGGGGGTATTTGTCGAATGTTACTTCATTGTTCTTTCACTCGGTTGAATAGCTCGATCCGAGTGGAATCTAGACCAGTGGGGGCACGTGGAGTGCACCCACTGGGTGTAGTCCCCGAGACCGCGGTCGACTGCTGGTAGCCGGCCGGGGTCTGAGAATCTTTTGCTCTTTTTTTTGCATACTCATGTTGGGCAGACAATGCAGAGTGGAAAACCAAACCAGTGGGGGCACGCCAAGTGCACCCACTTGGTGTAGTCCTCAAGACTACTGTTGAATGTTTGATTCGGCGTAGTCTTAGAGCAATTTTCACTGTGATTGACCTTTGTTTCTGTCGACTGACATATCTTATTTGCTGACCGCAGAAATCTTGTGATCTTGGAGCCTAATTTTCTGAACTAGAGAAGAAGCAGATCAGCCTCAACTTCGACCTGGAGCTGGCCAAGAAAAATCTCCAGAAGGCCCAGGAAGAAGCAGCTACCATGGGAGGTAATAATTCATCGACTGTCCACCTTATGACTCTTTTTTTCTTTTAGTCTCTTGAACCGAGTGACTCCACTCGAGCAGATGTGCGTAGTGAAAACCGTCAACTCCAAGCTCGTCTGAAGAATGTTATTTCTTTAGAGAAAATGAAGCAGGAACTGGAGAAGAAGGATCAAGACCTTGCCGTAGCCCAAAAGGAGGCGCGAGAGAAAATGACACTTGCCGATAAGAAGCTGGCCTCATTCAACAAGTTGGAAGAGGAGAACTCCAAGTTGAAGGTTGCTGTTACTGAAGCCAACAAGGAGGTTGCGAAGCTGAAGAAGGACAAGGATACCTTGACTGACGAGGTTGGAAGTCTCATGGCAAAGAAGGGCGAACTGGAGGCTTATCTGGGACGACTTGCTGGGAAACTGGTCCTGAAGCTCGAAGGTACTTCCTCTCATCTGACTGAATTGCCATTCTCAACTCATTATTTAACTATCAACTCACTGCTTTCCGACTGTCCAGAACTCTGTCAAGACTTTGAAGCGGAGACCAGGCAGATCAAGACAAGTCTTGACCCCATAAACTCTCCTGTCAAAGATGATGTCGCGATGAACGTGTTGTGGTTAGAGTCTCGTATGGATAGTGCTGTGGATTAGCTTGCTCGTCTGAAGGTGGCGATGTCACGGTTTTACACTGAACTCTGGCCCTGAGCAGAACTCTAGAATGATCTCGAGTCTCTGAGGACTCAACTGGATGAAATCCCCGGTCAAGTGCAAGAGTGGAAGCAGTCGTCTGCTCGTTGTGGCGCCGATGTTGCTCGGTCGTTGGTCTGAGTCCACTGCAAGGACGTCAGAGAAGACAAGCTGGCGGCCCTCAAGGTTGCCAACACCAAGAAGCTCAACTTCCAGTCCTTCATGGACACCTTCCTTGACGTCGCCACTCGTATCGCAGATAGCATCGACCTTGACAGCTTTGTCGAGCCAGCAAGTCCTCCTCCCACTGAATGCCCCGGAATGCTCCACCTTTATTTACCCTGGAATGCCGAGTGGTTTTGTAACCATTAAACTCTTTCAGACCTGATGCCTGAGTACTTCTGCCCGCTGTGGTTCTGAACTTTTTGTGGGATTTATCTGAACTTAATTTTCTTTGAATATGAAGGCTTTGTTTTTATCATTTTCGAATGTTTTTCAATTCTGAGTGGAACTTGACCCTTCCGTTCTTCGTCGAGTGGCTCGAACGATGTGACCGATCAACACCTCATCGTCCTTGCGGATCGGGATGGAGCATACGTTGTACTTGTGACGCAGCTCTGATGATGTGTGTGACTTAGGAGAGTTCGGTGTCGCAGCTAAGCCCCCAAGTGAGAGGATTGCTCTCCACTCAGAGTGTTTTTTAGCTTAGGTGAGTACGGGGTCGCAGCTAAGCCCCCAAGTGGGAGGACTTCTCTCCACTCAAAATGTTTTTAAACTTAGGAGAGTACGGGGTCGCAGCTAAGCCCCCGAGTGGGAGGATTGCTCTCCACTCAGAGCATTTTTTAAACTTAGGCGAGTACAGGGTCGCAGCTAAGCCCCCGAGTGGGAGGATTGCTCTCCACTCGGAATGTTTTTTAACTTAGGCGAGTACAGGGTCACAGCTAAGCCCCGAGTGGGAGTCCGCTCAGAGCGTTTTGTAACTTAGGCGCGTACGGGGTCGCAGCTAAGCCTCCGAGTGGGAGGATTGCTCTCCACTTAGAATGTTTTTTTAACTTAGGGGAGTACAGGGTCGCAGCTAAGCCTCCGAGTGGGAGGATTGATCTCCACTCGGAATGTTTTTTAACTTAGGCGAATCAGGTTCGCGGCTAAGCCACCCGCTGGGGATTCAGACAAATGATTACGGGAAATCAATCATTGAGATACTGCAAAAATCTTGTCTTTGGTAAGCAAACTGAAGGACTCTTATTACAACTCATCAATCCAAGTGATTTTAGCTTTGCGTTCCACGTGCGTGGCTCGTCCATATTCTTGGCTACGTTGTAGATGTGGTATGCTCCGTTGTGAAGCACCTTGGTGATGATGAAGGGACCTTCCCAGGCCAGAGCAAGCTTGTGATGTCGTTTCTGATCCACTCGGGGCACAAGGTCTCCTTTCTAGAACGCTCAACCTCTGACATTATGGGCATGGAATCGACGTGGATCTCGCTGATAGATGGTCGACCGGATCAGAGCCATCTCACGTTCCTCTTCCAGGAGATCAACTGCGTCTTGGCATGCCTGTTCTGCTTCAGCTTCTGAGAAGAGTTCCACCCGGGGAGCATTGTGCAGCAAGTCACTCGGAAGCACAGCCTTGGCGCCGTACACCAGGAAGAAAGGGGTTCGGTCAGCCGATCGGTTTGGCATCATTCTCAGCCCTCATAGGACGGATGGTAACTTAGTCACCCAAGCTCCGGCAGCGTGCTTGAGGTCGCGCATCAGTCGGGGCTTTAACCCTTGAAGGATCAAACCATTCACCCTTTATGCTTGCCCATTCTACTGCGGGTGTGCAACAGACGAGTAGTCGACCCGATTTCCTTGGGAAGCACAGAACGCCTTAAACTCATCAGAATCAAAATTGGAGCCATTATCTGTGATAATGCTGTGAGGAACTCCATATCTGAATATCAACTCCTTGATGAAACTGACAGCAGTGCTTGAGTCAAGGTTTTTGATGGGCTTGGCTTCGATCCACTTAGTGAACTTGTCAACTACTACGAGCAAATGAGTGAAACCACTTCTACCGGTCTTGAAGGGTTCAACCATATCCAACCCCAAGACTGCAAACGGCCAGATGAGTGGAATAGTCTTCAAGGCAGACGCAGGCTTGTGAGCCATGTTGGAGTAGAACTAGCAACATGCGCACTTGTCGACTATATCTTTTGCCATCTCATTTGCACGCGGCCAATAGAATCCCGCTCGGCATGATTTGGCCACGATGGTTCGAGAGGATGCTTGGTGACCATATGTCACGCCCAATATGTGATACTATCCTAAAGAGACTCGAAGGTCCCACCAAGGATAGAACCGCATATTGATACGCTTTTGCAAGGTGGATATCATTACATCAACATTACATAATAGATAGGGATACATACATAAGGCATCCAATGCCACACGAATACAACATCATCTTACATAAGAGCACCATCCGACTACAGATGAAACACAAACAGAAACTCAAATGAAATCCACCCTGCTAGCCCAGGCTGCCGACCTGGAACCTATCCCCTGATCGAAGAAGAAGCAGAAGAAGAACTCCAAAACAAGCAAACATCGCTCTCGCGTCAAGATCATCGCATAACCTGTACCTGCAACTGTTGTTGTAGCAATCTGTGAGCCACGAGGACTCAGCAATCCCATTACCATGGGTATCAAGACTAGCAAAGCTTAAAGGGTAAGGAAGGGGGGGTAAAGTGGTGAGGTTGCAGCAGCGACTAAGCATATATGGTGGCCAACATATGCAAATAAGAGCGAGAAGAGAGCAAACGGAATGGTCGTGAAGCTAGCAATGATCAAGAAGTGATCCTGAACTCCTACTTACGTCAAACATAACCCAAAACCGTGTTCACTTCCCGGACTCCGCCGAAAAGAGACCATCACGCCTACACACGCGGTTGATGCGTTTTAAATCGAATCTGGTGTCAAGTTATCTACAACCGGACATTAACAAATCCCCATCTGCCACATAACCGCGGGCACGGCTTTCGAAAGTTTTTACCCTGCAGGGGTGTCCCAACTTAGCCCATCACAAGCTCTCATGGTCAACAAAGGATATTCCTTCTCCCAGGAAGACCCGATCAGTCTCAGAATCCCGGTTTACAAGACATTTCGACAATGGTAAAACAAGACCAGCAAAGCCTCCCGATGTGCCGACAAATCCCGATAGGAGCTGCACATATCTCGTTCTCAGGGCACACCGGATGAGACATCCTACGGGTAAAACCAGACCTCAAGTTGCCCCGAGGTGGCCCCACAGTCTACTCGGTTCGGACCAGCACTCGAAGGAGCACTGGCCGGGGGGGTAAAATAAAGATGACCCTCGGGCTCCGGAAACCCAAGGGAAAAAGGCTTAGGTGAGGCAAATGGTAAAACCAAGGTTGGGCCTTGCTGGAGGAGTTTTATTCAATGCGAACTGTCAAGGGGGTCCCATAAATCACCCAACCGCGTAAGGAACGCAAAATCAAGGAACATAACACCGGTATGACAGAAACTAGGGCAGCAAGAGTGGAACAAAACACCAGGCATAAGGCCGAGCGTTCCACCCTTTACCAAGTATATAGATGCATTAATTAAGTAAGAGATATTGTGATATCCCAACATAATCCTATCCATCATGGAGAAATCTTCAACTTCACCTGCAACTAACAACGCTATAAGAGGGGCTGAGCAAAGTGGTAACATAGCCAAGCAATGGTTCGCTAGGAAGGGTGAAAAAGGTTAGAGGCTGACATGGCAATTTGGGAGGCTTGAAGAGCAAATGATAGGTTGCGCATCATAGCGATAGAACGAAGCAACTAGCATAGCAATGATAGTAGTGAGATCCAAGGTGATGGTCATCTTGCCTGAAATCCTGCTAGGAAGAAGAACGAGTCCATGAAGAAGACAAACGGATGTAGTCGAACGAATCCTCACAACTCCGGAACGAAACCGAAGCTAACGAGAGAAGCAAACCGGAAAGAAGCAAACAACATGGTAAACACACAAGCATAAACATGGCATGATGCACAATCAAGTATGATGCATGTCCGGTTTAATGAGTCATGGCATGGCAATATGCACAAACAACACTACAAGTTAAGTGGAGCTCAATATGCAACGAGTTGCATATTGACGAAACACCACATCCATTTATTTAGTTCGCTCTCGTTTATGTACCCAACAACATTAAATGTTATTAAACATGGCAAGGGGTGAAGCATATTTAAACTAACTATTTAGGCAAGTTTAAATGAGGACGGAAACAACAAACAACAATTCCGGAAAATCCCCATATGCCATTTAGCAATTTAAAGCAAACAACAATTTTAAACACTTTAAATGTTGTTATCATGATGCGGATGACATATGCAAGTTTTATGCCATTTTATGAAAATGTTGACATGAGCATGTTATGAAGCATTTGGTCACCATGGCGAAAAAAGGGGTGCCACGGCAACGAATCCGAAAATGATCCCACGGCAACATATCGGTTCCGGTAGCTCACGGAGATACCGGTGCAAAAGGAAGTGTGACGTGAACGAGTCATGCAAGGATGGTGGGGTGATCCCGGTAACCGGGTGTCCCACATATCGGTGGCATGGAAACGAGTGACAAAACGGGCGCGATGCAAACAGAGCATCTCATACAACAAAAAGTATTCGGCGATCGACTCGTGGGTTATACCTTTGAAGCGTGCGTTTTCGGGGCGGTTCAAAATCGTCGAGGGAAGTAGTGGTACACGGGCCGTAGTGGAAGTAGTCGTTCTTGCGATGGTAGTGGAAGTAGTGGTACACAGTGATAGTAGTTGTACATTTCGGCTGTAGACGAACTCGGCGAGCAATGGTCGTCGTGGTACTTGGCGTCACTTCATGTACTCGGTCTTGGCGATCCGGAGAGGGTACTTGCCCGATCCACAACACTGTAACTGTTCGTGCCAGAGGAACTTGATGTTCACGGGTCTCCCAAAGAGGTCGTGGTACTTGGTGCTATTCCCTGCTTGGCGGTCATTGGACTTGGCGTCAACAGCAACAACAAGTGAAGGTGCATGATGATAGCGGGCATCAAAGTGCGGCACGGATACAGGAGGCCGGGGCTGGGTCTTGGAGTCTTGGCGATGAGGTCCACGCAGAAGCCAAGGAGGAGCGACGAGGATGCAGGCTAGGCTGGAGGCGGCGAAGACATGGTCGTCGATGTGTGGCTGCTCGAAGGCGAGCAACAGCTTGATGCAGGGGACTCGGCGACTCGCGCGATGCAGGGGAACTAGGCGCGCGGCTTTGGTCGCTCGTCTCCCTTGCAGACGAGGACGAGGCAGGGGGTCGGCTTGGCACCAGCGCCAGCAGCAGGCAGGGGCTTGGCGCAGCGGACGTGGCTCCAGCGGAGCTGCTCGCTGGCGGCGGCCGGAAACAGAGGCGGGGCCTCGGAGCAGGCGCGCGAGGACGGATGGCGATGCGAGGCAGCAGCCTCTTGGTGGTCGCCGACAGCAGCGAGGTGCGGCAGCCAGCACGGAAGTGGAGAGGCGGGCCAAGGCAGAGTAGAGGCATGTGGTCGCGATGGCGGAGGTGCTGGCATGGGGAGCTCCTCTCCCTGGCAGCGCGAGCAGGAACGAGAGGAAGAGATGGGGATCAGGCGCTGGGTTCTGGCGGCGCGAGGGGAGAAGTGGGGATCGAGGAAGAGGGCGGTTGTGTGGGCTAGGGTTAGGACTTAGAGGGAGTGGATGTGCCTCATGAGGTGGGACGGCACTATGGGCAAGGAGGCCTAGCTGGGCTTCTCTCTTCTTCTTCAAATCTCTTCCAAAAACAGAAAAGCAACAAAAGAAAAAAAAGAGAGAAAAGAAATGAGTGGACAAGAATTTGGGCATGGGGATCATTTTGCTAGTGTGTTCCCGTTGATTCCAAACTAATGGAATATTTATAATAGCTCCATAATTATTAGGAGGATATGTTATAAAGAGAAATCACCAATCTGAATATCCCTCGATTTAAATGGACCGAAGATCCATACGATTTTATTTAGGTGAGTTTTTAAAATTAAATGACATGATGGCATGACGCAATGCAAAAGATGACATGAAGAATGCAACAAAGCAAAAGAAACACACAGCGGAACTCGGAATAGCTGGAAGTCTTCTGGAGCGTCGGTCTCGGGGCGTTACACCATAGGTCCCCGAGTGAATATCATTTAGGATCATTCGACCTTCTTCTGGGGTGATGCAGCGTTGAGCCACTCCTGTGACACTTTCTCTGTAAAGGTGCCCTTTTATCACGGTGAAAGCTTTCGACCGATGGACTATCTGGCGGGCCTCGTCCTCATCCTCTAGGAGTTCCTGCCTGAGCAGGTATGCAATGTACGGCACCGTCCAGTCGGGGGTGATCACTAAGACTTCCATGATCAAGTCAACCACAGCTGGGACTTCAATCTCAGTCGGATTGGTTGAACTTATCGGTTGCGGGGGCTCCTTGATGTCTACTACACAACCTTCTTCTTGTAGACGTTGTTGGGCCTACAAGTGCACAGGTTTGTAGGACAGTAGCAAATTTCCCACAGGTGGATGACCTAAGGTTTATCAATCCGTAGGAGGCGTAGGATGAAGATGGTCTCTCTCAAACAACCCTGCAACCAAATAACAAAGAGTCTCTTGTGTCCCCAACACACCCAGTACAATGGTAAATTGTATAGGTGCACTAGTTCGGCGAAGAGATGGTGATACAAGTGCAATATGGATAGTAGATATAGGTTTTTCTAATCTGAAAATATAAAAACAGCAAGGTAACTAATGATAAAAGTGAGCATAAATGGTATTTCAATGGTAGGAAAGAAGGCAAAGGGTTCATATTTTCACTAGTGCAAGTTCTCTCAACAATAATAACATAGATAGATCATATAACAGTCCCTCAACATGCAACAAAGAGTCACTGCAAAGCCACTAATAGCAGAGAACAAATGAAGAGATTATGGTAGGGTACGAAACCACCTCAAAGTTATTCTTTCGGATCAATCTATTCAAGAGTTCATACTAGAATAACACCTTAAGACACAAATCAACCAAAACCATAATGTCACCTAGATACTCCATTGTCACCTCAAGTATCTGTGGGCATGATTATATGATATGCATCACACAATCTCAGATTCATCTATTCAGCCAACACAAAAGTACTTCAAAGAGTGCCCCAAAGTCTCTACCGGAGAGTCAAGACGAAAAAGTGTGCCAATCCCTATGCATAGGTTCATGGGCGGAACCCGCAAGTTGATCACCAAAACATACATCAAGTGGCACGTGATATCCCATTGTCACCACAGATAAACACGGCAAGACATACATCAAGTGTTCTCAAATCCTTAAAGACCCAATCCTATAAGATAACTTCAAAGGGAAAACTCAATCCATTACAAGAGAGTAGAGGGGGAGAAACATCATAAGATCCAACTATAATAGCAAAGCTCGCGATACATCAAGATCGTGCCATAGAGAGAACACGAGAGAGAGAGAGAGAGAGAGAGATCAAACACATAGCTACTGGTACATACCCTCAGCCCCGAGGGTGAACTACTCCCTCCTTGTCATGGATAGCACCATGATGATGAAGATGGCCACCGGTGATGGATTCCCCCTCCGGCAGGGTGCCAGAACGGGCTTCCGAGATGTTTTTGGTGGCTACAGAGGCTTTCGACAGCGGAACTCCCGATCTATCTTCTTATTCGATGGTTTTAGGGTATGTGGACTTATATAGGCGAAAGAAGTCGGTCTGGGGAGCCTCGATGGGCCCACGAGAGGGTAGGGCGCGCCCAGGGGGTGGGCACGCCCCCTATCTCGTGGCTTCCTTGATGCTCCCCTGGCTTGCACTCCAAGTTTCCTGGGTCACGTTCATTACAAAAATCACGCTGCCGAAGATTTCATTCCGTTTGGACTCCGTTTGATATTCCTTTTCTTCGAAATACTGAAACAGGCAATAAAACAACAATATGGGCTGGGCCTCCGGTTAATAGGTTAGTCCCAAAAGTAATATAAAAGTGTATAATAAAGCCCGTAATCATTCAAAACAGATGATAAAATAGCATGAATGCTTCATAAATTATAGATACGTTGGAGACGTATCAGCATCCCCAAGCTTAATTCCTGCACGTCCTCGAGTAGGTAAATGATAAAACAAAGAATTTATGAAGTGTGAATGCTAGAAGGTGCACAAGTTTGATCAATGATAATTTCAATCACCTTTTCTAGCATCATTATATGTCATAACAGTAGTTCATCTCATAAAACTTCAAGTAACAAGCAATTCACATGTTAAAGCATAGACCATTAAACTAGCAAACTTCATTCTTAGTCATCAAACAATTGCAATTCATCTTATTTTCAGGAAGGGTCTATGTTAGAGCTTTGATTTAGCAAACTTCACATACTCAACTATCATATAGTCTTCTACAATTGCTAACACTCACGCAATACTAATGGTTATGGAGTTTTAATCAGACACTGAGAAAGATAGGGGCTTATAGTGTTGCCTCCCAACGTATTCACCTTTGGGTGATGTCAACAATAATAGTTCATGCTAACTTACATCCAATTGGATATATATATCAGGATCTTTCCAACACGAGGTGCTTGCCAAAGGATAAAATGAAAAAGGGAAAGGTGAAGATCACCTTGACTCTTGCATAAAGTAAAAGATAGGCCCTTCGTAGAGGGAAGCAGGGATTTGCAGAGGTGCCAGAGCTCGATTTTGAAATAGAGATGAATAATTTTGAGAGGTATGATCTCATTGTCAACATAACAACCAAGAGTTCCCAATATCTTCCATACTACATACATTATAGGCGGTTCCCAAACAGAATGGTAAAAGTTTTTACTCCCCCTCCACCAACAATCATCAATCCATGGCTTGCCCGAAACAATGGGTGCCTCCAACTAACATCAAACCTGGGGGAGTTTTGTTTGCAATTATTTTTGATTTGATTCTGATCTTTTGATCATGGGACTGGGCATCCCAGTTACCAGCCATTTTTCTCGTGAATGATGAGCGGAGTCCACTCATCTTGAGAATAACCCACATAGCATGGAAGATACTAACAGCCCCTGGTCGCTACATGAGCGATTCGGGCATACAAAACAGATTATTGTTTGAAGGTTTAGAGTTTGGCACATGCAAATTTACTTGGAACGGTAGGTAAATACCGCATAAAGGTAGGTATGGTGGATACTCATGGCAAAAACTGGGTTTGAGGATAATTGGAAGCATAAGTTGTATCTCTACTTGGTGCAAGGAATTTGGCTAGCATGAGGGGGAAAGGCAAGCTCAACATGTTTGAATGATCCATGACAATATACTTTAACTGAGATGTGAGAAAACATAACCCATTAGGTTGTCTTCCTTGTCCAACATCAACTCTTTAGTAGGTCATACTTAATGAGTGCTCACAATTATAAAAGATGTCTAGAATAGTATATTTATATGTGAAATCTCTCTTCCTTCAATATTCTTTCATGAATTGTTCAAATGACCAATACAATGCTTGTTAACCTTTAATAAATTTACAACCTCTACTTCTTAGATGTGAAGCCATTACTCCTAACGGGATAAGCAAATGAGACATATATAATTTCAGATTTATGACATTCAACTCATTCAACCATTTACTCATAGGATATAAGTGAAGCACGCGAGTAAATGACAAACTACTCCAAAAAGATATAAGTGAAGATCAACGAGTAGCTAAATAATTATGTAACTATGCGAAGACTCTCTCTCATTAAAGAATTTCAGATCTTGGTATTGTATTCAAACAGCAAGCAAGGCAAAACAAAATGACATTGCAAGGATAGCACAACTCATGTGAAGAAGCAAAAACTTAGGCTCAACCGATACTAACTGATAGTTGTTGAAGAAGAAAGGTGGGATGCCTACGGGGCATCCCCAAGCTTAGATGCTTGAGACTTCTTGAAATATTATCTTGGGGTGCCTTGGGCATCCCCAAGCTTGAACTTTTGTGTCTCCTTAATTCCTCGCATATCATGGTTTGTCTTTTTATAAAAAGCTTCATCCACACCAAACTCAACAAGAACTCGTGAGATAGGTTAGTATAAACGAATGCAAAACCTTATCATTTTTTACTGTAACAAATCACTAAAATTATTTTTCAACATTGCATACTAAATTCCTCTGTATATTTAATACTCCTACCATCAAATAGAATCATTAATTAAACAAGCAAACATATGCAAACAATGCAAGCATAACAACAATCTGCCAAAACAGTACAGTCTGTAAAGAATGCAAGAGTATCAATACTTCCCTAACTCCAAAAATTATGAGAAAAATACTAAGATGTAGAAGATTTATCAGAGATCATTATTCAAAAGGTTTCAACATTATATCATGCTCTGACTTTTCTAGGGAATTTTTGCAACAGCGGTAAACTTTCTGTTTTCAAACAGCAACATGTATACTAGCAAAATAAGCATGGTAAAGACTATCCTTGACATTTTTATTGAAACTAAAGATGCAAAACATTAATATAAATAACATCAAGCAAATACTAACAAAAGAAAATGATGCTCCAAGCAAAACACATATCATGTGGCGAATAAAAATATAGCTCCAAGTAAGGTTACCGATGGACGAAGACGAAAGAGGGGATGCCTTCCGGGGCATCCCCAAGCTTACGCTCTTGGTTGTCCTTGAATATTACCCTGGGGTGCCTTGGGCATCCCCAAGCTTAGGTTCTTGCCACTCCTTATTCCATAGTCCATCGAATCTTTACCCAAAACTTGAAAACTCCACAACACAAAACTCAAAAGAAAACTCGTAAGCTCCGTTAGTATAAGAAAATAAAACCACCACTTGGGTACTGTAATGAACTCATTCTAAATTCATATTGGTGTAATATCTACTGTA
This sequence comes from Triticum aestivum, assembly GCF_018294505.1. Lineage (NCBI taxonomy): Eukaryota > Viridiplantae > Streptophyta > Magnoliopsida > Poales > Poaceae > Triticum > Triticum aestivum. The sequence continues at coordinate 403,470,041 of NC_057801.1, read as the reverse complement.
TTCCAACTTCTCTATGGTTCATACCACTTAATACTAGTCATAGATGCATCAAAATAAGCAAACAACACACGAAAAACAGAATCTGTCAAAAACAGAACAGTCTGTAGTAATCTGTATCAAACGTGTACTTATAGAACTCCAACATTCCTACCAAACTAGGAAGTCCTAAGAAATTTGTGTACCAATCCAGAGCAAAAAGAATCAGATCAGAAGCACGTTTCTGTGAATTAAAAAAACTAATTTACTTGGTGCAAAAGTTTCTGATTTTCAGTAGGATCAACACAACTATCACCGTAAGCTATCCTAAAGGTCTTACTTGGCACTTTATTGAAACAAAAGCTATAAAACATGATTACTACAGTATCATAATCATGTGAACACACAAAAACAATAAGGATAAATATTGGGTTGTCTCCCAACAAGCGCTTTTCTTTAATGCCTTTCTAGCTAGGCATGATGATAACAATGATGCTCACATAAAAGATAAGAATTGAAACATAATGGGAGCATCATGAAGCATATGACTAGCACATTTAAGTCTAACCCTCTTCCTATTCATAGGGATTTTGTGAGCAAGCAACTCATGGGAACAATAATCAACTATCATAGGAAGGTAAAACAAGCATAGCTTCAAGATTTTCAACACATAGAGAGGAAACTTGACATTATTGCAATTCCTACAAGCATATATTCCTCCCTCATAATAATTTTCAGTAGCATCATGAATGAATTCAACAATATAACCAGCACCTAAAGCATTCTTTTCATGATCTACAAGCATAGAAAATTTACTACTCTCCACATAAGCAAATTTCTTCTCATGAATAGTAGTGGGAGCAAATTCAACAAAATAATTATCATGTGAGGAATAATCCAATTAAAAACTAAAATCATGATGACAAGTTTCATGGTTATCATTATTCTTAATAGTATACAAGTCATCACAATAATCATCATAGATAGCAACTTTTTCCTCATAATCAATTGGAACCTCTTCCGAAATAGTGGAATCATCACTAAATAAAGTTGACACTCTTCCAAATCCACTTTCATATTCATCACAATAAGATTCAACATCCTCCAAAATAGTGGGATCACTACTTCCTAAAGTTGACACTCTTCCAAACCCACTTTCATCAATATAATCATCATAAATAGGAGGCATGCTTTCATTATAACAAATATTCTCATCAAAACTTGAGGGACAAAAAATATCATCTGCATCAAACATAGCTTCCCCAAGCTTGTGGCTTTGCATATCATTAGGATCATGAATATTCAAGGAATTCATACTAACAACAATGCAATCATGCTCATCATACAAAGATCTAGTACCAAACATTTTAATGCATTCTTCTTCTAGCACTTGAGCACAATTTTCCTTTTCATCATAATCACGAAAGATATTAAAAAGATGAAGCGTATGAGAAAAGCTTAACTCCATTTTTTGTAGTTTTCTTATATAAACTAAACTAGTGATAAAACAAGAAACAAAAAGATTCGATTGCAAGATCTAAAGATATACCTTCAAGCACTCACCTCCCCGGCAACGGACAGAAAAGAGCTTGATGTCTACTACACAACCTTCTTCTTGTAGACGTTGTTGGGCCTGCAAGTGCACAGGTTTGCAGGACAGTAGCAAATTTCCCTCAAGTGGAACTAAGGTTTATCAATCCATAGGAGGCGTAGGATGAAGATGATCTCTCTCAAACAACACTGCAACCAAATAACAAAGAGTCTCTTGTGTCCCAAACACACCCAATACAATGGTAAATTGTATAGGTGCACTAGTTCGGCGAAGAGATGGTTATACAAGTGCAATATGGATAGTAGATATAGGTTTTTGTAATCTAAAAATATAAAAACAGCAAGGTAACTAATGATAAAAGTGAGCGTAAACGGTATTGCAATGATAGGAAACAAGGCAAAGGGTTCATACTTTCACTAGTGCAAGTTATCTCAACAATAATAACATAGATAGATCATATAACAATCCCTCAACATGCAACAAAGAGTCACTCCAAAGCCACCAACAGTGGAGAACAAACGAAGAGATTATGGTAGGGTACGAAACCACCTCAAAGTTATTCTTTCGGATCAATCTATTCAAGAGTTTGTATTAGAATAACACCTTAAGACACAAATCAACCAAAACCCTAATGTCACCTAGATACTCCATTGTCACCTCAAGTATCTGTGGGCATGATTATACGATATGCATCACACAATCTCAGATTCATCTATTCAACAAACACAAAAGTACTTCAAAGAGTGCCCCAAAGTCTCTACCGGAGAGTCAAGATGAAAACGTGTGCCAATCCCTATGCATAGGTTCATGGGCGGAACCCGCAAGTTGATCACCAAAACATACATCAAGTGGCACGTGATATCCCATTGTCACCATAGATAAACACGGCAAGACATACATCAAGTGTTCTCAAATCCTTAAAGACTCAATTCGATAAGATAACTTCAAAGGGAAAACTCAATCCATTACAAGAGAGTAGAGGGGGAGAAACATCATAAGATCCAACTATAATAGCAAAGCTCGTGATACATCAAGATCGTGCCATAGAGAGAACACGAGAGAGAGAGAGAGAGAGAGAGAGAGAGATCAAACACATAGCTACTGGTACATACCCTCAGCCCCGAGGGTGAACTACTCCCTCCTCGTCATGGATAGCGCTGGGATGATGAAGATGGCAACCGGTAATGGATTCCCCCTCTGACAGGGTGCCGGAACGGGCTTCCAAGAGGTTTTTGGTGGCTACATAGGCTTGCGGCGGCAGAACTCCCGATCTATCTTCTTATTCGATGGTTTTACGGTATGTGGACTTATATAGGCGAAAGAAGTCGGTCGGGGGAGCCTCTAGGGGACCACGAGAGGGTAGGGCGCGCCCAGGGGGGTGGCCGCGCCCCTCCTATCTCGTGGCTTCCTCGATGCTCCCCTGGCTTGCACTCCACGTTTCCTGGGTCACGTTCGTTCCAAAAATCACGCTGCCGAAGGTTTCATTCCGTTTGGACTCCGTTTGATATTCCTTTTCTTTGAAATACTGAAACAGGCAATAAAATAGCAATATGGGCTGGGCCTCCGGTTAATAGGTTAGTCCCAAAAGTAATATAAAAGTGTATAATAAAGCCCGTAATCATTCAAAACAGGTAATAAAATAGCATGAATGCTTCATAAATTATAGATACGTTGGAGACGTATCACTCCTCTTTGAAGGGATCTTCTTGTACTGACGGAGTGTGGAGATTCTCTAAGAACACATTGCTGGGGATAGGCTTCCGAGTGGAACCGATCTTCGCCAGATCATCCGCGGCTTGATTCTTGATTCGGGGTATGTGGTGGAGATCTAACCCCTCGAACTTCTTCTCTAGCTTTCTCACTGGATTGTAATAACCGGTTATTGCTGGACTCCTGACGTCCCATTCCTTCATTACTTGATTAACCACTAAGTCTGAGTCGCCGTAGACCATCAAGCGTCGGACGCCGAGTGAAATGGCCATACGCAACCCATACAATAATGCCTCATACTCAGCTTCATTGTTTGAAGAATCAAAGTGAATCTGGAGGACATAACTGAGTTTGTCTCCTCTTGTGGACACTAAAACCACTCCTGCACCAGAGCCATTCAACATCTTGGACCCATCAAAGAGCATAGTCCAATGTTCCAACTGAATCTGAGTCAGCTGCTGTTGTTCAATCCACTCTGCGAGGAAATCTGCTATTGCTTGAGACTTGATGGCTTTCTTTGCCTCAAACTTGATATCTAAAGGAAGGAGTTCAATCGCCCATTTTGCCACTCGACCAGTTGCATCTCTATTATTTAGAATTTTTGACAATGGAGCATCGCTGATGACTGAAACCGAGTGGTCTGAGAAGTAATGCGCAACTTTCTTCATGGTCGGGTAAATTCCATAAACAAGCTTCCGATAATGAGGATATCTCTGCTTGGATGGGGTCAGGACTTCTGAAATGTAATACACAGGGCGCTGAACTTTGAAGGCTTTGCCTTCTTCTTCCCGCTCGACTATGAGCACTGTGCTGAGAACCTGTCCAGTGGTTGCGATGTAAAGCAATAAAGGCTCCTTGCTGACTAGAGCGGCAAGCACCGGCTCGGTGGAAAGCAGGGCTTTGAGCTCTTCAAATGATGCTTCAGCTTCATCATTCCACTCGAACTTGTCAGACTTCTTCATCAGTCGGTAAAGAGGCAGTGCCTTTTTACCGAGGCGTGAGATGAATCGACTCAATGTAGCCAAACAACCAGTAAGCTTCTGAACATCGTGCATGCACATCAGGCACTTCATTCGGAGGATTGTGCCAATCTTCTCTGGGTTTGCGTCGATTCCCCGTTCGGAAACTAGGAAACCGAGCAACTTTCCATCGGGGACTCTGAATGTGCACTCTGATGGATTGAGCTTGATATCATATCTTCTTAAGTTGGCAAAGGTTTCAGCAAGGTCAGTCAGCAGGTCGGAACCTTTGTGTGACTTAACCGCTATGTCATCCATGTATGCTTCCACATTCTAACTAATTTGAGTGAGCAGACACTTCTGAATCATGCGCATGAATGTGGCACCATCATTCTTGAGACCAAAGGGCATAGTAACATAGCAAAAACACCCGAATGGGGTGATGAAAGCTGTCTTTATCTCATCGGGCCCATACAGTCGGGTCTGATTGTACCCGGAATAAGCGTCCAAGAAGGACAATCGCTCACATCCCGCAGTTGAGTCGACTATCTGGTCGATGCGATGCAGAGGAAAATGATCTTTCGGGCAGGCCCGATTGATGTGCTTGAAATCAATACACATTCGAAGTGACTTATCTTTCTTGGGGACCATAACGACATTGGCGAGCCACTTGGAGTGGTATATCTCGCGGATGAACTCGGCAGCCAGAAGCCGAGCTACCTCCTCGTCAATCGCCTTTCTCTTCTCCATGGCGGATCGACGGAGATGCTCTTTAACGGGTTTTGCCGTTGAGTCAACTCGCAAATAGTGCTCAGCCAGTCCCCTGGGTACACCTGGCATGTCAGATGGCTTCCATGCAAAGATGTCCTAGTTCTCACGGAGGAACTGGATGATCGCTTCTTCCTATTTGCTGTCGAGTGTTGTTGAGATATGGGTCAGAGCAGCATTGGGGTCGGTTAGGTGAATATGGACTGGCTTGGTCTCACCGGCCGACTGAAACACGGACTCCGAGGCAGGCCTCTTGGCCCGTAGCAAATCACTCGGATCTGCAGTTTTCTGATATTCTTGAAACTCTACTACTGCCATCTGCTCATCGGCGACCTTCGAACCGTTCTGGAGACAATCCTCTGCTCTCTGTCGGTTTCCAATGACCATGATTACGCCTTTGGGGCCAGGCATCTTCAACTTGAGGTACACATAGCACAGTCGAGCCATGAAACTAGCGTAAGCAGGTCTGCCTAGAATGGCATGATAGGCATTGTCAAAATCCACTACCTCAAACGTCAACTTTTCCTTGCGGTAATTTAGAGAATCACCGAAAACCACATCAAGAGTGATCTGACCAAGTGAATCAGCTTTCTTTCCCGGGATGATACCATGGAATCTCATGTTGCTCTCATTGGGTTTGGATATCGGAATGCCCATCCCCTGGAGGGCCTCAACATACATTATATTCAGACCACTGCCACCATCCATCAAAACCTTGGTCAGTCGGGTGCCCCCAATGACTAGGTCGACCACCAATGCTTGCCGCCCAGGGGTAGCAACGTGTGGCGGGTGGTCGGATTGATCGAATGTAATAGGAGTTTTTGACCACTTCAAATATCTTGGTGTCGCCGGAGCAACCATGTTCACCTCTCTGTTAATAACTTTCAGTCGACTTTTGCTCTCGAGATCAGCAAAAATCACCAAGGTGGCATTAACATTGGGGTAACCACCATCATCCTCTTTGTCTTCCTCCTTATCAGACTCCTTTTCCTTTTCACTGGGTTGGCTTTCTCGGATTCTCTGGATTAGGAGTCGACACTGTGGAGTGGTATGCTTGGGGAGAATCAGATTACCCTCCTCATCCTTTTTGGTGTGTATATGACACGGCAAATCCATCACATCATTTCCTGCTTGATCTTTTTAGGGGTCCAAGGCCCTTTAGACTTCCCCTTGAACTTTCCTTGGTTCAAAACTGTTGCTCAGCAAGGCCTGCTGCCTCAGCCTTTCACTTCTGCTTTTGACTGGAATTTCCTCCTCTGGTGTCCTGGGTGACTGGTCTGTTCTTGCCACTCCGGAGTCGGTCCTCTTCTTCGCCATTAGCGTACTTAGTGGCAATCTCCATCATCTGAGCCAGAGACATGTCTCCGGCCTGACCGAACTTCAGATTGAGCTCTCTGTAGTGAACGCCTTCTTTAAAGGCACAGACTACTTGGTGGTCTGATACATTCTCCACTGTGTGGTGCAGAGTGATCCATCTTTGGATATAATCTCTCAAGGTCTCATTCTGTTTTTGCATGCAATGCTGCAATTCTGACAAACCAGCAGGTCTCTTGCAGGTGCCCTCAAATGTTTTGGTAAACACTCGGGCCAACTCGCCCCAACTGAAAATGCTTCCAGGGGCCAACTGATTCAGCCAAGCTCTGGCAGAACCTTCAAGCATCAAAGGGAGGTGCTTCATGGCCACCTCATCGCTGCCGCCACCGATGTGCACAACCACTCGGTAGTCCTCTAACCAAGTGTCGGGCTTCGATTCTCCTGTGAACTTACTGACGCCAGTCGCCAATCTGAAGTTGTGAGGGATCTCGGCGGCTCGGATGGTCTTCCGAAACACTCGGGGCCGGAAACATGGACCCTGCTTCCACCGGGCCTGTCTCTATCCAACCCCTCTATGCATGCTCTGTTCCAGTCGACCAAACCTTGGACAAGGACTGACCTTGCATCGAACCCAGGCTCTCTTGGGTCGACTGGAACTCTCTGGTCATTACCATACGGGCGCATGTCATCATACCACCGGGGCGCATACGACCCATCCCTCGAAAGGGGTGAAGGCACCCGCCGATTGTAGTCACGGGCGTACTCACGATCAAACTCTCCATGGGCTCTTCCCAGGTGCCGATCTTAGCGGTGATCACGATCTTCACGTCGCAAAGGCGACCTAGGACTGTGTGGCGACTAAACAATATCTACCCTTACCGACCTGTTGTGGATCCTGTTCCACGATTGAGAAATGGCGGAGTTCAGCTCTCCTGCTGCTCGGAGTAGCGTTTTGATCTGTTCCAAGCCCCTTCCAGCCTCTGAACGGGACGACTGAATAGACTCTGCGATACGCGCATCGGCTGCAAGATTCTGGATCGGAGTGCGGAATACCTGAGGTTTAGGCAGAAACAACTGTCATGGACTTCGACTGGACTTGGGGATCAGTCGACGGGCACGCTCGTTGAGAGAATGTTGGAGATTCTCCAAACGAGTGTGCTCAGCCAGCATGGCCAGGCGCACTGCCTCCAAGGCCCGAGCCTCGGCGGTTTCCCTTATGATGGGGGTCTGGTGGGCCTCCATGTTGCGGCGGTGCAGCTCTTCCCTCTGCTGTGAGTTGAGAGGATGGGGCTCATACTCCTCGTGGCCGAATGACGGGCCATCGCCGCCACCGTTGCCGCCGCTGCGGCGGAACCCAGGTGGGCTATGACTGGAGTCGACCATAAGAACTTCTGCTGCGGGGTCACAGCTCCCGCTCTCGGAAAATGTGTGTGCAAGGCCAGTCGACAGGTCGACTGGACCGCAGTGAAATTCTTCGGGCTCGATTGCCGCGACTTGGGGGGTGGCCGTCTGACGAGCCACCGCATGCTTCACCCACCGCTGGAGTCGCGACCGACCAGATCGCTTGTGGCGGCATCCAGCGGAGTGAGAAGGCGACGCGAGGACCGACCAATACGGGGTCGACGACTGTCGAAGGAGGAGGACGCAGGCACTCACGCAGAAGTGCGACGATCCGTGGATCGGAAGAGCCTCGACGTCGAGGGGGCTTCCTGGAGCCAGGCGGAGTCGTCGGCGATGAAAGTGAGCGCGCCGAGTCGGAACTCACGGCCCATGACCAAACCGCCGCTGGAAACCATGTTGATGAAGATTGGAGAAAACGCAACCTCGCCGGAAGTTGCTAAGATGCTTTGCCCCGTGGTGTGCATCAACTGTCATGGTACTAAGTCTGACAATAAGAATAGGGGGTATGTATGAGGAGGCGAGGCCCTAGCTACGGTGAGGTTGTACACACGAGTTTGTGAGTTCAGGCCCCTCTCGGAGGAGGTAAAAGCCCTACGTCTCGGTGCCCTGAGGCGGTCGACTGGAATATGGGTGTGTGTTACAAGGGGTGCGAACCCTTGTCCCAGAGGAGGGGGGTGGCTTATATAGAGTGCGCCAGGACTCCAGCCATCCTCCATTACAAGGGTTCAATGTACATTAAGATAGGGAGTTACTGGTAACGCTAGCTATAAAGTGTTATCAATGATCATTAAGACTATGAAGTGAACGCCTGACCGTTGTCATCCCGAGTGACCCTAGGTCTTCTGTACTCCGAGTGGTTTCCTGTATGGTCAAATGACTCCATCCAGGTTGAGTGAAATTGGGGGTATCCGAGTGAGGTGACTGGTCGAGTGGATTGCACTCGGTGGCTTCAGTTGATACTTCTTGTTGTGCTTTCAATGTCTTTGCTTCTAGGATAGTGACCTTGGGTGGGGCGTATAGGTCAGGCCTATGACCCTACCCTAGGTCCATGGCATCGTCAGTCATCTCTTCACTTCCTAAGACGGCAATCTCATTTGTGATGAGAGCAAGCCTAGAGTACATTTCAGCAACACCTTCACCATCCTTCACTTTGAACTTGTCAAGTTGACTTTGAAGCACATCCAACTTGGATTCCTTGATGGAGTCGGTACCTTCATGCATATCAATCAAACTATCCCAAATTTCCTTTGCATTCTCAAGACGGCTGATTTTGTTGAATTCTTCGGGGCACAATCCGTTGAAGAGGATATTGCAAGCTTGAACATTGTATTGCAACATCTTCAATTCCGCGGTAGCTTCACGATTTGGTTCTCTCCCATCGAAGAATTAACCTTGCAAACCAATACACACAATAGCCCAAACGGCGGGGTTATGTCCAAGAATATGCATTTTCATCTTATGTTTTCAACTAGCAAAATTAGTACCATCAAAGTAAGGACCTCTACGGTGGTAATTTCCCTCGCTAGACGCCATACTCTCCTAGGTTGTGAAACCAAGGCTATGATCACCAAAGCTATGGAAATCAAGGCAAATGGAGACCAAAGATATGATACCACTTGTAGGATCGAAAGTATGTCTAGAGGGGGGGTGATTAGACTACTTCACCAAATAAAAACTTAACCTTTTCCCAGTTTTAGTTCTTAACAGATTTTAGTAACTTAGCACAAGTCAAGCAATCTCAACACAATTCAAGCAAGCATGCAAAGAGTATATGAGCAGTGGAAAGTAAAGCACGCAATTTGCAAGAAATTAAATGGGAGGAGTTTTAAGGGAGCAAACGCAATGTTGACACGTAGATTTTTGGCGTGGTTCCAATAGGTGGTGCTATCGTACATCCATGTTGATGGAGACTTCAACCCAAGAAGGGTAACGATTGCGTGAGTCCACGGAGGGCTCCACCCACGAAGGGTCCATGAAGAAGCAACCTTGTCTATCCCACCATGGCCATCGCCCATGAAGGACTTGCCTCACCCGGGTAGATCTTCATGAAGTAGGCGATCTCCTTGCCCTTACAAACTCCTTGGTTCAACTCCACAATCTTGACGGAGGCTCCCAAGTGACACCTAACCAATCTAGGAGACACCACTTTTCAAAAGGTAATAGATGGCGTGTTGATGATGAACTCCTTGCTCATGTGCTTCAAATGATAGTCTCCCCAACACTCAACTCTCTCTCGCAGATTTGGCTATGGTGGGAAGATGATTTGAGTGGAAATCAGCTTGGGGAAGGCTAGAGATCAAGATTCTTGTGGTTGGATTGGAATATCTTGGTCTCAACACATGAGTAGGTGGTTCTCTCAGAAAATGAATGCTGGAAGTGTAGGCACGTTCTGATGGCTCTCTCCACGAATGAAGAGTGGGTGGAGGGGTATATATAGCCTCCACACAAAATCTAACCGTTACACACAGATTCCCAAACTCGGTAAGACCGAATGGTGAAACTCGGTCAGACCGATTCAGGTCAAAATATGAACATTAGGCTTTTTGGTGGGACCGACACAGTCATCTCGATGGGACCGATATGCTAGGGTTAGGGCATAACGTAACCTCGGTGTGACCAATCGCATATACTCGGTGGGATCGATTTCAGCAAAAGGCACATAGAGAGTTGGTCAGACAAACTCAATGGGACCAATTCGCTCACTTCGGTGGGACCGAAGTGTTACGAAGAGGAAACAATGAATTTGCATTGCAGACTCGGTGGGACCGATTCGCTAATTTCAGTGGGATCGAAATGTTACAAAAAGGAAACAGTGAGTTTGTAATCCCATCTCGGTGAGAACGAGATCCCTATCGGTGAGACCGAAGTGACTAGGGTTTGTGGTAGTGGCTACGTCAAATGGAACTCGGTGGCGCCGGGTAGATCAAATCGGGGGGCTGAATTTGACTTTTAGGTTTAGGACATATATGGAAATGAGAAAGTGGTTGAGGGTTTTTGGAGCATATCACTAAGCATTTTGAGCAAGTAAGCCATTAAGCAACACCTCATCCCCTTTTAATAGTATTGGCTTTCCTAATGACTCAATGTGATCTTGGATCACTTAAATGAAAAAGGTAGAGTCTTGAGCTTGTTGCCAATAAGTGTCCTTAACATTTTGAGGGGTCCACATCTCTAGTCCATGCCATGCCAATCATTGCAACTTTCTGAAATGATCATCTTGAAAGAGCATTAGTTCAATGAACTATATATTGTTAAGAATTACCAAAACTACCCAGGAATTAGTTGCACTTTCAGTACGTAACATTGATATTGATGGTGGTTATGAGATAACCTCCGAGTAGAGTAAGTTGGTCCATGAGACCTTAAACATCGACCCCTCTCCTGCATGCTAGTACTAGTATCATCATGTTCATATCATGAATTATGTGCATGCAATGCCCATGTTGTTCTAGTAGTATCATGCTCATCATGGATGATTAATTTGTAAATGCCATGCTATTGTTTGTCTTGATTGCTTTTGGTTGTTGTGAGCTCGCGAGTACATTCAAAGTACTCACTTGGCGTGTCATGCCAGTTTGCAGGTCATGCCGTGTTTGATTGCTTGTCGAGGATCCCGAGTTTGTGACCTAGGATATGTGTTCCAACCAGAGTCCCTGCGGAGTGGAGTTCATCACGGTCATCGCTATTCCGCCGCTAGAAGATATTCTGCTGCTACGAGTTGTTCCGCTGCTAGCATAGAGTTACCTTAGCAGGCGTAGTGTCGCCGTGCCGATGTAACCTGTTGTTTTATCAGAACCTTTGTATCCGATTTATTTGTAATAAGAGTTGATTTGTTCTATGCCAAACAGTGTTGTATTTCAGAAGACTTGATCTCTGGACTGAAATACGGGGTGTTTCGATTTCTCTGAGCCAGGGTGCCACAAACCTCTTGTTTTAGCGTGTATAATCTAAGCATCAATTTATACAAATTGAATAGTACATAAAAATAGGATAACATTGCGTCGCCGTCCGCCAGTGCCACCATGCGCGCGTGCAATCTGGCGATGGTCGATCTAGCGGCTTGCGACCTTTGGGAAGGATCTTGCGACCTTTGGGAAGGATCTCGCAAGGAAGGCGCCGGTTCGTCTCCTGCTGTAGATCGATGTGTTTTTCTCTTGGCGAAGGAGACGATGGATGCATGCTTACGCTGCAGCGTGAAGCGATTTGGGCCTATGGGCCATCTCGTGATTGTGAGGGACAATAGGGAGGTGTGCTAGCCTCTGTTTTGGGGTTGAATGGTTCATCAAGCACACGATTTTATTCTGACAGGTTTCTTTTTCCTTATACATACTCATATATGGCGGGTATTGTCTTTGGAGGCCTAGCTCCATGGAGCTCGGTTTTGAAAATTTTGAATTTTGTCGAATTTCATATATTCTATATTTCAAAAAATTCTGAAAAAAACATACATATACATGAAGGCATAACACACATGTGTGTAAATTTTCAGGATAAAATAAGTTGAAATAAGGGTTGTGCAAAAAAGGCAAATTTGGGTTTTTTAACACATGCTACTATTCATCTTCCCAGACCATGAATTTGTCTTTTTTGTACAGGTCACATTTCAACGTTTTTCATTCTGAAATTTTACACACATAGACATAACATACTTGTTTACTTGCACAATTTTTTCAGATTCTTTTGAAACCGAAAAGTTTGAATTCTGATTTGTTTTAAAAAAGGCCTCCATGGCTCCGGGAGCCAAACGTCCGCTCTCTATATATACACCATATATACCTACTTTATTGGCAAAAATAATGGGTATTCAACTAAATCCCCATGAATTGAAGTGGGCCCGCCCTTGGCTCGCGCCATCTCCCTGCTCGCATGTGTTCGGCGCCACGCTCCCCTCCCCTGCATCGCCCGAGCCTGACTAAATGAAAACAACTAATTCGTCATTCCTGTCGGGTCTAACGATAGGTGCTTTAAACTCCGTGCTATGTAGGCCAAACAGTAAACACGAGATAAGAAACGGGCCAATTTTGCATCACACAGGGTCTGATTGAACCAAATGCACCCCAGTTTTGGCTCGTGGCACCAATTTTCGTTTTACTTTCTCATGCAAGAGAATCAGCAAGTTTTCGGTTTCGCCGGGCAATTAAAGGCACTATTTTTATGGCTGCATTCACATCTTCTTTTGGGAGTTATAAATCTTTAAATCTCGCTATAATAAACTTGTATTCAGAGAGAGAGAGAGAGAGAGAGAGAGCGGTCATCATGCCCAAATGGACGCACCATCGAATTGGTTGACTCGCTGATAACCTGCGAAACCCGTCGACTGTTGACCCCACTCTCGACCGTTGGCTGCGAGGGGCACGCCGCACGCCTATGCCCCGACCGTTGCAGCCTCCTCCCTCCCTCCCCGACGTTTCAAACCCGCGGCCCCGCATCCGGTGCCCATCTCCGATCCGACGGCCTCCCCCTTCCCCAGCTCCCCTCCCCTCCTCCCCAGCCCCAGTCCCCGCTACTGTTTCGACTTTACAAGACACCGACCACCAACGCCTCTCTCTCTCTCTCTCTCTCTCTCTCTCTCTCTCCCCAGATCAAGAGCCAAGAATTCGGTCAAATTTCGAGATCTTGCTCCGATTTCGGCCCGTTAGTGCATCTCTCTTGCCGGGATTTTGTGAGATTTCCAGCGAGCCGTGCCAGTGGGGGAGCTGCTGGGGTCGTCCATGCTCAGGTCGAGCTTCTGACCAGATCTTGTCCGACGAAGATGCCGGTCTCCACGCGCTCGCAGGCCAGCGCCATCAAGGGCGGCGACCCGGGCGCGCGCCAGTGGAGCTCGTCGGCGGCGCGGGTGCCAATATCGGCCCCGGGCCGCGACGCCGCGGGGCGCCGGGCGTCGCTCCTCCCCAACACGCACCACGGGCTCAAGGAGAAGATGCGCGCGCTCAACCTCTTCTACGAGCAGCACAAGCAGATGCTCGCCTCCTCCCAGGGCGGCGCCGCCATGCGCCGCAGCCGCACCATCCCGCACGCCAACGTCGGGGAGGACAGGGACGAGAACGCTCAGGAGGAGGAGGAGGAGGAGGGGGAGGGGGCCAAGCGTCACCACGACGCCTTTGCTCCGCTCCGCGAGGCGGCGGTCCTCAGGGAGAACATGGGGCCTCCGGAGGCGAGGGCCCCTTCCAAGAACGACAAGGTCGTCGTCTTCTCGCGGCCGCCGGAGCCCAAGGAGAAGGAGAACGTGGCCCTCGCCGCCAACGTCATGTCCTGCCCCGTCAAGAAGGCGGCGCCGGCTCTCCCCGCACTGCAGGCCAGGAAGCTCTCACTCGGAGGAGGCATCGGCGGCAAGATCAAGGCTATAGGGGAGATGGGGGCTGCCAATGCCGACGCAACAGGGAGCAGGATCATGGTGTTCGTCAGGCTGCGGCCGATGTCCAGGAAGGAGAAGGAGGCCGGGTCCAAGACCTGCGTCAAGATCGTCAACAAGAAGGACGTGTACCTCACGGAGTTGGCCTCAGAGAACGACTACCTCCGCCTGAAGCGCGTGCGAGGTCGCCATTTCTGCTTCGACGCTTCCTTCCCCGACTCCACGGCGCAGGCCGAAGTCTATAGCACCTCGTAAGAATCGCACTACCATATCATGGTTTCAATCAATTTCTTTACAATGCACATCTTTCAAACAATTATTTCATTAGTTGGTTATTTTAGAAATAATTGCAGTTGTTTGTGCTCTTGAATTTGGAAGTGATAAATCTGCGGATGAAGCTGCATACATCTTTTATGACTAGATTCGATAGTAGGAGACACATTTTCATGATAGTTGAGAAATTGGTTATAGAAGTGGTAGTATTTGTGAAATGTTGGACGAGAGTAATGGTAGGTCTAGGATATTGATTACAGGAGTGAGCTAATTTCTTGAATATTAGGACAAATCAATGGTATAGTATGTACTTGCAATGTATTGCTCAATTGCACTTCTCCACTTTCCTGGCATTTAACATGAGTCCAATCCTCCATTCTTATATTGCAGAACAGCAGATCTTGTGGAAGGTGTTTTGCAAGGGAGGAATGGGACCGTGTTTTGCTATGGAGCAACAGGGGCTGGGAAGACCTACACAATGCTCGGGACCATGGATAACCCTGGCGTAATGGTGCTCGCAATCAAGGATTTGTTCTTGAAGGTGAGGCAGAGGAGCTATGATGGCAACCACTCGATTCAGCTGTCGTACCTCGAGGTCTACAATGAGACAGTGAGGGATTTGCTATCTCCTGGTAGACCCCTCCTTCTGAGAGAAGACAAGCAGCAGGTATTCTAGCCTATAACCATCTTTCAACCAATGAAGCAAGCTTTTGTTGAGAAACTTTACTTTACTCTTGGTGATATCAAGTTAGTAGTCCTCCTGGTAGAGTAAAATTAATCAGTTCGAACAGAACGAAAAAGTATATTATGTTGCCAAATGATCCATTCTGTATGTTCTGTACACATTTTGCAGTATATGTACAATTTATACCCCTTCTTATTATGAGTATTCTAACAGAAAAGTGTATTGTGCATTCCAGGGAACTGTTGCTGCTGGTCTTACACAATATAGAGCATACTCTACAGATGAAGTAATAAGCTCTTCCTTAGTTACTACTCCCTCCGTCCCATAATATAAGAGCGTTTTTGACACTAGCATGGTGTAAAAAACACTCTTATATTATGGGATGGAGGGAGTATTGCTTTGCAGTTGGCAATGAAAATGATAATAACATTCTTGCCATTGTTCATCACAGGTTATGAAATTACTTCAGCAAGGCAACCAGAATAGAACAACTGAACCAACTCGAGTTAATGAGACCTCATCGCGCTCCCATGCAATACTACAGGTGAATGTCTATCATGCACTTTCACTACTACTGAAAAACACGGTCCCGCAAACTGCATAAATATAAACTATTGCAAATTTTGCAGGTTGTCGTGGAATATAGATACATGGATGGAACTAGTGTTGTAACACGAGTTGGAAAGCTTTCACTCATTGATCTTGCTGGATCAGAGAGGGCTATAGCAACTGACCAACGCTCACAGAGGTCGCTGGAAGGAGCGAACATAAACCGGTCTCTCCTCGCACTCAGCAGTTGCATCAATGCTCTTGTGGAGGGGAAGAGGCATGTGCCATATCGCAATTCCAAGCTGACCCAGCTCCTCAAGGATTCACTTGGGGGATCCTGCAACACTGTCATGATTGCAAACATAAGCCCTTCGAATCTTTCCTTTGGTGAGACACAGAACACTCTTCATTGGGCTGATCGTGCCAAGGAGATAAAAACAAAGGTCTGAAAATATGATTTTATGAACATTAATCTTGTAACATTCTACCGAACAGAACTCATGACAAAATGAATAATCTTGTGATTTTTCAGCCATTGACCGCTGGGAATGAGGAAGTTTTCAAGGCACCAGATTCTGATACTGATCAGGCCAAGCTAGTACTGGAGCTTCAGAAGGAGAACAGTGAGCTGAGGCAGCAGGTGGTGAAGCAGCAACAGAAGCTGCTGACTGTTCAGGCTCAGTCACTTGCTCCCAACGGCTCCCCACAACAATGTGCTCCCCCCTCACCTCACATTACCACCACGCCATGCTCAACACAAAGAAAGGTGAAGCGGTCTATTTTAGACAGGAGCTGTTTCAGCACACCAAATTCTAAGAGGCCAGCAGACAATACAATGGTCCGGGACCTGCAGAGGAAAGTGAAGACCCTGGTGTCCGAGATGGAGAAGATGAAGAAGGAACACTTTCTACAGCTCAAGCAGAGGGACGAGTTCATCCGTGGTTTGATCAACAGGAAGAACTCAAATGACCCTGAACCAGCAACAGCTGAGAGAAGAGTGATCACAAGGGCAAGCCTACGTAAGGCCGAGAAAGATGCAGGTGAGCTGAAGAGCCCAAGCCACCGGTTCACGTCACCTATGCCTACGGCTAAGAAGCGTACCTTCTGGGACTTTGGAGGAGAAAGCCCTTCAGTTCTTGCTGGAAATGGGCGGAAGACTCGGAGCCATGTAGCTGCTGAAACTCCAACCAGGGCCCCTTCAATGCTACTTCAGGTATAGTCCTTCAGCTCACATCACTCCCAAGAGTTTACCAGTTCTATATGGGCAGCATATAAATTACGTTTCTGTTGCTGCCGGGGCCTCACCCTGCATTACGCTTTGTTTCAGCCGGGATTCACACGCCAAAGAGCCTAGCAGCACTGGACCCTCAGGAGACGAATGAATGCGGAGGATAGACATGTTCATATCTTACTATTTTTTTGTCAGCTATGCTAATTGGAGTTTACCATATCCATGTATTCTGTTGATTGAATTCAGTTTGCCTGGGCTAACTGAACCAGCATAGAGTTTTATTAGCTTCTATGTCCATTTAAATTATTGAAAGTGTACAATATTTGGTCAGGGGAGAGAACATTTATATTTGGCAACTGGAGCAGCTGTTACACATTTTCCGTCTAAATGTTGCTCTATTTTGGCAAAACAAAATGACAAGTTTGTTCAAGGCATATAAAGTTCGTATGCAATCTGAATCAAAATGAATGATGCCCTGCAAGAAGAAGAAACAGAACCAGGTCCATATGCATCTGAGTATAAACTTGTACAAATGAACCACAATAAATAACATCCTGGTTTTCTAGGAACATAATTATCATCGACAATCAAGCAAGCTAAATCTTCATCTAATTCATTGAAGTTACATATCAGTTTGTTGAGGACAGACTTCGCCTCCTCTTCAGCCACATTCTCTTGGTTGGTGCAAGATCCTGCCGCATGGTCTCCATCGGAAATTCTTCCCTCTGCAACGGTGATTTGCTACTGCTTTCTCCTTGCACATACAACGGTTTCATAAATGCTTGATAAGATGATGCAACTTCTACTGGCAATTTGTCTTGAGCTTCCTTGGCAATATCCTCTGAAGGTCCAGCCTCTTCTGCTGACTTGGATCTTCTCTCCAGTTCCATTTCTTCAAAGCTACTACCACTGCTGCAGCTCCCACTGCCTCTGGAGTAGCTACTGCTTGTTCTATCCTCCGAAGTAGAGCTCTCGCTGAGCGTATTAAAGACCGTAATGCTTTCTCTATGTGCGCCATGAAATGAGTGACTCTTGTGCTTTCCATTGTAAAGAGGCAATATGGAAGAGCCTTGTCTCAAGCCCAGGACATCCCTGCCAAGACTGTATGATGTGTACAGCTTCCTCTCAACACCATCCTTGGCTTTCACCATTTCACCCAATTGCTCTAAAGTTTCGTTTGAAGAGGCGTCTTCAACCGCCTTCTGCTCTAACTCGGAGATAATCTTGCCTAAGACTCTCCTCTTGCTGTGAAGAGAACGCTGCGTTTCAGAAGGTAGATGTCAGACTCAGACCATAGTTCAGTGGAGAAGTCACCCTAAACTATGTTTCTAGTACACATACCCTCTTTTTCAGGAACTTTTGCAAGCCATTGTTTTGAAGTTTTTTCTTCCTCCAGAAGATGCAGCAAAACCGCACAATTACCGCTTGTACCACAATGACAATGAGTTGGAAAAAGAACAACAGAAGGACATGGTTGTGGTCACCTGATGGATATACATTACTTAGTCGGTAATTATGCATTTCTAACTAAACAACAGCAACAAAAGAAGAAAAATGTCACAACTTGAATGTCACCTGGATCACCATGAACAAACTTTGGTTTTGCTTTTCTACAAGTCCAAGCAATCTTTTGCCCTTGCAGAACAAAGAGGTGAAGTACTCGGTAAGACAATACAACTTTAGGATGGAAAATCAACTAGATACATGCGAAAAGAAAGCATACTTCTCGTGTAGCATTGCACGGTGTTGCCGATTCCTGTGATAAGAAATTTCAGGAGCTCAAAGCTTTGCAAATTAGTTGATATCAGGTACTCCCTCCATCCCAAAATAAGTATTACATCAGCGACACTTATTTTGGGGTGGAGGGAGTATAACTTTACCAATTACCCTTATATTGTTTCTCTCTTCAGTTAACTTGAAGCATAATAATTGCTTAATCGAGGATTCAAGAGCTAAACAAGACTTACTTGCAGAAGATAGAGCAGTGAGAAGAATGGTCTCATCTAGTGTAAAGTAGTCCAGGTCACTACTGGACAACAAATTCGATAATTCTCCTGGTAAGGAAATGAATACCACATAAAAAAAATTAGCTTTACGCCACCATTTTGGAGGAACAAGAATGACACATTCATCCAAAGAACGAAACAAACCAGGATACTTTTCGGTCCAGTAGACCGTTCCAGTTGCTGGAGCCAACAAAGTAAACAAGATGCTTGATGGCTTCATCGCCGATACATAGGTGTAATCACCGATAGTTTGACTTGATTTTGCCTCCATTATGGTCTGGCTGATGTAGACCGAAAACCCTGAGCAGTCCAGGACTGGAGTTGAATGGATCACTGAGTTAGGTGTCATTCTTTGAAGAAACTTTCTGATATCACCATCAGGAGAAACTGAATACAAGATCCCATCTAACGAGCCAATTGATATCCAACCTGTTACAACAGTTGAACAAAGTAGCATGAAGGGTGATATATGATACTACAAATTATGATGCAAATAGATGTTGGTATACGAATACGAATGTTGAAGAGGATGCAGTTAAACAAAACAATTAAAGTCCCATGAGAATTAAACAGCTCCAGATGTGAATGAATTAGCGAAGGAACAAACATGTTTCAAAATCCAGATGGATGATTTACCATTGGAATCCACAGCTGGCAAGATTTTGTCATTACTAAGTGGACCAACACTCAGCTGCCATGAAATGTTTCCTGACAGTACATCAAGCCCCATCACAGTTGACTTTCTGGGAAGGACAATGTATAGGCGGCCATTATTTCCCAGTGCAATTGTCACGACTTTGTCGATTGAGCTCAAGTCTTGGACCCATCTATACTGATGGCTATGAATGTACATAGAATAGAGCTGGCCTTGGGTATTTGATATCTGCTCAGTCATATGAAATTAAAATGGCAGGGTGAAAAAGATGAGAAGTTAAAGAAAAACAGTACCCAGTGAAATAAGGGCTTACATAAAGAGTACCCTCGCATTGATCAACAATTGGAGATGAATTGAAATAGCAGCCTGAGATGCTGTTGCCCTTGCAGCCTAGACGGTAACCGAAGCGATCGACCACAGGCCCGGCACTCCACTGTAGCTTCCCGTCACGCAATGAGAAAGAGAAAAGGCCACGGTTCCTAATGGTGATGAAAAGAGATGCATAGCTGCTGCTGGTGGATAGGCCAATGATCTCCTCAGACCTCCCTGGTGGTGAACCGTGACTGAAAAACACTTGTGATGTTGGGGCACTGGTGTGTAAGTTTTGTGGAGTTACTTTTATGACCTTATCTTCTGCCACCAAGTATATCTACACACACAATCGACACACATTATTCTCTGCCACGAAGTACAAGCATGAAAGCGTGTTCACAATGAAGCAGCAATGCGATTTGGATTTACCTTGTCCCTCTCGGCAACCAAACTGATATCTTGTTTGCACTTGTATCCAAGGGGAATGATCCACGCGAAGGATCCGTTTGGCTCGAAAGCGAGTAGGTGCTTCCCGGAGCAAGCGACGAGGCGGCCGCCGTGGCCGATGAGAGGGGCCGAGAGGGCACGGCCAACACCCGCCGGTATATGGGCTGCAAGCAACCGCAAAACCCATCAAGTCAAGTCAGGAGGCGCAACCGTGCGTGCGTGCGTGCGTGAGTGGGCAAGGAAACTGCAGACTGTATGTATGTGTAGAAACCAAAGCAAGGGGATTGTTCGTACGGTTTTCAGCGGCGCTTGCATTGAGCCTCTGAAGCGCCAGCGACGACGACGACGAGCGCGCGGCGCCGACGAGAGAACACAGGAGCAGGCATAGGCGCGGCAACAACCTCATCGCCATGGCTGCGCGGTTGCAGAGAGGAAGAGTTTTTGGAGTAAGTGGAAGGACGGAGTGGTTACATTACACCCTGGCGGCGGTTCCTCCAGCGGCAGCAACTCGCCCTCGGAATCGGAAGGAAACTGACAAATGCAGGAATTTCTCGCAATCGTCGTGGGCTCGCTGCATCTCAGCGTGTAACGTGCCTACTAGACTGAATTGCAAAAAAAAAAAAAAACATCACATTTGAAGCTCAAGCATCAATTTGCCACCACATTTCTAGCGCGTCCCAAGAATCCACCATTTTTGTTGTAAATTTTTCTCAATAAAATCAAATGACCGTTTTGCCGCAACTAAACCGACTTCTGACATGGCAGGTCCACCGGTCAGGTGCCACGTCGGACTAACCGAACGACAACTGGGTTGACGGCCGTTAGGCCACGCGCATACAAAACAGAGCCCACCACTCGCCACCGCTCACACTCCACTCCACTCCACTCGCTCACTCTCCACGCTACTCTGCTCTGTCCCCTGTTTTCGCCGCCGGAGCTCTTCGCCGCCGTAGAAGATGCCGTCGTGGAAGGATGGAGAGGAGAGCAGCGAGGAGGAGGAGCTGGTCGACATGGAGCTGGAGCAGCACTGGGTAAGAGATCTGCTTTGCACCTATGGTTAGGGTTGGGGTTCAAGTGTTCTTCAATTTGAGACCATGTTTGGAGCAGTTGCTCTTTGTTCTGCGGTTCATTAGTGTGCTACAATGCAGGCGAACCCTGGGACCACTAAGATGCATCCTTCTGTGGTAGAGCTGCAGATGCAAGCATCAAATGTAGACTGCACTTGGCCCCATGCATGAAATATGTTGCATTTGAAGGAAAGGACACGGGGAGGAGGTTCTACGGATGTGTTATTCCTCATGTCAATGTTATCCAACTAGGGTTTGTGTTGGTGGTAGTTAGTGGTTGCAATTTCTGCCAGTAAATTCAGTTAATGAAACACGATTTGGACTGTCTGCACATGCAAGCATCAATTTCTGTCAGTAAATTCAGTTAATGAAACATGATTTGAACTATGGTAGAGCTGCAGATGCAAGCATCAATTTCTGTCAGTAAATTCAGGGAATTGAACTATTCAATTTATTTGGACTGTGGTGCTGAATGAACTAATGTAGTTTGTTGTAGGTTCAGTTAACATGTTTTTAAGAGTGATTTTGCAATGCTAGTATGCTTTTAACAACTATTCAAGGATGAATTAATGGTAGTATTGCTACTGTCATATCAGCTTAGCTTGAACTTCAAGTTTCCTGAATCTCTACTATATCTGCAAGTCTGACTGAATCACTGAATATCTCATGTATTTTCCTTTTTAAGTTGGCATATTTATTTTCTAATACTTGATGCATGATGGTATTGACTGTGGAGTTGCTCAGTGGGTTGATGCCCCATGGCGATGTTTGGTGAAGATATGGGAGATGTTACATGAGGAGAACCATGGCAGAGTGATGGACCATGAGAATTATAAGAAAGAGTTGGCCAAGGTGAACAAGCAGTTGGATACACTTGGGGATCAGTACAATCAGCTGTTTGAGGATGTCACCAAGATGTTTGATTGGGCAGATCAGAACAACAGGGTCATGAGTGATGAAGAGTTCAAGCAGAAGCAGATGGATGTGGAAAAGGACATGGAGAAGCTAGCTATCAGCAAGGAGAAGGAGAGTGCTACCTTTGGCAAGATGAACGAGATGGAGAAGCTGGTTGAGGAGCACAAGGAGCTGAAGTGCATTCTTAGATCTCAGGGAGAGATCATTAGGAACACCAGGAAGGAGAGGGAGGGACTAACTGATAGAGGAGAAGAAGAAGCTGGAGTTTCTGGTGGGTGATCTTATGAAAGCTGGTCATGCCAACAAGGACAAGCTTTTCAAGACCAAGTCAATCCTTGATGAGTGAACAATGATGTCCATCACCTCAGTTTGCAGTTATGTTAAGCTAATATGTGGCCTTGGAACAATATAGTTGGCCTTGGGGTTGTATATTTTGGGAATCCCCTAGTTATGTAATGGCTGTAATGATTATCTGCAAAACTACCTCCAGTTAAGTTATGTAATGTCTGTAATGACTAGCTGCAAAACTACCCCAGTTATGTAATGTTGTTAGCTTTCTATATTAAGAGCTATGCTATTATGAATCTGCTTATTTGGACTAAATGCTCAAGACCAACTGGGCATGGCCAAATTGTTTTAGAACTAAATGACCAGTCCAAATTGGGAAAATGCTTACAATAGGTAAAATGTTGATCAAGAAAATGACAAAGAAAAAATATGCATAGTGCACTCACCACCTAAACCTAGCACTTAAACCACTCATTTAGGCTTTAGGGTGGCTCGAGCTTGACAAAGCCACGTAAACCACTCATTTAGGCTTTAGGGTGGCTCGGGGTCGACGAAGCCACACAAACCACTCATTTAGGATTTAGGGTGGCTCGGGCTCGACAAAGCTACCCAAACCACTCATTTAGGTTTCAGGGTGGCTCGGGCTCGACAAAACCACCTAAACCTATCGTTTAGTCTTTAGGGTGGCTCGGGCTCGACAAAACCACCCAAACCACCATTTAGTCTTTAGGGTGGCTCGGGCTCGACAAATCAAGTTCTAAACCTATCATTTATGGTTTAGGATGACCAGTCCAAAATGACCAGCAAATGCCAAAATGTTTTAGAACAAAATGAGCATGAAACAAGTAAATTGTTGATCGCAGAAACATGTTCTCAACCATAATAGTTCTCAGCCATACAAGTTCTCAAGCTTAGCATACTAACACAAACAACTTCTCAAGCTAAATACTAATTACACATACCAGTTCTCAGGCATAGTTTCTGAAATTTAGAAATACTTAAGGCAGGTTGTTCAAAAGACAATAGCCAATTTGTGCATTGACCTAGTTGCCACTGGCATAAAAGTAACCCCTCATTCTGGTGCTCTGGAACCTCTTCCTTTTGGACCCTACTATTGCTCCCTCTGTTTTAGTTGCAGCCCTAGGTGCCATGTATGGCCTTCCACCTCTCCTGCTGGGTGCATTGCTTGAACTTGAAGCTCTTGTGGCAGACTGGGAAGGAGTAGTAGAAGCATCACTTGTGATGTTTGCCCTTCTAGAAGCAGCAGTTGTTCTTCTTGGCCTTGTAGAAGCAGCAGGCTGGGCAGGACCAGTAGAAGCACCAGTTGTTCTTCTTCCCCTGGTAGATGCAACAGGCTAGGCAGGACCATTAGAAGTTGCTCTTCTTCCCCTAGTAGTTGCAGCAGGTGGTGAAGTGGTTGCAGGCTGGGTAGGAGCAGTAGAACTTCCCCCAACTTCATGGTAGTGAGTTCTGGTTGTCTAAGAGAGCACACATCATAGCCCAACAATTAGGATGAAGCCATCAAATGATTAAAACAATGAAAACTTTAGAGGCTAGTTCTTTGTGCCAGTTTCATGGTAATGTTAAGTTGAAAACAGTGAAAACAATGTGCATATTCCATACCTTGTGCTTGTCCTTTCTTGTCTGAAGATGAGGCTTCAGGGCTGAGGGTAGTAGGTGTACCTATGTTTCTGCATTTTGCAGTTGCTGCAGGTAATAGTTGCCATCCTTGATGTATCCTTATTTGTTGGGACCTCAAATTGCCCCTTACTCCTAGTTGTTTGCTTCTTGCCATTCTTCTCTTTGAACGCTGGTGAATCTGTCTGCAGTTGGTGTCCTAGGCCAACAGTCAGGCCCTGGTACAGGGTAGATGATGTGCTTGTATGTTTCCTTATACAATGGCTTTTTGGAGAACTCATGCACATAGTATTCTGGCTGTCCCTTCACTCTTGTAATGGCAGAAATTGCATGGTTACATGGCCAACCACATATGTCCCATTTCTTGTAGTCACAGGTCCACTTATCAAGGTTCACACAGTAGGTAGACTCCCCACTAGTAACTTGCCAAATACCAGGATCTGCCATGTATGCAGTGCAATGCCTAGAGTACTTCATTGACTCCTCCAACTTCTCCATATAAGTGGGTGTTATCTCCCACCTACTCTTCTCTGTCTTCTCTCTAACTGCTTGGTATTTAACCATCAACTTAGTTCTGAATCCATCCACACAGCTCCTCATTGGCTTGTTCCTCACATCTAGTATCATCTTGTTAAATACTTCACTAAGATTGTTGACTACTAGGTCTGTCTTGCATGTGTCATCCATAGCATGCTTGCCCAAGTCTCTTTAGGGATATTACGAAGCCACTTCCAAGCACCTTCATCCTCCCTCTTCAGTTCATTCATTGCAACCTAAAAACCATTCTTGGTGTATGAATATGCAGCATTGTCCATATGCTTCTTCAACTCCTCACTCATGAAGACATCTGACTAGAAATTTGCATAGACATGTTTAAGACAATATTTTTTGAGGTGAGTGTGGGAACACAGCTTGAATTGCATTCAACAAGCCCTGTTTAAGTCATAATAGAGATTATTATTGGTATAAATTGCTCCTTCCTTGTGAAAGGATCGATATGGTTTACTAGAGGGGCACTACAAAAAAAGACACATCCGAGACATTTTGGGCCGAACGAAAAAATTTCTGGCATACTTATGACACTTCTATGATGATAATTGTGACAAAACCCGTATCATCATAGATGTGGTGGGCTCCTACTTCTATGACAAAAATCATGACAGAAAATGGGCTTTTCGTCCTGGGCAGGCCGGAGACGCAGCTGCATGACATTCTTTGGATCGTGCATGAAGGAAAAAAACGTGGTAGAAGCAAGGGCGAGGAAAATATCGGGGAGTTCCCGGTTACGGCGGGTGGTCGGGGGCCGAGCGATGCGTGTTTCTCTCGTACACGTACACGCATGGGTGCGAGGCGTTGGGCTCTAACTGAACCCGAGCGAGGCGTTCGCCTAACTGAACCCAATCGATTGCATTGCAGGCTACGCGTTATTGAACCCGAGCGATCGATCAATGGCTGTTAAGTGAACCCAATCGAGCGATTCCTTCCCTACTGCTGCTAATTGAAGCCGATCGATGCTGCCTCTGGATGAACAGTGAGTGTTGTTGGGGGGGTGGATGAACAGTTCCCGGTAGGGGGTTGGCTGAACAGGACCCCGTGGTGTTGACGTTGGATGAACAAGACCCCGATCGATCGAGCCGGTTAGGCGCGGATGAACAGGACCCGGTGGAGGGCTGGATGAACAGGACCCTGTGAAGGGAAGGTTGAACAGTAGCCGGTGGAGGGCTAGTTGAACAATAGCCGGTGGAGGGCTGGATGAACAGTACCCGTGGAGGGGTGGTTGAACAGGACCCCATGGAGAGGGCTGGTTGAACAGTAGCCGGTGGAGGAGCGCGCGGTGGAGGCTGGATGAACAGGAGCCCGTGGATGAATAGTCACAGGTGGAGGCTGCAGGAGGTCGACAATGGATGAACAGTAGCCCGTGGAGGCTGGAGGAGATCAACGGTGGAGATGAACAGTATCTGGTGGAGTCCCGTTTTGCGATACGCCATACCCCTCCCGATGAACAGGACCCCCGTTTCGACAGTAGCGCTCCAACACAAGTCTGTTTCCTCTGTTTTGCGGTATGCCACACCCCTTCCGATCAACAAGACCCCGTTTCGACCGTAGGAGGTCCAACAGAAGTCCGTTTCCTCTGTTTTGCGGTACGCCAGACCCATCCCAATGAACATGATCCCGTTTCGACCGTGGCTGGTCGAACACAAGGCCGTTTCTTCTGTTCTGCAGTATGCCAGGCCTTGTTTCCATCAGTTATTCCGTCCAAGCCCTCCCGGTGAACACGACGACGCATTCTGTTCCAACCCAGCCCGTTGGCTTCCCATGAACACAACGACGACGCAGTTTCTTTGTTTTGACCCAGCCACGAGCCCTGGCCGTATGTATGCGTGAGTAGGCTTCGAGACCCCGTCCGTATGTATGTACGTGACCGTATTTACTTTCTTGCACCCTGGCCGTTGTACGCACGTGTACATGCTACATGCACGCCTCTACTACGACACGTGCGCGCCTCTACATCGACCAGTATATACGTACACATTCGTGACCAGAATGACAACGCCACGTACGCTTCGACCAGGTGGATCCCGACTGTCAGGCACTTCCTTGCGTGCGAAGATGTAGCTGGTGGGTCCCAACAGTTAGGGGGCGAATCATTTTTTTGCCCGTAATATGGACGCACTTCCTTGCGTGTGAACATGTAGTTGGTGTGTCCCAGCAGTCAGGGGGAAACATTTTTTTCGCGAAATATAGTGGCCCGTCCGGTGGTTCCCCACTGTCAGGTGGAGGAATCATTATTTTTCGCGTAATAAGGAGGCACTTCCTTGCTGCGGCCGTGGACCCGGCTATCAACCTCTCCATGTACAGTACTCTTCTGATGGAAGTCGTTCCTTGATCATGTTGACCACGCCGCACCGAGAGCGCCAGGGCGGTAGATGATGGAGAGGCCTAGGAAGGGGACGACGCGGAGCCGGGGAAGACGCGACAGTGGATGCCCACGCGGAGAGGAGTACGAGGGTTCACTGGTTCGCCTTCGGTGTGTAGTTGCCGTCGCCGCAGGGCCTGGCTAGCGGTGGGAGTAGTAGGGGGCGGTGAGGCCTCAACGGCAGCATAGCCGGCCACTAGAGGCAGGAGCAGGTGGTCTCGCCGGCGCTAGTTTGGGCGGCTGGTGCAAGAAGAGCAACGATTGAAGAAGCAACATGACCGTTCGATTCAAATCCAACGGTCACTGCTGCTAGAATCGTTTGTTGACTAAGTTGACAAGTACAACATACGCCGTCAACTTAGTAGGCCCACAGGTCAGCCTCCCAACCGGTGCACCCCAGATGTCAGTGGGAGGAATCAATTTTTTCACATAATAAGGAGGCAGTTGATTGCGTGCGACCAGGCCAGCGGAGGGAGTAGGGTGGGTCGGTGAAGCCTGCGCGGCATCACAGCAAGCCACAAGAGGAGGGACCAGGCAGTCCCGCTGGCGCTAGTTTAGGCGGCTAGAGGAGGAAAATCAGAGATTGAAGAAGCACGTCGTCCGTTGGATGGACATCCAACAGTCACTGCTGCTAGAATCGTGTGTTGACTGACAAAGCCTTGCGTAAACAAGTCAGCCTCGAAATCTGTGGTGTGTACAACCCATTTGCTATTATTTTTATAATTTTTACTCATTTTCTAATTCATATGGAATTTATTGCAGCCCATTTTCCATTTTTAGAATTGCTGCCCATTTTCTGGTCAGTACCAGGGTTAAAAAATTGAACTAAATATGTGCAAAATTTTGAAAATTTGCAAATTTTTGCTGGGGAACAAAATATTCTTAATCCAAAAATTAGTAGCCATACTAAAACAAATTTAAAAATAAATTAGTACTATGTCATGTTAAATCCAATGAAATACTCCCTCCATCCCAAAATTCTTGTCTTAGATTTGTCTAAATATGGATGTATCAAGTCACGTTTTGGTATTAGATACATCTGTATCTAGACTAATCTAAGACAAGAATCTTGGACGGATGGAGTATAAAATATCTATGAAGAACAAAAACAAAAAAAGAAACTAATTTCCCATTTGCTATAATTTTTTTTGAATTTTCAACCCCTTTGATATTACTTTTAACAGACACTGACCATACTCTTTGGCTAGGCCGGAATGCATCCCTCCTCGTCTTGAAAGATTTGCAGCCCAGTAAGTCAGAGAAAACAAATAGGCCTAGCTTGGGTATCTTCAAAAAGAAATACTGGGCTACCTATTTTCCCAAAGAAAAAACTACTGGGCTGGTCATGTTGTTAGACGAGCCGCAGAGACCGCACAACCCAGTTTATAGCTTGCTCCTCCGAATTATTACTCAAAAAAAGTTGTGCAATTCTGTCGTTAATTGACTATACGTTGAAAATAATGTGGGTCCCAGATATCAGCAGGGTGGATTAGAGTAAAAAAATAAGGGGTGCATCTGCGTAGTAAAAGAGGTGCTTGCTTGTGTTCGGGAGTGGACCTGGTGGGTCTGTACTGTCATACTCACAACTACATTCCTCTCCCAATTCACTATGTTGACAGGGCCGGACGGCGGCGCCGCGGCGAGCGCACCAAGGCGGAGGATAAAGTGTTGTTGCCAATGTGCTGGGCTGGGTTGGACATTCTTATTAAAAGATAAAAATGGACCGGAACTATTTATGACGTTGACTACGATTTGCATGGGTCCGCTGGTTGCAGGAAGAAATGCTGAGAGAAAGAAGACTGGTCGCTATCTTTGCCTAAGAATAATATCGACTGAATGTAATGACACTATCATAGGAAATAATATCCTCCTGTTAAATCGTGAATTTAAAGAACTGGTGCATGATCATTTAGCTTTATTTATTTGTTTACTTATTTATGTTTAGGGGACCATGGGCATGTACCTGGGCCGGATTCATGTGAGAGCCTCCCTTCCAGTTAATTATGGGCTCCTCTATTGGGCCTTCATCAGTGGGCTACATGTTATCAACAAGTGGAAAATGTGTTCCGTACCAAAAATAGTATGCGCTACATATGGTATGGGGCACTAAAGGATCAGACCATGCAACAACTTTCAAAACATTATGTTTGTTGTTCTAACAACACATTTATTCAACCAACAGACAAAATATACTACTGATTGTACATTGAAAACAACAACAACAGCAACCAGGGCTGGGGGTGCAACAGAAGCAGTAAGCAGGCCAGAAGAGTAAAGATGCAACTCTCTATTCCAAACCAAACATCAGCCATCATTACAAAAGGGCTACCAAAAAAGAACAAGTGTATGCATCAAACCAAATAAAGATCATACTACAGTTAGACATTACTATTTATTAAGCTGTGGAGATTGGCTGACGACTTGAACCAGATGGGTGCCTGACGGGGGAAACTCCAGCTAGTAGGTCGAAGTCTGATACTTGTGACCCTCTTTCCTACTTTGGGCTGCAGAGCATGGCGACACATATCAGGGTATGGTGCATGCAGAGACGCATGGTACGCTATGTACACACAATTTTGCCTGATGAACGAAACCGTGCTGCCATCATGATCCTTGCCGTCGGTTATCTATTGGTTAATCGGATAATTTAATCTGAGAAACAGAGAGCATGTACCAAGGCTACTTACCAGCCTCCAGTCAAAAATTCCTGAAGGCCCAGAGAAGCTGGGATCCTGCTCAAAGACCTTGCAGTGATCGTGATTGTATTCCGTGAAACAACATGTCCGGTACGTGCGAATGATCATCAATCATTCGCCATCGTCTGATCGGGCCAGGAACCACCTACAACTGCCATGCCGCTTTTCTTTGAAAGGTTATGGGATTAGGAAGGGTAGGGACATCAGGCGGCCTACAATATCATATCAAGTTGGAGTCAAATAAAAAAGGGCTCCTAATGTAGTCAATCTTAAGAACAACATGTTATGAGCATGCATATTTTTTTAGTAAATGTTGACAGTAATATAAGCAAGTCATCATGATATCATAGGAAAGTAACATACTACTGTAACAACCATTTGTAGCTATGACTGGAGCAGGCCAGCAATAAGTCCAGCCATAGAAGGAGTCGACAGCGTAAATGAAGCCCTTGTGTTCAATGGCATCAGAGAACCATGGAGGATGTATGATCCTGTGATTGACGTGCAGATTTATCCACTTACCGTAGTGACCTGTCAGATAGGCGAGACCGTGGTTGAAGAACGCAATTAGCCTAAAGTCTTTATAATTCACAGATCTTGTGGGCACTTGGCAGATTACAACCTTGAGCAAATCAAACTTGGTATCATGTTGGCTACTGTAAGATTCCGAGTATTCTGGGCCGCGGTGCCGAAGCAGTGCAGTGTTAATCGAAGGAAGGGGGATCAATCGTCGGGTGTAGACCTCCATGAGCATCTGATACGTCTCCAACGTATCTATATATTTTGATTGTTCCATGCTATTATATTACCCCTTTTGGATGTTTATGGGCTTTATTTTACACATTTATACTCCCTCCGTTCCTTGATATAAGGTGTATAGATTTTCGAGAAAAAATCCAAAATATAAGGTGTATTGTGTTGCACCACTCGTTTGGATATTTTTTAAGGATTTGATTACATTTCCTTATATCATGAAAGCTCCTCTATTTTCTCATGTCAATTAGTCAGGTGTAATCTATCCCAAAACTTGTGAAATTTAGCCTCCACATGCGTTCTTTAATTTCCGTGCCAAAAACTATACACCCTATATTTAGGAATAAAGAGAGTATCATTTTTGGGACTAACCTACTAAACGGAGGCCCAGCCCATATTGCTGTTTTTTTTGCCTATTTCAGTATTTCGAAGAAAAGGAATGTCAAATGAGTCCAAACGGAATGAAACCTTCGGGGGCGTTATTTTTGGAACAAATCTGATCTGAAGAGTCTGGAGTGCAAGTCAAGAAAGCTCCGAGGGCTCCATGAGATAGGAGGGCGCCCCCCCCCCATGTAGGGCGCGCCCCCTATCTCGTGGGCCCCTCGGGCGGCCACCGACGTACTTCTTCCTCCTATATATACCTATGTACCCCGAAAACATCCAGGGGCACCACGAAACACAATTTCCACCGCCGTAACCTTCTGTATCCACGAGATCCCATCTTGGAGCCCTTGCCGGCACTCTCCCGGAGGGGGAAGCAACCATGGAGGGCCTCTACATCAACATCCTTGCTCCTCCGATGAGTTGTGAGTAGTTTACCACAGACCTACGGGTCCATAGTTATTAGCTAGATGGCTTCTTCTCTCTTTTTGGATCTCAATACAATGTTCTCCCCCTCTCTTGTGGAGATCTATTCGATGTAATCTCTTTTTGCGGTGTGTTTGTCGAGATCCGATGAATTGTGGGTTTATGATCAATTTTATCTATGAGTAATATTTGAATCTTCTCTGAATTCTTTTATGTATGATTGAGTTATCTTTGCAAGTCTCTTCGAATTATCAGTTTGGTTTGGCCTACTAGATTGGTCTTTCTTGCCATGGGAGAAGTGCTTAGCTTTGGGTTCAATCTTGCGGTGTTCTTACCCAGTGACAGAAAGGGTTGCAAGACACGTATTGTATTGTTGCCATCGAGGATAACAAAATGGGGTTTATTGTTGGGGAACGTTGCAGAAAATAAAAAAATTCTATGCTTCACCAAGATCAATCTATGGAGTCATCTAGCAACGAGAGAAAGGAGTGCATCTACATACCCTTGTAGATCGCGCGCGGAAGCGTTCAAGAGAACAGGGTTGAGGGAGTCGTACTCGTCGTGATCCAAATCACCGGAGATCCTAGCGCCGAACGGACGGCACCTCCGCGTTCAACACACATACGGTTGGGATGACGTCTCCTCCTTCTTGATCCAGCAAGGGGGAAGGAGAGGTTGATGGAGATCCAGCAGCACGACGGCGTGGTGGTGGATGCAGCATCGATCTCGGCAGGGCTTCGCCAAGCACTTGCGAGAGGGAGAGGTGTTGCAGGGGAGAGGGAGGCGCCAGAGACTTGGGGTGCCGCTGCCCTCCCTCCCCCCTCTTTATATAGGGCCCCTAGGGGGGCGCCGGCCCTAGGAGATCCAATCTCCAAGGGGGGGGGGGGGGGCGGCGGCCAAGGGGGGGCTTGCCCCTCAAGGCAAGTGAGGCGCCCCCCACCCCTACGGTTTCCAACCCTATGCGCAGGGGGGCCCAAGGGGGGCGCACCAGCCCACCAGGGGCTGGTTCCCCTCCCACTTCAGCCCATGGGGCCCTCCAGGATAGGTGGCCCACCCGGTGGACCCCCGGGACCCTTCCGGTGGTCCCGGTACAATACCGGTGACCCCCGAAACTTTCCCGATGGCCGAAACTGAACTTCCTATATGCAAATCTTCACCTCCGGACCATTCCGGAACTCCTCGTGACGTCCGGGATCTCATCCAGGACCCCGAACAACTTTCGGGTTACTGCATACTAATATCTCAATAACCCTAGCGTCACCAAACCTTAAGTGTGTAGACCCTATGGGTTCGGGAGACATGCAGACATGACCGAGACACCTCTCCGGTCAATAACCAACAGCGGGATCTGGATACCCATGTTGGCTCCCACATGCTCCTTGATGATCTCATCATATGAACCACGATGTCGAGGATTCGATCAATCCCGTATACATTTCCCTTTGTCAATCGGTACGTTACTTGCCCGAGATTCGATCGTCGGTATCCCAATACCTCGTTTAATCTTGTTACCGGCAAGTCACTTTACTCGTACCGTAATGCATGATCCCGTGACCAGACACTTGGTCACATTGAGCTCATTATGATGATGCATTACCGAGTGGGCCCAGAGATATCTCTCCGTCATACAGAGTGACAAATCCCAGTCTCGATTCGTGCCAACCCAACAGACACTTTCGGAGATACCCGCAATGCACCTTTATAGTCACCCAGTTATGTTGTGACGTTTGGCACACCCAAAGCACTCCTACGGTATCCGGGAGTTGCACAATCTCATGCTCTAAGGAAATGATACTTGACATTTGGAAAAGCTCTAGCGAAACGAACTACACGATCTTGTGTTATGCTTAGGATTGGGTCTTGTCCATCACATCATTCTCCTAATGATGTGATCCCGTTATTAATGACATCCAATGTCCATAGTCA
Source organism: Triticum aestivum (assembly GCF_018294505.1). Taxonomy (NCBI): domain Eukaryota; kingdom Viridiplantae; phylum Streptophyta; class Magnoliopsida; order Poales; family Poaceae; genus Triticum; species Triticum aestivum. The sequence goes on along the minus strand of NC_057801.1, from coordinate 403,436,844 downwards.
GGAAACCATGACTATCTGTTGATCAACGAGCTAGTCAACTAGAGGCTCACTAGGGACGTGTTGTGGTCTATATATTCACACATGTATTACAATTTCCGGATAACACAATTATAGCATGAACAATAGACAATTATCATGAACAAGGAAATATAATAATAACCATTTTATTATTGCCTCCAGGGCATATTTCCAATAGTCGCCCACTTGCACTAGAGTCAATAATCTAGTTACATTGTGATGAATCGAACACCCATAGCGTTCTGGTGTTGATCATGTTTTGCTCTAGGGAGAGGTTTAGTCAACGGATCTGCTATATTCAGGTCCGTATGTACTTTACAAATATCTATGTCTCCATCTTGAACATTTTCACGAATGGAGTTGAAGCGACGCTTGATGTGCCTGGTCTTCTTGTGAAACCTGGGCTCCTTGGCAAGTGCAATAGCTCTAGTGTTATCACAGAAGAGTGTGATCGGTCCCGACGCATTGGGTATGACTCCTAGGTCAGTGATGAACTCCTTCACCCAGATTGCTTCATGCGCTGCCTCCGAGGCTGCCATGTATTCTGCTTCACATGTAGATCCCGCCACGACGCTCTGCTTGCAACTGCACCAGCTTACTGCCCCGCCATTCAAAATATACACGTATCCGGTTTGTGACTTAGAGTCATCCAGATCTGTGTCGAAGCTAGCGTCGACATAACCCTTTACGACGAGCTCTTCATAACCTCCATATACGAGAAACATATCCTTAGTCCTTTTCAGGTCCTTTAGGATGTTCTTGACCGCTGTCCAGTGTTCCATGCCGGGATTACTTTGGTACCTTCCTACCAAACTTACAGCAAGGTTTACATCAGGTCTGGTACACGTCATGGCATACATGATAGACCCTATGGCTGAGGCATAGGGGACGACACTCATCTTTTCTCTATCTTCTGCTGTGGTCGGACATTGAGCCGAGCTCAATTTCACACCTTGCAATACAGGCAAGAACCCCTTCTTGGACTGATCCATATTGAACTTCTTCAATATCTTATCAAGGTATGTACTCTGTGAAAGACCTATGAGGCATCTCGATCTATCTCTATAGATCTTGATGCCTAATATGTAAGCAACTTCTCCAAGGTCCTTCATTGAAAAATACTTATTCAAGTAGGCCTTAATGCTGTCCAAAAGTTCTATATCATTTCCCATCAAAAGTATGTCATCCACATATAATATGAGAAATGCTACCGAGCTCCCACTCACTTTCTTGTAAACGCAGGCTTCTCCATAAGTCTGCATAGACCCAAACGCTTTGATCGTTTCATTAAAGCGAATGTTCCAACTCCGAGATGCTTGCACCAGCCCATAGATGGAGCGCTGGAGCTTGCATACCTTGTTAGCATTCTCAGGATCGACAAAACCCTCTGGCGGCATCATATACAGTTCTTCCTTAAGATGGCCGTTAAGGAATGCCGTTTTGACGTCCATTTGCCATATCTCATAATCATAGTATGTGGCAATTGCTAACATGATTCGGACGGACTTTAGCTTCGCTACGGGAGAGAAAGTCTCATCGTATTCAACCCCTTGAACTTGTCGATAACCCTTAGCGACAAGTCGAGCTTTATAGATGGTAACATTACCATCCGCGTCCGTCTTCTTCTTAAAGATCCATTTGTTCTCTATTGCTCGCTGATCATCGGGCAAGTCTGTCAAAGTCCACATTTTGTTTTCATACATGGATCCTATCTCGGATTGCATGGCTTCAAGCCATTTGTTGGAATCTGGACCCGCCATTGCTTCTTCATAGTTCAAAGGTTCACCATTGTCTAACAACATGATTTCTAGGACAGGGTTGCCATACCACTCTAGTGTGGAACGCGTCCTCGTGGACCTATGAAGTTCAGTAGTAACTTGATCCGAAGTACCTTGATCATCATCATTAATTTCCTCTCTAGTCCGTGCAGGCACCACAGGAACACCTTCCTGAGCTGCGCTACTTACCGATTCAAGAGGCAGTACTTCATCAAGTTCCACTTTCCTCCCACTTACTTCTTTCGAGAGAAACTCTTTCTCCAGAAAGGACCCGTTCTTGGCAACAAAGATCTTGCCCTCGGATCTTAAGTAGAAGGTATACCCAATGGTTTCCTTAGGGTATCCTATGAAGACGCATTTTTTTAACTTGCGTTCGAGCTTTTCAGGTTGAAGTTTCTTGACATAAGCATCGCATCCCCAAACTTTTAGAAACGACAGCTTAGGTTTCTTCCCAAACCATAGTTCATACGGTGTCATCTCAACGGATTTATACAGTGCCCTATTTAAAGTGAATGTAATTGTCTCTAGAGCGTATCCCCAAAATGATAGCGGTAAATCGATAAGCAGCAACATAGATCGCACCATATCCAATAGAGTGCGATTACGACGTTCGGACACACCGTTACGCTGAGGTGTTCCAGGCGGCGTGAGTTGTGAAACGATTCCACATTTCCTTAAGTGCGTACCAAATTTGTGACTTAAATATTCTCCCCCATGATCTGATCGTAAGAACTTTATCTTTCGGTCACATTGATTCTCTACCTCATTCTGAAATTCCTTGAACTTTTCAAAGGTCTCAGACTTGTGTTTCATCAAGTAGACATACCCATATCTACTCATGTCATCAGTGAGAGTGAGAACATAACGATATCCTCCGCGAGCCTCAACGCTCATTGGACCGCACACATCAGTATCTATGATTTCCAATAAGTTGGTTGCTCGCTCCATTGTTCCGGAGAACGGAGTCTTGGTCATTTTGCCCGTAAGGCATGGTTCGCATATGTCAAACGATTCGTAATCAAGAGACTCTAAAAGTCCATCAGCATGGAGCTTCTTCATGCGCTTGATACCAATGTGACCAAGGCGGCAGTGCCACAAGTATGTGGGACTATCGTTATCAACCTTACATCTTTTGGTATTCACACTATGAATATGTGTAACATCATGTTCGAGATTCATTAAGAATAAACCATTGACCAGCGGGGCATGACTATAAAACATATCTCTCATATAAATAGAACAACCATTATTCTCAGATTTAAATGAGTAGCCATCTCGCATTAAACGAGATCCAGATACAATGTTCATGCTCAAAGCTGGCACTAAATAACAATTATTGAGGTTTAAAACTAATCCTGTAGGTCAATGTAGAGGTAGCGTGGCGACGGCGATCACATCGACCTTGGAACCATTCCCGACGCGCATCGTCACCTCGTCCTTCGCCTGTCTCCGCTTATTCCGCAGCTCCTGCTTTGAGTTACAAATATGAGCAACCGCACCGGTATCAAATACCCAGGAGCTACTACGAGTGCTGGTAAGGTACACATCAATAACATGTATATCACATATACCTTTGATGTTGCCGGCCTTCTTGTCCGCTAAGTACTTGGGGCAGTTCCGCTTCCAGTGACCACTTCCCTTGCAGTAAAAGCACTCACTCTCAGGCTTGGGTCCATTCCTTGACTTCTTACCGGCAACTGGCTTACCGGGCGCGGCAACTCCCTTGCCGTCCTTCTTGAAGTTCTTCTTACCCTTGCCTTTCTTGAACTTAGTGGTTTTATTCACCATCAACACTTGATGTTCCTTGTTGATCTCTACCTCCGCTGATTTCAGCATTGAATATACCTCAAGAATGGTCTTTTCCATCCCCTGCATATTGAAGTTCATCACAAAGCTCTTGTAGCTCGGTGGAAGCGACTGAAGGATTCTGTCAATGACCGCGTCATCTGGGAGATTAACTCCCAGCTGAGTCAAGCGGTTGTGCAAACCAGACATTTTGAGTATGTGCTCACTGACAGAACTATTTTCCTCCATCTTACAACTGAAGAACTTGTCGGAGACTTCATATCTCTCGACCCGGGCATGAGCTTGGAAAACCATTTTCATCTCTTCGAACATCTCATATGCTCCGTGTTGCTCAAAACACTTTTGGAGCCCCGGTTCTAAGCTGTAAAGCATGCCGCACTGAATGAGGGAGTAATCATCAGCACGAGGCTGCCAAGCGTTCATAACGTCTTGGTTCTCTGGGATGGGTGCTTCACCTAGCAGTGCTTCTAGGACATAATCTTTCTTTGCAGCTATGAGGATGATCCTCAGGTTCCGGACCCGGTCCATATAGTTGCTGCCATCATCTTTCAGCTTGGTTTTCTCTAGGAACGCGTTGAAGTTGAGGGCAACATTAGCATGGGCCATTTGATCTACAAGACATATTGTAAAGATTTTAGACTAAGTTCATGATAATTAAGTTCATCTAATCAAATTATTCAATGAACTCCCACTCAGACAGACATCCCTCTAGTCATCTAAGTGAAACATGATCCGAGTCAACTAGGTCGTGTCCGATCATCACGTGAGACGGACTAGTCAACATCGGTGAACATCTTCATGTTGATCGTATCTTCTATACGACTCATGCTCGACCTTTCGGTCTTCCTTGTTCCGAGGCCATGTCTGTACATGCTAGGCTCGTCAAGTCAACCTAAGTGTATTGCGTGTGTAAATCTTGCTTACACCCGTTGTATTCGAATGTTAGGATCTATCACACCCGATCATCACGTGGTGCTTCGAAACAACGAACCTTCGCAACGGTGCACAGTTAGGGGGAACACTTTCTTGAAATTATTATGAGGGATCATCTTATTTAAGCTACCGTCGTTCTAAGCAAATAAGATGTAAAACATGATAAACATCACATGCAATCAAATAGTGACATGATATGGCCAATATCATATTGCTCCTTTGATCTCCATCTTCGGGGCGCCATGATCATCTTCGTCACCGGCATGACACCATGAAATCCATCATCATGATCTCCATGAAGTTGTCACGCCAACGATTACTTCTACTTCTATGGCTAACGCGTTTAGCAATAAAGTAAAGTAATTTACATGGCGTTATTTAATGACACGCAGGTCATACAAAAAAATAAAGACAACTCCTATGGCTCCTGCCGGTTGTCATACTCATCGACATGCAAGTCGTGATTCCTATTACAAGAACATGATCAATTTCATACATCACATATATCATTCATCACATTCTTTTGGCCATATCACATCACAAGGCATATGCTGCAAAAACAAGTTAGACGTCCTCTAATTGTTGTTGCAAGTTTTTACGTGGCTTCTATAGGTTTCTAGCAAGAACGTTTCTTACCTACGTAAAACCACAACGTGATATGACAATTTCTATTTACCCTTCATAAGGACCCTTTTCATCGAATCCGCTCCAACTAAAGTGGGAGAGACAGACACCCGCTAGCCACCTTATGCAACTAGTGCATGTCAGTCGGTGGAACCTTTCTCACGTAAGCGTACGTGTAAGGTTGGTCCGGGCCGCTTCATCCCACCATGCCGCCGAAGCAAGATAAGACTATTAGTGGCAAGAAAATTGACAACATCTACGCCCACAACAAGTTTGTGTTCTACTCATGCATAGTAACTACGCATAGACCTAGCTATGATACCACTGTTGGGGAACGTTGCAGAAAATAAATTTTTTCTACGCTTCACCAAGATCAATCTATGGAGTCATCTAGCAACGAGAGAAAGGAGTGCATCTACATACCCTTGTAGATCGCGCACGGAAGCGTTCAAGAGAACGGGGTTGAGGGAGTCGTACTCGTCGTGATCCAAATCACCGAAGATCCTAGCGCCGAACGGACGACACCTCCGCGTTCAACACACGTACGGTTGGGAAGACGTCTCCTCCTTCTTGATCCAGCAAGGGGGAAGGAGAGGTTGATGGAGATCCAGCAGCACGACAGCGTGGTGGTCGATGCAGCAGCGATCTCGGCAGGGCTTCGCCAAGCACTTGCGAGAGGGAGAGGTGTCGCAGGGGAGAGGGAGGCGCCAGAGACTTGGGGTGTCGCTGCCCTCCCTCCCCCCTCTTTATATAGGGCCCCTAGGGGGGCGCCGGCCCTAGGAGATCCCATCTCCAAGGGGGGGCGGCGGCCAAGGGGGTGGCTTGCTCTCCAAGGCAAGTGAGGCGCCCCCACCCCTAGGGTTTCCAACCCTAGGCGCAGGGGGCCCCAAGGGGGGCGCACCAGCCCACCAGGGGCTGGTTCCCCTCCCACTTCAGCCCATGGGGCCCTCCGAGACAGGTGGCCCCACCCGGTGGACCCCCGGGACCCTTCCGGTGATCCCGGTAAAATACCGGTGACCCCTGAAACTTTCCCGATGGCCGAAACTGAACTTCCTATATGCAAATCTTCACCTCCGGACCATTCCAGAACTCCTCATGACGTCCGGATTCTCATCCGGGACTCAAAACAACTTTTGGGTTACTGCATACTAATATCTCAACAACCCTAGCGTCACCAAACCTTAAGTGTGTAGACCCTACGGGTTTGGGAGACATGCAGACATGACCGAGACGCCTCTCCGGTCAATAACCAACAGCGGGATCTGGATACCCATGTTGGCTCCCACATGCTCCTTGATGATCTCATCGGATGAACCACGATGTCGATGATTCGATCAATCCCGTAGACAATTCCCTTTGTCAATCGTACGTTACTTGCCCGAGATTCGATCGTCGGTATCCCAATACCTCGTTTAATCTCGTTACCGGCAAGTCACTTTACTCATACCGTAATGCATGATCCCGTGACCAGACACTTGGTCACATTGAGCTCATTATGATGATGCATTACCGAGTGGGCCCAGAGATACCTCTCTGTCATACGGAGTGACAAATCCCAGTCTCGATTTGTGCCAACCCAACAGACACTTTCGGAGATACCCATAATGCACCTTTATAGTCATCCAGTTACGTTGTGATGTTTGGCACACCCAAAGCACTCCTACAGTATCCAGGAGTTGCACAATCTCATGGTCTAAGGAAATGATACTTGACATTTGGAAAATCTCTAGCGAAACAAACTACGCAATCTTGTGCTATGCTTAGGATTGGGTCTTGTCCATCACATCATTCTCCTAATGATGTGATCCCGTTATCAATGACATCCAATGTCCATAGTCAGGAAACCATGACTATATGTTGATCAACGAGCTAGTCAACCAGAGGCTCACTAGGGACGTGTTGTGGTCTATATATTCACACATGTATTACGATTTCCGGATAACACAATTATAGCATGAACAATAGACAATTATCATGAACAAGGAAATATAATAATAACCATTTTATTATTTCCTCTAGGGCATATTTCCAACATTTATATCATATTGCATGTGTTTATCCCTCTACATCATGTCTTCTTGCTTAATGCGTTACTCTGTTCTTATGAACTTAATACTCTAGATGCATGCTGGATAGCGGTCGATGTGTGGAGTAATAGTAGTAGATGCAGGCAGGAGTCGGTCTACTTGTTATGGACGTGATGCCTATATACATGATCATGCCTAGATAATCTCATAACTATGCGCTTTTCTATCAATTGCTCGATAGTAATTTGTTCACCCATCGTAATACTTATGCTATCTCGAGAGAAGCCTCTAGTGAAACCTATGGCCCCCGGGTCTATCTCTTATCATATTTGCTTTCCATCTACTTTATTTGCATCTATATTACAAAATACCAAAAATATATTTATCTTATCATACTATCTTTATTAGATCTCACTTTCGCAAGTGGCCGTGAAGGGATTGACAACCCCTTTATTGCGTTGGTTGCGAGTTCTCAATTTGTTTGTGTAGGTGCGTGGGACTTTTGAGGAGCCTCCTACTAGATTGATATCTTGGTTCTCAAAACTGAGGGAAATACTTACGCTACACTTTGCTGCATCACCCTCTCCTCTTCGAGGAAAACCAACGCAAGCTTAATATGTAGCAATCATCCTTTGCTGCATCGTGTATTATATTAGTCTTTGCTTTTTAGTTTGCCACAATCATCGTTGCTGTACACACCTTTTGGGAGAAGCCTATTTGATTAGAATTTGCTAGAATACTCTATGTGCTTCACTTATATCTTTTGAGCTTAATAGTTTTTGCTCTAGTGCTTCACTTATATCTTTTAGAGCATGGTGGTGTCTTAATTTTGAAGAAATTGCTAGTCTCTCATGCTTCACTTATATTATTTTGAGAGTCTTTTACAACAGCATGGTATTTGCTATGATCATAAAGTTGGTCCTAGAATGATGAGCATCCAAGTTGGGTATAATAAAAACTATCATAGAAAGTGAATTGGATGCTATGATCAATTTGATACTTGATAATTGTTTTGAGATATGGAGGTAGTGATATTAAAGTCATGCTAGTTGGGTGATTATGAATTTAAAGAATGCTTGTGTTGAAGCTTGTGATTCCTGTAGCATGCACGTATGTTGAACCGCTTTGTGATGAAGTTGGAGCACAATTTTATTTATTGATTGTCTTCCTTATGAGTGGCGGTCGGGGACGAGCGATGGTCTTTTCCTACCAATCTACCCCCCTAGGAGCATGCACTTAGTACTTTGGTTTTTGATGACTTCTAAATTTTTGCAACAAGTATATGAGTTCTTTTGATTAATGTTGAGTCCATGGATTATACGCACTCTTTCACCCTTCCACCATTGCTAGCCTCTCTTGTACCGTGCAATTTTCACCGGTACCATACACCCACCATTTACCTTCCTCAAAACAGCCACCATATCTACCTATTATGGCATTTCCATAGCCATTCCGAGATATATTGCCATGCAACTTTCCACCGTTCCGTTCATATGACACGCATTACTTTTGTCATATTGCTTTTTGCATGATCATGTGGTTGACATTGTATTTGTGGCAAGGCCACTTTCATAATTTTCATACATGTCGCTCTTGATTCATTGCATATCCCGGTACACTGCCGGAGACATTCATATAGAGTCATATCTTGTTCTAGCTTTGAGTTGTAAATCCATAAAAGTGTAATGATCTTCATTATTAGAGCATTGTCCTAGTGAGGAAAGGATGATGAAGACTATGATTCCCCCACAAGTCGGGATGAGACTTCGGACTTTACAAAAAGAAAAAATAGAACATAAAAAAAAGAGAAAGGCCAAAAGAAAAAAAAGAAGGCCAAAGAAGAAAGAAAAGAAAAGGAAAAAATAAAAAAATAAAAAGAGAGAAAAAGAGAGAAGGGACAATGCTACTATCTCTTTTTCCACACTTGTGCTTCAAAATAGCACCATGATCTTCATGATAGAGAGTCTCATATGTTGTCACTTTCATATACTAGTGGGAAATTTTCATTATAGAACTTGGCTTGTATATTCCAATGATGGGCCTCCTCAAAAGTGCCCTAGGTCTTCGTGAGCAAGCAAGTTATGCACCCCACTTAGTTTCTTTTATTGAGCTTTCATATATTTATAGCTCTAGTGCATCCATTGCATGGCAATCCCTACTCACTCACATTGATATCTATTAATGGGCATCTCCATAGACCGTTGATACGCCTAGTTGATGTGAGACTATCTTCTCCTTTTTTGTCTTCTCCACAACCACCATTCTATTCCACATATAGTGCTATGTCCATGGCTCACGCTCATGTATTGCATGAAAGTTGAAAAAGTTTGAGATTTTTAAAGTATGAAACAATTGCTTGGCTTGTCATCAGGGTTGTGCATGATTAAATATTTTGTGTGATGAAGATAGAGCATAGCCAGACTATATGATTTTGTAGGGATAACTTTCTTTAGCCATGTTATTTTGAGAAGACATGATTACTTTGATTAGTATGCTTGAAGTATTACTATTTCTTATGTCAATATGAACTTTTATTTTGTATTCATTTGGATCTGAACATTCATGCCACAATAAAGAAAGTCACATTATGAATTATCCTAGGTAGCATTCCACATCAAAATTCACTTTTTATCATTTACCTACTCGAGGACGAGCAGGAATTAAGCTTGGGGATGCTTGATACGTCTCCAACGTATCTATAATTTTTGATTGTTCCATGCTATTATATTACCCCTTTTGGATGTTTATGGGCTTTATTTTACACATTTATATCATTTTTGGGACTAACCTACTAACCGAAGGCCCAGCCCATATTGCTGTTTTTTTGCCTATTTCAGTATTTCGAAGAAAAGGAATATCAAACGGAGTCCAAATGGAATGAAACCTTCGGGAGCGTTATTTTTGGAACAAATCTGATCCGGAGAGCCTGGAGTGCAAGTCAAGAAAGCTCCGAGGGCCCCACTAGATAGGAGGGTGCGCCCCCCCAGTAGGGCGCGCCCCCTGTCTTGTGGGCCCCTCGGGCGGCCACCGACGTACTTCTTCCTCCTATATATACCTATGTACCCCGAAAACTGTTGGGGAACGTAGCAGAAATTCAAAATTTTCCTACGTGTCACCAAGATCTATCTATGGAGAAACCAGCAACGAGGGGAAGGAGAGTGCATCTACATACCCTTGTAGATCGCTAAGTGGAAGCGTTCAAGAGAACGGGGTTGAAGGAGTCATACTCATCGTGATCCAAATCACCGGAGATCCTAGTGCTGAACGGACGGCACCTCCGCGTTCAACACACGTACAGCCCGGTGATGTCTCCCATGCCTTGATCCAGCAAGAAGATAGGGAGAGGTTGAGGAAGACTCCATCCAGCAGCAGCACAACGGCGTGGTGGTGATGGAGGAGCGTGGCAATCCTGCATGGCTTCACCAAGCACCGCGGGAGAGGAGGAGTACTTGGGAGAGGGGGAGGGCTGCACCAGAACTTGGGGTGCGGCTGCCCTCCCACCCCCCACATATATATAGGGGCAAGGGAGAGGGGGGCCGGCCCCCTCAGATCCAATCTGAGGAGGGGGCGGCAGCCAAGGGGGGGGGGGAGTGCCTCCAAAGTCAAGTGGAGGCCCTCCCCCTTAGGGTTTCCCCTCTCCCATGCGCATGGGCCTTGGGGGTGCTGGTTCCCCTGGCCCATTAAGGCTAGGGCGCCCCCCTACAGCCCATGCTGCTGTATTGGATGTGGTGGAACAATTTCCGGACCTCCGGACCCCTCCGGAATCCTCCGGAACCTTCTGGAAGCTTCCCGGTACAATACCGAAAAAAACCAAACTTTTCCTGGAACCCGAACAACAACTTTCCATATATAAATCTTTACCTCCGGACCATTCCGGAACTCCTCGTGACGTCCGGGATCTCATCCGGGACTCCGAACAACATTCGGCAACCACATACAAACTTCCTTTATAACCCTAGCGTCATCGAACCTTAAGTGTGTAGACCATACGGGTTCGGGAACCATGCAGACATGACCGAGACGTTCTCCGGTCAATAACCAACAGCGGGATCTGGATACCCATGTTGGCTCCCACATGTTCCATGATGATCTCATCGGATGAACCACGATGTCAAGGACTCAATCGATCCCGTATACAATTCCCTTTGTCTAACGGTATTGTACTTGCCGGAGATTCGATCGTCGGTATACCGATACCTTGTTCAATCTCGTTACCGGCAAGTCTCTTTACTCGTTCCGTAACACATCATCCCGTGATCAACCCCTTGGTCACATTGTGCACATTATGATGATGTCCTACCGAGTGGGCCCAGAGATACCTCTCCATCACACGGAGTGACAAATCCCAGTCTCGATTCGTGCCAACCCAACAGACACTTTCGGAGATACCTGTAGTGCACCTTTATAGTCACCCAGTTACGTTGTGACGTTTGGTACACCCAAAGCATTCCTACGGTATCCGGGAGTTGCACAATCTCATGGTCTAAGGAAATGATACTTGACATTAGAAAAGCTTTGGCATACGAACTACACGATCTCTGTGCTAGGCTTAGGATTGGGTCTTGTCCATCACATCATTCTGCTAATGATGTGATCCCGTTATCAACGACATCCAATGTCCATGGTCAGGAAACCGTAACCATCTGTTGATCAACGAGCTAGTCAACTAGAGGCTTACTAGGGACATGGTGTTGTCTATGTACCCACACATGTATCTGAGTTTCCCATGAATACAATTATAGCATGGATAATAAACGATTATCATGAACAAGGAAATATAATAATAACTAATCTATTATTGCCTCTAGGGCATATTTCCAACAGTCTCCCACTTGCACTAGAGTCAATAATCTAGTTCACATCGCCATGTGATTAACACTCACAGGTCACATCGCCATGTGACCAACATCCAAAGAGTTTACTAGTGTCACTAAACTAGTTCACATCATCATGTGATTAAGACTCAATGAGTTCTGAGGTTTGATCATGTTTTGCTTGCAAGAGAGGTTTTAGTCAACGGGTCTGCAACATTAAGATCCGTATGTACTTCGCAAATCTCTAGGTCATATTGTAAATGCTGCTTCCACGCTCCACTTGGAATTATTCCAAATGGTCACTCCGCTATACGTATCCGGTTTGCTACTCAGAGTCATTCGGATAGGTGTTAAAGCTTGCATCGACGTAACCCTTTACGCCGAACTCTTTATCACCTCCATAATCGAGAAACATATCCTTATTCCTCTAAGGATAATTTTGACCGCTATCTGGTGATCCACTCCTTGATCACCTTTGTACCCTCTTGCCAGATATGTAGCAAGGCACACATCAGGTGTGGTACATAGCATAGCATACTATAGAGCCTACGTCTAAAGCATAGGGGACGACCTTCGTCCTTTCTCTCTTTTCTGCCATGGTCGAGCTTTAAGTCTTAACTTCATACCTTACATCTCAGGCCAGAACTCCTTCTTTGACTGATCCATCTTGAACACCTTCAAGATCATGTCAAGGTATATGCTCATTTTAAAGTACCATTAAGCGGTTTTTGATCTATCCTCGTAGATCTTGATGCTCAATGTTCAAGTAGCTTAATCCAGGTTTTCCCTTGAAAAACACTTTTCAAATAACCCTATAAGCTGTCTAGAAATTCTACATCATTTCTGATCAACAATATGTCAATAACATATACTCATCAGAAATTCTATAGTGCCCCCACTCACTTCTTTGGAAATACAAGTTTCTCATAAACATTATATAAACCCAAAATCTTTGATCATCTCATCAAAGCGTATATTCCAACTCCGAGATGCTTACTCCAGTCCTTAGAAGGATCGCTAGAGCTAGCATACCTTTTAGCATCCTTAGGATCGACAAAACCTTTCTGATTTTATCACATACAACCTTTCCTTACAAAAACTGGTAAGGAAACTCGTTTTCACATCCATCTGCCAGATTTCATAAATGCAGCTAATGCTAACATGATTCCGACGGACTTAAGCATCGCTACGAATGAGAAAATCTCATCGTAGTCAACTCCTTGAACTTGTGAAAAACTCTTCGCCACAAGTCGAGCTTCATAGACGGTGATATTACCGTCCACGTCCGTCTTCTTCTTAAAGATCCATTTATCTCAATGGCTTGCCGATCATCGGGCAAGTCCACCAAAGTCCATGCTTTGTTCTGATACATGGATCCTATCTCGGATTTCATGGCTTCCAACCATTTGTCGGAATATGGGCCCACCACCGCTTCTCCATAGCTCGTAGGTTCATTGTTGTCTAGCAACATGACCTTCAAGACAGGATTACTGTACCATTCTGAAGTAGTACGCATCCTTGTCACCCTACGAGGTACGACAGTGACTTGATCCGAAACTTCATGATCACTATCATAACCTTCTACTTCAATTGGTGTAGGCGCCACAGGAACAACTTCCTGTGCCCTGCTACACACTTGTTGAAGTGACGGTTCAATAACCTCATCAAGTCTCCACCTCCCACTCAATTCTTGAGACAAACCTTTCCTCGAGAAAGGACCCGATTCAAGAAACAATCCCTATTGCTTTCGGATCTGAATTAGGAGGTATACCCAACTGTTTTGGGTGTCCTATGAAGATGCATTTTATCCGTTTTGGGTTCAAGCTTATCAACCTGAAACTTTTCACATAAGCGTCGCAGCCCCAAACTTTTAAGAAACGACAACTTAGGTTTCTCTAAACCATAGTTCTCACGGTGTCATCTCAATGGAATTACGTGGTGCCCTATTAAAGTGAGTGCGGTTGTGTCTAATGCCTAACCCATGAACGATAGTGGTAATTCGATAAGAGACACCATGGTACGCACCATATCCAATAGGGTGCAACTATGATGTTCGGACACACCATCACACTATGGTGTTCCAGGTGGTATTCATTGTGAAACAATTTGCACAATGTCTTAATTGCGTGCCAAAGCTCGTAACTCAGATACTCATCTCTATGATCATATCATAGACATTTTATCCTCTTGTCACGATGATCTTCAACTTCACTCTGAAATTACTTGAACCATTCAATAATTCAGACTTGTGTTTCATCAAGTAAATACACTCAGTATCTACTCAAATCATCCGTGAAGTAAGAACATAACGATATTCACTACATGCCTCAGCACTCATTGGACTGCACACATCAAAATGTGTTACTTCCAACAAGTTGCTATATTGTTCCATCTTACTAAAACCGAGGCTTTTCAGTCATTTTGCCCATGTGGTATGATTTGCATATCTCAAGTGATTCAAAATCAAGTGAGTCCAAACGATCCATCTGCATGGAGTTTCTTCATGCGTATACACCAATAGACATGGTTCGCATGTCTCAAACTTTTCAAAAATGAGTGAGTCCAAAGATCCATCAACATGGAGCTTCTTCATGCGTTTTATACCAATATGACTTACATGGCAGTGCCACAAGTAGGTGGTACTATCATTACTATCTTATATCTTTTGGCATGAAAATGTGTATTACTATGATCGAGATTCAATAAACCATTCCTTTAGGTGCAAGACCATTGAAGGTATTATTCAAATAAATAGAGTAACCATTATTCTCCTTAAATGAATAACCGTATTGCGATAGACATAATCCAATCATGTCTATGCTCAACGCAAACACCAAATGACAATTATTCAGGTTTAATACTAATCTTGATGGTAGAGGGAGCGTGCGATGTTTGATCACATCAAACTTGGAAACACTTCCAACACATATTGTTAGCTCACCTTTAGCTAGTCTCCGTTTATTCTGTAGCCTTTTATTTCGAGTTACTAACACTTAGCAACCGAACCGGTATCTAATACCCTGGTGCTACTAGGAGTACTAGTAAAGTACACATTAACATAATGTATATCCAATATACTTCTATCGACCTTTCCAGCCTTCTTATCTACCAAGTATCTAGGGTAATCCTGCTCCAGTGGCTGTTCCCCTTATTATAGAAGCACTTAGTCTCGGGTTTGGGTTCAACCTTGGGTTTCTTCACTAGAGCAGCAGCTGATTTGCCATTTCATGAAGTATCCCTTCTTGCCCTTGACCTTCTTGAAACTAGTGGTTTCACCAACCATCAACAATTGATGCTCCTTCTTGATTTCTACTTTCGTGGTGTCAAACATCGTGAATACCTCAAGGATCATCATATCTATCCCTGATATGTTATAGTTCATCATGAAGCTCTAGCAGCTTGGTGGCAATGACTTTGGAGAAACATCACTATCTCATCTGGAAGATCAACTCCCACTCGATTCAAGTGATTGTTGCACTTAGACAGTTTGAGCACAAGCTCAACAATTGAGCTTTTCTCCCTTAGTTTGTAGGCTAAGAAAATCATCGGAGGTCTTATACCTCTTGACGTGGGCACGAGCCTGAAATCCCAATTTCAGCCCTCGAAACATCTCATATGTTCCGCGATGTTTTGAAAAACGTCTTTGGTGCCTCTTCTCTAAACCATTTAACTGAACTATCACGTAGTTATCAAAAACGTGTATGTCCGATGTTCGCAACATCCACAGACGATGTTTGGGGTTCTTCACACTGAGCGGTGCATTAAGGACATAAGCTTTCTACTGATCGCATAATCGCTACTGTCAACTTTCAACTATATTTTCTCTAGGAACATATCTAAAACAGTAGAACTAAAGTGCGAGCTATGACATAATTTGCAAAGGGCTTTCGACTATGTTCAGGATAATTAAGTTCATCTAATGAACTCCCACTCAGATAGACATCCCTCTAGTCATCTAAGTGATTACATGATCTGAGTCAACTAGGCCGTGTCCGATCATCACGTGAGATGGACTAGTCATCATCAGTGAACATCTTCATGTTGATCGTATCTACCATACGACTCATGCTCGACCTTTCGGTCTCTTATGTTCCGAGGCCATGTCTGTACATGCTAGGCTCGTCAAGTCAACCTAAGTGTCTCGCGTGTGTAAATCTGGCTTACACTGTTGTATGTGAACGTAAGAATCTATCACACCCGATCATCACGTGGTGCTTCAAAACGACGAACTTTCGCAACGGTGCACAGTTAGGGGGAACACTTTCTTGAAATTTTAATGAGGGATCATCTTATTTACTACCGTCGTTCTAAGCAAATAAGATGCATAAACATGATAAACATGACATGCAATCAAAAAGTGACATGATATGGCCAATATCATATTGCTCCTTTTGATCTCCATCTTCGGGGCTCCATGATCATCATCGTCACCGGTATGACACCATGATCTCCATCATCGTGTCTCCATGAAGTTGTCTCGCCAACTTATTACTTCTACTACTATGGCTACTGGTTAGCAATAAAGTAAAGTAATTACATGGCGTTGTTCAATGACACGCAGGTCATACAATAAATAAAGACAACTCCTATGGCTCCTGCCGATTGTCATACTCATCGACATGCAAGTCGTGATTCCTATTACAAGAACATGATCAATCTCATACATCACATATCATTCATCACATTCTTCTTGGCCAAATCACATCACATAGCATACCCTGCAAAAACAAGTTAGACGTCCTCTAATTGTTGTTTGCATGTTTTATGTGGCTGCTATGGGTTTCTAGCAAGAATGTTTCTTACCTACGCAAAAACCACAACGTGATATGTCAATTGCTATTTACCCTTCATAAGGACCCTTTTCATCGAATCCGATCCGACTAAAGTGGGAGAGACTGGCACCTCTAGCCACCTTATGCAACAAGTGCATGTCAGTCGGTGGAACCTGTCTCACGTAAGTGTACGTGTAAGGTCGGTCCGGGCCGCTTCATCCCACAATGTCGCCGAATCAAGATTGGACTAGTAACGGTAAGCATATTGAACAAAATCAACGCCCACAACTACTTTGTGTTCTACTCGTGCAAAGAATCTACGCAATAGAGCTAGCTCTGATACCACTGTTGGGGAACGTAGCAGAAATTCAAAATTTTCCTACGTGTCACTAAGATCTATCTATGGAGAAACCAACAACGAGGGGAAGGAGAGTGCATCTACATACCCTTGTAGATCGCTAAGTGGAAGCGTTCAAGAGAACGGGGTTGAAGGAGTCGTACTCGTCGTGATCCAAATCACCGGAGATCCTAGTGCCGAACGGACGGCACCTCCGCGTTCAACACACGTACAGCCCGGTGACGTCTCCCATGCCTTGATCCAGCAAGAAGAGAGGGAGAGGTTGAGGAAGACTCCATCCAGCAGCAGCACAACGGCGTGGTGGTGATGGAGGAGCGTGGCAATCCTGCAGGGCTTCACCAAGCACCCCAGGAGAGGAGGAGTACTTGGGAGAGGGGGAGGGCTGCGCCAGAACTTGGGGTGCGGCTACCCTCCCACCCCCACATATATATAGGGGCAAGGGAGAGGGGGGCCGACCCCCTCAGATCCAATCTGAGGAGGGGGCGGCAGCCAAGGGGGGAGGAGTGCCTCCAAAGTCAAGTGGAGGCCCTCCCCCTTAGGGTTTCCCCTCTCCCATGCGCATGGGCCTTGGGGGTGCTGGTTCCCCTGGCCCATTAAGGCTAGGGCGCCCCCCTACAGCCCATGCTGCTGTATTGGATGTGGTGGAACAATTTCCGGACCTCCGGACCCCTCCGGAATCCTCCAGAACCTTCTGGAAGCTTCCCGGTACAATACCGGAAAAAACCGAACTTTTCCTGGAACCCGAACAACAACTTTCCATATATAAATCTTTACCTCCGGACCATTCCGGAACTCCTCGTGACGTCCGGGATCTCATCCGGGACTCCGAACAACATTCGGCAACCACATACAAACTTCCTTTATAACCCTAGCGTCATCGAACCTTAAGTGTGTAGACCCTACGGGTTCGGGAACCATGTAGACATGACCGAGACGTTCTCCGGTCAATAACCAACAGCGGGATCTGGATACCCATGTTGGCTCCCACATGTTCCACGATGATCTCATCGGATGAACCACGATGTCAAGGACTCAATCGATCCCGTATACAATTCCCTTTGTCTAACGGTATTGTACTTGCCCGAGATTCGATCGTTGGTATACCGATACCTTGTTCAATCTCGTTACCGGCAAGTCTCTTTACTCGTTCCGTAACACATCATCCCGTGATCAACCCCTTGATCACATTGTGCACATTATGTTGATGTCCTACCGAGTGGGCCCAGAGATACCTCTCCGTCACACGGAGTGACAAATCCCAGTCTCGATTCGTGCCAACCCAACAGACACTTTCGGAGATACCTGTAGTGCACCTTTATAGTCACCCAGTTACATTGTGACGTTTGGTACACCCAAAGCATTCCTACGGTATCCGGGAGTTGCACAATCTCATGGTCTAAGGAAATGATACTTGACATTAGAAAAGCTTTAGCATATGAACTACACGATCTCTGTGCTAGGCTTAGGATTGGGTCTTGTCCATCACATCATTCTCCTAATGATGTGATCCCGTTATCAATGACATCCAATGTCCATGGTCAGGAAACCGTAACCATCTGTTGATCAACAAGCTAGTCAACTAGAGGCTTACTAGGGAAATGGTGTTGTCTATGTACCCACACATGTATCTGAGTTTCCTATCAATACAATTATAGCATGGATAATAAACGATTATCATGAACAAGGAAATATAATAATAACTAATTTATTATTGCCTCTAGGGCATATTTCCAACAAAAACATCCAGGGGCACCACGAAACACAATTTCCACCACCGTAACCTTCTGTATCCGCGAGATCCCATCTTGGAGCCCTTGCCGGCACTCTGCCAGAGGGGGAAGCAACCATGGAGGGCCTCTACATCAACATCCTTGCCTCTCCGATGAGTTGTGAGTAGTTTAACATAGACCTACGGGTCCATAGTTATTAGCTAGATGGTTTCTTCTCTCTTTTTGTATCTCAATACAATGTTCCCCCCTCTCTTGTGGAGATCTATTCGATGTAATCTCTTTTTGCGGTGTGTTTGTCGAGATCCAATGAATTGTGGGTTTATGATCAAGTTTATCTATGAGTAATATTTGAATATTCTCTGAATTCTTTTATGTATGATTGAGTTATCTTTGGAAGTCTCTTCGAATTATCAGTTTGGTTTGGCCTACTAGATTGGTCTTTCTTGCCATGGGAGAAGTGCTTAGCTTTGGGTTCAATCTTGCGGTGTTCTTACCCAGTGACAGAAAGGGTTGCAAGACACGTATTGTATTGTTGCCATCGAGGATAAAAAGATGGGGTTTATATCATATTGCATGTGTTTATCCCTCTACATCATGTCTTCTTGCTTAATGTGTTACTCTGTTCTTATGAACTTAATACTCTAGATGCATGGTGGATAGCGGTCGATGTGTGGAGTAATAGTAGTAGATGCTGGCAGGAGTCGGTCTACTTGTTATGGACGTGATGCCTATATACATGATCATGCCTAGATAATCTCATAACTATGCGCTTTTCTATCAATTGCCCGACAGTAATTTGTTCACCCACCGTAATACTTATGCTATCTCGAGAGAAGTCTCTAGTGAAACCTATGGCCCCCGGGTCTATCTCTTATCATATTTGCTTTCCATCTACTTTATTTGCATCTATATTACAAAATACCAAAAATATATTTATCTTATCATACTATCTTTATTAGATCTCACTTTCGCAAGTGGCCGTGAAGGGATTGACAACCCCTTTATTGCGTTGGTTGCGAGTTCTCACTATATTTGTGTAGGTGTGTGGGACTTTTGAGGAGCCTCCTACTGGATTGATACCTTGGTTCTCAAAACTGAGGGAAATAATTACGCTACACTTTGCTGCATCACCCTCTCCTCTTCGAGGAAAACCAACGCAAGCTCAAGAGGTAGCAGCATCCAGCTGCCGCAACCGTCGACGAGCACCATCCAAGACGTATTCATGCCGACCTAGTACATACCGTTAATGTAGTTGAGGGTGACGGGAATCCGATCGTAGTCAAGGGGGTTGATGCTCGCCATCCTACAATCATTATGCTGCGTGACATGCCGTTTTTGAAGATCAGGCGGCACCAGCAAGCAAGGAGCTGGCTTAAAAAGCTCCGGCCTGAGGGCTTTGAGTAAACGGTACAGCCCCGACGAGCACACGGCGAGCGGTATGGTACTAAGATTGTCCACACGTGAAACAATGATCTTGATTACCTCTGTGGGTAGCGAATTCCAGCCACTCTTTCGGTGGACGCTGCTCGGTTCTTCCATTGTTAGTGCTTGGGTTTCGGACGAGGCGGGAGGTGCCTTAGCAGGGATGGAAGGTTGGACGAGATTATGTGCGGACAAAGATGGAGAAGCGAATATGTGCTGCAGGAAGTGGACAGGTGATGATGACTACATCACACCGCTTGACTTATGAGACACATACAAGCAGCGTAGGGTCGTATCGATGCCAGAAAACATGCTTGAGTGATCACAGTACTGGTACTCCCTACAGTACCTACTACTATGCCCTAACTTGCTTGAGTAGAGTAGTAGTGGAGTAGGACTATGCTCTACTACTAGCACCGGAGGAGTAGTATATTATAATCTAAAATAGTTACAAACTTCAATGCCCGAGTGTGGAACGACTACGAACCACCATTGATGCTAACTTCAATCCCCAGCAAACGTTCGCTAGAAGACATGGCAGTTGCAAACGCCCACGCTGCAGTTATAGTACGTGTGTAAGGGTGGCGGTTTTGTCAAATACTATGGCTTAAAAAGAGGCCACCGTCGGATGGAAATCTAATGGTTACGTGGGATTTGCCAGGATTAAGCTCGTGGCGAACAATCGCCAGATATCATTACTAAAAAAAGGTTAGAACACCCGGGGCTATAACTTGCACCGGCTGACCACTAACAATGATACTAACATAGTTGTAAAATGGTCAAAGACCGTGTCTACGTGGTGTTTGGAATTATATACAAAAAAATTAGCAAGATTCCTGTGCATTTCACGGAACATCAAGATGCATTTTTTACAAAACACCTATTGTGATTGACCCATGCAGGAGTAATCCCATGTGTAAAAACTAATGATATCTCAAGAATTTTATCGGAAAACGGTATCTCGACTATTTCATCAAAAAATGATATCTCGAGAAAGATGATAGATAAGGCGAGGAGGAGTGGGGCGTGGTGGTGACTGGTGGTCGGACTGGGCAGAGGCATGGGGATGGACGGCGCCGGCAGCGGCCACCATGCCAGATTATTCCAGAGACTTCCTTTTTTAATTGCTCGGCAATGAGGTTGTGGGAGATAAGGATGAACGAGGAAGGCCTTATCTGTAAATGTGGAGAGAGGTGCGGGTATCTTTTGTAAAATTGTCATAGTTTGATTTCTATCCGTCAGATATAGATCAGACAGTCTATATTATAAGATGGTAGGCACACCATCATCATCAACTCAGTTTTTTCTCTACTCCTACTCCTATAAAAGACTCAGTTGGTGATGATGGAGGCGAGGAGGGGTGTTCAGCCGGGCGTGCAGCAGACGGCGCAGTACTATTTGATTTGTTATAAAAAACAAAGAAGAGTAGTAGAGATAGACATAACAGTAGAGATAGAGACTTAGGGAGGAGCACCATCTACTGCTTTGTGTGCTACTCCCGTGCTCCATTCGGTGGCCGCAACATCCCCTACAGCCACTCCCTCCTGCGCTCCATTCGGCGGGTGCTGCTGAAATTTGGGGAGTGCACTCTCGCGACTGCTGGCAGCGACGACTTCACCGACAATGACTTCTTCCCCGACCTCGGCAACCTCTTCCTCAACGACATGAGCGACAACCTCAATGCCAATGGTGCTGCTCCCGTTGCACCGTATGTTTTTCTGTCCTCCTTGTTTGAAATCATGGTAGAATTCATGTTTCTAGTATGTGGCCTAGATTCTATCTTTTCATGTACTATGCTAGTCCACATGATTAGTTTAATCTCTATTATAGCCGTCATGATTTATTTTGTGCTTATTCGGACTAAATCTCGTAGTAACTTGCTCATATATTCAACTGGTGCAACGTCCCCTACAACCACTCCCGTTTCATGGATGTCTTGATCGATGCCTCCAAGGAGCCCTTCATCTACTGCTATGAGTGCCCGATGCCGTTTTGGGGCTCGCTGGCGGACATCGTGCATCACCTCATGCAGGCGTGCGATGCTCATTACTGGCCCTTGGCGAAGAACATCAAGTACGAGACGTGCTACCCGTTCACTGTGCCGGAGTCGCTGGAGGATCACTGCCGCCTGCTAGCCTCGGAGGAGGATGGCAGCATCTTCCTCTTGATCGTGGGCACCGGTGAGGCCCCCGCAGGCCGCCGCCCCGTCTCTGCAGTGTGCATCAGGGGCGATGCCGCTAACGCTAACACTGACACGAGGCCGATGTACGGGTGCGTGCTCAATGTTACTACCCCTCAGAGGTATGTGGGCGGCGACACCGCCTCCATCATGCTGACTAGGACTGTGCTGAGCTAGGACCTTCCCGCCGATGTGGACATGGAAGACTCATGGTATGATTCCCCCCCCCCAACATGGTGCACGGGGACTCCAAGGAGGTTCACCTGGATATATGCATTACCTAGTTAAATGTTGATCATTAGTCTTCGCTCAATGTAATCCGCTGTCTAAGCATGTGGACACTTCCATGCATGATCTTGCTCTATTGGAGTATCGTGCATGAATAAAAGCGTATCCATTTATGGTTTAGTCTAGAATCTTCCATGTATGAATTTTTACTACAATACTGGTGAAAGACTTATGATGAACCATTCTTTGCCCCCTTCCAAGTCATCCTAATTTAATCCCTCTGTTTAGGTGTATAAGGGCATGGTTAATACTTAATAGTATAGCCAACTATTGACTATAAGAAAGTGCCATGTCATCTGTAGCCAACATGTATAACAATCGATACTCAAAAACTAATTCTTAAAGATCATTTCTTGCAAAGCACAATAAGTGTCATTTCTTCACAAGTTTCGGATGCAGGTTGAACAGTTGAACACTTTTGTTTGCAAAAGATACTTTTTTATCTATTTCACCCGGATGTTTCTGAGCTCTAGAGATGAAATAATATCTGAAGAAACCTATCGATGCCCGTTACACATGAGATGACCCCCACATCCTTTGTCAAAATAAACAACTCCCCGGTCAATGCATTTCACTCTTCTGTGCAACGCACGGGCACCTTACTATAGATTAGTACGACCAAAAATTGAATTAACATTATATATAGTATGATAAATGTTGATGCATGTCACCTAAAATTATATCATTGAAAACTATGTTCAAATACGAATCCAACGATATAGTTTTTGTTGACATGCACTAACATTTTGTTAGTTAAATCTTCAGTCAAATTCAATGAGGGACTAATAAACCACGAACGATGTAGTACTAGTGTAGAGGGCAGCGCTGCACGGGAGTCTTACCCCGCTTGTGGCGTGACAGTAAAGCCATCATATCACAAAACCCAACAACTTCCAGTAATAAGTGGCCTGGTAAAATGAACGGACAAGCAACCATCACATCCCTCCGTCTTTTTTGCATTTCATCTCTCTGCATTTACTTTCTCCAGTTCATCTCGCACACTCGATCCCTAGCTACTACTCCTAGTATCCCTAGCTACTACTCCTAGGGCCAATTCTTTTGGCGGCTTAAAAAGTAAGTCTTCCCCAGCTTTTCCCATAAGACTAGTCACAGTGGAGAGTAAAATTAAGGCGCCTCACTCATTTTTTTGTGCTTCTAAAATACTACTAGTATCTCCGTCCTGGTTTATTCATCACCATTGTAATTTGTGCTAAATTTTGACCAAATATTTAATTGATAAAATGTTAGTGCATGTGACATGCACAAACATTTCATTAGTTAAATTTATGATCAAAATTTGACACATACAATGGGGACCAATAAACCAGGACGGAGGTAGTAGTAATGGGATTACTAATCTAGAAGCCTAAACAAACTGGTCCCTGGTACTCCTACTAGTAGTAGTACACAAGTTGGAATTCCAATTGCACGACAATACTTGTTAGGCAAAAAAAATCGATACACGGTGTAGGAAGCGGTTTGGGAATTTGCATGCCTTTCCGACCAGTGAGATACTCCGTACAAAGTATGACAGAGAAATAACCATAGAGAAGGAAGCTAAAAGTAAAAAATGAAACGAGCATTTTTTGCATTTGTTTTTGCATTGAATCGTTTCATAAGCTTGAGTAGTGCTGTTTTTCTACTTTTACATATACCGCATCATAATGTTAAAACGTGCATTTGCACGTACGTAAGTAATAGTAGTACTCCCTCCATCTAGGTGTATAAGTCTTCCCTCCTTCTTGGTCATGGTGCATAACCAAAGATGACTTATTCACCTGGACGGAGGGAGTAGCACAGTCTGCAAGCATATATAGAGAGAGACATGTAGTGTGATAGTATATAGTAAAGTTTGTGCTATATGCATGTACTTACAAAATGCGTACGGATACACAAGGTTTCCAAACTTTCCCTTTTACATACTTAATTAAGGACACTAATAATTCCCGAACGTTCAGGATTTATCATTTGCATACAAAAACTAATGAGATCGCCTTACGAAGCTAAATTATACTCCTACTAAAAGCCACAACACTCGCAGGAGCGCTTGCGGCGTGCCACAAGTGCCCTGGTGCGCAGCCATTTCCCAGTGCACCGAAACAATGCCTATTCCTCAGCCTCGCAACTCGCGAGGTGCTGATTGGCGGCTTGCCGGCAGGTGAGCACGATCTCACCGGTGTGGTGATCCGGCGCCAATAGGTACTCCTCCTTGCTGGATGCATGCACCCAATCCACGTACCGCCAAGCGTAGATGAGGCGCTTGGGCCCGACTGCACTCAGGGCTTTGGCACGGGCGTCCTCCGCCACCCTCACGGCCCTCGCACGAGCCTTTTGCCAAAGAGCCAATTGCCTGACTCTCTTGGACGCGACATAGACCTGCCAGGCAGCTTGCCTCGCGGCGCGCTTCTCTTCCTCAACCTTCTTCTCTGCCTCTATTTTGGCGTGCTCTGCTGGAGGCAAAGCCTCTCACAACGCAACATCCATTTCTTTCCAAAGCTCCTCAAGGCCGGGGGGCTCGGCTAGCGGCGCGAAGTTCTCCTCGTAGCGGGGAGCCGGCGCGTCCTCAGACGCGCATGCTGGCGAGAGTGGGAACACCGTTGCGTCCACCTCGACGCGTCCTCCTCGACTAGTGGCGGTGAGGAACGGAACGACGATGCATGACCGTCCGTGCAGTCCAGCGAGGGGCGCCTAGGGTTTGGGAGGGGCGATGCCATGGTGGTCGACGTGAGAGGGAGGGGGAGGAGATAACGATGAACGTGAGCGTTCTTCTGAATGCCGTGGGAGGCGTGGTATTTATAGCGAACAATGGCACACCTACGTAAGATATGGACTGAGCTGCGCTGACTTAACTGCAGGTCCAGTTGCGTCACTCACATCTGGGCCAGACCCCTGTTGGGCCCATATGTCAGTGACCCAATGCACCTGTAGTTAAGTAACTAAAGCAGCGTCCCGTAAGATATGTTGCGTGATTAACGTAACAGCTATGTGGGCATATTTGTTGGAGTAAATTATGGGGGAGGGAAGGGGTGGAAATATTGCTGGTCACAATGGATTGGACGAGCACGGGAGGAGGAGAGTCATGCATGCAGATTTTTTCCACACGGGGTGGGGTGGTGGGACCGCCGGAGGGAGAAGGAGAGTCTAGCAGGCATATTGTTTTCACACATGGAGAGGAAAAGATTTGGAGACGAACGGGCTTCTTGCATGTATGGGGAAGGGTGCATAATAAGTCATCTTGCATGCCGGGCTAGGTATAGTCTCAAGTCCTTAAAAACATACACGCCCCACACATGTTCATATTTCAAGGTGCACTAAATTATTGCATGCGATGATTAAGGGTGGCCATAATGGTGGTATCTTAGCTGGTATCATGCACGCGGGAATAACAAACATGCTGATGTGGTAAAGAATTAAAGAAGAGAGGAGGGTTAGAGTAACTAGTGTTCATGCATGCATGCAGTGCGATAATGCATTGGTAAACACATTTTTTGTGAAGAACGACAACATTAGTTGAGTTCTTTTGCAGACTACGAAAACTATTCCACCGCCTCTATCTTGGTAAGAGTAGGTGAAACTTTTGAATCGAGCCCTTTAAACTAGAAGGGAGGTAGTAGTACTCTAATAGCTAATCTTGTTGTGATGACTAGATAGGACATGGCACGCACCTGGGCGGAGGAACTAGTTTGCATTGTGCATTTAAGTTTTGTCTGAAGTCAATGTACCTCTACTTTGACCAAACTTATAGAAAAATGTATCAACATTCACAATGTCAAATCAATATTTTTATACTCATTATAAAATGTAGTTCTTATACTCATTATAACCAGTATTGAAGATATTGATATTTTTAGTATAAATTTGGTCAAAAACTTTGCAAACGGTTGCCGGAAGTAAAAAGGACCAGAGGGAGTACCATGCATGCGGAGTAGGCAAAACATTGCTCATTTATAGCTGGTCGAAGTCTCAAAGGACGCGACCACGTGAGGGTGGTGAAGGTCGTGGGAGGCGCGACGGTTGACGGAAGTAAGTGAAGTTACATCCAAGCGCCGGCATGGCATGCGAACAGGTAGAAGCTATACCGTCAGGCCTACGATATGGGTCTAGTAGACATGACATCTAGTGGGTCCCGCATAGTACTCGGGAACTCTTTGGGGGCTTGCAGCCATTTATCCATCTAGCAAGTCAACAACCCCATGCCGTTCGCACGCCCTACTCATCCCCTGCTACCTCTTGAGCACTGCGTTGGTTTTCCCTTGAAGAGGAAAGGGTGATGCAGCAAAGTAGCGTAAGTATTTCCCTCAGTTTTTGAGAACCAAGGTATCAATCCAGTAGGAGGCTCCACACAAGTCCCTCTCACCTACACAAACAAACAAGAACCTCGCAACCAACGCGATAAAGGGGTTGTTAATCCCTTCACGGCCACTTGCAAAAGTGAGATCTGATAGAGATAATAAGATAAGATAAATATTTTTGGTATTTTTATGATATAGATTGAAAAGTAAAGATTGCAAAATAAAGTAGATCGGAAACATATATGATAAAAGATTGACCCAGGAGCCATAGGTTTCACTAGTGGCTTCTCTCAAGATAGCATAAGTATTACAGTGGGTGAACAAATTACTATCGAGCAATTGATAGAAAAGTGCATAGTTATGAGAATATCTAGGCATGATCATGTATATAGGCATCACGTCCGTGACAAGTAGACTGACTCCTGCCTGCATCTACTACTATTACTCCACACATCGACCGCTATCCAGCATGCATCTAGAGTATTAAGTTCATAAGAACAGAGTAACGCATTAAGAAAGATACCATGATGTAGAGGGATAAACTCAAACAATATGATATAAACCCCATCCTTTTATCCTCGATGGAAACAATACAATACGTGCCTTGCTGCCCCTGCTGTCACTGGGAAAGGACACCACAAGATTGAACCCAAAGGTAAGCAGTTCTCCCATTGCAAGAGAGATCAATCTAGTAGGCCAAACCAAAATGATAATTTGAAGAGACTTGCAAAGATAACCAATCATACATAAAAGAATTCAGAGGAGATTCAAATATTTCTCATAGATAAACTTGATCATAAACCCACAATTCATCAGATCTCGACAAACACACTGCAACAAGAGTTACATCGAATAGATCTCCAAGAAGATCGAGAACTTTGTATTGAGATTCAAAGAGAGAGAAAAAGCCATCTAGCTAATAACTATGGACCCGAAGGTCTGTGGTAAACTACTCACAACTCATTGGAGAGGCCTTGGTGATGATGTAGAGGCCCTCTGTGGTCGATTCCCCCTCTGGCGGAGCTTCGACGAAGGCTCCAAGATGGGATCTTGCGGATACAAATGGTTGCAGCGATGGAAATAGGTTTTCGTGGTGCTCCTGGATGTTCTCGGGGTACGTGGATATATATAGGAGGAAGAAGTAGGTCAGTGGAGCCACAAGGGGCCTACGAGTGTGGGGGGCGTGCCCACCCCCCTAGGGCGCGCCCTCCTGCATCGTGGCTTCCTCGTCTGCTGCTTGGTGTCCACTCCAAGTCTCCTGGATTGCGTTTGTTCCAAAAAGATCACCCCCGAAGGTTTCATTCCGTTTGGACTCCGTTTGATATTCCTTTTCTTCGAAACACTGAAATAGGCAAAAAAAGCAGCAATTTGGGCTGGGCCTCCGGTTAGTAGGATAGTCCCAAAAATGATATAAAAGTGTAAATTAAAGCCCATAAACATCCAAAACGGGTAATATAATAGCATGGAACAATAAAAATTGTAGATACGTTGGAGACGTATCAAGCATCCCCAAGCTTAATTCCTGCTCGTCCTTGAGTAGGTAAATGATAAAAACAGAATTTTTGATGTGGAATGCTACCTAGCATATTTCTCAATGTAATTTTCTTTATTGTGGCATGAATGTTCAGATCCAACTGATTCAAGACAAAAGTTCATATTGACATAAGAAATAGTAATACTTCAAGCATACTAACAAAGCAATCATGTCTTCTCAAAATAACATGGCTAAAGAAAGTTCATCCCTACAAAATCATATAGTTAGGC
Organism: Triticum aestivum; assembly: GCF_018294505.1. NCBI lineage: Eukaryota > Viridiplantae > Streptophyta > Magnoliopsida > Poales > Poaceae > Triticum > Triticum aestivum. The sequence goes on along the minus strand of NC_057801.1, from coordinate 403,408,039 downwards.
TATGTTTCATTTTTGTCACACAAAATACTCCCATCGTGCACAACCCCGGTATCAGCCAAGCAATTGGATCATACTTTTTAACGCGCTTCATCTTTTTTCAACCCTCACGCAATACATGAGCGTGAGCCATGGATATAACACTATGGGTGGAATAGAATATGATGATGGAGGTTGTGTGGAGAAGACAAAAAGGGAGAAAGTCTCACATTGACGAGGCTAATAAATGGACTATGGAGATGCCCATCAATTGATGTCAACATGAGGAGTAGGGATTGCCATGCAACGGATGCACTAGAGCTATAAATCTATGAAAGCTCAACAAAAGAAACTAAGTGGGTGTGCATCCAACTTGCTTGCTCACGAAGACCTAGGGCATTTTGAGGAAGACCATCGTTGGAATATACAAGCCAAGTTATATAATGAAAAATTCCCACTAGTATATGAAAGTGACAACATAGGAGACTCTCTAAATGAAGAACACGGTGCTACTTTGAAGCACAAGTCTGGAAAAAGATAGTAACATTGTCCCCCTTTTTTATTTTATTTTTATTTTTTGGGCCTTTCTATTTGGCCTTTGTCTTTTTTCCTCTTTTTTCCTTTGGACTTTTTTTATTTGGCCTTTCTTTTTTTATAGGGGACAATGCTCTAATAATGATGATCATCACACTTCTATTTATTTAGAACTCATGAATTACAACTCGATACTAGAACAAAATATGACTCTATATGAATGCCTCCGGTGGTGTACTAGGATGGGCAATGAATCAAGAGTGACATGTATAAAAAATTATGCATGGTAGCTTTGCCACGAATACGATGTCAACTACATGATCATGCAAGGCAATATGACAATGATGATGCGCGTCATGATAAACAGAATGGTGGAAAGTTGCATGACAATATATCTCGGAATGGCTATGGAAATGCCATAATAGGTAGGTATGGTGCCTGTTTTGAGGAAGATATAAGGAGGTTTATGTGTGATAGAGCGTATCATATCACGGGGTTTGGATGCACCGGCGAAGTTTGCACCAACTATCAAGGTGAGAAAGGGCAATGCACAGTACCGAAGAGGCTAGCAATGATGGAAGGGTAAGAGTGCGTATAATCCATGGACTCACATTAGTCATAAAGAACTGATATAATTATTGCAAAAGTTTTATTAGCCCTCGAAGCAAAGTACTACTACGCATGCTCCTAGGGGGAAGGTTGGTAGGAGTTAACCATCACGCGCCCCCAACCTCCACTCATAAGGAAGGCAATCAAAAGAGCACCTCATGCAACAAATTTGTTACACAACTTTTACCATACGTGCATGCTACGGGACTTGCCAACTTCAACACAAGTACTTCTCAAATTCATAATCACCCAACTAGCATGACTCTAATATCACCACCTCTATATCTCAAAACAATTATCAAGCATCAAATTGATCATAGCATCCAATTCACTTTCTGTGATAGTTTTTATTATACCCAACTTGGATGCCCATCATTCTAGGACCAATTTTATAACCATAGAATACCATGCTGTTCTAAAAGACTCTCAAAATAATATAAGTGAAGCAAGAGAGATCAATAATTTCTACAAAGTAAAACCACCGCCATGCTCTAAAAGATATAAGTGAAGCACTAGAGCAAAATTGTCTAGCTCAAAAGATATAAGTGAAGCACATAGAGCATTCTAATAAATTCCAAATCATGTGTGTCTCTCCCAAAAGGTGTGTACAGCAAGGATGATTGTGGTAAACTAAAAAGAAAAGATCATATCATACAAGATGCTCCAAGCAAAACACATATCATGTGGCGAATAAAAATATAGCTCGAAGTAAAGTTACCGATAGACGAAGACGAAAGAGGGGATGCCTTCCGGGGCATCCCCAAGCTTAGGATTTTGGTTGTCCTTGAATTATATTGGGGTGCCATGGGCATCCACAATCTTAGGCTCTTGCCACTCCTTATTCCATAGTCCATCAAATCTTTACCCAAAACTTGAAAACTTCACAACACAAAACTCAACAAGAAATCTCATAAGCTCCGTTAGTGCAAGAAAGAAAAACCACCACTTAAGGTACTGTAATGAACTCATTCTTTATTTATATTGGTGTTAAACCTACTGTATTACAACTTCTCTATGATTCATACCCCCTGATACTAGCCATAGATTCATCAAAATAAACAAACAACACACGAAAAACAGAATCTGTCAAAAACAGAACAGTCTGTAGAAATCTGTAACTTTCGAATAATTATGGAACTCTAAAAATCCTACCAAAATAAGAAGTCCTGGTCAATTTGTCTACTGATCTTATGCAATAATAATCAACTAAAAATCACGTTTCTGTGATTTATTAAAATTATTCTCGTGCGTGCAAAAGTTTCTGTTTTTCAGAAGAATCAAATTAACTATTACTGTAGGTTATCCTATAGGTTCTACTTGGCACAAACACTAATTAAAACATAAAACCACATCTAAACAGAAGCTAGATGAATTATTTATTGAATAACAGCAAGGAAAAATATTGGGTTGTCTCTCAACAAGCGCTTTTCTTTAAAGCCTTTTTAGCTAGGCATTGAGATTTGAATGATGCTCACATGAAAGACAAGAATTGAAGCATAGAGAGAGCATCATAAAACATGTGACAAACACGCTTAAGTCTAACATACTTCCTATGCATAGGTTTTTTATAAGCGAACAAATTAGCAAGGCAAGGAAAAACTAGCATATGCAAGGAAGAAGAAAGAGATGATAGCAATCTCAACATGACGAGAGGTAATTTAGTAAGATAAAAATTTCTACGACCATATTTTCCTCTCTCGTAATATATTATTTACATGTAGGATCATAGGCAAATTCAACAAAATAGCTATCGCATAACGTATTCTCAGCACGATCCACATGCATGTGAAGTTGACACTCTTCCAAAATAGTGGGATTATCATTAACTAAAGTCATGACCTCTCCAAACCCACTTTTATCAAAAACTTCATAAGATTGAACATTATCCAAATATGTGGGATCTAAAGTTGACACTCTTCCAAACCCACTTTCAGTATTATTGCAAACATTATTATCAATCTCATATTCATCATGGGGCTTAAATAAAATTTCAAGATCATAAGAAGAATCACCCCAATCATGATCATTGCAACAAGTAGTGGACATAGCAAAACTAGCATCCCCAAGCTTGTGGTTTTGATTAAAACAATTGACATTAATAGAATTTATGATAAAATCATTGCAATCATGCTTTTTATTCAAGGAGCTATCGTGAATCTCTTCATAAATTTCTTCATCACAATTTTCAGATTCATGAATTTCAAGCAAAACCTCATAAAGATAATCTAGTGCACTCAAATCACTAGAATTTGGTTCATCATAATTGGATCTATTAAACGGATTGGCAAGCAGATGAGGATCCATAGATCTTAGGTTCTCTGTTTAGAATAAATAAACAACTATTCCAACCAAACGAGCAAACGAGCCAAGTAAGACATCAAAGCAAACGAAAAGACGAACAGAAGAAGGGCGAATAAAATGGCAAGGGTGAAGTGGGGGAGAGGAAAAACGAGAGGCAAATGGCAAATAATGTAATGCGAGGGAGATGAGTTTGTGATGGGTACTTGGTATGTCTTGATTTGTGCGAAGACCTCCTCGGCAATGGCGCCAGAAATCCTTCTTGCTACCTCTTGAGCACTGCGTTGGTTTTCCCTTGAAGAGGAAAGGGTGATGCAGCAAAGTAGCGTAAGTATTTCCTTCAGTTTTTGAGAACTAAGGTATCAATCCAGTAGGAGTCTCCTCACAAGTTCCTCACACCTACACAAACAAACAAGAACCTCGCAACCAACGCGATAAAGGGGTTGTCAATCCCTCCACAACCACTTGCGGAAGTGAGATCTGATAGAGATAATAAGATAAGATAAATATTTTTGGTATTTTTATGATATAGATTGAAAAGTAAAGATTGCAAAATAAAGTACGTCGGAAACTTATATGATAAAAGATAGACCCAGGGGCCATAGGTTTCACTAGTGGCTTTTCTCAAGATAGCATAAGTATTACGGTGGGTGAACAAATTACTATCGAGCAATTGATAGAAAAGTGCATAGTTATGAGAATATCTAGGCATGATCATGTATATAGGCATCACGTCCGCAACAAGTAGACCGACTCCTGCCTGCATCTACTACTATTACTCCACACATCGACCACTATCCAGCATGCATCTAGAGTATTAAGTTCATAAGAATAGAGTAACGCATTAAGAAAGATGACATGATGTAGAAGGATAAACTCAAACTGTATGATATAAACCCTATCTTTTTATCCTCGATGGCAACAATACAATACGTGCCTTGCTGCCCCTCCTGTCACTGGGAAAGGACACCGCAAGATTAAACCCAAAGCTAAGCACTTCTCCCATTGCAAGAAAGATCAATCTAGTAGGCCAAACCAAAATGATAATTCGAAGAGACTTGCAAAGATAACCAATCATACATAAAAGAATTCAGAAAAGATTCAAATATTTCTCATAGATAAACTTGATCATAAACTCACAATTCATCGGATCTCGACAAACACACCGCAAAAAGAGTTGCATCGAATAGATCTCCAAGAAGATCGAGGAGAAATTTGTATTGAGATTCAAAGAGACAGAAAAAGCCATCTAGCTAATAACTATGGACCCGAAGGTCTATGGTAAACTACTCACAACTCATCGCAGAGGCCTTGGTGATGATGTAGAGGCCCTCCATGGTCGATTCGCCCTCCGGGGGAGTGCCGGCGAAGGCTCCAAGATGGGATCTCGCGGATACAGAAGGTTGCGGCGGTGGAAATAGGTTTTCATGGTGCTCCTGGATGTTGTCGGGGTACGTGGATATATATAGGAGGAAGAAGTAGGTCGGTGGAGCCATGAGGGGCCCACGAGGGTGGGGGGCGCACCCTCCTGCCTCATGGCTTCCTCGTCTGCTGCTTGATGTCCACTCCAAGTTTCCTGGATTGCATTTGTTCCAAAAAGATCGCTCCCGAAGGTTTCATTCCGTTTGGACTCCGTTTGATATTCCTTTTCTTCGAAACACTGAAATAGGCAAAAAACAACAATTCGGGCTGGGCCTCCGGTTAGTAGGTTAGTCCCAAAAATGATATAAAAGTGTAAAGTAAAGTCCATAAACATCGAAAACAGGTAATATAATAGCATGGAACAATCAAAAATTATAGATACGTTGGAGACGTATCATCCCCATCTTCTACTAGTACAGTACCTTACAACAGTTCGCTCCCAGTCGTCCCGTCCTTTCACATTGCACCAGTTCAACTTCTCCTAACCCTCCTCCAAAATCCATGGCCTCCAAATCTCCATGGTTGCTGCGGAGTACCAGGTTAGAGTCATCACCGGCGATGATTTCATCGTCATCTACACACGTGGATCCGCGATGGTGAAAGCATGCCTTGCTCGCTTCGTATGCATGTTCAATAGTTCAAAGGATGAGTGGGTCGCTGGGCTAGATGTTGAGTACACCACAGTCCTAGAAAGAGAGAAGATTCTAAAGGAGGCAGAGAAGAAGAAGCCCGCCGTGATCCAGGTTTGCGTACATAACATGTGCTTGGTCTACCACATATGCCATGCCGATGTTGAGTGCCATGATTTTAAGAACTTCCTCAAGGATGAAAGAGTGACATTCATTACTATAGACTTTAAGAACGACATGGATGTCCTGGGTCGGATATGCCTTGTTGTAGGCCATCCCTTCGATCTCCAGAAGGCAAGCATGGTGTCCTCCTCTCAGCCTTCAACCCTGACCCTGGCAGCAGCCATGATTGATCCTTCATATGCTAAACTGAAGAAACCTCACCACGAGTTTCATCATGCATGGGAGTCGAAGACATTAGATGAAGATCACATCTTGTACGCAGCAATGGATGCCTACCTTTGTTTAAATATCTACAAGGGTTGGATGAAGAAGCAGAGCCCAATGTCCGGTTCAAGCAAAGAAGCGTCGGTGATGAGGAAGAGGAAGAGGGACGAGGACGAAGTCGAGGACGTGGACTTGGACTCCAAGTAAGGTGGCAGTGCCGTCGCTTATGCTGGTTCTACTGCAGTGTCAAGCAGACTAGTTGCTTAGTTTTATTTCAGGGGTGTGTTGTGCTAAGCCCCCAGCAGAACTATGTTTATGTTCTTTCTTGTTATTTGAACTTTATGTTCTTCCTCGTTATTTGAACTCTTTAGTACGTACAATAGTACTAGTACTATGTCTTACTACTGTTCTTCTTGCAGTTGGTACTACTGCTCGTATCTTCGTGTTCCTACTGTACTTAATATGTTCGTACTAGTAGTATAATTTGGGTCAGTCGATTTGTGAAAGAAGTTCGACGGAGCGAAGGAAGAAGACGGCAGAGAAGCTACCCCAGTATCTATATTAGGGTGGCAGGGTGCCCATGATCTATCTTATGAGTGTTGGGTGTGGAATGCAGTTCGCCTAGAAAAATGGATCGTGCCCAGGGTTAAACAGATGGTGGGGGTGGGAGGGAGCATGGCGGTGGCAGGCGGTACAGGGGAGGGTGGGGTGGCGGCGACAGGCGGTTAGGCGTGTGGCGGGCTGAGAAGATGAACCGTGCATCAATATCGGAGGTTGAAGAAGCCCTTCTAGCCATCCATGTTGCATCCAATGGCTCACAAGAGTCGACTGACCCAAATTGCTCCTTCAGATTGCAGGATCCACGGGGCATTCAAGGTCTCGAAGGTAGATTCCGCGTCCACACCCGGTTTGCGGGCTCGACGTGGGCGCGACCAGCTTCTGCCACGACAGCCACCATACGCGCCTCCTCCGCACGGGCGGAGACAACAATGACACGCTAGTTCCTCCTCACCGTCATGCTGGAGCATGCGCTAGTCCTCCTCTTCATATGCTACATGCATAGACGCGGCTCCACCAGCTGCTCATGTGCTTGGCAGCATGGCAGCATCGCGAGGAGGGACTGCAGATGACATGAGCGGGCAAGCCTTTGGCTTCATGGCACAGGGATGGCGGCGACACGGCGGTGATGGGAGAGAAATTGTTGGCGGAGAAGGCAGGCGCCGGCATGCGCAACAGCGGCGGCGGCATATTGATGAGTGCGTGTATGGGAGCTTAGTTTAGTTTTATATAGGGTTGGTCAAACTTAAAAGAAAACTGTACTAGTACACGTAAACATTAGACTGAGGCAACGCTTATATTAGTTACCACAACAATGATACGGAATCCTGTGCAAGCGTGTGAACCGCGGCCACGCGATCCATCGGACGGTGCATCTCCGTGTCGCGCTCGAAGGACATCCACCGAACCTTTTTTTGTGTGTGTGTGAAAACAATCCCCGAATATTACTCAACTTTTTTTCCTGAAAATGTTTGACGCTACAATACTTCCATATATTTAAATTTAGCTCAAGTTCGTGTTTATTTGGATTTGGACGTTTTAGGTGTGCCCTAGTTTTTTTAATACTGATTTTGTGTGTGTGACTGAGAGAGAACGTGTTTATGTGTCCATATGTGTGTTGCGGTGGAAGGGCAATGTGGAGACGGTGTGCGTGTGATAGAGACATAGACAGGTGTGAATGTGCAAATGATCATGCATGAGTGAGACATAGACAGATGCCGATACGTTGTTTATACATGAGAGAACGGTCTTCTATTTTACTTGTGTGTGTGTTAGAGAGAGGAGCATCCGTAACACAACAACCATCTCTCTCGATTCGTCCGTCCCTCGCACGATCGCATGCAACACATGCATCAATGCACACATTTTGACACCCTCACCCGGCCCCTGCCCACCTCAAGGCCCGCACATTGCTCTCTATCTCGCACGCACAATCTCTTCGTGAAAACCCTATTTAGCATGTAGCTTTCCGTCACATACACACACATTTCTCTCCATAGGTTCGATTTCTCTCAATATCTGACACACACACACACACACATAAACACACACTGCACACACACACACCCTCCCCAAGCACACAATCCATCCCCATCCAAGGTTATATGGCGACCACTCTCACTTGTGCTTCTCTGCACCCCAGCATGCACAACACCTCAATCTTGAAAGAGGGCATCGAGGAGATCGAAGACGGCGACTGTCGTGGTCCTAAGACTGACAATAGAAAGGGGGGGTAGGTATGGAGAGGCAAGATCTCAGCTGTGGTGAAGGTGTACACAGGGGGTTTACGAGTTCAGGCCCTTCTCGGAGGAAGTAATAGCCCTACGTCTCGGTGCCCGGAGGCAGTCAATTGGATTATATGCATGTGATGTTATAGGGGGTGCGAACCCTTGTGCCAAAGGAGGGGGGTGGCTTATATAGAGTACGCCTGGACCCTCACTGTCCTCCATTACAAGGGGCTTAATGTACATAAAGTAGGGGCGTTACTGATAACGCCATCCTTAAGTGCTATTAATGACCTTAAAGACTACGGAGTGAACGTCTGCCCATTGCAATGCTAAGTGACTCCTAATGTTTGGTAGGTCGAGTGATTCCTTGGATGGTCGAGTGACAATAGGTAGGGGGACACCCGAGTGATATGACTGGTCGAGTGGATTGCACTCGACATCTTTGACTGGGGGTCCCTTGTTGCCTCTTGGACTTCTTATCTTCTAGGGTAGTGACCTTGGGTAGGACGTATGGGTCAGGCCCATGACCTTACCCCAGGTCTTTATCCTCATCAGTAGCCCCCGAATGGATTAAGGTTCGAGTGGAAAGTAGGTTGAAGTTGAACTTGTTCCGAGCTTTTGCACCTCGTGAGCGTTTTCTGCAAGATGAAAAACTCACGTTGGCACTTCAGCGTCGATTCAATTGCCTTGATCCATTGAGAAAGTTGCCGACTGAACTTATAGCACCATCTGTCGAGTGCTATCTTGGAGTGTAGAATCCTTGGCGCGATTGCCTGCAGAGTATCCCGGATTTCACGGGATGCGAAATTTCGGGAAGCGCGCGAGACAGGGAGCGCCGAAGTAGGCGGAGCGGATAGACAGTGGTGCCTCGATTTCCATGCCACCTTTTTCGCCACGTACGTTGCGCACGACTATTGCGGGATTTGACAGGATCGCCTGGTCCCACGCGTCAGCCACTCGGAAGCAGCCCTTTATAAGGTGACGGGGCCGAGGCGGCTACACTGTGCACACATGTTTCTCTTTCTTCTTCTCCTGCTTCTCCACCGCATCCAGCTCTTCTGCTCTCGACGCTGCCGCATTGCCGCCATGGTGAAGGAAAAAATGACAGTGCTGGAGCGTGCGAAGAAGGCGACGGGGGCGGTGAAAGGCAAGAAGCAGAACCACGGGTCATCATCGCGCGCGGGGCTGCCACCAGGCTGGATCCTGGGCAATTGGATCCGGTCTTGGCTCCGGCAAGAAGATCTAGACGAGCTGGCGGAGTCCAGACTGATCGCCAAGGGTGCGGCAAGGCTGCCTGAGGGAGAGATGGAGCCACAGCCTCGACCGAGTGAGTGTGTATTGCTCGCCACCCACGTCGACCAGGGATTTTTGCTCCCTCCACACCCCTTCTTCCGGGGCTTCCTGAACTTCTTCGGTGCTCAACTCCACCATTTTTCTCCCAATACCATCACGTACCTGGCCGCGTTCGTGTCGATGTGTGAAAACTTTTTGGGGTGTCGACCGCACTGGGGTCTTTCTAAACATATCTTCACCATCCGATCCCAGTCGGTGAAGAAAGCAAAATCGAGTGACTCGAAGACCCATGTCATCCAGATGTTTGGGGGTTTGGGTATTCAGAAGAGGCATAGGAGTGCTTTCCCTGCTATGACTTTCCCTGAATTGGTCAAAGGCTGGCAGTCGACCTGGTTCTACTGCCAGGACATCGCAACTCCAGGCCAGTCGACCGGCCTTCCCCACTTTACATTCGACCGTGTCCAGACTCCTTCTCCACTGAAAGTGACTGCTGCTGAGAACGTGAAGACGAAGATGTTGGTGGAGAAAGTGGTCCAACTGTTCAATGAGGGTGTCACTGGCCTGGACCTATTGGAAGTGTTCCTCAGTCGACGCATCCAGCCTCTTCAGGCTCGTGACCATCCTATGTGGCTGTACTCCAGATCTGACGATACCGCTCGGGTCCATCCAGAAGAAGTGCCACCCAAGACCGTGGCCATGTGGTTGAGGAGCATCACAGGCAACCAGGACAACCCCAGAGGAGCCAGGCAAGTCATCCCCTTCAGCGACGACAATCAGCCCGACAAGGTATGCTCTTTATTCTGACTGCCTTGCATATATGTTCTGACTGTACTTGATCTTGACTGAATTTTACTCGACTTTTCATCTTGTAGGTTTTTACTCAGATGTATTTGATGCCCAATGGCAAATAAGCTCTGGAGCAGGACCAGGAGGGAGAGGCCAGTGCTACGTCTTGAGCTTGTGTTGGTTTTCCTTGAAGAGGAAAGGGTGATGCAGCAATAGTAGCGTAAGTATTTCCCTCAGTTTTTGAGAACCAAGGTATCAATCCAGTAGGAGGCTCCTCAAAAGTCCCACGCACCTACACAAACAAACAAAGAACTCGCAACCAACGCAATAAAGGGGTTGTCAATTCCTTCACGGCCACTTGCGAAAGTTAGATCTAATAGAGATAGTATGATAAGATAAACATATTTTTGGTATTTTATAATATAGATGCAAAAAGTAAAGATGCAAATAAAAGTAGATTGGAAACTTATATGATAAAAGATAGACCCGGGGGCCATAGGTTTCACTAGAGGCTTCTCTCAAGATAGCATAAGTATTACGGTGGGTGAACAAATTACTGTCGAGCAATTGATAGAAAAGCAAATAATTATGAGATTATCTAGGCATGATCATGTATATAGGCATCACGTCCGCAACAAGTAGACCGACTCCTTCCTGCATCTACTACTGTTACTCCACACATCGACCGACTCCTGCCTGCATCTAGAGTATTAAGTTCATAAGAACAGAGTAACGCCTTAAGCAAGATGACATGATGTAGAGGGATAAACTCAAGCAATATGATATAAACCCCATATTTTTATCCTCGATGGCAACAATACAATACATGCCTTGCAACCATTTCTGTCACTGGGTAAGGACACCACAAGATTGAACCCGAAGCTAAGCACTTCTCCCATGGCAAGAAAAATCAATCTAGTAGGCCAAACCAAACCGATAATTCGAAGAGACTTGCAAAGATAACTCAATCATACATAAAATAATTTAGAGGAGATTCAAATATTTCTCATAGATAAACTTGATCATAAACCCACAATTCATCGGATCTCGACAAACACACCGCAAAAAGAGATTACATCGAATAGATCTCCACAAGAGAGGGGCAGAACATTGTATTGAGATCCAAAAAGAGATAAGAAGCCATCCAGCTAAAAACTAAGGACCCGAAGGTCTGTGGTAAACTACTCACAACTCATCGGAGGGCTATGGTGTTGATGTAGAAGCCCTCCGTGGTTCATTCCCCCTCCGGCGGAGCGCCGGCGAAGGCTCCAAGATGGGATCTCGCTGATACAGAAGGTTACGACGGTGGAAATTGTGTTTCGTTGGTTCCCTGGATGTTTTCGGGGTACGTAGGCTTATATAGGAGGAAGAAGTATGTCGGTGGCCGCCCGAGGGGCCCACGAGACAGGGGGGCGCGCCCTGTCGGGGTGGGCGCGCCCTACCCTCTCGTGGCCTCCTCGGCTGCTTCTTGACTTGCACGCTAAGTCCTCTGGATCACGTTCATTCCAAAAATCACGCTCACGAAGGTTTCATTCCGTTTGGATTCCGTTTGATATTCCTTTTCTTCGAAATACGGAAATAGGCAAAAAAACAGCAATACGGGCTGGGCCTCCTGTTAGTAGGTTAGTCCCAAAAATGATATAATGTGTAAAATAAAGCCCATAAACATCCAAAAGGGGTAATATAATAGCATGGAACAATCAAAAATAAAGCCCATTAACTCCTACCACCACTTTTCCACACTCGCTATATTATTTTATTGTATCTTTATCTAAACAACGCCTACTTTTTATTTACGTTTTCTTTATTATCTTGCAAACCTATCCTATCACACCTACAAAGTACTTCTAGTTTCATACTTGATCTAGGTAAAGCGAACGGCAAGCATGCATAGAGTCGTATCAGTGGCCGATAGGACTTGAGAGAGTATTTGTTCTACCTTTAGCTCCTCGTTGGGTTCGACACTCTTACTTATCAAAAAGAGGCTACAACTATCCCGTATACTTGCGGGTCATCAAGACCTTTTTCTGGCACCGTTGCCGGGGCGCAATAGCGTGGGGTGAATATTCTCGTGTGTGCTTGTTTGCTTTATCACTAAGTAATTTTTTTTGCTGTTCTTAGTTGTTCTTTATCTTTAGTTATGGATATAGAACACGAAATACCAAAAAAATTAGGTGTACTTGCTACTCATGGAGATGGGGTAACTCCTAAAACACTCGATTCTCATTATGTGAAAGATATTATGTACTACTTTGATAATCCTGAGAAAACCCCATTCAACTTTATAATGGGAGACACGTTGGATCAACGTGAATACTTTAGGGATTATCACTTTACACAAAAAGGGAAACTATTATAGGATCAAATTAATATGTTGCGTTGGTATGCCCGGGATCTATGCTTGAGATATGATATTACTTGTTGCTCTAGGATGAAGGCTCCACACCTTCCCTTTTCATGCAAATTTAATGATAACGAAACCTTAGCTTCTTATGATAATGGTATATATGATTACTATGATGTTGAACAAATTGAAGAATTTATTGCTTTTAAGGCTGCTTATGAAATTGAATCTTTGTTTGAAAAGTATGAAGCTTTTGATGATGATGTTTATAGGCCTGAAAATCTTGGTATACTTAGATATTGCTATGAAAATTATGAATACAATTACAATATTAATGCATTTATTGAGAAAGTCTCCGCTGTCCAAGAAGAGACTAATATTTTGCAGGAAGCTATGGAAGAAGAAATTGATGAAACTGTGAGCTCATTGGATGAAAAAGATGATGAGGAGAGCGAAGAACAAAAGGAGGAAGAGCGGATTGATCACCCATGCCCACCTTCTAATGAGAGTAACTCTTCAACTCATACATTGTTTAATTCCCCTTCGTGCTTACCGAAGGATGATTGCTATGACCCCGTTGATTCTCTTGAAATGTCCCTTTTTGATGATGCTTGCTATGCTTGTGGCCAAGATGCCAATATGAATTATGCTTATGGAGATGAACTTGCTATAGTTCCTTATGTTAAACATGAAATTGTTGCTATTGCACCCACACATGATAGTCCTATTATCTTTTCGAATTCTCTCGACTACACTTTATTGAAGAAGTTTGTGCTTATTAAGGATTATATTGATGGGTTTCCTTTTACTACTACACATGATGATTTTGATAGATTTAATATGCATGTGCTTGCTGCTCCTACTTGCAATTATTATGAGAGAGGAACTACATCTCCGCCTCTTTATGTTTCCAACACGATAGAATTGCAAGAAACTGCTTATACTATGCATTGGACTTTACTTGGTGTGCATGAATTGTTCTTTTATGACATGCCGATGCATAGAAAGAGAGTTAGACTTCGTTGTTGCACGATATATGTTACTTTGTGCTCACTACTAAATTAAAAGTCATTGTTAATTAAAATTGGCTTTGATATACCTTGGGATCCGGGTGGATCCATTACTTGTGCACTATATGCCTAGCTTAATGACTTTAATGAAAGCGCTGCCAGGGAGACAACTCGGAAGTTTTAGAGAGTCATTTATTTCTGTTGAGTGCTTTTATATAGTCTAAAAACAAAAAAATAAAGAGGGGAACTCAAAAACTTTTCAAAAAGGAAAGTGAAAGTGAGAGAGACAAGCATTGTTGAAGTGGGAGAGCTCCTTGAACTTTGTTCATGCTCACGGAAACTTTGTGAATCTTAATTACAGAAACTTTTCATCAAAAATAATTATCCCCTTGTACAATTCCATTGTATTATAAAAATAATGTGCCAAGGTTTGCCTTTAGGATATTTACAATGCTTGTTGGTTTGTACGGTGCAGGACAGAAACTTTGGCTGTAGTGCGCGATTTTACATTTTTATCTGGAACGTCAAACGGTTCTGAATCTTTTTGCACTGTCTTTCTGTATAACTTTTTTATTTTTACTCTTTTTTGTAGAATTTGTGGGGTAACAGAAGTATGTTGAATGTTCAGATTGCTATAGACTGTTCTCTTTTTGACAGATTCTGTTTTTGATGCATAGTTTGCTTGTTTTGATGAACCTATCAATTTATATCAGTGGATTAAGCCATGGAAAAGCTATATTACAGTATACACAATGCAAAAACAAGATATGAATTGATTTACAACAGTACCTAGAGTGGTGATTCGCTTTATTACACTAACAGATCTTACCGAGTTTTCTGTTGAAGTGTTGTATGGATGAAGTGTCTAATCGAGGATGTCTCGATATGAGGAAAAGGAAGAGAGGCAAGATCTCAAGCTTGGGGATGCCCCGGAAGGCATCCCCTCTTTCTTCAACAAGTATCGGTATGTTTTCGTATTCGTTTCGTTCATGCGATATGTGCAAGTCTTGGAGCGTCTTTTGCATTTAGTTTTCATTTTTATTTTATGCGCCATGCTGGTATGATATAGTCCTTGGTTGATTTATAGAATGCTCTTTGCACTTCACTTATATCTTTTGAGTATGGCTTTATAGAATGCTTCATGTGCTTCACTTATATCATTTGAAGTCTGGATTACCTGTTTCTCTTCACATAGAAAACCGCCATTTGTAGAATGCTCTTTTGCTTCACTTATATTTGTTAGAGCGTGGGCATATCTTTTGTAGAAAGAATTAAACTCTCTTGATTCACTTATATCTATTGAGAGAGATGACAGGAATTGGTCACTCACATGGTTAGTTATAAAATCCTACGTAAGCTTGTAGATCGCTGAATATGATATGTTTGATTCCTTGCAATAGTTTTGCGATATAAAGATGGTGATATTAGAGTCATGCTAGTGGGTGGTTGTGGATTGTAGAGACACTTTGTTGAGGTTTGCAAGTCCCATAGCATGCACGTATGGTAACCCTTGTGTGATAAATTTGAAGCATGGGGTGTTTCTTTGATTGTCTTCCTTATGAGTGGCGGTCGGGGACGAGCGATGGTCTTTTCCTACCAATCTATCCCCCTAGGGGCATGCGTAGTAGTACTTTGCTTCGAGGGCTAATAACATTTTGCAATAAATATATGGGTTCTTTATGACTAATGTGAGTCCATGGAATATACGCACTTTTACCTTTCCATCATTGCTAGCCTCTTCGGTACCGTGCATTGCCCTTTCTCACCTCGAGAGTTGGTGCAAACTTTGTCGGTGCATCCAAACCCGTGATATGATATGCTCTATCACACATAAGCCTCCTTATATCTTCCTCAAAACAACCACCATACCTACCTATCATGGCATTTCCATAGCCATTCCGAGATATATTGCCATGCAACTTCCATCATCATCATATACATGACTTGAGCATTCATTGTCATATTGCTTTGCATGATCGTAAGATAGCTAGCATGATGTTTTCATGGCTTGTCTGTTTTTGATGTCATTACTACGCTAGATCATTGCACATCTCGGTACACCGCCGGAAGCATTCATATAGGTTCATATCTTTGTTCTAGTATCGAGTTGTAATATTGAGTTGTAAGTAAATAAAAGTGTGATGATCATCATTATAGAGAATTGCCCCATGAAAAAATGAAAAAAAAGAAAAAAAAAGGAAAGGCCAAAGAAGCCTAAATAAAAAAGGGGGCCAAAGAAGCCCACCCAAAAAAAGAAAAAGAAAAAAAAAGAAAAAGAAAAGGGGCAATGTTACTATCCTTTTTCCACACTTGTGATTCAAAGTAGCACCATGTTCTTCATATAGAGAGTCTCCTACATTATCACTTCCATATACTAGTGGGAATTTTCATTATAGAACTTGGCTTGTATATTCCAACAATGGGCTTCCTCAAATGCCCTAGGTCTTCATGAGCAAGCAAGTTGGATGCACACCCACTAGTTTCTTTTGTTGAGCTTTCATACATTTATAGCTCTAGTGCATCCGTTGCATGGAAATCCCTACTCCTCGCATTGACATCAATTGATGGGCATCTCCATAGCCCGTTGATTAGCCGCGTCGATGTGAGACTTTCTCCCTTTTTTGTCTTCTCCATATAAAACCCCACCATCATATTCTATTCCACCTATAGTGCTATATCCATGGCTTGTGCTCATGTATTGCTTGAGAGTTGAAAAAGCTGAAGTGCGTTAAAAAGTATGAACCAATTGCTCGGCTTGTCATCGGGGTTGTGCATGATGGGAGCATTTTGTGTGACGAAAATGAAGCATGGCCAAACTATATGATTTCGTAGGGATAAGCTTGCTTTGGCCTTGTTGTTTTGAAAAGACATGATTGCTTTATTAGTACACTTGAAGTATTATTGTTTTTATGTCACATGATAGACTATTGCTTTGAATCACTCGTGTCTTAATATTCATGCCATGATTAGACATATGATCAAGATTATGCTAGGTAGCATTCGACATCAAAAATTATCTTTTTTATCATTTACCTACTCAAGGATGAGCAGGAATTAAGCTTGGGGATGCTAATACGTCTCAATCGTATCTATAATTTTTGATTGTTCCATGCCAATATTCTTCAACTTTCATATACTTTTGGCAACTTTTTATACTATTTTTGGGGCTAACATATTGATCCAGTGCCCAGTGCCAGTTCCTGTTTGTTGCATGTTTTATGTTTTGCAGAAACCCAATATCAAACGGAATCCAAACGGGATAAAAACGGATGGAGAATTATTTTGGAATATTTGGGATTTTCCGGAGGAAGAATCAACGCGAAACGGTGCCCAAGGTGGCCAGGAGATAGGAGGGCACACCCACCCCCCTGGGCGTGCCTGGCACTCTCCTGGGCCACCCGTAAGGCGGTTGAAGCTCTTCTTCTTCCGCAAGAAAGCTAATTTTATGAGAAAAATCTGAGCGAAAGATTCACCCCAATCGGAGTTACGGATCCCCGAATATAAAAGAAACGGTGAAGGGGCAGAATCTGAGAACGCAGAAACAGAGAGATAGATCCAATCTCGGAGGGGCTCTCGCCCCTCCCACACCATGGGAGCCAAGGACCAGAGGGGAAACCCTTCTCCCATCTAGGGAGGAGGTCAAGGAAGAAGAAGAATAAGGGGGGCTCTCCCCCCTTGCTTCCGGTGGCGCCAGAACGCCGCCGGGGGCCATAATCATCACCGCGATCTTCACCAACACCGTCGTCATCTTCACCAACATCTCCATCACCTTCCCCCCTCTATCTACAGAGTTCCACTCTCCCGCAACCCGTTGTACCCTCTACTTGAACATGGTGCTTTATGCTTCATATTATTATCCAATGATGTGTTGCCATCCTATGATGTCTGAGTAGATATCCGTTGTCATAATCGGTGATTGATGAATTGCTATGATTGGTTTGAGTTGCATGTTTTATTATTGGTGCTGTCCTATGGAGTCCTCCATGTCGCGCAAGCGTGAGGGATTCCCGCTGTAGGGTGTTTCAATGCGTTCATGATTCGCTTATAGTGGGTTGCGTGAGTGACTGAAACACAAACCCGAGTAAGGGGATTGTTGCGTATGGGATAAAGGGGACTTGATACTTTAATGCCATGGTTGGGTTTTACCTTAATGAATCTTTAGTAGTTGCGGATGCTTGCTAGAGTTCCAATCATAAGTGCATATGATCCAAGTAGAGAAAGTATGTTAGCTTATGCCTCTCCCTCAAATAGAATTGCAATAGTGATTACCGGTCTAGTAACGTAGTCAATGGCCTAGGGACAATTTCACAACTCCAACCACCACTTTTCCACACTCGCTATATTTACTTTATTGCATATTTATCTAAACAGCCCCTACTTTTTATTTACGTGTTCTTTATTATCTTGCAAACCTATCCTATCACACCTACAAAGTACTTCTAGTTTCATACTTGTTCTAGGTAAAGCGAACGTCAAGCGTGCGTAGAGTCATATCAGTGGCCGATAGGACTTGAGAGAGTATTTGTTCTACCTTTAGCTCCTTGTTGGGTTCGACACTCTTAGTTATCGAAAGAGTCTACAACTATCCCATATACTTGCGGGTCATCACTGGCTCACCACTCGATAGGATTTTTTAACACTTAGGCGAGTACTGGACTGCAGCTAAGCCCCCGAGTGCGAGGCTGGATCACCACTCGATAGGATTTTCTAACACTTAGGCAAGTACTGGACTGCAGCTAAGCCTCCGAGTGAGAGGCTATCTCACCACTCGGTAGGATTTTTTTAACACTTAGGCGAAACGGATTCGCAGCTAAGCCTCCGAGTGAGAGGCTGGCTCACCACTCGGTAGGATTTTCTCTTCAACTTAGGTGAAACGAATTCGCAGCTAAGGCACCCACTGGGGGATTTTAGAACATGTAAAAAATGAACAACAATCATTCGGAAGACTGTAAAATCATGTCTTTTGATAATCAAACTAAAAGGTACTTCTTATTACATCTCAACAGTCTGAATGCTTTAAGACTAAAAGGGGCTGAGCAGTTCTGCATTCCTAGCCCGTGGCTCATCTTTATTGTGCTCGACGTTGAAGAGACGATATGCTCCGTTGTGGAGCACTTTGGTGACGACGAAAGGGCCTTCCCAAGGAGGAGCGAGCTTGTGTGGTTTCTGCTGGTCCACTCGAAGAACCAAGTCGCCCTCCTGAAATGCTCGACCCCTTACGTTTCTGGCATGGAATCGACGCAGGTCTTGTTGATAAATGGTCGATCGGATCAAGGACATCTCTCTTTCTTCTTCCAGAAGATCGACTGCATCTTGCCGAGCCTGTTCTGCTTCCTCTTCTGAGAAGAGCTCGACTCGGGGCGCATTGTGGAGCAGATCACTCGGGTGTACGGCTTCGGCTCCGTAGACTAAGAAGAATGGAGTTCAACCAGTCGACCAATTAGGAGTTGTCCTCAACCCCCAAAGTACGGATGGAAGTTCATCGACCCAGGCCCATGCTGCATGCTTGAGGTCACTCATCAACTGGGGTTTTAGTCCTTCGAGAATCAATCCACTTGCTCTTTCAGCCTGCCCATTCGACTGAGGATGGGCGACCGAAGAGTAATTGACCCTCGTGCCTTGGGAAGCACAAAAGGCTCTGAACTCGTCAGACTCAAAGTTCGACCCGTTATCTGTGATGATGCTGTGTGGAACACCATATCTGAATATCAATTCTCTGATGAAACTTACAACTGTACTTGCTTCAAGGTTTTTATTGGGCTTGGCTTCGATCCATTTGGTAAACTTGTCGACTGCCACCAGCACATGGATAAATACACTCCTGCCAGTCCTCAGAGGTCCGACCATGTCCAACCCCCAGACAGCGAAAGGCCAGACGAGTGGAATAGTTTTCAGAGCTGACGTAGGCTTATGGGACATGTTGGAGTAAAATTGGCAGCCTTCACATTTGTCCACTATTTCTTTCACCATCTCATTGGCACATGGCCAGTAAAATCCGACTCGGTATGCTTTGGCCACGATGGTCCGAGAGGACACATGGTGACCACAGGTCCCCGAGTGAATATCATTGAGGATCATTCGGCCTTCTTCTGGCGTGATGCATTTCTGGCAGACTCCAGTTACACGTTCTCTGAACAACTGACCTTTTATCACGGTAAAGGCTTTATACCGTTGGACGATCTGTCCAGACTCTTCTTCATCCTCTGGAAGTTCTTTCCTAAGAATGTATGCAACATACAACACTATCCAGTTAGGAGTGACGACCAAAACCTCCATGACTAAGTCGACCACGGCAGGGATTTTGACTTCAGTCGGATCTGTGGCGCTCTTAGGCTGTGGGGACTCTTCAGTGAAAGGATCTTCCTTAACTGAAGGTGAATGAATATGCTCCAAAAACACATTGCTGGGAATGGCCTCTCTCTTAGAACCTATCTTTGCTAATTCATCTACAACTTGATTTTCCAGTCGGGGTATATGGTGAAGCTCCAACCCTTCAAACTTCTTTTACAGCTTTCTTACCGCATTGCAATAACCAGTCATGGTCAGGCTCCTGACATCCCACTCTTTCATCACTTGATTAACCACCAAATCCGAGTTGCCGTAGACCATAAGGCGACGGACACCGAGTGAAATGGCCATACGCAACCCGTATAAAAGTCCTTCATATTCAGCTTCGTTATTGGAGGAATCAAAATGAATCTGGAGAACATAGCTAAGCTTGTCTCCACGGGGAGATACCAATACTACCCTAGCACCTAAACCATTCAGCATCTTGGAGCCATCGAAGAACATAGTCCAATGCTCCGAGTGAACTTGAGTCAGCAATTGCTACTCAATCCACTCGGCAAGGAAATCTGCGATTGCTTGGGACTTGATAGCTTTCTTTGCCTCAAACTTGATATTCAATGGAAGGAGTTCAATCGCCCATTTTGCCACTCGACCAGTTGCATCTCTGTTGTTCAGAATTTCAGATAATGGTGCGTCGCTGACGACTGTAATGGAGTGATCAGAGAAATAATGTGCAACCTTCCTCATGGTCATGTAGATTCCATAGACAAGCTTCTGATAATGTGGATATCGTTGCTTGGATGGAGTCAAAATTTCAAAGAGATAATATACTGGGTGCTGAACCTTGTAAGCATTTCCTTCTTCTTCTCACTCAAACGTGAGTACTGTACGGACAACTTGTCCAGTGGCTGTAATATAAAGTAGTAAAGGCTCTTTGCTGATTGGTGAAGCAAGCACTGGCTGGGTGGAAAGTAGGGTTTTGAACTCTGCAAACGCTGCATCAACTTCCTCAGTCCACTCGAACTTATCAGATTTCCTCATCAATCGGTAAAGAGGTAAGGCCTTTTCACCGAGACGAGAAATGAATCGACTCAAGGCGGCCAAACAACCAGTAAGCTTCTGAACGTCATGCACACGCACAGGGCGTTTCATTCGGAGGATGGTATCAACTTTTTATGGATTGGCGTCAATCCCTCGTTTGAAAATGAGAAAATCAAGTAACTTTCCACCTGTAACTCCGAATGTGCACTTCGACGGATTAAGCTTGATATCGTACCTTCTTAGGTTGGCAAAGGTTTCTGTGAGGTCAGTCAGTAGGTCGGAACCTTTGCGAGACTTGACCACAATGTCGTCCATGTATGCTTCCACATTCCGACTAATTTGAATGAGTAGGCACTTCGGAGTCATTCTCATGAATGTGGCTCCGGCATTTTTAAGACCAAATGGCATGGTGACATAGCAAAAGCACCCGAATGGGGTGATGAAGGCTGTTTTTATTTCATCAGGACCATACAGTCAGATCTGATGATACCCGGAATATGCATCTAAAAAAGACAAGAGCTCACACCCCACCGTCGAGTCAACAATCTGATCGATGCGGGGGAGAGGGAAATGATCTTTCGAGTAGGCCCGGTTGATATGATTGAAATCAATGCACATACGAAGTGAATCGTCCTTCTTAGGGACCATGATTACATTGGCAAGCCACTCAGAGTGGTAGATCTCATGGATGAACTCTGCTGCTAGCAGCCGAGCCACTTCCTCGCCATTTGCTTTTCTCTTCTGTACGGCGGACCGCCGAAGATGCTCTTTGACGGGTTTTACCTTGGGGTCAACACGCAAACGGTGCTCAGCTAGTTCCCTGGGTACACCCGACATGTCAGAGGGTTCCCATGCAAAGATGTCCCAGTTCTCATGGAGGAACTGGATGAGCGCTTCTTCCTATTTGCTGTCGAGTGTCGTTGATATATGGGTCGGTGCAGCATTGGGATCAGTCGGGTGAATATGAATCGGCTTCGTTTCACCAGACGACTGAAATGCAGAATCAATGGCGGGCTTCTTAGCTCGGAGCAAATCACTCAGATCTGCGTTCTTCTGATATTCTTGAAATTCAACCGCTCTCATTTGTGCATCGGCAATTTTGGAACCCTTCTGGAAGCATTCCTCTGCTTTCTGCCGATTGCTAGTAACTGTGATCACACCTCTAGGGCCAGGCATCTTCAACTTGAGGTACACGTAACATGGTCGAGCCATAAAACGTGCATAGGCAGGTCTACCTAGAATGGCATGATAAGCACTCTGGAAATCCACGACTTCAAATGTCAACTTTTCCTTACGGTAATGCTTGGAATCACCAAAAACCACGTCGAGAGCGATCTGGCCGAGTGATTCGGCTTTCTTTCCAGGGATAACGCCATGGAAACTCATATTGCTCTCGCTAAGTTTGGACATTGGAATGCCTATCCCCTTCAAGGTTTTAGCATAAAGAATATTCAGGCCGCTACCACCATCCATCAGCACTTTAGTCAGTCTAGTGCCTCCGACCACTGGGCCGACCACCAATGCCTGCCTCCCGGGGGTGGCTATACGCGCAGGGTGATCATACTGGTCGAATGTGATGGCTGTCCGAGACCATTTCAGGTATGTGGTCGTCGTCGCTGGAGCGACCATACTCACTTCTCTGTTGATAACTTTCAACCGACTCTTGCTCTCCACATCGGCAAAAATCATCAGGGTGGAATTGACTTTGGGATAACCGTCGTCTTCCTCTTCGTCCTCATCTTTGTTTGACTCTTTTTCCTCCTCAACGGGCTGTTTTTCTCGGAACTGCTGGATCAGGAGTCGACATTGTCGAGTGGTATGCTTAGGGTAAATCAGATTACCCTCTTCGTCCTTCTTCGTGTGGATGTGACACGGTAAATCCAACACATCATTTCCTACTTGATCCTTTACCTTTTTAGGGGGCCAGGGCCCTTTAGGTTTTCCTTTAAACTTTCCTTGAGCCACTGGTGCAATCTCACCGTGTGTTGCAGGCTCGGCCTTATGTTTCTGTTTCCGACTGGAATTACCTCCACCGGCCTCTTGGCCGACTGGTTTTCCCTTTCCGATGTAGAGTCGATCCTCTTCTTCTCCGTTAGCATACCGGGTGGCTATTTCCATCATCCAGGTCAGAGTCATATCTCCAGTCCGACCGAACTTCAGGACCAACTCTCGGTATTTGACGCCTTCCTTGAAGGCACACACTGCTTGATGCTCGGATACATTTTCAACGGTGTGATGCAAAGTGGTCCACCTCTGAATGAAATCCCTTAAAGTCTCACTCAGTTTCTGCACACAATGCTGCAACTCTGTCAACCCTGCTGGCTGCTTGCAAGTGCCCTCAAAAGTTCTGACGAACACCCGAGCAAGCTCTTCCCAACTATATATACTGCCTGGAGCTAACTGAGTCAACCACGCTTGGGCCGACCCTTCCAACATCAGAGGAAGATGCTTCATTGCTACTTCATCATTCCCGCCACCAATCTGTACAGCCACTCGGTAATCCTCCAGCCAAGTTTCAGGATTGGACTCTCCAGTGAACTTACTGACCCTGGTCGCCAACCTAAAGTTGGGAGGAATCACCGCAGCCCTGATGGCTCTGCTCAAACACTCTGGACCTAAAACATGCACTCTGCTGCCACTCAGACGATCTCTGCCAGGGTCTTCTCTATGTGCTTTGTTCCGGTCGACTAGACCTTGAACGAGGATAGATCTTGCATCGAAGTCTGGCTCTCTTGGGTCGACTGGTGCTCTGCGCTCGCCACTATGACAACGTCTATCATCGTACTACCGAGGCACATATGATGCACTCCTCGGAGGAGGTGTGGGCACTCGACGACGATTGTTGCGGTCGAGCCAATGATCATATTGTCCATGACCTTCACGCCGCTGGGGCGAAGGCTGTGGGCCGACTGAACTGTATCCGCTACTTCAGACCTGCTGTGAATCCTATTCTGTGACTGAGACACTATTGTGTTGTATTCTCCTGCTGCCCGGAGCAAGGCCCGGATCTGCATCAAACCTCTGCCGGCCTTCGACTGGGAAGGTTGAATTGACTCTGCTATTCGGGCCGCAACTATGATATTTTCGATCTGAGTGCGGTATACCTTAGGTGGAGGCGGGAAAAGCTATCATCGACTAGACTCGGGGATCCACTCCCGAGCACGCTCGTCGAGAGCACGCTGAAGGTTCTCCAGTCGAGTGTGCTCGGCCAAATTAGCCAAGTGCACCTCTTCCAAGGCCTGAGCCTCGGGGGTTTCTCCAACGATGGGCTTGTGGAGTGCATCCATGTTGCGGCGACAGAGTTCTTCCCTTTGCTGCGAAGAAAAGGATTCAGGATGGTATTCCTCATGGATGCACGACGGATCACCGCCACCATCCTCGACGTCATCACGGCGGAAACCAGGCGGACCTCACAGTCCATCGACCATCAAGACTTCAGTCGCAGGGTCGCTGCTATCGCACTCGGATGCGGTCTCCGTAGACCCAGTCAACAGATCGAACAAGCCATGGAGAGTTTCATCGGGCTCGATTGCCGCGACTTGATGGGTGGCCGAACGTCGAGCCACCGCGTGTTTCACCCACCGCTGAAGTCGCGACCGACTGGATCGCTTGCGGCGGCGAACAACGGGGAGGGAAGACACCATCGGAGCCGACTAATACTGAGTCGACGGCTGTCGGAGAAGGACGCTATGAACGCACGCGTGAAAGTGCATCGCCCCTCGGATGGGGAGCGCCTCAACGTCAAGGGAAGCTTCCTGAAGCCAAGCGGAGTCGTCGACGATGAAAACGAGCGCGCCGAGACGGATCTCGCGGCCCTCAGCTAATCCGCCGACGGAAACCATGATGATGATGATCAAAAAAATTTGCAACTTCACCAACAAGTCGCTAAGACACCTGTCGCACGGTGGGCGCCAACTGTCGTGGTCCTAAGACTGATAGTAGAAAGGGGGTAGGTATGGAGAGGCAAGATCTCAGCTATGGTGAAGGTGTACACACGGGGTTTACGAGTTCAGGCCCTTCTCGGAGGAAGTAATAGCCCTACGTCTCGGTGCCCGGAGGCGGTTGATTGGATTATATGCATGTGATGTTACAGGGGGTGCGAACCCTTGTGCTAGAGGAGGGGGTGGCTTATATAGAGTACGCCTGGACCCTCACCGTCCTCCATTACAAGGGGCTTAATGTACATAAAGTAGGGACGTTATTGATAATGCTAGTCTTAAGTGCTATTAATGACCTTAAAGACTACGAAGTGAACGCCTGCCCGTTGCAATGCTGAGTGACTCCTGATCTTCGGTAGGTCGAGTGATTCCTTGGATGGTCGAGTGACAATAGGTAGGGGGACACCCGAGTGACATGACTGGTCGAGTGGATTGCACTCGACATCTTTGACTGGGGGTCCCTTATTGCTTCTTGGACTTCTTATCTTCTAGGGTAGTGACCTTGGGTAGGCCATATGGGTCAGGCCCATGACCCTACCCCAGGTCTGTATCCTCATCAGCGACCACACTGCGCTAGAGAATGCGGGGCCATTTGGAAGCAGGATGATGTGACGACGGCTGACTGACTCCTCCCCCTTTCTCTCCCGGACAAAATTATCAATTCCTCTCTCCCCCGCACAAAATTATCAATCCCTCAACCCATGAGATCCTTCCTCTCTCGTCCATGTTTTTCCAGCTCTCTCATCAAACCTGTTGTCTCTTCTCCTTCCACGTGTACAGAATTCGGATGCACACGCATCTCATGTATATTACATGTCTCCATCTTTCTCACAGACCTAACTTCTTCCTCTCTCTCTCTCTCTCTCTCTCTCTCTCTCTCTCTGTCTCGTTAGGTTTGTCTCCTATTCTCTCATCCACATACATACAATCTTTCCCGCCCTATCTGCTCCATCTTCGCAAGCTCTCTCTACACGTTTCATTCACACATTGGGATGTGTTCAAAATGTTGCTTTTATAATGGATGATGTAGAGTTATGGTTGGTTTTGTTGCATCCTACAAAGTAATAACTATGAAATGCATTTAGATTCTCATTTGACTGGGATTATGTGAGTTTGAGCATATTGTGAAGTACTATAGACCTCGTATAATCTTGAAATTCAATAATGATTGTAACTATTGAATTGTATAGACCATTACATTCGAAGTCACTAGCCTAATATATTTATTTCACAATTACAACAAATGATTAATTAACTACAAATTAAGAAAACAAATGTGTACTCCCTCCGTTTTTTATTTAAGTCAGCATATTAGCATTGGTCAAAGTTAAGTTTTGTAAACTCTCAGAAAGTTTATAACAAAAAATATTAACATATACAATAACAAATAAATACCATTAGATTCGTTATTGAATGTACTTTCACATCATACATTTTGTTATGGTAAATGTTTATATTTTTCTATAAACTTGGTCAAAGTTTAGGAAGTTTGACTTTGGTCAAACCTAATATGCAGAATTAATAAAAATGGAGGGAGTGCTAGTAGTTACTAGTACTGCTCGCTAGTTGCTTAGCCGAATCACCCAGCACAGCACACGGGGAGTTCAGTGTCACAAAATTTTGAGGTCGGCGGGAAAATCTCCCACGATCCTGATTCGAGCAGTGGGAAGTTACCATCATAGCCTTCAGAACAGGCCTACGGATGATGCTTGGGAGGGGGCTGTTTTCGTAACTTCAGATTCAGCCTACTCAGCCAACCCCACCCTGGCACCCAGAGTATACACCTGAATACTCCTCATTTTCTATCCCCACCGCAAAATAGACTTCTCCACGACACCGCAGCCTTCATGCTCCTCCCCTTCTACATCGGCGCACTCGTCCACCGTAGGGCATCTGCATCATTGTGACAGCATGATTTTTGGCCCTTTCTTTTTCTTTTGTTTTTCCGAGGTTTTTGCGTGAGTTTTTCTTTTTCTGTGGCTTTGTGGTCTGGAAACTGAAGAAGATGCCCTCTTCTTTGCTTCCAGAGTGTCTTGTCATTCCCAAATCTTTCCCTAGACCCTGTCATTTTCATCCTAGCCCAAATCCCAATATTCTTTTTATTGGGAATATTCCTTTTCTATTAAAGGAATAACTCAAATTGCCCTAGGTTGTGAAGCAACCTATATTTCCCTCACTCCTAAAATTCCAAAATAATTCTCACAAATTGTTTGGGTCATATCTTGATCAAATATGGCAAAAAAATTCATTGCTATGTTCAAAAATAATTCCCTAATATTCCCTTTTCTATTCTGCCCTGAATGACACTTTGTGAAGGAAATGTCATTTATATTTTTACTAGTGGCTCCCAACCTTTTTGGGCATGTTTATATGTCCAAATAATTGCCTCATGCACAAAGTTCAACTTTATTTGCCTAGCCAATCTTCCTCAGTGAATCTTCAAAGTTTCTGTCAGAGAGAAGACTTTGTGAAGGAAGTACTAGCTAGGAGTATACAAATGAGATGAAATTTTGCACACTCCTTAGTGTGCTCATATTAAACCCCTTCACCCATTTGCAGCCCAATCCAATCAACTATGTGAGCACAGGAGAAAATCTTTGATTTTGGCAATATTTTCAGGTTGTGAAGCAAGTGCATTTTATATTGCTTCAAAAATCCTGATAAATTACTAGATCATTCTTATACCCATAAAACATCTCTCCACCCAATTTGGCATCATTTCATTGATACATTTGATCACCAATATTATTTCAAGTTTCTGGTCAGCAGAGATGTTTGTAAAGCAAGTACCATTTTGGCTTTGCCAAATGGTATGATACTTGGTAAGCATCTTCATATGACCAAATTATCAAGCTTTGCCCAATCTTAGCCCAAGTTGACACTCCATGTGAGTGCACCATCATGATCTAGTTTCTGGACCATTTTGGTCAGTTGTGAAGCAACTGCAGTAAATATTGGTCCATTTCTTCCCAAACTCCCTAGGATGAAAGTCCTTCGATAGATAAACCCCCCCCCCCAGACAAGCTATTTACTAAGTTACCTAGCTGGTGTCCCCACTGCATTGCACAAACACTTGGTTGCTAATTTTCTTTGGAGCTAAGTGCAAACCACTTCTTTGCCATTGGAACGATTTGTTTCCTCATTTATACTTAGGTCACTAAGGTCATTCCACTGGACATGGCCGGCCCGGCCAGAACACGCCATTTTCACCAGAGCTCGTGATGATCACGATGGCGTCACGCACATTTCGTGCTCTGGCTGGTTCTTGCCGCTGTGCTCGTCTCCTCCATCCTCGTCTCGACCTCCAACCATGTCTAGTAGCTGCCCCATGAGCCTCTGCATCGCTCTGCGTCACTGCTTCATCGTTGTTCACCATAAATGTGTCGCTAGGTCCATGCCCGTGTCATGCCCCGTCACTGTCCACCATTAGAGCCATGTTGGAGCTCGCTTGTGATGCTCCAGAGGCTTCCCCTGGCTTATATATAGCAAGCCCGAGTCCCCCCGCAACTCATTCACTCCTCCCTCGCCTCTCTAGTCCACCGGAGTCCTCGGCCCCCTCCTCGTTTCACTGGAGTTCGCCTCGGCCGCTGCGGTTCCTCCTTGGTTCCGGTGAGCTCGAGCCTCCTCTCCTCCTCTGGTGTTGTCCACGAGCTCACCCACCTCCTCGTGGTTCGCCCAAACCCCTTACCTCTCGCCAGAGAGTCCCGTGGTCGTGTTCCTCGAGCTCAGCCGCTGCCTCCGCCATTCGGCCTCCTCCCCGTCCGGCCATTCCGAGCCTCCTCGTGCCTCCCCGACCTCACCACGGCCTCCCCCTCGTCCCCGCAAGCCGCCCCGACTCCTCAGCCCTCGCCGGAGCACCTTGCTCTGACGAACACCACCACCACCGAACCGCCTCTACCTCCCAATGGCACCGCCTCTCCCCTCCAGCTCTCTCCTCCCCGGCGGCCGTGCACCCTCTGAACGGGACCCCCTCGTCGCCCCGGTCCCGCTGGTGCCCTCGGCTCGGCCGGAGACGGCTGGAGCCGGCCGGCCCCCTCACCGCTTCCCTCCCCTACTCTGCCTCTACCTCACGCGAGGAACAGGGCGAGCGGGAGGAAGGGGACGAGCGCCCGTGCCCCCTCCAGCTGGCCAGGCGGGCCCTGCCTCCCCTGCTGACCCCACCTGTCAGCCACTCAAGGGCCGACCCCGCGTTGACTTGTCCCCGCTGACGTGGCAAGTGGAAGCGTATTTCTGGTGAGTACGTTTTCACTGACTGAAAGTGTATTTCCGAAAACCCGTTTCTGCCTTATCCACTCAAGGACTTGGTTGTGATGTTATTTTTGCAGAAAAGTCCCTGAACTTCAACTCTTCATAACTTTTTATCCGTAACTCCAAATGAGGTGATTCCAAAGCCCACTTCTTTGTTTCGTCGAGCCCGTTCTGTTGGTCATGCTTTCACTATGATTTGACACTGTGAAAATGACCATTATGCCCTCGCCCTTAATCAGCCCCCTCCGAGAGAGAACGGTTTCCGGTGATTCGTTCCACGAGCTTCTCGCACTTTCTCCCGGTGCCTTCTTCATCCCTAGGAAAGCCAAAATACCCACTTGCATGATAGTCATGCAGTAGCCATGGTTTTCAACTTGAATCTTTATTAATTATTTGCTTGTTGAAAAGATGGTTATCGTTGTTTCGGTAATGTTTAGATTTGCATGTTCACTTTTGGGCTATGTTGTTTTGTACTCTGTTATCATGTTCTACCTGCTAGTATTTCCTTTCATATGTTTATGCTTGCTAGTAGTACATGTTGATGTTGGTGATGGTCATGCTAGTTAGTATGCCATGCTCAATGGATATGATTTATTGTTGATATGATGGATAGTTATGTGATACCCTCATGATTATGTTGATTTCATGTTCATGCATTTTATCATGGCTCAGCATATTTGCATTCAAGTTAACCGGATTAAATTGAACTTGAACAACTTTGGCTGAGTCATGGTGCCGCTGAAACGATGCTGACCAGTGCAACCATGCTTACCGGTATGGGATGGTCCTAACTGGGTCTATTGTCGTGCCTCTCGCCGGTGCCTCCAACGAGGGAAGGTTATGGGCGCGCGCTACCTTGATCAGGTAGGCGGACATAAGCCTTATGTGCCTGTTGTTGTTGTTATGTGCACATGTCCCTGTTTGGGACGGTTTATTGTTTTGGGCCACGATGGTGGTTTGAGGTATCTCGAGGTAGACACGGGGCCACCCATGACTTAGCCCAGTGGGGAGTGAGTCGGAGTGGCCGTGAGAGTGTCATGGCAATAGAGTGGTTTTGTCGGAACACCGTTGGTCCACCCGAATGGGAGTGCGAGGCCATGGGTTCCGTAGTGTGAGTATAGTGTACTAACCTCTGCATAGTGTATATTCAATCTATCGATAGCCGCGCCCGCGGATAAGGGCCCAGTTCGAAAGTAGGGTACACCATGAGTCAACAGTAATAAGAATAACTTGATTAGTGACAACCCATGGTTGTGATCGCCATAAGGATCACGGTTTGGGACCAAGTGTTGGTCGTGGTGGTGATCGCCGGAAAGATCACCGTGGTATCGAGGATACCAAATTGTTGGATATTCGTGATGTTGTGCGAGAATCATGGGTAAAGATCAAGCTCCTTGTGGTCATTTAATGATCACTACGGTATTGTTCATACCAAGCTTGATTTGATCATGAGATGATCGTGTGATGTCCAAGGTTGGTAAGGGGTGCATGTGTTGGTTACGAAGTAACCCGAGCAGAATAAGTGGTGCATATAGTGTTATCAGGTTGCATGCTAGTATTGTCCGATTAATATGTTCACGTTGTGTTAGCTGTATCATGTTCATGTTATATTGTTCTAATGATATCATGATAATTCTTGTTTAACCTATAATTGCCATGTTGTTATCTGTCTTGAATGCTTCTGGTTGTTGTGAGCTTGCAAGTACATTCAATGTACTGACCTGGCATGTCATGCCAGCTTGCAGGTCATGCCGGATTTGATTGCTTGGTTGTCGTGGTTTCCGTTCATGTGAGCTAGGATAAGCGTTCCAGCCAGAGTCCCTGCGGAGTGGAGTTCACCACCGTCGTCGTTGTTCCGCTGCTAGAGTTATTCCGCTGCATCGAGTTGTTCTGCTGCTTGCATAGAGCAACTGAGGATGGCGTAGTGTCTTCGTGCCGATGTTATTCATTGTAATATCAGAGACCTTGTATTCATATTCGTGTAATAATAGAAGGCTGGTTTGTTCTATGCTAAGAAGTGCCATATTCTAGAAGACTTCATCTCGATCTCTGGGCTGGAATATGGGGAGTTCCGGTTTTCTCTGAGCCGGTGTGCCACAGGCTTGGTATCAGAGCCAGTCTAGCTGTAGGACGCCCTAGACTGCGCGAACGTTAGAAATCGGTAGTATAGATTCTGGCTTGTTTATTGCATTTGGTTGATGCATTTGTTTGTTGCGTAGCATGCATATAGCCTTAGTTGTGATAACAATTTATCTCGTGAGTGTAGCTGGCATCGGTTCGGATCCACTACAACTCAACCTTTGCATTTCTCCAGTTCCTTTTCCCTTCGGTGTTTGGTGTCATTTCTGTCCCAGTAGAGTGATGCCAAGTGATCCCGACACTGTTTGCAAAAATGGTGCTCAGATATCACGCCGATGTCTTTCTTTCAGTCCCGCCTATCGGTTCGGTGATGGAAATGTTTCTATCCCGGATCATTCTTTTATTTTGTCGTATTGGCAACCCTTAATGATCTTAGTTATCAAGGAAGGGCAATGTCAGCAACCTTAGTTTTTCCCTGCAATCCTATTTCTTGGACGAGTACGGATCCTTTTTCCGCCCGCTTGATAATGATGTGGTTGCGACCTTCGTGTCCTACTGCATGATTACCGAATACGTCCTCGTCTCCGAGCTAGTCCAGGTTGCTATCTGGCTAAGCTAGCACTTGGTGTAGCATTGTTTACACCAACTCTTCCACACATCTATTCGTCCTCGTGCACATCGTCACATCATGTTAGATCGTAGTACCGGAGGTTTCGTGAAATTTGTGTGCTTAAGTAGACATGCATATTGTGTGAGTAGCAGTAATATGTGATGATTGCTTGATTTATTATATTAGTAGAATGCTTGTGTGCTTTTGTTTTAGTCGTTTCTGTTGTTCCTTTCTTTGGGCCTTCGGTGTTACAAATTTTCCCCCTATTAAAGTTGCTCGTCAGCCGACACCGGACCCTAAGAGTCAGCAAGAAATGCATATATTTGGAAACTCAGCTAAACAGAATGGAATTGTCAGCAGACTGCAGTGAGACTGGAAATAGCTCATCTGAATACAAAAGAAATCTTGGATGGAATGCCAGTATAAAGTTTGCATTTAACGTGCACTCCTCACAACAGTATGGAATTCTCAGCCAACTACACTCAGATTGGGGAATATCTGATCATGTTACTGAGTGTCAAGTCTCCCTCAGCGTGTACTCATCACAACAAAATGATTAAATCAGCAAGAAGATAAATTGTGTGCAAGGTTGACAGAATATTATCAAAGGTATGGCTCAGATACAAGCTTAATTTTTCGTTGAGGATGATTTTGGAACTCGATGTAACTGGAAGCAAACAAAAATATGGCATATACTCGGAAATGAGAATAGTCCTGCAAAACCTCATTTCATGCAAGGAATCAATAGCAAAAATATTCAGATGGTTATATATGTGGAAAGCGGTTCGCATATCACAATAAGAAGCTTCTGGTGGAAGCAACCCAATCTTCCATCACAAAATACCAGAGAAGCTTCCAAGGCAAGATTCATCTATGTTCCTCAGTATGATACATGGATGACTTCTCGCGCAAGGTACTCCACCTTCTTCTGTAAGCAACCGCAAAAGCTTTTGGCATAAGGTACTGAGCCTTTCCCCAGCAAAGTCTTTAAGGGGGTAAGCTTCTGAAGCACGATACCCAGTCTTCTTCACCAAGCTGTCCGATGAAAGTTTCTAGCACAAGCCAGCAAATATTCCTCAGTAAGACATTAGTACAAGGTAGTACACTGTGAATTGATAGCATATGGAGTGAATCCCAAGAATCAGATCCGCAAAATTTTGGTCAGAATCAAGAATCAGTCAGAATACACGTCTGTCTCGGAATCAGGTCCTTATATATATGCAATGAGTATACCATCAAGATCTTACAAGTCACTCGGATGAGGATCTGACAACCACGTGAGGATGATTAATAGAAGAAAGCCTGTATACACCGTAGTGTGACAAAGGATTATGAGGATTGACGACATCAATGAGCTCCATACAAATACTTGTGAACTGGAAAATGATCCTGATGAGCCCTTGTCCCCTTTTCTCTAATGTCGGCACCACGCCTGTGATCTAAGCTGTTTCTAGCTATCCCGGGTGGATGCCTAATTTTGTTTCTCTCTTCAATGAATGTCACGAGTCTGAGCTGCTTTTCGGCCGTCTCGTACAGCTGTTGAGTTTCTTTTTGTGACAGTAGCCCTATAGCTGCTTTTTGGCTATTTTAGGGAGCTGCCACCTTCTTCTTATCGACCCGGTCTCATGCTCTGAGCTGCTTTTCGGCTGTCCTGAGCCGTGGTTGAGTTATTCCTGTAATGTCCCAGATCTGAGTTGTAAAGACTTTTCTGGTGGCTACTGATTTATTTGCCGATTTCTTGCAAGGATTTCGGATGATCATTTTCTTGTGGTCAGAAAATGAGAGGTGTTGAACCTGCCATTTAATGGGTTACCTTATCAGAAAAATGAGGATAAACTACAATTGCCAAAAAATTGCACCAATAGTACCTATGGTCATACGAAGAAGCAATATGGCCCAGCTATTTCAGCCAAAGATCCAAACCAAGAAAACAATAATAAAGAAGCAAGACCAGTGAGGCTGGTATGAAAATTGTACACGACCCCCGTGGTGCAGATCCCCCGGACAGTCTAAGTCAGTATTGATCCACATGGATATGCCTACAGCATGAGTAATCGGCATGAGAAATAACAGTCTGGAAGCCTGAGTCCTCACTTATATGAATCATCATGGATAGGCTGTCGTGAACAAAATTTCGTCCATTAGAACCACTGTCAGCCAAGTTTGCAGATATTATCATACAGGTCAAACCCTTTATGCTGGCCGCGACAGGAGACACTCAAATATTAGGTACGGATCCGATACTCATGACAGTGGAACCAATTAAGATGATTCAGAAACTTCTGCGATGAGTCAGAATCTGTCAGGAAACGGTTATGTTTTAACTCACTGTTTGGAACCCAAAGGACCTGCATTTAGTGGAGCAACCCAATGCAATGAGTCAGAGCTTGGGTGTTCATTAGAAAAATCTGATCATCACTTTATAAAAGGTTGTCAGTGCCGGGTGGCACACCCAGCGGAAATCACTTTTGGATTTGTGAGACGGACATATATTTTAGTCATGATAATTAAATCACACTCAGCTAGTCAGCAGAAAAAAAAGAAAAAGAAATTGGAACCTATATAAGCATGAGCAAGCTAGGTAAGATCTGTCAGAATGTGGATACTGTAAAGCAAACCACCCAGGGCCAGTCAGATAAAAATTTAGTTGGAACAACAATAAAGGAAAAAGGATACCCGAGTTGGAAATGGTTTCCTTAATTCAGAATATTCATACTTGTTCCCTGAGCAACCAAATCTCGAGGACGAGATTTCTTTAAGGGGGTAAGGTTTGTGACAGCCTGATTTTTGGCCCTTTCTTTTTCTTTTGTTTTTCTGAAGTTTTTGCGTGAGTTTTTCTTTTTCCGTGGCTTTGTGGTCTGGAAACTGAAGAAGATACCCTCTTCTTTTCTTCCAGAGTGGCTTATCATTCCCAAATCTTTCCCTAGACCCTGTCATTTTCATCCATGCCCAAATCCCAATATTCTTTTTATTAGGAATATTCCTTTTCTATTAAAGGAATAACTCAAATTGCCCTAGGTTGTGAAGCAACCTATATTTCCCTCACTCCTAAAATTCCCAAATAATTCTCATAAATTGTTTGGGTCATATCTTGATCAAATATGGCAAAACTTTTCATTGCCATGTTAAAAAATAATTCCCAATATTCCTGTTTCTATTTTGTCCTGAATGGCACTTTGTGAAGGAAATATAATTTATATTTTTACTAGTGGCTCCCAACCTTTTTGGGCATGTTTATATGTCCAAATAATTGCCTCATGCACAAGTTCAACTTTATTTGCCTAGCCAACCTTCCTTAGTGAATTTTCAAAGTTTCTGTTAGACAGAAGACTTTGTGAAGGAAGTACTAGCTAGGAGTATCCAAATGAGATGAACTTTTGTACACTAGTTAATGTGCTCATATTAAACCCCCTTCACCCATTTGCAGCCCCATCCAATCAACTATGTGAGCACAGGAGCAAATCTTTCATTCTGGCAATATTTTCAGGTTGTGAAGCAAGTGCATCTTCTATTGCTTCACAAATCCTGATAAATTACGAGATCATTCTTATACCCATAAAACATCTCTACACCCAATTTGGCATCATTTCATTGATCCATTTGATCACCAATATCATTTCAATTTTCTGGTCAACAGAGATGTTTGTAAAGCAAGTACCATTTTGGCTTTGCCAAATGGTATGATACTTGGTGAGCATCTTCATATGACCAAATTATCAAGCTTTGCCCAATCTTAGCCCAAGTTGACACTCCATGTGAGTGCACCATCATGATCTAGTTTCTGGACCATTTTGGTTAGTTGTGAAGCAACTGCAGTAAATATTGGTCCATTTCTTCCCAAACTCCCCAGGATGAAAGTCCTTCGATGGATAAACCGCCCAAAAAAGCTATTTACTGAGTTACCTAGCTGGTGTCCCCACTGCACTACACAAACCATTGGCTGCTAATTTACTTTGGAGCTAAGTGCAAATCACTTCTTTGCCCCTGGAACGATTTGTTTCCTCATTTATACTTAAGTCACTGTCATTCCACTGGACATGGTTGGCCCGGCCAGAACACGCCATTTTCACCAGAGCTGGAAGCAACCTAATCTTCTGGTGGAAGCTTCTGGTGGAAGCAACCCAATCTTCCCTCGCAAAATACCAGAGAAGCTTCCAAGGCAAGATTCATAGATCAAGCTCCTTGTGGTCATTTAATGATCACTACGGTATTGTTCATACCAAGCTTGATTTGATCCTGAGATGATCGTGTGATGCCCGAGGTTGGTAAGTGATGCATGTGTTGGTTACGAAGTAACCCGAGCAGAATAAGTGGTGCATATAGTGTTATCAGGTTGCATGCTAGTATTGTCGGATTAATATGTTCATGTTGTGTTAGCTGTATCATGTTCATGTTATATTGTTCTGATGATATCATGATAATTCTTTTTTAACCTGTAATTGCCATGCTGTTGTCTATCTTGAATGCTTCTGGTTGTTGTGAGCTTGGTGTGTCATGCCAGCTTGCAGGTCATGCCGGATTTGATTGCTTGCTTGTCGTGGTTTCCGTTCATGCGAGCTAGGATAAGCGTTCCAGCCAGAGTCCCTGCGGAGTGGAGTTCACCACCGTCGTCGTTGTTCCGCTGCTAGAGTTATTCCGCTGCATCGAGTTGTTCTGCTGCTTGCATAGAGCAACTGAGGATGGCGTAGTGTCGCCGTGCCGATGTTATTCATTGTAATATCAGAGACCTTGTATTCATATTCGTGTAATAATAGAAGGCTTGTTTGTTCTGTGCTAAGCAGTGTCGTATTCCATAAGACTTCATCTCGATCTCTAGGCTAGAATACGGGGCGTTCTGGTTTTCTCTGAGCTGGGGTGCCACACTCATCGACGACCTCGTACGTCGCACTAGAGCCGTTCCACCGTCGTCATCGTACATGGAGCCTCTTCCCCGGTACCATCTTCCACAGTCTCAGATCTGCTTCCCGGAAGCCGATGCCAAGCGCAGAAGTACCACCGTCATGGACAATGAATTGACTCCCGTTGCCGACCATGATGCACAGAGGCCACTGCGACCATTGTTCTCCTCCTCGATTGGTAATGTGTGTATTGATTCACTTAGCAGTACATGTGCAGTTCCAATTTTGTTCATACATACCCTTCAAATTTCCTGGTTGCTATTGTTCCCGTAAAAGTAATTGGTTATAGCCTCCATTGTTTAACAGAATATCAGCTTGTAATTGTGCGTCACTCCTATATCGCGCTGTGCTTGGGTAGGTTCTTCATCTGCAACCAGTAGTGTGGCAAATGATGGAAAGTCTTTTATAACTAGCAAGATGCCAATGCATTGCACGCATCAAGATACATTTGTATGAGTAGTTTATCTTGTGGGAGAAAAGGATGAACGAGGGAAGGCCTTGTTTGCAAATCCGGAGAGGGGTGTGGGTATCTTTCTGCAAAATTGCCATCGTTTCCTTCCTATCCATCGGATATAAATCGGACGGACTATATTGCAGGATGGCAGGCACACCATCATCACCAACTCTGTTTCTTAAAAGAAAAAAGTAGAGAGTAGAGATAAATAGTAAAATATAAAATAAATATAACAGTAGAGAAGAGAGTAGAGATAACAGAGACGTCGGGAAAGGATCACACACGCAGATATTATAAAGGAAAGGATCTCACCACTATTTATGTTTTCATGGTTCTCAGATATTATATGTAATTACAGTGAATATCAGAATCTGCGCATCGGAAGAATATTGTGGAACACTGCAATGACTTAAAAATTGGCACCAAGGCATTGAGTGCCAT
The DNA here is from genome assembly GCF_018294505.1 of Triticum aestivum. Taxonomy (NCBI): domain Eukaryota; kingdom Viridiplantae; phylum Streptophyta; class Magnoliopsida; order Poales; family Poaceae; genus Triticum; species Triticum aestivum. Next base: position 403,370,469 of record NC_057801.1, on the reverse strand, counting down.
TCTGGATGCAATGAAACTCATACGCTCCCCACCTGTAGATTCTCTTTCAGAATATGATCCTAATGGCTATTCTAACCTCGAGGAGTCAAAGGCAGATGGCCTGTCCTGTTCACCCATCAAGGTACCTGTTCTAACTTGGCAAGGTTTTATTGATTGCACGTATCTTGCATATGTTGTCTTGCATTTCTTCTACTTTGTTGCACCGCCATCTTCTTAGTTTACTCATCATATATGTCGAGATGCCATGCCCATCCATTATCAATGCATATTCCATCTGTCATCATACCATGTTTTTCCACTCAAATGCTATTCTTGTGCATAGGGTGATTGCCGAACCTGAAGGAGCACCAGCAAAGTCCTTGAAAAACATGGTGGTGTCGGAGAAATCAGACAACAACCCACTTATATTGGTTGTACAACCAGTGACACAAAACATAGGTCCGACTCCAGCAGACTGTACCCATACTTCACTGGCCACACTACTATCCCCACCACACATGACCCGCACTCCAGCAAAAGGTATGGAAATTTCAGTTGCCATAGCACCAGCCGTACCACAGAAAAATCCAACTCCAGCAAAAGTACAGCAAGTCCACCGGCCGAAGACCTATCCCAACTGCAGAGATGGCCAATTCCTGCAGATTGGAACCCCATTCTAGTTATTCCCAATTTAAAAGACAATGCTTTCAATGTTGTTAGGGACTACGTGCATATATTCCCATCATGGGAAGATTATAGTGAAGACAAATACCATTTTCACATCTTCCTGTCCCACTTATGTGTAAGTACTATTATTCATGGTGATTATTTTCCCGTTTTCTGCTGATTGAACACATCAATGATTTACATTACATTGTTGTAAGTAGGCGAGGGTCAATCTGGATAGTCATGATGAGCAAAGGTTTCTTGCGCTTTTCAAGGAAGCATTGCAGCAGTATCGGTGTTACCTGAGGAAATCACACTTTGATGGCAAGTCTATAAACGAATTTCCGGTGAAGTCCCCTGTGCTAAATTTAGAAGGCATTGAATGGAAAAACCTTGTTATGCACTGGTCTCGTTTCCAGGATGAGGTACTGTCTATGATATCACATGACAATTCGAACTTCTACTTTTCCACATGTGCCTTATGGATCTTTTTTGCAGGAAATCTGCTCGAAGAAGAATTCCGTTTGAAAATAACGACATGATAATGCAAATATGCTGCCCGCTACTTTGCTCTTGTTAGTACATGTTGTCATGTATCACTCTACTTGCATACATACCTGGTTCATTATGTGACAGCAGTATGCATGATAGCTTATCAATTGTTCGCACCAAATTATCTGATTTGTATGAATGGTTACATTAGTGTAGAATATATCCAATGCCAATGAATTTTTTTAGCTCTGCATTGTTCTTGTAAGTACCTGCTGTGAGTGTACTTATATTGGTAGGTAGTTGTTCATGTACCATCACTCTGCAGCTTATTTTCCTTTGCCCTCCATCTTCTACACATCAAATCTATATTTACTCTTACCAGAAGATTGGATAACACCGATGGTACTGAAGAAGTTTAGCTCTGCATTTCTCTTGGCTGTACCTTTTGCCTATATTGCTACACATACATTTATAGCTACTTGGTTATGTAGCATCACTCTTCATCTTATCTTAAATATTCTCCATTTTTTCTTATATTATCACATCTATATTTACTCTTAACAAAATGTAGAATAAAGGCAATGCTTATGAAGAAGATTCTGTGGTAAACTTCTTGAATTGCCCCCCCCCATCAGCATGGACAAGGGCTTTATAGAGCCTGTCTTCAACAACAATGTATGTTTCTCCTTCTCAAGCCTTAAAACTTTGTTGTGTATATTTGGTTAGGCATGACTGCAGCAGCTGTTTATTTTTGGTGTTTGCATCAAATTGCATGTTTAAAGTTTATTATGTAGTTCATAAACAAAAGTTTGTCCTTCTCAATTTAAGTTTTCAGTTGTACAACCAAGTTCCTTCTTCATACCATGTAAATTAAACTATATAAAGCAAGTAATATTCTTTGCACTGCATGTATGCTTCTGTTCTTGATCCGTAATTCAGTGGTGTGGTGAACCTACCCACTACAGCACAATGTCATATTCTGCAATGTCTTAACTACGAACAATTTCATATCATTCTACTTTTATTTAAACCGTCTCTTTATTTGCCAATCTGAAATGGTATAAATTGAGAGCACACTAACCATTGATACTTATGAGTTCTTGATTTGTAATCCAGTGGTGTCGTGAAGCTGCCAACTCCTTCACAATGTCATTTCCTGCCATGTCTTGACTTGAACAATACAATATTGTGTTAATGCTATTTTAAACTGTGTCACTTTATTCGTCATTAAGAAATGTGATGAATTGTCAGCAATGATACTTATATGTGCAAAACCTGTCATATGTCTGCTTGTTTATCTTTCAGAGTGAGGAGGATATAAGTGTCAAACAAGCGCAGTCTCATCAGCTTGCTCAGCTGCTTGCGCTGCAGCCCCCAAGCAGGGCTAACCTTTCTTGAACTCTATTGAAGTGCTGTCGGTTTTGTATATTATTTTGTCGGCGTGTTTATTTGCACTGGTGGCGATCTTTGATGCCCAGTGTATGTAATATGTTGTCTACTTGTGCTTTATTATCATAGTGGTGACCTTTGATGCCCAGTGGATGTAATATGCCGTAATTTCTTTATTGTATAGTCTAGGTTTTTTATTATTCACGATGTTGTAGTTATTTTATTGTATATATATCTTGTCTTCGCAGTAAACCGATCAAACAGTAAAATTATGGTACATAATCAGGCCATCATGCAAATTGCTATGTATGATCCGCATCATGGGCCCCGTCATCTTGGTCTGTTAACAGGCCTAAATGTAAACTGGCCCACTAGTAGATTCGGGCTTTTAATAGGCCGAGTGAACCGCCGGCCCTATTTTCGCAAGAAAACCCAATGGTCCTTTAGGAGGCTGAAAAGTAGGTTGGGCCTGAAACATGCCGAACAGCTCATGGGCCGGCAGCAGGCCGAAATAGGCCCTGTCCCATGATTGTGCTAATCACATCACGGGCCGTTAACAGGAAAAAATTATCTCGGTCCTTGTTTGGCCCAATCAGGTTATTGGCTATGAGTAGGCCGGATGCCAACTGGGCCGTAGTTAGGCCCAACTATATGACGGGCTTTTAACAGTCCGAAATAAATATAGGGCCAAAATGTTAAGCGGGCCTTTAACAGGCTGAAATTAATATCAGGCCGATTTACTAAATGAGCCTTTAGCAAGTGGGCCCAAAAGCATAGCGTCTAATTGACGGGCCAAATTTCATATGCACCATAATTTAGCCCAAAGCCTTTTAAAGGGCCGGACCTAATCTGGGCCGTAATTTGGCCCAGAACGTGGTAGGATTTTAACAGGCTGGATCTCATATGGGCCTTTATTAGGCCCGGAACGTGGTAGGCTATTAATGGACCGGATCAAATATAGGCTGGCATTTGGCCCAAAACATGGCAGCCTGTTAATGGGCCGACCCACTAGTGCCCTCAAAATCTTGTGGGCCTTCAGCTGGGCCGGCCCATTATGGTCGGCGAAATCTCATGAGCCTTTAGCTGGGCTGGCCCATTATGGTCCGCAAAATGTTGTGGGCCTTTAGCTAGGCCGACCCATTATGGTCCGCAAAATCTCGTGGGCCTTTAGCTGGGCCGGCCCATTACGGTCCGCAAAATCTCGTGGGCCTTTAGTTGGGCCGGCCCATTATGGTCCGCAAAATCTCGTGGGCCTTTAGCTGGGCTGACCCATTATGGTCCGCAAAATCTTGTGGGACTTTTGTTGGGCCGGCCCATTTAATCTTTATGGGCCACTTTTGGGCTGGTCCACGTGTCAACATATCATAGGCGCATCTCGCCCATTGGATGAGTGACACCTGTGCCAACGCGGAGCTGACACGTGGTTCTGTCGGCCAATGAGAATTTTACACGTGGAAAATCGGCATTGGTCATGGCTGTTAGCGGGTTATCCGTATGACTATCTTATTCTGTCATAAAATCGTCATGGATGTACATGCATGACAGAAAACGTGACCTACTGTGACAAACACGTATCATCAAGGAAGTGTATTTTTTTGTAGTGGGGGTGAATAGGCAACTACCAGTTTTTAGCTTTTCTTAACAAAACAGGGTTTTCAACAAATAGGTTGTCTAGATATGTGACTAGGTGAGCAACCTATATGATGCAAGCAACACAAGCAACACAAGCAAACTAGAGATAAAACACAAGTAAAGCTTGCACAAAGTAAAGGTAAGAGATAACCACAATTGGAGCCGGTGGAGACGAGGATGTGCTACTGAATTTTCTTCCCTTTGAGAGGAAGTACGTCTCCGTTGGAGCAGTGTGGAGGCACAATTCTCCCCAAGAAGCCACTAGGGACACCGTATTCTCCTCATGCCCTCACACAATGCGAGATGTCGTGATTCCACTAGTGGTACCCTTGAAGGCGGCAACCGGACCTTTACAAACAAGGTTGGGACTCTCTCCACAACTCAATTGGAGGCTCCCAACATAACCACGAAGCTTCAACACAATGGATTGTGGCTCCAAGGATACCTCTTCTGTCTAGGGTGTGTAGGACCTTGAAGTATGTCTAGAGGGGGGTGATTAGACTACTTGACTAATTAAAAACTTAATCCTTTTCCCAATTTTAGACTTTGGCAGATTTTAGCTATCTTTGGACAAGTCAAGCAATCTTCACACAATTCAAGCAAGCATGCAAAGAGTATATGAGCAGCGGAAATTAAAGCATGCAACTTGCAAGAATGTAAAGGGAAGGGTTCGGAGGATTCAAACACAATTGGAGACACGATGTTTTTGTCGTGGTTCCGATAGGTGGTGCTATCGTACATCCACGTTGATGGAGACTTCAACCCACGAAGGGTAATGGTTGCGTGAGTCCACGAGGGCTCCACCCACGAAGGGTCCACGAAGAAGCAACCTTGTCTATCCCAGCATGGTCGTCGCCCATGAAGGACTTGCCTCACTAGCGGTAGATCTTCATGAAGTAGGCGATCTCCTTGCCCTTACAAACTCCTTGGTTCAACTCCACAATCTTGTCGGAGGCTCCCAAGTGACACCTAGCCAATCTAGGAGACACCACTCTCCAAGAAGTAACAAATGGTGCATTGATGATGAACTCCTTGCTCTTGTGCTTCAAATGATAGTCTCCCCAACACTCAACTATCTCTCATAGGATTTGGATCTGGTGGAAAGAAGATTTGAGTGGAAAGCAACTTGGGGAAGGCTAGAGATCAAGATTCATATGGTAGGAATGGAATAGCTTGGCCTCAACACATGAATAGGTGGTTCTCTCTCAGAACTAGTAAGTTGGAAGTGTAGGTTTGTTCTGATGGCTCTCTCCATGAATGAAGAGGAGGTGGAGGGGTATATATAGCCTCCACACAAAATCTAACCGTTACACACAATTTATCAAACTTGGTGGGACCGAATCAACAAACTCGGTCGGACCGATTCAGTAAACCTAGTGACTGTTAGTGATTTCGGTGGGACCGACATGCAACTCAGTAAGACCGATATGGTTAGGGTTAGGGCATAACATTATCTCGGTGAGACCGATTACACAAACTCGGTGAGACCGATTTTGGTAATTAGCTAACCAGAGAGTTGGTCAGGTAAACTCGGTGGGACCGATTCGCTCTTTTCAGTGAGACCGAAATGTTACGAAAGGGAAACAGAGAGTTTACATTGCAATCTCGGTGGGACCGATCGCTCACTTCGGTTAGACCGAAACGTTACGAAGGGAAACAGAGAGATTACAATCCCATCTCGGTGAGACCGAGATCCCTATCGGTGAGACCAATTTGCCTAGGGTTTGTGGCAGTGGCTATGACATTTGAACTCGGTGGCGCCGGATAGAAAGAATCGGTAGGACCGATTTTGACTTTGGATTTAGGTCATATGTGGATGTGAGAAAGTAGTTGAGGGTTTTTGGAGCATATCACTAAGCACTTGAAGCAAGAGGCTCATTAAGCAACACCTCATCCCTCCTTGATAGTATTGGCTTTTCCTATAGACTCAATGTGATCTTGGATCACTAAAATGTAAAATGTAGAGTCTTGAGCTTTTGAGCTTGAGCCAATCCTTTGTCCTTAATATTTTGAGGGATCCACTTTCATCATCCATGCCATGCCATTCATTGAGCTTTCCTGAAATATTTGTCTTGGAATAGCATTAGCTCAATGAGCTATATGTTGTTATGAATTACCAAAACCACCTAGGGATAGTTGCACTTTCAATCTCCCCCTTTTTGGTAATTGATGACAACATATAGATCAAAGCTTCGACAAATGATAATAAGATTGAAAAACATCGTCGCTTTGAGAAGTATGTGATAAGCAAGAGCTCCCCCTAAATTTGTGCATAGTTTAAGATTTGCTTTGGACTGCAAATGCACAAGGAATTAGGCTCATGGGTTACTCTTCCATGTCACATACATCTTGGTGGAGCGCTCAAAATAATAAAGATTGAATACATGCACTCATCACCAAGCAAAGTGAATGATCATATAAGGATAAGTAAAATAATGTCATCTAACAAGCATAAATGTAGCATATGATCAACGACATGATCATCAAGTATCACACAGACATAGAGTATCTCAAACAAACAAATAAAGTTTAACCACCAAAACAAGAGAGAACAAAAAGCAACACTCTCTCTCGAAGCCTATGATCTATACATTTTTCTCCCCCTTTGGCAACAAGTTACCAAAAAGTTCATAGAAAATGCATAGTACTAGATCGACTCTCAGGCTTGATCTTCAGGTGGTGGTGTAGATAGAACGCCAAGGACGAAAGCATCAGTTGATGTAGATGGAGCTGGAGGTGTGGGTGCTGAAGCTGGTTGCATTGGAGCTGTAGGAACTGTAGCTGGTGCAGATGAAGTGGCTCTGGTGTCTGTCACTGGCACTGCAGCTGATCTCTGAGCTCTAGGCACTCTGGCAAATGCATCTGTGGTTGTCTTGCCCTTCCTCTCCTCCATGTCATCCTGAAGCTGCTCAACAACAGACTGGATCTCAGTCACCTTCACATCTAAATTGTAGAACTTCTGCTCCATGATCCTCTCCAGGCTCTCCTGGTTTTGAGTCAAGGTGGCCAGCCCCTTCTCAATCCTCAGAGTGGATGCAATCAAGTAGCCTAGTTGATCCTGTTTGCTTTTCAGAAAGTACTGAGATGCCTCTTCCATTGTTGGCATCTTGGTAGCCTTCTCTGTCCTTGCCTTCTCCTTCTTGGCTTGAGCATGCACAGAAGATGGTTCATCTTCATCCATAACCACTTGGTTGTCCTCAAATTCTGGATAGATAGCAAAATGTTCCTTGTCCAGCAAGTATGTGCCTGTGCCCATCTTGGAGTTAATCAGCTCCTGAATCTGTGGGGCATACCCACAACTTCTCTTCTGGTCTGCTGCTGTCCTCTTGATAGTCTCAACAATGAGGCTCATGACCTTGAATTTCTGTGGCACATCAAACAAGTGTAGCAAGTTTATAGCATGGCCTCTTATCATGTTGTGGTCACCTGACTTGGGCAATAGAGTATGCCTGAGGATCCAGTTGATCGTTGGGAGTCCTGACAGAAGATAATGTACAGATCCAAATTTATGTGTCTCAACTGCAGCATCTGGGATCTCCTTGTACATATGAGCCATGGAATTGTGATCCATCTTCTTCTTGGCATAGACATCCAAGTCATCTTCCTGCTCCTTGGGTGCATTGATCAGATTTGCCCATTCCTCAATAGTTGATTGGTACCTTGTACCTTCAGACATCCACACAATCCTGCCATCTGGGTAGAAATGTGCTGTGGAGTAGAATTGCATAATGAGCTCATCATTCCACTTTGTGAGCTTCTGCCCAACAAAGTCTGCAACTCCACAAGCAATGAAACTGTCTTGCACTCCAGGATAGTGTTCCTCATTCTCCTTCATGTAGGTCCAGTCGACCCACCTCATGTCACAAACTATAGGCTTCTTGTCCAACAACACTGTCTCATAGAAATCCTGCTGTTCCTTAGTGTGGAACCTGTAGTCAACAACATTCCTTCTCCTGATAGCATAGGGATCAGACAACCTCCACTGTCTGAGTCCTGCATCCTTTCTCAGCTTCATGTTCTCAGCCACAGGATGAGCATAATTGTGGTCTGGAATCTTTGGCTTTAGCTTTCTCAACACATGCTCTTCATCTTCTTCTTCCTCAGCAACAGTTTCAGGAACTGGGGCCTTGTTCTTCTTAGCAGCTAGTATACTCCTGGTGTTCCTCTTTGGTGCATTCTTGGGCTTGGAGGCAGCTTTGGGTGCTTCTTTGGGCTTTGATGTTGCAGCCCCTGATCTTACAGCATCACCCATAAGCTTCTGAGCCTTGGGTGCTGGTGCAGTAACCTTTTCTTCCTCTTCCTCAGAGTCTCTCCTCATAGAGGGATTGCCAAGAACTTTAGTAGTGGTGGTTCTGACTCTCTTCTTCTTCTTGTCTTAACCAGCAGCCTCATCTTCTGACTCAATAGTAAACTTCATGGTTTCTCGAGTGGCAACCTTCCTGGGTTTGGAAGTGGGTACCCTTCTGGCAGGTGCCTTTTTCTGCACAACTGGCTTAGTGGCTGCAGCTGACCCATATTCTTTCTTGACCACCTTCTTCTTGGAAGTGGCCTCATCCTCTACTGCCACATAGTCTTCATCCTCAGAGTCTGAGGTTCTCTTCCTTCTGGCTCTTGTGGCTGCTTTAGGCAAATTGCTAGGAGTGCTTCTGCTGCCATCATCTGAAGTGCTAGAGGGACTAGTGCCCTCACTCATGTGAATCTGCTCTTCTTCCCTGTTCTGACTATCACTTTGGTCTGACATGCTGAATACACCGACTGCTGACCTTGTGAATAGTTATAGATGAGATAGAGTGGATGAGCATCACAAAATGCAGAGATTTTTGCAAAAGAATGATTCAAAAACTTAGTTTTAGTTTTCCACAGAAAGCATTTCGGATCAACCGATTTTCAAACTCGGTGATACCGAAGCGGTTTGGGAACCTAAACTAGTGATCTCGGTCAGACCGAGTCACAGTTTGGTGGCACCGAGACTGCTAGGGTGTCACAAAGTTCTAAAATCGGTCACACCGATTAGCAATTCACGGTCAGACCGAGAGTTACTAGTGCAATGGCGTTAGCCAAATCGGTGGGACCGAGTTTTTCAACTCGGTGGGTCCGAGATGGTTTCGGCGGAAACCTAACCCTAAATTTTCAAATCACATCTATTCTAAGGATCGTTTTGACTGGATAGAGGTGTTTCATTCGTGGCAAGAATGATAATGAACACAATGTGCTAAGAATCAGACAAGGATAGCACTGTGATCGAGTTCATACCCTAGTTCGGCGATGAACTCGCTATGGTGGCAACGGCGGAGATGAAATCTGTTGACGGCGGCGGAGACCAGCGACAGGAGGCGACTGGCGACGAAGTCAATGATCCTGGAGACCTAGAAGGCAGAGCGAGCTATGCGCGGGCGAAGAGGTTTGGAGAAAGTTTTCCAAAAAATTTGCCGATGTGAATATATAGCCAAACACTGTCGGTGTGACCAAGTGGAACGACTCGGTGGCACCGAGATGCATAACTGTTGACAGTTACAGCAACTCGGTGTAACCGAAAAGTTCAAATCGGTTGCACTGAGATTGAAAACCTAGATCGACTTAGTGATCTCGGTATGACCAAAATGGAAGAATCGGTCAGACCGAAAAGCACAAAGAAGTTTTGGAAGTTTAAGTCTATGACGAATCGGGAACTCCGAGTGCTCCTCACACAGAGTGGTTCGAATCTGACTTGATCAAATTTTGTGATGTAGCATGAGTAGAGTTTGAGGCGAGAAAAGCATAGATAGGTAGAGAAGGTTCTTAGGCATTCTTTTCCATCCACTTGGCCAAAGGAAAAAGAAACCAATCAATCAAAACAACAAGTGGATGTCCTCGAATGAGTAAAATATGCAACCAACATGCTCACACAATAAAATGGCAAATGAAATATGTGGCAAAGCATGCACAACCAATTCTAGCATCTATCAAACAATTGGCGATGACTAGGTCATCTATATATGAGTATATTGACTTAGGAGTCAAATGAGAACATTTGATCATAGGTCATACTCATCGTTTAAGCTCAAGTGGGGTTACCACTTTTACATAATGCATTGATGTGTTCACATCATTAGAGTTGCTTTGACTCAATTCTTAGAGTTAAGCTCCCCTAGATGTGAGATCCCCCCTTAGAGGGATGAACTAACCTTGGGTTTTGTCGATGATGACTTCATGTAGGTGTTGAAGATGTGGATGCTCAACGTTGATGTAGATCATTTGGAGCAATCCTTTGGAGTGAGTTGCACTTTCAATACCTACATGGGTTAGTCCCACAAGGAACAAACAAGAATATCCATGGACATAGAGTGATGCACACACAAGATGATGTCCATGAAAACATCAGGTTACCTTGTCCCTTGCCTTTCCAACATGAGGGTTTGTGACTCCTTGAACTAGTGCAAGATATGGAAGTTGATTGCACTTGTCCTTGCCATAATGATATGAGTGAAGAATGTTGGCGGAGTCACCCTCAAGAACTCTCTAGTTCTTCTTCTTCGGGATCCACATCATCTTGATGGGAATCCTTGGAGTTGTAGTTGTACTTGATGAAGTAGAACTTGACGTAGTCTTGGGAACCCACTTGACCAAGGCCTTAGGTGCTTCTTCAAATGCATCAATCTCCTCTTGAAGCTTGTCCTTGCCTTTGTTCTTGTGGTCTTGTGGTGGAAGATCATCTTGTGCTTGTGTTCCCTTGAAGGAAGTAGGATCATACTTCTCTTGTTGAGGAACAAACTTCGTCTTGGGGTATTGATCTTCTTCCCACTCAACTCCATTGGCATTGAACTTTCGTTCAAAACCAACACCTTGATTCTTCCGGTGCCTTCCTTGCTTGCGTACAATTTCCTCGAATTGCTTACTCCGGCAAGGCTCTTGTATACACCTTTCTCTATAATTCCCTTCAATAAGCTATTTTCTTGCTCAAGTGTAACTTGGCTAAGAGAATCATTAGTGGAATCAAGAGAACTACTAGAAGCAACAATATTGGATTTGGCATTATTATTGTTACTACTAGAGGAAGAATCTTTCTTGTTCTTGTTACTAGACTTGACTTGAGGCATGTAAGTAGATAAGAGTAAACGCTTGGCAATGTAAGAAGAACTTTTCTTACGGAGATCATCATTGATTGCCTTTAAGAACTCATGCTCTTGCTCAAGATTGAGCTTTTCAAAGCGTAACTTCTCATGAGCCCTTAAAAGTTCTCGATGATCTTCGAAGATAGTTTCATGAGCTAACTTAAGAGTGTTTAGTTCTTTAGTTAGAAGCTCAATCTTCTCCTTATCATTGTCATTCGTTTTATCTTGATTAGCATGATTAATTGACGTTTCATCATAGTATTCATTACTAGAGTTGTCAATAAGTAAATCATCATCACCTAGCAAGTCATCTTCATCACTATTAAAATCAACATACTCGGGGTGTGTTACCTTAGGACCTTTGTCCATGAAGCATCTTCCAATTCCTTCATTTGGTGAATCAAATATATCGTAGGAGTTGGTTGACACAAGTGCTAGATCGGCAACACCTTCATCTTGAGTATATTCGGAGTCGGAGTGATAGCTTCTCTCGGAGTGATTGTCGGAGTCAGAGCCAGATACCCATTCACCAACATGAGCTTGATGTGTTCGTTTTGTGTAGCTCTTTGGTGACTTGTCCTTCCTTTCCGAAGAATCCTTGCTTCTTCGTGAGGGTCTTCGTTCATAACGATCATCTCTACTCCTTCTCTCTCTTGGTGGTGATTCTTCTCTTCTACTTCTTCTTTTTGGAGAATCTTATCTTCTTTTGTAGGGTGCCGTACACTCATTGGAATAGTGTCCGGGTCTCCCACAATTGTAGCAATTGCGCTCTCGACTAGAAGATCTTTTGTCATTGTAGGACCTTGACTTAGAGCTTCTTTCTTTGCTTCTACTCTTGTAGAATTTGTTGAAGTTCTTCACCATTAAGCTCAATTCTTCATTAAAGGTTTGTTTCCCACTTGATGATGTGGGGGCTTCACATGAGGCTTTGTAAGCACCACTTGACTTGTTGTGAAGTTCCTCCTTATCCTTGAGTGACACCTCATGAGCAACAATTCTTCCAATGACTTCTGTTTGCTTGAGATCTTTGTAATTTGGCATCATTTGGATCAATGTGCACACGGTATCATACTTTCCATCCAATGCTCTTAGGATCTTCTTGATGATGAATCTGTTTGTCATCTCCTCACTTCCTAAGCCGGCAATCTCATTTGTGATAAGAGCAAGCCTAGAGTACATTTCAGCGACACCTTCACCATCCTTCATTTTGAACTTGTCAAGCTGACTTTGGAGCACATCCAACCTGGATTCCTTGACGGAGTCGGTACCTTCATGCATATCAATCAAAGTATCCCAAATTTCCTTTGCATTCTCAAGACGGCTGATTTTGTTGAATTCTTCGGGGCACAAGCCATTGAAGAGGATATCACAAGCTTGAGTGTTGTATTGCAGCATCTTCAATTCATCCGCGCTAGCTTCACGGTTCGGCTCTCTCCCATCAAAGAATTCACCTTGCAAGCCAATACACACAATAGCCCAAACGGCGGGGTTATGTCCGAGAATATGCATTTTCATCTTATGCTTCCAACTAGCAAAATTAGTGCCATCAAAGTAAGGACCTCTACGGTGATAATTTCCCTCGCTAGACGCCATACTCTCCTAGGTTGTGAAACTAAGGCTATGACCACCAAAAGCTATGGAAATCAAAGCAAATTGAGACCAAAGCTCTGATACCACTTGTAGGACCTTGAAGTATGTCTAGAGGGGGAGTGATTAGACTACTTAACCAATTAAAAACTTAACCTTTTTCCCAATTTTAGACTTTTGCAGATTTTAGCTATCTTTGGACAAGTCAAGCAATCTTCACACAATTCAAGCAAGCATGCAAAGAGTATATGAGCAGTGGAAATTAAAGCATGAAACTTGTAAGAATGTAAAGGGAAGGGTTCGGAGGATTCAAACGCAATTGGAGGCACGGATGTTTTTGTCGTGGTTCCGATAGGTGGTGATATCATACATCCACGTTGATGGAGACTTCAACCCACGAAGGGTAACGGTTGCGTGAGTCCACGGAGGGCTCCACCCGCGAAGGATCCACGAAGAAGCAACCTTGTCTATCCCACCATCGCCATCGCCCACGAAGGACTTGCCTCACTATCGGTAGATCTTCACGAAGTAGGCGATCTCCTTGCCCTTACAAACTCCTTGGTTCAACTCCACAATCTTGTCGGAGGCTCCCAAGTGTCACCTAGCCAATCTAGGAGACACCACTCTCCAAGAAGTAACAAATGGTGCATTGAGGATGAACTCCTTGCTCTTGTGCTTCAAATGATAGTCTCCCCAACACTCAACTCTCTCTCATAGGATTTGGATCTGGTGGAAAGAAGATTTGAGTGGAAAGCAACTTGGGGAGGGCTAGAGATCAAGATTCATATGGTAGGAATGGAATATCTTGGCCTCAACACATGAGTACGTGGTTCTCTCTCAAAACTGGTAAGTTGGAAGTGTAGGTTTGTTCTGATGGCTCTCTCCATGAATGAAGAGGAGGTGGAGGGGTATATATAGCCTCCACACAAAATCTAACTGTTACACACAATTTACCAAACTTGGTGGGGCCGAATCAAAAAACTCGGTCGGACCGATTCAGTAAACCTAGTGACCGTTAGTGATTTCAGTGGGACCGACATGCAACTCGGTAAGACCGATATAGTTAGGGTTAGGGCATAACGTAATCTTGGGGACACCGATTACACAAACTCGATGAGACTGATTTTGGTAATTAGCAAACCAGAGAGTTGGTCAGGTAAACTCGGTGGGACCGATTCGCTCTTTTTGGTGAGACCGAAATGTTACGAAAGGGAAACAGAGAGTTTACATTGCAATCTCGGTGGGACCGATCGCTCACTTCGGTTAGACCGAAACGTTACAAAGGGAAACAGAGAGATTACAATCCCATCTCGGTGAGACCGAGATCCCTATCGGTGAGACCGATTTGCCTAGGGTTTGTGGCAGTGGCTATGACATTTGAACTCGGTGGCGCTGGATAGAAAGAATCGGTAGGACCGATTTTGACTTTGGGTTTAGGTCATATGTGGATGTGAGAAAGTAGTTGAGGGTTTTTGGAGCATATCACTAAGCACTTGAAGCAAGAGTCTCATTAAGCAACACCTCATCCCTCCTTGATAGTATTGGCTTTTCCTATAGACTCAATGTGATCTTGGATCACTAAAATGTAAAATGTAGAGTCTTGAGCTTTTGAGCTTGAGCCAATCCTTTGTCCTTAATATTTTGAGGGATCCACTTTCATCATCCATGCCATGCCATTCATTGAGCTTTCCTGAAATATTTGTCTTGGAATAGCATTAGATCAATGAGCTATATGTTGTTATGAATTACCAAAACCACCTAGGGATAGTTGCACTTTCAGGGTGTCAAAACACCCAAGAGTAACAAGTTGATGATGATGTAGAAGCCGGGGAACACAAATCGGTTAGGTGGAAGTTTAGATCGGGGGAACCTCCTCCTATCCTCAAAGTATTGTGAAGTTCGGGTGGTTGAGAAGGGAGATCTCAAGCTTTTGGTGGTTTGGGAATGGAGGAGCAAAGCTTGGGCAATGGTTTGGGTTGGGAGGAGGAAGAAGGGGGGGGTATAAATACCCCCACGGAGTATTTGCATGTGTAGCAGCTGCTGCCCTGGGTACCCGGACTAAAGGGGCCCGGGCGCCCGGACAAAACAGAGAAAAATAGTGAAATCCAGGCACCCGGGGGTGGGTCAAGGCCCCGGGTACCTGGAGTGGATAGGAGAGGCGCAAGGACCGGGACTAGGCACACGAGGGCTGCAAGCCCCGGGCACCCAGAGCAGCCATAGAGGGGGGGGTGGAGCGGCTGGGAGGGTCCGGGCACCTTGGGGTCCCAAGCCTCGGGCACCCGCACCAGGCAGGGAGGAGGCAAGGAGACCCTGGGCACCCACACCCGTCAGGGAGGGCGAGGTGAAGGTGGGGGAGGGGCCGGGCACCCGGGGGCCCCCAGACCCCGAGCACCCGCACCGGTCAGGGAGGGGCGCGGTGGAGGGGCCGGGCACCCGGGGGCCCCAGACACCGGGGCACCCGCCCTGATCAGGGAGGAACAAGAGAAGGCGGAGAAGAGGCCGGGAACCCTTACTGGGCAGAGAGATGGCGAGGAGATGGAGGCAGCCCCTGCACAAGACAAATAAGAAACTCCCGACATGCCCGAAACAGATGAAAGGAAAGGAAAAGAGATATCTGAGTTCCCCAACTCTGAGATCATAGCAACCCCTCTTGATAGTACGGATGTTCCTATGCCTCAAACGAAGCCAACATACTTCTCGAGCCGCCAACGAACATCGTCTTTTTCCTCTTTGGTCTTAATAGGGCTGCCAACGTCCATAGACGCACAAGACATGTCAAAGACCTAAAATAAACTTGACAACCGACATTAGTCCTTGCAAATCATATTGTGATCAATCATCAAAATGTAATTTAGTGACAATTGCACTTTCAATCTCCCCCTTTTTGGTGAATTGATAACAATATGATTCGCACATTGCAACCATTAGAGAAGAAGATATAACTCAATGCCTTGCAACACTATTGATGTAGAAGGCTCCCCCTTGACATGTGCATATTTTAAAATATGCCATGAACCCATATCACATCATCAAGATGGCTCCCCCTACATCAATAGCCAAGTGCAACCTAATAAATGTAAACGAGAAGAATAAGTTGCACAAGGTAGTTTGAGATCAAACAAAAATAAATGACACGGGTGGTAAAGATCCCAAACTAGAGGTGCTGTTAGAGCAAAGCAAATAAAATGCAAGAAACAAAGATACCAAGATCCAGCTAACAAAGTCTCACACACGCATATTAGAGTACTCACAACCGAACATAAAAGTATTACAAGCCCATAGAAAGATCAAAGATAAGGCAAGGGCTTGCAATCTCTCCAAGCACATGGCGAATCCTAATATAACATTTCTCCCCATTTGGCATCGAGACACAAAAAGGGAAAAGGCGATGCTAATGAAACACCCTAAACGTGAGGAGGGGCACCGACAGCGTCATCATCTTCATCCTTGGGAATGTAGGCAAGGCAAGGGTTGGAGTAGGCCGTGGAAGCACTATCAGTGTCCTTAGGACCCCTAGGCCCAGTCACCCCAGACTCATGCTCTCTGGCAGCCTTCAACTGACACATTTGACTCTTGCAGAAGTTAGTCTCCACCACTTGACGCCTTGCAGTGGACTGGCACATCTTGAACAAGTTGTTGAATGCACGAAACAACATGTTCTTCTCCTTCTTAGAAAAAGAAGGCGAAGACACAATAGAGTGAGCAAAAATAGTGGGATCCTCTGAAGCAACACCTCATGAGGAGGAACCTCCAAGATCAATAGCCCGAGCAACAGCAAAAACCTTTGAATGCCTGGGTTCCTTGCCCACCAAATGTAACAGATCCTCATGAACTAGTGGCTTATAGTTGACGTGCCTCTTGCACAAAGTGATGGGAAACTTTTGAAGAGCTGGTCTTTGTCACGAATCTTCATCTCAATGAGAGCCTAAATTAATGGAGGAAACACATAGGACTTCTTTTCAAATACACACGACTTCATCTCCTCATACATGAAATTGAGAACATCCACTTTCCATTCTTCGTGAGCATAAATGAGTAGGTCAATGGTAGTGCACCAGAGCGTATCAGAAGAGCTTGTCTTGGGACCCAATGAGGTACGGAGGATCTGGTGAAGGGTGGCATACTTGGGCAGCAAACCACGAATAATGCCCACCATAGAATCTGGAGTACCCGGCTTATATGCAAAAAACAAGAGCCTTCTTCGTGCGAGTATGCTGAACAACAGTGGCAAAATCATCATGAGGCACAGGAAAGAAGGTATACCCAGTGATAGAGGCCAAGTCAGCCATAGAACCACGAAGAGTAGAACCATCTGACCGCCATAAAAATGAACAATCAGAGCCAAATTCGAAGTAGACAGTGGCATAAAATTGTGAAATGAGCTCCTTATTGTATGCCTTGTTGAAACGCAGAAATGGGAGCAATCCCATCTTGTCAAGAGCCTCAAATACACCACATAATAGGTCATCACGAGAACAGACGTACTCAAGCTGCACAGTGCGATGAGGAGCCACCTTGTACTTCTTGATCTTTAGGATCTCATCAAAGATGCGACATTGAAACTCGTTCTAGAACTTCCAATCAATACCATCATCACGGCCATGAGCATACGGATTCTCATTACGAACTTGCCGATACTCAACCTTGGAGACCTTGTTGAGATCATCATGTGATAAGGGATCAAATTCCTGATCAACTTCTTCCTCTTCCGCGAGAGCATCACTACCCATCATCATCTTGAGCATCAGCAAAATTGGCCACAAACTGCTCTTCTTCATCGTCGTCGCTGCTAGATGCCTCAATGATGGAACTGCAAGTAGCCTTGCAGTGTGCACGACCCGGGAGTGCAACCACGGAACACTCCCCAGTGGATTTCGTAGGAACAAACTTGCCTTTACCTACAACATCTTTCTTCTTCATAGCGCGATGAGCACCAATAGCCCCACCTGACGAGTCTAAGAGCAAAGACAAGATATGGAGGAGGGATGAGTGCAAGAGTCCATGCATCAAACCGAAGAGAGAAAGAAAGAAAATAAAAATAAAAATAAGCAGATACGGCCGGACACCTGGGGGCAAAGTTCGGGCACTCGGGGAGCAGCCCAGTGGAGGTCCGGGCATGCGGACACAAGGATCAGCCACCCGGGGTGGGGGAAGGGCGAGCCCCATGGGACGGCCCGGGCACCCGGCCGAAGGCCGCCCGGCACCCGAAGACGCCTCAGCCGCGGAGCACCGGGCGTGCACGGATCCCACCGTCCAAATGAAGGACCCCCCCAAAAAATGCAAACATAGATCAAATCCGACCTAAACACGGACAAGCTGGATTTGACCAAGAAAAAGAGGAATATACCAGAGGAAACCATGAAGGTAAGGGGAGGAACTCCTGGGAGGGAGCTCCGGGCGCCTGGAGAAGCTCCAGCGGCGAAGGGTGGGCGGCGGCGGCTGCTGGTGAGGGGAAAATGGGGAGAAAAGCCTAGCCCAGCCCCCTCTAGCCCGACTTACGGAGGACGAGCGGCCAGATCCCGTCTGGGTGCCCGGACCAAAAGCGTCCGGGTGCCTTTGGTCCCAGGTGCCTGGACGCGTAAATGTCCGGGTGCCCGAGGTGCCCAGAGAGTTTTTTTTTTGAAAAGTATGAGAAAAGAAAGATCCCAAGGAAAAATGAAAAATAAAAACGAAAAACGAGAGCATGATCAAGCGAGACACTTGCAAGGGTGAAATCATGTCTTTGGGGATGAGAGGGGCTTGGTGGATCGCAAACAATGCCGTATAGCAAACAAATACACTCATAAGTGCAAGAGCCAAACAAACGAATCCACATGTGTGTGTGCAGCGAATGCGAGAGAAAGAAAATATAAATAGGCGGAGAAAACCAACAAAAACCAACTCTAGTAGCTACTTCTCAAAAAGAGGGCGGTGGCTGAAGCCACCTATGTTGAGTCAATTGGTATGGCATTGCGAAGATTTTAACCTTGGGCCCATGACCAAAACTCATCTTTGAAGCACAAGTACCATCAACAATGGCTAATGTGAAAGACTTGATCAATTTATGCATAATTGGGGGAGGGAGAGTTCATTGAGAGAACACCACTCCCCCTATGTACATGCCTACATCTAGAACAAGATAAAATTGTGAATGTGGTGGGATGTGCCTAGATTCAAGCCACATTGCTCGAATCAATGATATTTAGCTCATGCCTTAACTTGCGAAATCTTGCTTCATCTAGAGGCTTGGTGAAAATATTCGCTAGTTGCTCTTGAGTGTTGATGTAGATGATCTCAATATCTCCATGCTTGATGTGATCCCGAATGAAATGATGACCAATCTCAATGTGCTTCGTCTTGCTATGTTGCACCAGATTGTGAGAGATCTTGATAGCACTTTCATTGTCACATAGAAGAGGCACTTTGTCACAAGTGACACCGTAATCCTTTAAAGTTTGCCTCATCCATAGCAATTGTACACAACAACTCGCAGCATCTGCATACTCGGCCTCGATGGAAGGTAGAGACACACAATTTTGCTTCTTCAAAGACCAGCTCACCAAAGAGCGACCAAGGAAATGTCACCTTCCATAAGTTGACTTCATCTCCACACAATCTCCCGCCCAATCCGAGTCTGAATAGCCCATGAGATCAAAGCTTGCTCCATTGGGGTACCATAAGCCAAAGTTTGGGGTATGATCCAAATATCGAAAGATTCGCTTGACGGCCTGATACGTCTCCAACATGTCTATAATTTTTTATTGTTCCATGCTATTATATTATCTATTTTGGATGTTTTATATGCATTAATATGCTATTTTATATTATTTTTGGCACTAACCTATTAACCTAGAGCCCAGTGCCAGTTCCTGTTTTTCCCTGTTTTTAAGTTTTGCAGAAAAGGAATACCAAACGGAGTCCAAACGGAATGAAACCTTCGTGATGATTTTTCTTGGACCAGAAGACAACCAGGAGACTTGGAGATGAAGTCAGAGGAGCCACGAGGCGGCCACAAGCACAGAGGGAACACCCAGGGATAGGGCGCGCCCCCACCCTTGTGGGCCCCTCATGCACCTCCTGACCTAATTAATTCGCCTATATATTCCCATATATCCCCAAACCAACAGAGGCATCCACGAAAACATTTTTTTGCCGCCTCAACCTTCTGTACCCATGAGATCCCATCTAGAGGCCTTTTCCGGCATCCCGCTGAAGGGGGATTCGATCATGGAGGGCTTCTACATCAACTCTATTTCCCTTCCGATGAAGCATGAGTAGTTTACCACCGACCTACCTGTCCATAGCTAGTAGCTAGATGGCTTCTTCTCTCTCTTTGATTCTCAATACCATGTTCTCCTCGATGTTCTTCGAGATCTATTCGATGTAATACTTTTTTTGCGGTGTGTTTGCCGAGATCTAATGAATTGTGGATTTATGATCAGCTTATCTATGAATATTATTTGAATCTTCTCTGAATTCTTGTATGCATGATTTGATATCTTTGTAATTCTCTTCGAACTATCAGTTTGGTTTGGCCAACTAGATTGGTTTTTCTTGCAATGGGAGAAGTGCTTAGCTTTGGGTTCAATCTTGTGGTGTCCTTTCCCAGTGACAATAGGGGCAGCAAGGCACGTATTGTATTGTTTCCATCAAGGATAAAAAGATGGGGTTTTCATCATATTGCTTGAGTTAATTCCTCTACATCATGTCATCTTGCTTAATGCGTTACTACGTTCTTTACAAAATTAATTCTCTAGATGCATGATGGATAGCGGTCGATGTGTGGAGTAATAGTAGTAGATGCAGAATCGTTTCGGTCTACTTGACACAAACGTGATGCCTATATTCATGACCATTGCCTTAGATATCGTCATAACTTTGCACTTTTCTATCAATTGCTCGGCAGTAATTTGTTCACCCACCGTATTATTTGCTATCTTGAGAGAAGCCTCTAGTGAAACCTATGCCCCCCGGGTCTATTTTCCATCATACAAGTTTCCAATCTACAATCTTAGTTTTCAATCTACTATTCTTGCAATCTTTTATTTTCCGATCTATAAACCAAAAATACAAAAAATATTTACTTTATCGTTTATCTATCTCTATCAGATCTCACTTTTGCAAGTAACCGTGAAGGGATTGATGATACGTCTCCAACGTATCTACTTTTCCAAACTCTTTTGCCTTTGTTTTGGACTCTAATTTACATGATTTGGATGGAACTAACCCGAACTGATGCTGTTTTCTACAGAATTGCTATGGTGTTATTTTTGTGCAGAAATAAAAGTTCTCGGAATGACCTGAAACTTCACAGAGATATTTTTTGGAATTAATAAAAAATATTATTAAAAGAATCAACCGAAGGGGCCCCACACCCTGGCCACGAGGGTGGGGGCGTGCTCCCTACCTCGTGGCTCCCTGGACCTCCACCAACCTCAACTCCAACTCCATATATTCATGTTCGGGGAGAAAAAATTTAGAGAGAAGGATTCATCGCGTTTTACGATACGGAGCCGCCGCCAAGCCCTATTTCTTCCTTGGGAGGGCTGATCTGAAGTCCGTTCAGGGCTCCGAAGAGGGGAATCTGTTGCCATCGTTGATGACCCACAAGTATAGGGGATCTATCGTAGTCCTTTCGATAAGTAAGAGTGTCGAACCCAACAAGGAGCAGAAGGAAATGACAAGCGGTTTTTGGCAAGGTATTCTCTGTAAGCACCAAAATTGTCGGTAACAAATATTTTTGTGATAAGGTAATTCATAATGAGTGACAAGTAACAAAAGTAACAAGGTGCAGCAAGGTGGCCCAATCCTTTTTATAGCAAAGTACAACCCTGGACGGACTTTTATATAAAGAAAAGTGCTCTCGAGGACACATGGGAATTATTGTCAAGATGGTTTTCATCATACTCATATGATTCGCGTTCGTTACTTTGATAATTTTATATGTGGGTTGTCACATCCCTAATTCTGGTCTAACCTATGCTAGCTTTTCGGTGTTGCATCATGTTTAAATTCCTCAGAAAAGTTGAAATGGGGATGACAGAACCCCCAGCACCTCCCTTAAACCAACTAGGGTTTACTAAAATCATTTTCAATGAACCCAAAATGCCCTTCTAAAATGTTCATCATCTTTGCCTTGGTCTAAAACCTCTGACAAAAATGGTGCACAAATTTCTAGGTCATCCAAAGGTCACTGGATTAAATCATATGTTATTTGAATTTGGGCATTTAAATGCTAGTAAATATTTTAAATGCCCAAATAATCCTAAACTGAAATGTTCCATGTTGGATATATTCTATACAGTGGGCATGAGCAGTTTGGTGATTTTTCAAAGGGTCTAGGTATTTTTAGAAAAGCCACAAAGATTACAAAAAAATAGAAAACTGAAACAAAAGAAGAGAGAGAGAAAGGAACTACCTGGGCTTACCTCACCTGTGCAGCCACCTGGTGGCCCAAGTGGCCGGCCCAGCCCACCTGGCACCCTCCCATGTCGTCTTCCTCCTTTGCCAGGAGGATGGGCACGTGGCCGACGCACGCCAGCGCACGCCCGGCCACCTCCTGCTTGCCGCTTCGCCCTGGCCTCATCGGGCGACACCATGCAGCCCCCCCGACCTCTCTCTCACTCTCCCCGTGCTTCTCCCCTCCTTTGTCTCTCTCACGCGTAGTCGCCTGAACCCGCCCATCGTGCCGCTCATCGTTCTAGCGGCCACCGGCCACCCCATGCCTCACCGACGCGCCTAGAAGCTCCGCTAGGTTGTCTTCTTTGTCCTCGATGAGCCACGTGAGCCGGGAGGGCCTGGAACGTCGCCACCGCCGTCATCTTTATCATCAGCCGCCCGAGATTGCCGCCGTCGTTTCGACGTCACCAAGCCGTCCCCGAGCCCACTGAGACCGACGTCGCCACCGTGAGCTCCTCTTCGATTCCCCTCTCTCCCCGCGCATTTTTGCTCGCTCTAGCCACGCCAATCACCGGAGCCATGAGCTTCCGGCCGCCGTCCATGTCATCGCCGCAACCACAGTCGCTGGTGCTCGCATTCGAGCGTGTCACCAAACTCACCGTGCTCCCAGGAGCCAAGAATACCCACCAGCTCGCCCTCTCGTGCACCGTAGCACCAACCCCGCAAACACCCGAACTCTGGCGCCGCCGGGAGCCCCGTTCCAGCGAGCTCCGGCCACCCCGCGTCGATCCGTTGCCTCCCCTGGATGTGGCCGAGCCTGGGCTTCGTACTGGTGGTCTCCGTGAAGGAAATATGCCCTAGAGGCAATAATAAAGTTATTATTTATTTCCTCATAATCATGATAAATGTTTATTATTCATGCTAGAATTGTATTTACCGGAAACATAATACATGTGTGAATACATAGACAAACATAGTGTCACTAGTATGCCTCTACTTGACTAGCTCGTTAATCAAAGATGGTTATGTTTCCTAACCATGAACAATGAGTTGTTATTTGATTAACGAGGTCACATCATTAGTAGAATGATCTGATTGACATGACCCATTCCATTAGCTTAGCACCTGATCGTTTAGTTTGTTGCTATTGCTTTCTTCATGACTTATACATGTTCCTATGACTATGAGATTATGCAACTCCCGTTTACCGGAGGAACACTTTGGGTACTACCAAACGTCACAATGTAACTGGGTGATTATAAAGGAGTACTACAGGTGTCTCCAATGGTCGATGTTTGGTTGGCGTATTTCGAGATTAGGATTTGTCACTCCGATTGTCGGAGAGGTATCTCTGGGCCCTCTCGGTAATACACATCACATAAGCCTTGCAAGCATTACAACTAATATGTTAGTTGTGAGATAATGTATTACGGAACGAGTAAAGAGACTTGCCGGTAACGAGATTGAACTAGGTATTGGATACCGATGATCGAATCTCGGGCAAGTAACATACCGATGACAAAGGGAACAACGTATGTTGTTATGCGGTCTGACCGATAAAGATCTTCGTAGAATATGTAGGAGCCAATATGGGCATCCAGGTCCCGCTATTGGTTATTGACCGGAGACGTGTCTCGGTCATGTCTACATTGTTCTCGAACCCGTAGGGTCCGCACGCTTAAGGTTACGATGACAGTTATATTATGAGTTTATGCATTTTGATGTACCGAAGGTTGTTCGGAGTCCCGGATGTGATCACGGACATGACGAGGAGTCCCGAAATGGTCGAGACGTAAAGATTGATATATTGGAAGCCTATATTTGGATATCGGAAGTGTTCCGGGTGAAATCGGGATTTTACCGGAATACCGAGAGGGTTACCGGAACCCCCCGGGAGCTATTTGGGCCATAGTGGGCCTTAGTGGAAAAGAGAAGGGGCTGCCCTAGATGGGCTGCGCGCCCCCCCTTCCCCTAGTCCTATTAGGACTAGGAGAGGTGGCCGGCCCCCTCCTCCTCTTTTCCCCTCCGAGGAATCCTAGTTGGACTAGGATTGGAGGGGGAATCCTACTCCCAGAGGGAGTAGGACTCTCCTGCGCCTCCCCCCCTTGGCCGGCCAGCCTCCCCTCCTCTCCTCCTTTATATACGGAGGCAGGGGCACCTCTAAACACACAAGTTGACACAAGTTGATCCACGTGATCGATTCCTTAGCCGTGTGCGGTGCCCCCTGCCACCATATTCCTCGATAATACTGTAGCGGAGTTTAGGCGAAGCCCTGCTGCTGTAGTTCATCAAGATCGTCACCACGCCGTCGTGCTGACGGAACTCTTCCCCAACACTTTGCTGGATCGGAGTCCGGGGATCGTCATCGAGCTGAACGTGTGCTCGAACTCGGAGGTGCCGTAGTTTCGGTGCTTGATCGGTTGGATCGAGAAGACGTACGACTACTTCCTCTACGTCGTGTCATCGCTTCCGCAGTCGGTCTGCGTTGGGTACGTAGACAATACTCTCCCCTCGTTGCTATGCATCACATGATCTTGCGTGTGCGTAGGAATTTTTTTTGAAATTACTACGAAACCCAACAGTGGCATCCGAGCCTAGGTTATTGATGTTGATGTTATCTGCACGAGTAGAACACAAGTGAGTTGTGGACGATACAAGTCATACTGCCTACCAGCATGTCATATTTTGGTTCGGCGGTATTGTTGGACGAGACGACCCAGACCAACCTTACGCGTACGCTTACGCGAGACCGGTTCCCTCGACGTGTTTTTGCACAGAGATGGCTTGCGGGCGACTGTCTCTCCAACTTTAGTTGAACCAAGTATGGCTACGCCCGGTCCTTGCGAAGGTTAAAACGGAGTCTATTTGGCAAACTATCGTTGTGGTTTTGATGCGTAGGTGAGATTGGTTCTTACTTAAGCCCGTAGCAGCCACGTAAAAACATGCAACAACAAAGTAGAGGACGTCTAACTTGTTTTTGCAGGGCATGTTGTGATGTGATATGGTCAAGGCATGATGCTGAATTTTATTGTATGAGATGATCATGTTTTGTAACCAAGTTATCGGCAACTGGCAGGAGCCATATGGTTGTCGCTTTATTGTATGCAATGCAATCGCGATGTAATGCTTTACTTTATTACTAAACGGTAGTGATAGTCGTGGAAGCATAAGATTGGCGAGACGACAACGATGCTACGATGGAGATCATGGTGTCGCGCCGGTGACGATGGTGATCATGACGGTGCTTCGGAGATGGAGATCACAGGCACAAGATGATGATGGCCATATCATATCACTTATATTGATTGCATGTGATGTTTATCTTTTTTATGCATCTTATCTTGCTTTGATTGACGGTAGCATTATAAGATGATCTCTCACTAAATTATCAAGAAGTGTTCTCCCTGAGTATGCACCGTTGCCAAAGTTCGTCGTGCCCAGACACCACGTGATGATCGGGTGTGATAAGCTCTACGTCCATCTACAACGGGTGCAAGCCAGTTTTTGCACACGCAGAATACTCAGGTTAAACTTGACGAGCCTAGCATATGCAGATATGGCCTCAGAACACGGAGACCGAAAGGTCGAGCGTGAATCATATAGTAGATATGATCAACATAAACGATGTTCACCATTGAAAACTACTCCATCTCACGTGATGATCGGTCATGGTTTAGTTGATTTGGATCACGTAATCACTTAGAAGATTAGAGGGATATCTATCTAAGTGGGAGTTCTTAAGTAATATGATTAATTGAACTTAAATTTATCATGAACTTAGTACCTGATAGTATCTTGCTTGTGTATGTTGATTGTAGATAGATGGCTTGTGATGTTGTTCCGTTGAATTTTAATGCGTTCCTTGAGAAAGCAAAGTTGAAAGATGATGGTAGCAATTACACGGACTGGGTCCGTAACTTGAGGATTATCCTCATTGCTGCACAGAAGAATTACGTCCTAGAAGCACCGCTGGGTGCCAAGCCTGCTGCTGGAGCAACACCAGATGTTATGAACGTCTGGCAGAGCAAAGCTGATGACTACTCAATAGTTCAGTGTGCCATGCTTTACGGCTTAGAATCGGGACTTCAACGACGTTTCGAACGTCATGGAGCATATGAGATGTTCCAGGAGTTGAAGTTAATATTTCAAGCAAATGCCCGGATTGAGAGATATGAAGTCTCCAATAAGTTCTATAGCTGCAAGATGGAGGAGAACAGTTCTGTCAGTGAGCATATACTCAAAATGTCTGGGTATAATAATCACTTGATTCAATTGGGAGTTAATCTTCCTGATGATTGCGTCATCGACAGAATTCTCCAATCACTGCCACCAAGCTACAAGAGCTTCGTGATGAACTATAATATGCAAGGGATGAACAAGACTATTCCCGAGCTCTTCGCAATGCTGAAAACTGCGGAGGTAGAAATCAAGAAGGAGCATCAAGTGTTGATGGTTAACAAAACCACTAGTTTCAAGAAAAAGGGAAAAGGGAAGAAGAAGGGGAACTTCAAGAAGAACGGCAAGCAAGTTGCTGCTCAAGAGAAGAAACCCAAGTCTGGACCTAAGCCTGAAACTGAGTGCTTCTACTGCAAGCAGACTGGTCACTGGAAGCGGAACTGCCCCAAGTATTTGGCGGATAAGAAGGATGGCAAGGTGAACAAAGGTATATGTGATATACATGTTATTGATGTGTACCTTACTAGAACTCGCAGTAGCACCTGGGTATTTGATACTGGTTCTGTTGCTAATATTTGCAACTCGAAACAGGGACTACGGAATAAGCGAGCACTGGCAAAGGACGAGGTGACGATGCGCGTGGGAAACGGTTCCAAAGTCGATGTGATCGCAGTCGGCACGCTACCTCTACATCCACCTTCGGGATTAATATTATACCTAAATAATTGTTATTTGGTGCCAGCGTTGAGCATGAACATTATATCTGGATCTTGTTTAATGCGAGATGGTTATTCATTTAAATCAGAGAATAATGGTTGTTCTATTTATATGAGTAATATCTTTTATGGTCATGCACCCTTGAAGAGTGGTCTATTCTTATTGAATCTCGATAGTAGTAATACACATATTCATAATGTTGAAACCAAAAGATGCAGAGTTGATAATGAAAGTGCAACTTATTTGTGGCACTGTCGTTTAGGTCATATCGGTATAAAGCGCATGAAGAAACTCCATGCTGATGGACTTTTAGAACCACTTGATTATGAATCACTTGGTACTTGCGAACCGTGCCTCATGGGCAAGATGACTAAAACACCGTTCTCCGGTTCTATGGAGAGAGCAACAGATTTGTTGGAAATCATACATACCGATGTATGTGGTCCAATGAATATTGAGGCTCGTGGCGGATATCGTTATTTTCTCACCTTCACAGATGATTTAAGCAGATATGGGTATGTCTACTTAATGAAACATAAGTCTGAAACATTTGAAAAGTTCAAAGAATTTCAGAGTGAAGTTGAAAATCATCGTAACAAGAAAATAAAGTTTCTACGATCTGATCGTGGAGGAGAATATTTGAGTTACGAGTTTGGTGTACATTTGAAAAACTGTGGAATAGTTTCGCAACTCACGCCACCCGGAACACCACAGCGTAATGGTGTGTCCGAACGTCGTAATCGTACTTTACTAGATATGGTGCGATCTATGATGTCTCTTACCGATATATCGCTATCATTTTGGGGTTATGCTTTAGAGACGGCCGCATTCACGTTAAATAGGGCACCATCAAAATCCGTTGAGACGACGCCTTATGAACTGTGGTTTGGCAAGAAACCAAAGTTGTCGTTTCTTAAAGTTTGGGGCTGCGATGCTTATGTGAAAAAACTTCAACCTGATAAGCTCGAACCCAAATCGGAGAAATGTGTCTTCATAGGATACCCAAAGGAAACTGTTGGGTACACCTTCTATCACAGATCCGAAGGCAAGACATTCGTTGCTAAGAATGGATCATTTCTAGAGAAGGAGTTTCTCTCGAAAGAAGTGAGTGGGAGGAAAGTGGAACTTGACGAGGTAACTGTACCTGCTCCCTTACTGGAAAGTAGTTCATCACAGAAAACTGTTTCAGTGACACCTACACCAGTTAGTGAGGAAGCCAATGATAATGATCATGAAACTTCAGATCAAGATACTACTGAACCTCGTAGATCAACCAGAGTAAGATCCGCACCAGAGTGGTACGGTAATCCTGTTCTGGAGGTCATGCTACTAGATCATGATGAACCTACGAACTATGAAGAAGCGATGGTGAGCCCAGATTCCGCAAAGTGGCTTGAAGCCATGAAATCTGAGATGGGATCCATGTATGAGAACAAAGTATGGACTTTGGTTGACTTGCCCGATGATCGGCAAGCAATTGAGAATAAATGGATCTTTAAGAAGAAGACTGACGCTGATGGTAATGTTACTGTCTACAAAGCTCGACTTGTCGCAAAAGGTTTTCGGCAAGTTCAAGAGATTGACTACGATGAGACCTTCTCACCCGTAGCGATGCTTAAGTCCGTCCGAATCATGTTAGCAATTGCCGCATTTTATGATTATGAAATTTGGCAGATGGATGTCAAAACTGCATTCCTGAATGGATTTCTGGAAGAAGAGTTGTATATGATGCAACCAGAAGGTTTTGTCGATCCAAAGGGAGCTAACAAAGTGTGCAAGCTCCAGCGATCCATTTATGGACTGGTGCAAGCCTCTCGGAGTTGGAATAAACGTTTTGATAGTGTGATCAAAGCATTTGGTTTTATACAGACTTTCGGAGAAGCCTGTATTTACAAGAAAGTGAGTGGGAGCTCTGTAGCATTTCTGATATTATATGTGGATGACATATTACTGATTGGAAATGATATAGAATTTCTGGATAGCATAAAGGGATACTTGAATAAAAGTTTTTCAATGAAAGACCTCGGTGAAGCTGCTTACATATTAGGCTTTAAGATCTATAGAGATAGATCAAGACGCTTAATTGGACTTTCACAAAGCACATACCTTGACAAGATTTTGAAGAAATTCAAAATGGATCAAGCAAAGAAAGGATTCTTGCCTGTATTACAAGGTGTGAAGTTGAGTAAGACTCAATGCCCGACCACTGCAGAAGATAGAGAGAATATGAAAGATGTTCCCTATGCATCAGCCATAGGCTCTATCATGTATGCAATGCTGTGTACCAGACCTGATGTGTGCCTTGCTATAAGTTTAGCAGGGAGGTACCAAAGTAATCCAGGAGTGGATCACTGGACAGCGGTCAAGAACATCCTGAAATACCTGAAAAGGACTAAGGATATGTTTCTCGTATATGGAGGTGACAAAGAGCTCACCGTAAAAGGTTACGTTGATGCAAGCTTTGACACTGATCCGGACGATTCTAAATCGCAAACCGGATACGTGTTTACATTGAACGGTGGAGCTGTCAGTTGGTGCAGTTCTAAACAAAGCGTCGTAGCGGGATCTACATGTGAAGCGGAGTACATAGCTGCTTCGGAAGCAGCAAACGAAGGAGTCTGGATGAAGGAGTTCATATCCGATCTAGGTGTCATACCTAGTGCATCGGGTCCAATGAAAATCTTTTGTGACAATACTGGTGCAATTGCCTTGGCAAAGGAATCCAGATTTCACAAAAGGACCAAGCACATCAAGAGACGCTTCAACTCCATCCGGGATCTAGTCCAGGTGGGAGACATAGAGATTTGCAAGATACATACGGATCTGAATGTTGCAGACCCGTTGACTAAGCCTCTTCCACGAGCAAAACATGATCAGCACCAAGGCTCCATGGGTGTTAGAATCATTACAGTGTAATCTAGATTATTGACTCTAGTGCAAGTGGGAGACTGAAGGAAATATGCCCTAGAGGCAATAATAAAGTTATTATTTATTTCCTCATAATCATGATAAATGTTTATTATTCATGCTAGAATTGTATTTACCGGAAACATAATACATGTGTGAATACATAGACAAACATAGTGTCACTAGTATGCCTCTACTTGACTAGCTCGTTAATCAAAGATGGTTATGTTTCCTAACCATGAACAATGAGTTGTTATTTGATTAACGAGGTCACATCATTAGTAGAATGATCTGATTGACATGACCCATTCCATTAGCTTAGCACCTGATCGTTTAGTTTGTTGCTATTGCTTTCTTCATGACTTATACATGTTCCTATGACTATGAGATTATGCAACTCCCGTTTACCGGAGGAACACTTTGGGTACTACCAAACGTCACAACGTAACTGGGTGATTATAAAGGAGTACTACAGGTGTCTCCAATGGTCGATGTTTGGTTGGCGTATTTCGAGATTAGGCTTTGTCACTCCGATTGTCGGAGAGGTATCTCTGGGCCCTCTCGGTAATACACATCACATAAGCCTTGCAAGCATTACAACTAATATGTTAGTTGTGAGATAATGTATTACGGAACGAGTAAAGAGACTTGCCGGTAACGAGATTGAACTAGGTATTGGATACCGATGATCGAATCTCGGGCAAGTAACATACCGATGACAAAGGGAACAACGTATGTTGTTATGCGGTCTGACCGATAAAGATCTTCGTAGAATATGTAGGAGCCAATATGGGCATCCAGGTCCCGCTATTGGTTATTGACCGGAGACGTGTCTCGGTCATGTCTACATTGTTCTCGAACCCGTAGGGTCCGCACGCTTAAGGTTACGATGACAGTTATATTATGAGTTTATGCATTTTGATGTACCGAAGGTTGTTCGGAGTCCCGGATGTGATCACGGACATGACGAGGAGTCTCGAAATGGTCGAGACGTAAAGATTGATATATTGGAAGCCTATATTTGGATATCGGAAGTGTTCTGGGTGAAATCGGGATTTTACCGGAATACCAAGAGGGTTACCGGAACCCCCCGGGAGCTATTTGGGCCATAGTGGGCCTTAGTGGAAAAGAGAAGGGGCTGCCCTAGATGGGCTGCGCGCCCCCCCTTCCCCTAGTCCTATTAGGACTAGGAGAGGTGGCCGGCCCCCTCCTCCTCTTTTCCCCTCCGAGGAATCCTAGTTGGACTAGGATTGGAGGGGGAATCCTACTCCCAGAGGGAGTAGGACTCTCCTGCGCCTCCCCCCCTTGGCCGGCCAGCCTCCCCTCCTCTCCTCCTTTATATACGGAGGCAGGGGCACCTCTAAACACACAAGTTGACACAAGTTGATCCACGTGATCGATTCCTTAGCCGTGTGCGGTGCCCCCTGCCACCATATTCCTCGATAATACTGTAGCGGAGTTTAGGCGAAGCCCTGCTGCTGTAGTTCATCAAGATCGTCACCACGCCGTCGTGCTGACGGAACTCTTCCCCAACACTTTGCTGGATCGGAGTCCGGGGATCGTCATCGAGCTGAACGTGTGCTCGAACTCGGAGGTGCCGTAGTTTCGGTGCTTGATCGGTTGGATCGAGAAGACGTACGACTACTTCCTCTACGTCGTGTCATCGCTTCCGCAGTCGGTCTGCGTTGGGTACGTAGACAATACTCTCCCCTCGTTGCTATGCATCACATGATCTTGCGTGTGCGTAGGAAATTTTTTGAAATTACTACGAAACCCAACACTCCGCACATCCATCCGCTGCCTGTAGCGTAGGTCCGGCGAATTGCCACCGCAGTTTTGGTCACCGCCGGCCGAACTCCGGCGAGGCCGACCTGGCATCATCATTAGCACCTAACCACGTTCTAATAACCCCGCTAACCAACCCCACAGCCACTGACACATGGGCCCTACGCCCTAATTAACCCCGGATTTATTCCCTGTTTAGTTTAGGTTAATACAGCCGACCCCACGTGTCAGTTTGACCCTGCCACGTCAATGTTGACCTGGACCCACTGGTCAGCCTCTATTCCTACCCTGTTACACTGACGTGTGGACCCCACACATCAGGTTTGACCCAGGCCAACCTCTATTGACCTGCTGACGTCACATTGATGCAATGCTGATGCCGTAAAGCATTTTCTGGATTTAACTTTAATCAGGAAATTCCAGAAAATGTCCTAAACTTCTAAAAATCATAGAAAATCAACCGTAGCTCAGAATGAAATAAGTTATATATGAAAAATTATCAAAAATCTAATCTATCCATCTATACTGGTTTCATGCATGTTAAAGCAACTTAACCTTGCTGTTTAGTGCAAAACATGATAAGGCACTATTTAAATTCATAAGTTGAGTTTGGGATTGAACTTTTGGTTCAAAATGGCTCAAACCCATCTGGTTGTAGTTGCATTTGCCCAACACACTCATTCTTGCATGTCATGATCATGCATCATATTATGCATTGCATTGATTGTGTTTCTTCTTTGTTTGTCGGTGCTTGTCCCCTTTGAGTAGACGTGCACCGACGATGTGATCGATGACATCGATGAAGAACTATACTATCTTCAGAAGTGCCAGGAAAGAAAAAACCCCTTGTTCATTCCGATACAATCCTACTCTCTCGCTCCTACTCTCTTTTACTGCATTAGGACAACAACGATTCATCTGTTACTTGTTGCGATAGCTGAACCCCTTTATCCTCTGCATGACCTCTCATTGCCACAGTAAATAGATGAAACCCACTAGCATGAGTAGGAGTTGTTTGAGCCCTGTTGTGCCTACTCATTCATGCTTGTTTGTCATGCCTGCTACTGCTTAGAGTTGAGTCAGGTCTGATTCATCGGGGATGAATCAGAGGTGTGTGAACATGTCCTACTATGTGTGAGCTAAGTGTGTGAACACGATTTGGTAAAGGTAGCGGTGAGAGGCCATGTAGGAGTACATGGTGGGTTGTCTCATTGAAGCTGTCCTTAGGAACTGAGTTCTATGTTTGTGATCCATGAAACAGTTACTACCACGCATTGGGCCCGAAACCAATGGACCCTCTCGGCTTCTTAATCACCCTTGTCCTCTGTCCAAGAGTTGCAAGTAGTTTCTGGTGTTTGTAGTATGCTGGAGGCCGTGGGCAGCGCTGACCCGAGGGGTGGGCTGTGATGCGGTAGGCATGTGGCCGGCTATGGCAGGCGCCCGTTTGGTGTCGCGGAACCCTGTACACATTGTTCAGGGCCGTATGTGGAAACCTCGACCGGACTCCCCGCGGATGGAACCTGAATAGGCGATAAACCTGGACTAGAGACTTGAGTGTTTAGGTAGGCCGTGGCCGACACCCTCGTTGGGCTTCCGCTTGAAGGTTCCCAAGTACATGTCGTGTAAATGGCAGTAAGTGGTGAGAGCGTGTGTGAAGAAGTACACCCCTGCAGGGTTAATATCATCTATTCGAATAGCCGTGTCTGCGGTAAAGGACTTCTGGGTTGCCTGTACAATTATGATATATCGTATGTTATTGATGATGCCACTTCTGCTATGCATGATGAAACTACTTCTGTGCGTGATACTACTCTGCCATTAGGTGAATTTCTTGATGAACAACTTGCTAGAGTTAGGGGGAATGAAATTAATGAAGATCCTATTACTGATGATAGTGATGATGAAGGTTCTCCCAATGATTATGTATTACCTGTTGTTCCTAAGGGTTATGTTATGAATGAAGAAGCTGCTAGGGAAATCTTTGCTTGCAATGATAGATATAATCTTAACAAATTATTAGCTAAATGGAAGCAGCAGTCTCTTAATGCTAGAATGAAACCTAACCCTGCTTTTGCTACTTCACCTATCTGTGTTACTGATAACGATTATGAATTCTTTGTTGATCCTGAGATTATTACTTTAGTTGAATCTGATCCTTTTTATGGCCTTGAATCTAAAACTGTTGTGGCACATCTTACCAAGTTGAATGATATAGCTACCCTGTTTACTCATGATGAGAAGTCTCGCTATTTTTATATCCTTAAGATATTTCCGTTCTCATTAAAGGGTGATGCTAAGACTTGGTATAATTCCCTTGCTCCTGGTTGTGTGCGTAGTCCCCAGGATATGATTTATTACTTCTCTCCTAAATATTTCCCTGCTCATAAGAGACAAGCTGCCTTGCGGGAAATATATAACTTTGTGCAAATCAAATAAGAGAGTCTCCCAAAAGCTTGGGGGAGGCTTATCCGGTTACTTAATGCTTTGCCTGATCATCCTCTTAAGAAAAATGAAATACTTGATATCTTTTATAATGGACTAACCGATGCTTCCAAGGACTACTTGGATAGTTGTGTTGGTTGTGTTTTCAGGTAAAGAACAGTCGACGAAGCTGAAATATTACTGAATAATATGTTGACTAATGAAAATAATTGGACTCTTCCTGAGCCAATTCCTGAAGTAATTCCTGAACCAATTGAGCCAACTCCTGAGCCTATTCCTAAACCCACTCCGAAGAAGAGAGGTGTTTTATTTCTCAGTCCTGAAGATATGCAAGAGGCAAAGAAATGAATGAAAGAAAAAGGTATTAAAGCTGAACATGTTAAGAATTTACCTCCTATTGAAGAAATACATGGTCTTAATATACCGCCTGTTGAAGAACCATATTGTCTTGATAACCCTACATAGGTAGTAAAGGTAAATTCTCTCTATATATATGACAAAGTTAAAATACCCTCTACTAACTTTCATAGCCCGTGCTTAGATGAATTTGATGACTTTATGGCTAGACAAGAAAGTTTTAATACTTATGTTGGTAGAGAGTTAAAGAATAATGCTTTCGAGATAGGACGCGTAAGCGATAATCTAGCTAGAGTTAAAGATGAACTTCACCTCGTTAGCAAATATGCTTCTATGGTTGCTACTCAAGCTGAGCAAGTACTCAAAGCTCAAAATGATTTGCTTGATGAATTGAATAATAAAAATGACTTTGCGGTTAGAGTGGCTACTAGAACTGGTAGAATGACTCAGGAACCCTTGTATCCTGGAGGCCACCCTAAGAGAATCGAGCAAGATTCTCAGAGAAATAATTTAGAGGCACCTAGTTCTTCTAAAAAGAAGAAAAAGAAAAACGATAGAACTTTGCATGCTTCTAGTGAACCTACTATAGACACACCTGAGAATCCCAATGATATTTCTATTTCTGATGCTGAAACACAATTAGGTGATGAACATGAACCTAGTGATAATGTTAATGATAATGTTCATGTTGATGCTCAACCTAGCAAAAACAATGATGCAGAGATTGAACCTGCTGTTGATCTTGATAACCCACAATCAAAGAATCAATGTTATGATAAGAGAGATTTTGTTGCTAGGAAGAACGGTAAAGAAAGAGAACCATGGGTTCAGAAACCCATGCCCTTTCCTCCTAAACCATCCAAGTCAAAGGATGATGAGGATTTTGAGCGCTTTGCTGAAATGATTAGACCTATTTTCTTACGTATGCGCTTAACTGATATGCTCAAAGTAAACCCTTATGCTAAGTATATGAAGGATATCATTACAAATAAAAGAAAGATACCAGAAGCTGAAATTTCCACCATGCTTGCTAATTATACTTTTAAGGGTGGAATACCAAAGAAACTTGGAGATCCGGGTGTGCCAACTATACCTTGTTCCATTAAAAGAAATTATGTTAGAATTGCTTTATGTGATCTTGGAGCCGGTGTTAGTGTTATGCCTCTCTCTTTATATCGTAGACTTGAATTGAATAAGTTGACACCTACTGAAATATCTTTGCAAATGGCTGATAAATCAACTGCTATACCTATCGGTATTTGTGAGGACGTGCCTGTTGTGGTTGCAAATGTCACTATCTTAACGGACTTTGTTATTCTTGATATTCCCAAGGACGATAATATGTCTATTATCCTTGGTAGACCTTTTCTTAATACTGCAGGGGCTGTTATTGATTGCAACAAAGGCAATGTCACTTTTCATGTTAATGGTAATGAGCATATGGTACACTTTCCGAGGAAACAATCTCAAGTTCATAGCATCAATTCTATTGAAAAAGTTCCAACTATCATTTTTGGAGGTTTTGAATTTCCTCTTCCTACTGACAAGAAAAAGTATGATATTCTTATTGTTGGGGATTTTTATATCCCCGTTGAGGTAACTTAGTGTTATTCGAAATTTCTCCGGTTCCGTGTTATTCAGAATGAGTTTGTTAACAAGACTTGATCAACCTTGTTAGTGGATTCATCTTGATGATCACGAGATGGATGAAACTAGAAGGCACAACCTTCTGTACCCTCTTTTTACTTTCTGTTATTTAGAATAAATAAAGCAAAAATAGTATTATCCGTCTGTTTTCTGAATTATCCGTGCATTAAAAAATAGTCTGAAAATAGAAGTGCTCCAAATGCCCAACAAATTTAGTATGATTTTTTCTGGAATATTTGAGGATTTTAGGCACTGAAAACACTGCAGGAGGGGCAAGCACCAGGCCACGAGAGTGGAGGGCGCGCCCCCTGTCTCGTGGGCCACTGGTGGCCCCCTCCACTTATGCCAGCACCCACACACTTCATCTTCTACCCAAAAAAATCCCCATCCAGCTCAAGCACGAGTTCTAGCTCGTTTTGCTGCGATTTTCGATCTCCTTGCTCAAAGCTCCATTCACAAAACTGCTTTGGGAGATTGTTGCTTGGTATGTGACTCCTCCATTGGTCCAATTAGTTTTTGTTCTAGTGCTTTATTCATTGCAAATTTTTGCTGCGTAGGTGACCATGTTCTTGAGCTTGCATGTTAAATTTTTGAGGTCCCAAGCAATTCCAATGCATGATATAGTCTCTAGGCACTTGTAGGAGTAGTTGCTATCAATCTTGTTTAGTTTTATTCACTTTTATTTTGAAGTTACTAAATTTTCAGAAATTTTCAGAAAAAGAAATATGCTTAGAAGAATGTACCAAGGTGGTTCCTCGGCAAAGAAAGGGTCAAGGATTGCTATACGTGAGCAAGATGTTGAATTTCCGAGGGACGCAAATGTACGAGCTTGTGAGTGGCCATCCGATGATTTTATGGTCGAAGCAGGCTTCAAGGAGGAATTTGACGCGTATGTGCGTAATGACGAGCTGGAGGACTTCTTACAAGATAAGTGTCCTCAATACTATCAATTGACTGATTCCTTTGTGCGGAGGTTCCAATATATATGTGCGCGTAATTCTCCTAGTGTTATGTTTGATATTTATGATACATCTTATACTATGGATTTAGAGGATTTCACAACTACTTGCAAACTCGCGCAGTGGGGTAATATTAATGATCCTCGCAAATCTGAATTTAGAGATTTTCTTGCTAGTATTACTGTGGGAGAATCTAGGGACATAGCACAAGCTACCATATGGAGCATTCATTTTCCTGCTACACATTATTTTGCTCTCTTTATTGGTAGATGCATTAATGGTAAGGACGAAGCATGTCACATGTGTGTCCCTGATCTTTGTGTCCTCAAGAGTGCTGTGTCAGGTTATAAAGGTTATAACTTGGGGGCAATAGTTGCATGTAGGTTGCATAATAATAGTATAAGGGGTATTTATTTGGAGGAATTTATGCAACCCGTGTGGCTAATTTTCTTAATATAGCCCCACGAGAGGGGGATATGATTTTACCTCCTATTTATTTGGATAAAGAAGCTATGTTTGATCATCATTTTCTTGAGAGGAATGAACAATTCCTCCATTATTGACTAATCTATGACAAACGCAACGTCGTCCCTGTTACTCTTCCTGCTCCCTACCTTTTTGATTATCAGGCAAAAGGAAGATATGTTGTCACCAGGTAAGAAGCAGCTGAAGACGAGAGGGGAATGGAGGCAGCTCGCCAACACGCTGCTGCTCAGGAGGCTGTTGCCTCTGCATCTCAGTACAACTCCAGTTTCACTTTTGGATATCAGCCAGGCGGTCATTGGTACTAGACCAACTTAGGCCAAAAGCCTAAGCTTGGGGGAGTACATATTTCTCACCGATTTTACATTCATGTTCACACACTAGTCGTCGGTGCTCATACTCTTTCATTGTATTATCCATGCTAGTTTAATTTCCTTTTTCTAGCTTTCTTCTTATGTGTTTGATAAACTTTAAGAAAAACCAAAAAAATAGTTAGTTTAATTTTCATGCTTGTAGTAGAAATTAAAATGAAAACCCAAAAAGATTTCTACTTCTTCTTCTTACTTCTTGGGAGCTTTCCCGTGTAAATAGTTTTATTTTATTTTCTTTCCTTTGGGGGTCGAGAAGACCATATTGAAAATGCTTAGTGGCTCTTATAATGCATGATTGTTTATTTAACTTAGAGCCCATATTACCTTGTCTTCTCTCTTGAGTTGAATGCTTGCAGATCCCAGCTTAGTCCAATGCACGTACACTCTTATTATTATACACATCATTCGGTCGTGCAAGTGAAAGGCAATAATGATGATATATGATGGACTTATTGGGATGAGAAAAGCTGGTATGAACTCGAGCTCTCTTGTTTTTGTAAATATGATGAGTTCATCGTTTCTGAGTCAGCTATTATGAAGTAAACATATTTGCAATGACATTTAGAGATTATAGTTTCTTGTGCCATGCTTGATTAGCTATGAGTTATAATGGTTTACCTTTTGTGCCAACATGCTATTAGAATGATTATGATGTGATATGATGGGATGGTATCCTCCTTTGAATGAATTGAGTGACTCGACTTGGCACATGTTCACGCATGTAGTTGAATCAAATCAACATAGCCTTCACGATATTTATGTTCATGGTGGATTATATCCTACTCATGCTTGTATTCGGTGTAAATTAACTTTAATGCATGTTTATGACTGTTGTCGCTCTCTTAGTTGGTCGCTTCCCAGTCTTTTGCTAGCCTTCACCTGTACTAAGCGGGAATACTGCTTGTGCATCCAAACTCCTTAAACCCCAAAGTTGTTCCATATGAGTCCACTATACCTACCTATATGCGGTATTTACCTGCGTTCCAAGTAAATTTGTATGTGCCAAACTCCAAACCTTCAAATGAAATTCTATTTTGTATGCTCGAGCAGCTCATGTTTCAACTAGGGCTGCCTATATCTTCCATGCTAGGTGGGTTATTCTCAAGAGGAGTGGACTCCGCTCCTCATTCACGAGAAAGGGCCGGTAACCGGGATGCCCAGTCCCATGATCCAAAAAGATCAAAGCAAATCAAAATAATTAAACAAAACTCCCCCAGGGCTGTTGTATGTTGGAGGCACTCATTGTTTCGAGCAAGCCATGGATTGATGCTTGTTGGTGGTTGGGGGACTATAAACCTTTACCATTCTGTTTGGGAACTGCCTATAATGCATGTAGTATGGAAGATACGGCCATCTCATAGTTGTTGCGTTGACAGCAAAAGTATGCCGCTCAAAATGTTATTCAATCTCTATTTTAAAATCGAGCTCTGGCACCTCTACAAATCCCTGCTTCCCTCTGTGAAGGGCCTATCTATTTACTTTTATGTTGAGTCATCACCCTTCTTATTAAAAGCACCCGCTGGAGAGCACACTATCATTTGCATTCATTACTATTGGTTTATATTGGGTATGACTTGACTGGATCTCTTTTACCATGAATTACAATGTTTAGTCAGTCCTTGATCTTTAAAGGTGCTCTGCATTTATGTTTTGCGGTCTCAAAAAGGGCTAGCAAGATACCATTTTGTTATATCATGTTATGATTATTTTGAGAAAGTGTTGTCATCCGAGTTTTATTATTATGGCTCGCTAGCTGATTATGCTATTGATATGAGTAATTGTGAGACCTAGGTGTTATTGTGAGTATGGTTAGTTCATAGTATTTGCTGAAACTTGAATGTTGGCTTTTCATGTTTACAACAACAAGAGCAAACAGAGTTTGAAAAGTTTTTCTTTATCACTTTCAGTTTGTCAACTGAATTGCTTGAGGACAAGAAAAGGTTTAAGCTTGGGGGAGTTGATATGTCTCCAACGTATCTACTTTTCCAAACACTTTTGCCCTTGTTTTGGACCCTAACTTGCATGATCTGATTGAAACTAACCCGGACTGATGCTGTTTTTAGCAGAACTGCCATGATGTTGTTTTATGTGTAGAAAAAGAAAAGTTCTCAAAATGTCCTGAAAATCCACGGAGGCACTTTTTGGAATTAATAAGAATTTTTGGCGAAAGAATCAAGACCAGGGGGCCCATAGGTTGTCCACGAGACAGCCCCCCCTAGGGCGCGCCCTCCAATCTCGTGGGCCCCCTGGACCTCCACCGACCTCAACTCCAACTCCATATATTCACGTTCGGGGAGAAAAAAATCAAAGAGAAAGTTTCATCGCATTTTACGACACGGAGCCGCCGCCAAGTCCTAATCTCTCTCGGGAGGGCTGATCTGGAGTCCGTTCGGGGCTCCGGAGAGGGGGATTCGTCGCCGTCGTCATCATCAACCATGCTCCACCACCAATTTCATGATGCCCACTGCCGTGCGTGAGTAATTCCATCGTAGGCTTGCTGGACGGTGATGGGTTGGATGAGATTTACCATGTAGTCAAGTTAGTTTTGTTAGGGTTTGATCCCTAGTATCCACTATGTTCTGAGACTGATGTTGCTATGACTTTGCTATGCTTAATGCTTGTCACTAGGGCCTGAGTGCCATGATTTCAGATCTGAACCTATTATGTTTTCATGAATATATGTGTGTTCTTGATCCTATCTTGCAAGTCTATAGTCACCTATTATGTGTTATGATCCGACAACCCCGAATTGACAATAATAGGGATACTTCTCGGTGATGACCGTAGTTTGAGGAGTTCATGTATTCACTATGTGCTAATGCTTTGTTCCGGTTCTCTATTAAAATGAGGCCTTAATATCCCTTAGTTTCCGCTAGGACCCCGCTTCCACGGGAGGGTAGGACAAAAGATAGCATGCAAGTTCTTTTCCATAAGCATGTATGACTATTTACGGAATACATGCCTACATTACTTTGATGAATTGGAGCTAGTTCTATGTCACGCTATGTTATAGCTATTACATGAGGAATCGCATCCGGCATAATTATCCATCACTGATCCATTGCCTACGAGCTTTTCACATATTGTTCTTCGCTTATTTACTTTTCCATTGCTATTGTTACAACTACTACAAAAACCCAAAAACATTTATCTTTACTTTTGCTACTGTTACCTTTATTATCATACCACTTTGCTACTAAATACTTTGCTGCAGATATTAAGTTATCCAGGTGTGGCTGAATTGACAACTCAACTGCTAATACTCAAGAATATTCTTTGGCTCCCCTTGTGTCGAATCAATAAATTTGGGTTGAATACTTTACCCTCCAAAGCTGTTGCGATTCCCTACACTTGTGGGTTATCATCTCACTAGTAGTCCCGCGTGGACTTCGACGTTTAGCTTGTTACCTCAGCTACGATCTTGTGCCCTCGGTAGGATCTGCTAGATAGTCAGGCTTCTCAGCCTTTTTCATTTATAGTTGTCTGTACTCAGACATGTTAAGCTTCCGCTTGTGTTTTGACTTGTATGCTCTGAATGCTGGGTCATGAGACCCATGTTTGTAATATCTCGCTCCTCGGAGCCTATTGAATAAATACTTGAGTTTTAGAGTCATGTTGTGATGCCATGTTGTATTTGCACATATCGAGCATATTGTGTGTACGTTATTGAAATGCTTGGTATGTGTGGGATCTGACTATCTAGTTGTTTATCCTTGGTAGCCTCTCTTACCGGGAAATGTCTCCTAGTGCTTCCACTGAGCCCTAGTAGCTTGCTACTGCTCCGGAACACTTAGGCTGGCCAACATGTGTCCTTCTTCGTTCATGCGTCTGTCCCTTCGAGGAAATGTCAGGCGGTGTCTACCGGAGTTCTGTTAGCCTCCTACAGCTCGGTTTACCGAAGTCCTGCTAGCCCAGTTGCTACAGCCCGGATTCACTTGCTGATGACCGACACGTTTGTTGTTGGGTCATGTATGTCTGTCCCTGTAAGTTAGTGCCACTTTGGGTTTACAACTAGCCATGTCAGCCAGTGTTCTTTGTCATATGGATGCTAGCAACACTATCATATACGTGAGCCAAAAGGCGCAAATGGTCTCGGGCCTGGTAAGGTGTCACCCGTGGGAATACTGTGCGTGAGGCCGCAAAGAGATATGAGGTGTTACATGCTAGATCGGTGTGGCATAGGATCGGGGTCCTGACAACTTTGGTATCAGAGCCTGACTGCTTGTAGGATTACCAAGC
This sequence comes from Triticum aestivum, assembly GCF_018294505.1. Taxonomy (NCBI): domain Eukaryota; kingdom Viridiplantae; phylum Streptophyta; class Magnoliopsida; order Poales; family Poaceae; genus Triticum; species Triticum aestivum. The sequence goes on along the minus strand of NC_057801.1, from coordinate 403,328,172 downwards.
CAAACTGGTCAAAGTTGAGTCTAGAAATGATTTACTTATATGTAGGGGGATTGATTGTGGGATGGAACGTAAGGCTCTTTTTACTCCTTTACCTTATGCCCTTCTGATATGAGTCATCATATCTTTCCTACAGGGTTAAGGAACTAGGCTTTCTCTTCTTTCTATCAGGGTCACGTGTTACTGGCCTGTAGACTTATATGATTGTTGGTTTCAAGCCCGAGTTTAGTTCCTACTACCTCTGTGTGTTGACAGTTGATCTCGGAACTTTGATATTGTGATGTTGAGTGGTTACGCCACCAATTTGCAGGATGTCTCAAATATTTTTGAGCATTTACAGCCGTTATGCTGTCCGAGTCATCCCAGGTTTCTAAATAGTCTGGTGCATTTGCAAATCCCTTCTTCCTATTCCCGATGTCCCTTTGGGCCAGTTCAACCACACTAATCGGTGAGTTGAGGTACTCTATTGCCTCGACACATATGTTGGAGCTATTATTATGACCCTAGGTGTCTCAGGGAGTCACCTAGTAATCTAGCAATGCTTTGTATTCCCAATGTGATGATTCTGGCCATCATTCTCGAAAGCATCTCGTGATGCCACTTAGTTAGTAGGCATTCTATTCCTAGGTTCTTGACCCAAGATTCACTCTACTTACCTCGTGTTGATAGTGTTGCTCGTACCTTTAGGATATTAGTAACCTTTGTGATAGTCTTCGAGGTCCGTGGTATATCATTCTTCCAAATACCATGAACCATCCTTAGCAGAAGTTCCTCGTTGAACCAAAGGATCACAACAAGAGTGCTCTCGATGACTTCCCCATTCTATATTGTGACTCTGCCAATCCTAGCTCTCTGCATGGGTTATCCAGAAGAAATATGCTGAATTTGTTCGGCATACTAATCCATGCATCCACAACTCAGAAAGGCATATGTTCCTTTCAGTTGTCCCTCTTTAGTTGTCTTCTGACCTTCGCCTATCAATCAATAGTCAAGAGTATGTGTGCATTCGTTCATCGGTGCCTATCATTCTTATGGTCCATCAAGCCATTCTAGTTCAGAATGACTAGGAGAAACAAACTCCAGTACCTCATCCATTTCTAGGATTGGGTCAAAGCAGTTGTATTCCGCAGATCAAATGCAATCAAGCTTTTGGTCTGTTCTACCCTGAAGTATTACCCACTTTATGTCAGGAATGTCATGAGAATTGCACCTTCTCTTATGAATTCTTGATGTAGTGATACTTCTCGCCATCATTATTCATTCATCGGTGTCGTGTTGTCGCAACCGGAATGCCGACAAGTGAATCGTGATGTGTGAAATCAATACTCCTAGCAATTGTGTTGCTTGGTAGTTAATGGACAATAATCTTATCCTTAGCATGTTGATTATTGAATCATCACCCTAGGGTTTATCGTGCTACCTATTCCTTATTTCCGGTGCACTTCTCGATCAATGAGTTAGGATAGTGTCAATCCTTGCTTATTTGATCATATCGTCTTGCCTGAAAAGCAAGATTGTTCTCGAGCTTAGTGACATATTGGTGGTTTGTGATTTTCCGTATATCTTCTCGGAAGTATAACCAGGTTGTCACCTGACCGCTATGTTGAGTTCGTGATCAAGTTGGTTTCTTATAAACCACCCCTTCTCCAAGAATCTGTGTTGGATACCCCTGAGCTAGTTGGTTAAGCTAAACAACAACTTGGGGAGTTGGAAGATAAAAGGCTTTGCCGAATTTGGTTCTTTCTAAAGGGATATCTTTGTGTTTGTGTGTGTGTTGAAGAAAGATGATATCTTCACCAATTGGTCCTCGTGATCAGCTGTTGGATCTATTGTCTTGCCAAAACTTTGACTTGAGTATGGGCTATCGTCAAGTCAAATCAGAACCAACGATGTTCGCAATGTTCTCTTACTCGTGGTTGATCCCTCGAGCATACGCCATTACATCTTTTGGTCTGGCCAATGCTATCACCGTGTTCACATAATGGTGGGAGTCCAGTGATATGGAATTCCATCTTCATGGAAACATGGATGAATTGTTGTTGAGCCCATCGACAACATCCCTATCTTCTCCATGACTTTGTTGGACATTAAGCTAGTGTTGGAAATTTTGTAAGCAATGCTTTCGTGATCCATTCATGAAGCTTATGCTTGGATGGAAGAAGTGACTTCCTCTAGTTCATGTGCATTTGATGCAAGTTGCCCCCGTGAATTTGAGAAAGGTTTGTTTTGTTTCCCCTGGAATCATCCCAAATCAGTCATGCATATGTGCGAAGTATTCTATGGTTTGGTAGATTAATTACCTCCACCCCATATGTTTCCCTAGCACACCAAGCCACTGATTGATTTGCTCAAAGAAAAGAAGATCCTTCATAAGAGCTAATCATATGACTTATGCAAGGACTTCGCTCTCCGCAAGATGGTTCCTAACTAGGACCCGGTAGTGTCTCATTGTAACACTACTATGTGGTCATGCTTATCTGGGACAGCATGTTCACATGTGTTTAGCAGAACCAGCTCATGTTTTGGAGCATGCTACCGTAGTTAATTTCCCGAGAATCTCGCAACGTCATCTGTGTTTAGCAGAACCAGCTCATGTTTTGGAGCATGCTACCGTAGTTAATTTCCCGAGAATCTTGCAACGTCATCTCGTCAATTTGTGTTGCTACCTTTCTTTCTCCAAACATGTTGTCTGAAATATTCTGTTACCAACCAGATCTGAATCTCAGGCAGTTATGATGGTTGGAACTTTTCCAAAACCTATGATGTAGGCCCCGACAAGGTTGATGTTCTGGCCGACACACCTAGCCAGAGGATCTATCATTGTAGTATCTTGTTTGAGCCACTTGACTATCTTCTCCATGAGGATTTCGTGCGACTTATTCTAGAAGTTGCTCCTTACGGATCCTTGTGCTCACGGTTCCCTCGGTTATGTTATAACCTTTCCAAACAGTGGGCTCACTCTCTACTGTTGGGTTTCTCCCCAGTTACTAGAATCATTCCCAGCATTTGCCTTTTATTCCCATCTTGCACCGCCGTTGTGCCATCCTACCATGGGTTCCATCCATTTCCGATGATAAGTAGAGATCATCCATTACGTTGTATTCAACAAGGTAGTCCACATCATCCATTCTAGTCAGGGTATGTCATTCTTTCGAACTCCTTCAAACGATTGCTCGAGATTTGCCCTAGGTTGGTATAGAGAATTTTATTGATCTATGAATCAAAAGTAATTCTTTTTGCCACTTAAGGGATAATTCCACGAGTCATCCTTCTCTAGGGTGCTCGTTATGGTATCATGGCAACTCAACTGCTCGCTATGTTGACAACCGTTCACCACCCTCTTAAGTGTGGAATTGTTGTCTACCTAGTGAACCTTCGTCATCTGTTCCACTCCATCCCTCTAGTTGTATGCTTCGTGTCTCATCTCGAGAGATGTTTCAATGATTCACCCCGTGAGTTGATCTTGTGATCATTAAGATGATCCATCCATGTAGACATGTTTTGCTCTTTTGTCCTCGTGTAGGATGAAGATCTCAAAAGCAAAGACGTCAAGATCGATTTGAGTCAACAAATCAACAACCTCGAGAAGACAGTTGGATCATGAAGTTTGTGATACTTAGTGTCCCCTTTGCCTTCTTACCTCACATCTTGAATCTCGGGACGAGATTCTTGTTTAGTGGGGGTGAGTTGTCACATCCCTAATTCTGGTATGATCTATGCTAGCTTTTTGGTGTTGCCTCATGTTTAAATTCCTCAGAAACTTGAAATGGGGATGACAGAACCCCCAGCACCCCCCTTAAACCAACTAGGGTTTACTAAAATCATTTTCAATGAACCAAAAATGCCATTCTAAAATGTTCATCATCTTTGCCGGTCTAGAACCTCTGACAAAAATGGTGCACAAATTTCTAGGTCATCCAAAGGTCACTAGATTAAATCATATGTTATTTGAATTTGGGCATTTAAATGCTAGTAAATATTGTAAATGCCCAAATAATCCTAAACTGAAATGTTCCATGTTGGATATATTCTATACAGTGGGAATGTGCAGTTTGGTGATTTTTGAAAGGGTCTAGGTATTTTTAGAAAAGCCACAAAGATTATAGAAAAATAGAAAACTGAAACAAAAGAAGAGAGAGAGGAAGGAACTTACCTGGGCTTACCTCACTTGTGCAGCCACCTGGCGGCCCAAGTGGCCGGCCCAGCCCACCTGGCACCCTCCCCTATCGTCTTCCTCCTTTGCCAGGAGGATGGGCGCGTGGCCGACGCACGTCGGCGCATGCCCGGCCACCTCCTGCTTGTCGCTTCGCCCTGGCCTCTTCAGGTGACGCCACGCAGCCCCCCCGACCTCTCTCTCTCACTCTCGCCGTGCTTCTCCTCTCCTCTGTCTCTCTCATGCGCAGCCGCCCGAACCCGCCCGTCACGCCGCTCGCCGTTCCCACGGCCACCGGCTACCCCACGCCTCACTGACGTGCCTAGAAGCTCCTCCACGTTGTCTTCTTAATCCTCGACAAGCCACGCGAGCTGGGAGGCCCGAGATCACCGCCGTCATTTCGTCATCAACAAGCCGTCCCTGAGCCCACTGAGACCGTCGTCGATGCCACCGTAAGCTCCTCTTTGATTCCCCTCTCTCCCCGCGCGTTTTTGCTCGCTCTAGCCACGCCAATCGCCGGAGCCGTGAGCTTTCGGACGCCGTCCATGTTGCCGCCGCAGCCACAGTCGCTGGTACTCACATTCGAGCGTATCACCGAACTCACCGTGCTCTCAGGAGCCAAGAACGCCCACCAGCTCGCCCTCCCGTGCACCGTACAATCAACCCCGCAAACACCCGAACTCCGGCGTCGCCGCGAGCCCCATTCCGGCGAGCTCCAGCCACCCCGTGTTGATCCATTGCCTCCCCTGGATGCGGCCGAGCCTGGGCTTTGTCCTGGTGGTCTCTGCACATCCATCCGCCGCCTATAGCATAGGTCCGTAGAATTGCCGCCGCGGTTTTGGTCACCGCCGGCCGAACTCTGGTGAGGCCGACGTGGCGCCGTCATTAGCACCTAACCACCTGCTAATAACCGTGCTAACCAACCCCACAACCACTAACACGTGGGCCTTATGCCCTAATTAACCCCAGATTTATTCCTTGTTTAGTTTACGTTAATACAGCCGACCCCATGTGTCAGTTTGACCCTGCCATGTCAATGTTGACCTGGACCCTCTGGTCAGCCTCTGTTCCTGCCCTGTTACACTGACGTGTGGACCCCACACGTTAGGTATGACCCGGGCCAGCCCCTGTTGACCTGCTGACGTCACAGTGATGCAATGCTGACATAGTAAAGCATTTCTGGATTTAAGTTTATTCAGGAAATTCCAGAAGATGTCCTAAACTTCTAAAAATCATAGAAAATCAACCGTAGCTCAGAATGAAATAAGTTATATATGAACATTATCAGAAAAATCCAATCTATCCATCTGTACTGGTTTCATGCATGTTAAAGCAACTTAACTTTGCTGTTTAGTGCAAAACATGATAAGACACTATTTAAATTCACAAGTTGAGTTTGGGATTGAACTTTTGGTTCAAAATGGCTCAAACCCATCAGGTTGTAGTTGCATTAGCCCAACAAACTCATTTTGCCATGTCATGAGCATGCATCATATTGTGCATTGCATTGATTGTGTTTCTTCTTTGTTTGTCGGTGCTTGTCCCCTCTCAGTAGACGTGTACCGACGATGTGATCGATGACACCGATGAAGAACTATACTATCTTCAGAAGTGCCAGGCAAGCAAAAACCCCTTGTTCATTCCGATACAATCCTACTCTCTCGCTCCTGCTCTCTTTTACTGCATTAGGACAACAACAATTCATCTATTACTTGCTGCGGTAGTTGAACCCCTTTATCTTCTGCATGACCTGTCATTGCCACAGTAAATAGATGAAACCCACTAGCATGAGTAGGAGTTGTTTGAGCCCTGTTGTGCCTACTCATTCATGCTTGTTTGTCATGCCTGCTACTGCTTAGTGTTGAGTCAGGTCGGATTCATCGGGGATGAATCAGAGGTGTGTGAACATGTCCTACTATGTGTGAGCTAAGTGTGTGAACACGATTTGGTAAAGGTAGCGGTGAGAGGCCATGCAAGAGTACATGGTGGGTTGTCTCATTGAAGCCGTCCTGTGTTTGTGATCCATGAAACATTTACTACCACGCATTGGGCCCAAAACCAATGGACCCTCTCGGCTTCTTAATCACCCTTGTCCTCTGTCTAGGAGTTGCAAGTAGTTTCTGGTGTTTGTAGTATGCTGGAGGTCGTGGGCAGCGCTGACTCGAGGGGTGGGCTATGATGCGGTAGGCACGTGGTCGGGTATGCCGAACGCCCGTTTGGAGTCTTGGAACCCTGTACACATCGTTCGGGGCCGTATGTGGAAACCTCGGCCGGACTCCCTGCGGATGGAACCTGAATAGGCGATAAACCTGGACTAGAGACTTGAGTGTTTAGGTAGGCCGTGGCCGACACCCTCGTTGGGCTTCCGCTTGAAGGTTGCGGAGTACATGTCGTGTAAACGGCGGTAAGTGGTGAGAGTGTGTGTGAAGAAGTACACCCCTGCAGGGTTAACATCATCTATTCGAATAGCCGTGTCCACGGTAAAGGACTTCTGGGTTGCCTGTACAGTTCATAGACAAGTGAAAGTGGATACTCTAAAATACGCAAGATAAGTGTGAGTGCTATGGATGAAGTTCTCGTAGGGAGACGGGAGCGGATCCATAGTGGTGTATCAATATGGTGAATATGTGGACTCGGGTGCGCCACCTCAAAAGAGTTACCGCAGGCGTAGTTCAGGATAGCCACCGAGTCAAAGCTGGCTTGCTGCAGTTAAACCCCACCATCCCCCTTTGTTGATACTGATGCATATGTAGTTAGTTCTGATCTAAGTCTTGCTGGGTACATTTGTACTCACGTTTGCCTATTTTATGTTTTTGCAGAGAGACTTCAGTCTCACTAGTAGTCTCGCGTGGACTTCGTCGTTTAGCTTGTTACCTTTAGCTACGATCTTGTGCCCTCGGCAGGATCTGGTAGATAGTCATTCTTCTCAGCCTTTTTCATTTATAGTTGTGTGTACTCAGACATGTTAAGCTTCCGCTTGTGTTTTGACTTGTATGCTCTGAATGCTGGGTCATGAGATCCATGTTTGTAATATCTCGCTCCTCGGGGCCTATTGAATAAATACTTGAGTTGTAGAGTCATGTTGTGATGCCATGTTGTATTTGCACATATTGAGCATATTGTGTGTATGTTATTGAAATGCTTGGTATGTGTGGGATCTGACTATCTAGTTGTTTATCCTTGGTAGCCTCTCTTACCGGGAAATGTCTCCTAGTGCTTCCAATGAGCCCTGGTAGCTTCCTACTGCTCTGGAACACTTAGGCTGGCCGGCATGTGTCCTTCTTCGTTCCTGTGTCTGTCCCTTCGGGGAAATGTCACGCGGTGTCTACCGGAGTCCTGTTAGCCTGCTACAACCCGGTTTACCGGAGTCCTGCTAGCCCAGTTGCTACAACCCGGATTCACTCGCTGATGACCGACACATTCGTTGTTGGGTCATGTATGCCTGTCCCTGTAAGTTAGTGCCACTTTGGGTTTACAACTAGCCATGTCTGCCCGGGTTCTTTGTCATATGGATGCTAGCGACACTATCATATACGTGAGCCAAAAGGCGCAAACGGTCACGGGCCTGGTAAGGCGACACCGTGGGAATACCGTGCATGAGGCCGCAAAGGGATATGAGGTGTTACATGCTAGATCGATGTGGCATAGGATCGGGGTCCTGACATGGGTGGACCGGTGCTTGGGTGTTGTCCTTACTTGGACAAGCCTCCCACTTATGATTAACCCCTCTTGCAAGCATCCGCAACTATGATAGAAGAATTAAGGTAAACCTAACCATAGCATGAAACATATGGATCCAAATCATCCCCTTACGAAACAACGCATAAACTAGGGTTTAAGCTTCTGTCGCTCTAGCAACCCATCATCTACTTATTACTTCCCAATGCCTTCCCGTAATCATGGTGAAGTTTCATGTAGTCGACATTCACATAACACCACTAGAGGAGAGACAACATACATCTCATCAAAATATCGAACGAATACCAAATTCACATGATTACTTATGACAAGACTTCTCCCATGTCCTCAGGAACAAATGTAATTACTCACAAAGCATATTCATGTTCATAATCAAATGGGTATTAATAAGCATTAAGGATCCGAACATATGATCTTCCACGAATAAACCAACTAACATCAACTACAAGGAGTAATCAACACTACTAGCAACCCACATGTACCAACTAACATCATCTTTTTAATATCTTTCGTGAGAATGATGGAAAGGAAAATTGTGCTCAAGTGATAGAAGAAGAAGTCTATAAAATGTTTGGCACTAAATCTTTGAATGATGAGCATGATTGCAATGTTGTTAGTATGAACTCTTTGAATATCCATAGTACTAATGATGATATCACTAGTCATGATGAAAATGTCTCTTATAAGCATGTCAATTTTTGTGGAGTGCATAGAGTTTGCAAGTACACACCAAATAGGGAAGATAGATTTTGCAAGAGGCATAAGTATTTAGAAACTAAATGGTTGCAAGGGAGGCTAGATGTTTGTGCTAAAAATTTAAAATTTCTTTGCCATACTTGTGAACTTTGCAATGAACGCGGTCATTTAAATCTCCAATGCAAATTGTTTCATGATCGAACCGTGTCCAAAAATTGTGATGACTTGATTTCCCTTGCATATCATAATGAAATTAGTTTGCTTTTGGGTTATGACGAAATGAAACGTATAACTAAGCATATTCTTGAATATAATCTTGAGGAATTCCTTGATATTGATCTAGAGGAAATTTATATGTATTGTGCGGTGAATTGCATTGAAAATCCTTATATTTCCAATTACATAAAGAAAAGAAAGCAAATAGAAGATGAAGAGAATACTAATGAAAGGGAAGAGACTTCCCAATATCCTCCTATTATTTCTTATGATGAATCAAGCAACGAGGAGGAGCTTTCTATTCAACCAATCTCATTAATAAGGAGCTCAAAAAAGAAGGTTAAACCCACACAGGATGTGAAGAAGAAAAAGAAAAGACAGAGAAGCAAAGGTAGAAAGGTATCCCTCTCAAATGATGTTGCTCCTATTACTCATTGTGATGATGATAATTGCTATACTATTGGTGCTATCCATACTATTAATGATGAGAGTGATTATGCTTATGATATGAAAAGACCCAAGCTTGGGGATGCTATGTTTGATGAGAATGACATGTTTGAGAATATATTTGCTGCAATTAGGGTTTGTCCCAAGCTTGGGGATGCTATGTTTAATGAAGATGATATTTTTAGCCTCCCAAGTTTTGATGTGCAAATTTATTATGATGATAGCATGCCTCCTATTTATGATGGTTATATTGATGAAAGTGGGTTTGGAAGACTGTCAACTTTAGGAAGTAATGATCCCACTATTTTGGGGGGTGTTGAATCTTATAATATTTATGAAAGTGGATTTGGAGAGGTCATGACTTTATTTAGTAATGATTCCACTATCTTGGAAGAGGTTTCAATTGATTATGATGAGAACAAAGTTGCTACTTATGATGATTATTGTGATGATACTTATGCTATAAAAAGTAGTGACGTTTATATTTATAAAACTTGTCATGATTACGATTACACTTTTTCTGAACATTACTCTTTTAATGTCGAAACATTTTATAGTCTTTGAGTCTCTTATGATACTCCCACTATTCCAAATAAGAAGAATTTTGCTTATAATGCTTGTAGATCATGAAAAGAATGCTTTATGTTATAGTTATATTGTTGAATTCATTCATGATGATACTGAAAATTATTATGAGGGAGGAACTTATGCTTGTAGGAATTTCAATAATATCAAGTTTCCTCTCTATGTGCTTAAAATCTTGAAGTTATGCTTGTTTTGCCTTCCTATGCTAGTTGATTATTGTTCCCATAAGTTGTTTGCTTACAAAATCCCTATGCATAGGAAGTGGGTTAGACTTAAATTTGCTAGTCATATTCTTCATGATGCTCCCTTTATGTTTCAACTCGTATCTTTTGTGTGAGCATCATTGAAATCATCATGCCTAGCTAGGGGCGTTAAACGATAGCGCTTGTTGGGAGGCAACCCAATTTTATTTTTGTTCTTTGATTTTTTGCTCCTGTTTAGTAATAAATAATTTATCTAGCCTCTGTTTATATGTGGTTCTATATTTTAATTAGTGTTTGTGCCAAGTAGAACCTTTGGGAAGATTTGGGTGAAGTCTTTTTGATCTTGCTGTAAAAAACAGAAACTTTAGCACTCACGAGATTAGCTGCCATTTTTTACTGGAGAGTTCTTTTAGGTTGATTATTTTTGAAGATGATTAATAGACAAAATCCTCAGGTCCAACAATTTATTTCAGAATTTTTGGAGTTACAGAAGTATTCGAATGATACAGATCACTACAGACTGTTCTGTTTTTGACAGATTCTGTTTTCTATGTGTTGTTTGCTTATTTTGATGAATCTATGAGTAGTATCTGAGGGTATGAACCATAGATAAGTTGGATACAGTATATAGTACACCGATATGAAATTATAATGAGTTCACAACAGTACCTAAGTGGTGGTTTTATTTTCTTATACTAACGAAGCTTACGAGTTTTCTGTTGACTTTTGTGTTGTGAAGTTTTCAAGTTTTGGGTAAAGATTCGATGGACTATGGAATAAGGAGTGGCAAAAGCCTAAGATTGGGGATGCCCAAGGCACCCCAAGGAAATATTCAATGACAACCAAGAGCCTAAGCTTGGGGATGCCCCGGATGGCATCCCCTCTTTCGTCTTCGTTCATCGGTAACTTTACTTGGAGCTATACTTTTATTCACCACATGATATGTGTTTTGCTTGGAGCGTCTTGTATGATATGAGTCTTTGCTTTTTATTTTACCACAATCATCCTTGATTTACGCACCTTTTTGTAGAGAAACACATGATTCATAATTTATTAGAATACTCTATGTGCTTCACTTATATCTTTTGAGCTAGGCAATTTTGCTCTAGTGCTTCACTTATATATTTTTAGAGCACGGTGGTGGTTTTATTTTGTAGAAATTATTGATCTCTCATGCTTCACTTATATTATTTTGAGAGTCTTTTAGAACAGCATGGTATTTGCTATGGTTATAAAATTGGTCCTAGTATGATGGGCATCCAAGTTGGGTATAATAAAAACTATCATAGAAAGTGCATTGAATACTATGATCAACTTGATGCTTGATGATTGTTTTGAGATATAAAGGTGGTAATGTTAGAGTCATGCTAGTTGGGTAATTATGAAATTGAGAAATACTTGTGTTGAAGTTGGCAAGTCCTGCAGCATGCACGTATGGTAAAAGTTGTGTAACAAATTTGTAGCATGGGGTGCTCTTTTGATTGCCTTCCTTATGAGTGGCGGTCGGGATCGCGCGATGGTTAACTCCTACCAACCCTTCCCCTAGGAGCATGCGTAGTAGTAATTTGCTTCGAGGGCTAATATTTTTTTTGCAATAAGTATATGAGTTCTTTATGACTAATGTGAGTCCATGGATTATACGCACTCTTACCCTTCCATCATTGCTAGCCTCTACGGTACCGTGCATTGCCCTTTCTCACCTTGAGAGTTGGTGCAAACTTTGCCGATGCATCCAAAACCCGTGATATGATACGCTCTATCACACATAAACCTCCATATATCTTCCTCAAAACAGCCACCATACCTACCTATTATGGCATTTCCATAGCCATTCCGATATACATTGCCATGCAACTTTCCACTGTTTCATTTATTATGACACGTTTCATCATTGTCATATTGCCTTGCATGATCATGTAGTTGACATCGTATTTGTGGCAAAGCCACCATGCATAATTTTTCATACATGTCACTCTTGATTCATTGCCCACCCCAGTACACTACCGGAGGCATTTATATAGAGTCATATTTTGTTCTAGTATCGAGTTGTAATCCATGAGTTGTAAGTAAATAGAAGTGTGATGATCATCATTATTAGAGCATTGTCCCTTGAAAAGAAAGGCCAAAAAAATAGAAAGGCCAAATAAAAAAGAAGGCCAAATAAAAAAAGGCCCAAAAAAGGGGGACAATGTTACTATCCTTTTCCACACTTGTGCTTCAAAGTAGCACCATGATCTTTATGATAGAGAGTCTCTTACTTTGTCACTTTCATATACTAGTGGGAATTTTTCATTATAGAACTTGGCTTGTATATTCCAATAATGGGCTTCCTCAAAATGCCCTAGGTCTTCCTGAGCAAGCAAGTTGGATGCACACCCACTTAGTTTCTTTTGTTGAGCTTTCATACATTTATAGCTATAGTGCATCCGTTGCATGGCAATCCCTACTCCTCATGTTCACATCAATTGATGGGCATCTCCATAGCCCGTTGATTAGCCTCGTCAATATGAGACTTTCTTCCTTTTTTGTCTTCTCCACACAACCTCCATCATCATATTCTATTCCACCCATAGTGCTATATCCATGGCTTACGCTCATGTATTGCATGAGAGTTGAAAAAAGCTGAAGCGTGTTAAAAAGTATGAACCAATTGCTTGGCTGAAACCGGGGTTGTGCATGATGGGAGTATTTTGTGTGACAAAAATGAAGCATAGCCTAACTATATGATTTTGTAGGGATAAAGTTTCTTTGGCTATGTTATTTTGATAAGACATGATTACTTGTTCGTATGCTTGTATTATTACTCTTATGTCAATATTAAACTTTTATCTTGAATCTTCTGGATATGAACATTCATGCCACAATAAAGAAAGTTACATTGAGAATATGCTAGGTAGCATTCCACATCAAAAATTCTATTTTTATCATTTACCTACTCGAGGACGAGCAGGAATTAAGCTTGGGGATGCTTGATACATCTCCAACGTATCTATAATTTTTTATTGTTCCATGCTATTATATTACCTATTTTGGATGTTTATGGGCTTTACTAAGCACTTTTATGTTATTTTTGGGACTAACCTATTAAGCTGGAGCCCAGTGCCAGTTTCTGTTTTTTCCTTGTTTTTGAGTTTTACAGAAAAGGAATACCAAACGGAGTCCAATTGACATGCCGATTTTTGACGATTTTTTATGGACCAAAAGAAGCCCCAGAAGTGAAAGAGTTGGGCCACAAGAGTCCTGAGTCGTCCACGAAGGTGGAGGGCGAGCCGTACCCCCTGGGTGTGCCCCCTGCCTCGTGGACAACTTGGAGACCACCCTGACTTGTTCCCGACGCCAAAAAATCCTACAAATACAGAAACCCCCAGAAAATAACCTAGATCAGGAGTTCTGCTGCCGCAAGCCTCTGTAGCCACCAAAAACCTCTCGGGAGCCTGTTCCGGCACCTTGCCGGAGGGGGGATCCCTCACCAATGGCCATCTTCATCATCCCTGTGCTCTCCATGAGGAGGAGGGAGTAGTTCACCCTCATGGCTGAGGGTATGTACCAGTAGCTATGTGTTTGATCTCTCTCTCGTGTTCTTGATTTGGCATGATCTTGATGTATCGCGAGCTTTGCTATTATAGTTGGATCTTATGATGTTTCTCCCCCTCTACTCTCTTGTAATGGATTGAGTTTTCCCTTTGAAGTTATCTTGTCGGATTGAGTCTTTAAGGATTTGAGAACACTTGATTTATGTCTTGCCGTGCTTATCTGTGGTGACAATGGGATATTCACGTGATCTACTTGATGTATGTTTTGGTGATCAACTTGCGGGTTCAGTGAACTTATGCATAGGGGTTGGCACACGTTTTCATCTTGACTCTCCGGTAGAATCTTTGGGGAACTCTTTGAAGAACTTTGTGTTGGTTGAATAGATGAATCTGAGATTGTGTGATGCATATCGTATAATCATGCCCACAGATACTTGAGGTGACAATGGAGTATCTAGGTGACATTAGGGTTTTGGTTGATGTGTGTCTTAAGGTGTTATTCTAGTACGAACTCTATGATAGATCGGACAGAAAGAATAGCTTCATGATATTTTACTACGGACTCTTGAATAGATCGATCAGAAAGGATAACTTTGAGGTGGTTTCGTACCCTACAATAATCTCTTCGTTTGTTCTCCGCTATTAGTGACTTTGGAGTGACTCTTTGTTGCATGTTGAGGGATAGTTATATGATCCAATTATGTTATTATTGTTGAGAGAACTTGCACTAGTGAAAGTATGAACCCTAGGCCTTGCTTCCTAGCATTGCAATACCGTTTACGCTCACTTTTATCATTAGTTACCTTGCTGTTTTTATATTTTCAGATTACAAAAACCTATATCTACCATCCATATTGCACTTGTATCACCATCTCTTCGCCGAACTAGTGCACCTATACAATTTACCATTGTATTGGGTGTGTTGGGACACAAGAGACTCTTTGTTATTTGGTTGCAGGGTTGTTTGAGAGAGACCATCTTCATCCTACACCTCCCACGGATTGATAAACCTTAGGTCCTCCACTTGAGGGAAATTTGCTACTTACCTACAAACCTCTGCACTTGGAGTCCCAATAATGTCTACAAGGAGAAGGTTGCGCAGTAGACATCAGCGCGCCAGGGGGGTAGGGCGCGCCCTCCACCCTCGTGGATGACTGGTGGCCCCCTATGGTGCTTTCCTCGCCCAATATTTTTAATATTCCAAAAATAATCTCCATGAAGTTTCAGGACTTTTGGAGTTGTGCAGAATAGGTCTATAATGTTTGCTCCTTTTCTAATCCAGAATTCCAGCTGCTGACATTCTCCCTCTTCATGTAAACCTTATAAAATAAGAGAGAAAAGGCATAAGTATTGCGACATAACGTGTAATAATAGCCCATAATGCAATAAATATTGATATAAAAGCATGATCCAAAATGGATGTATCAAGTTCCCCAAGCTTAGACGTTGCTTGTCCTCAAGCGAAAGCCGATATCGAGAAATATGTCCACATGTTTAGAGATAGAGGTGTCGATAAAATAAAATACAGACATGAGGGTATCATGATCATCTTTAGAATAGCAACATATATTGTCATATAATTTCTTATGCTAAATATATTTTTCTATTCACAATGTAAAGTATGAATCAGAAACTTCATTGAAAACTAACAAACTATGATTTCAGTCATTGAAGCAATTGCAATTTATCATAACATCAGAAAGAGACAATATAAGAGTTTTTCAGCAAGTCCACATACTCAACTATCATTTAGTCTTTCATAATTACTAACACTCACGCGATACTTATGGGTACAAAGTTTCAATCGGACATAGAGAAAGATAGGGGCTTATAGTTTCCCCTCCCAACCTTTTACCTCAAGGGTAATGTCAACAATAATATTTTATGAGAACCTACATCCAAGTGGATATATATATATATCAGGATCTTTCCAACACATAGGTCTTGCCAAAGGATAAAAGTGTAAAAAGGAAAGGTGAAGTTCACCATGACTTTTGTATGAGGGTAGAAGTTAAAAATAAAAGATAGGCCCTTCGGAGAGGGAAGCAGAGGTTGTCATGCGCTTTTATGGTTGGATGCACAAAATCTTAATGCAAAAGAACGTCACTTTATATTGCCACTTGTGATAGGGACCTTTATTGTGCAGTCTGTCGCTTTTATTTCTTCCATATCACAAGCTCGTATAAATCTTATTTTCTTCAAACTAATAGATCATACATATTTAGAGAGCAATTTTTATTGCTTGCACCGATGACAACTTAGTTGAAGGATCTTACTCAATCCATAGGTAGGTATGGTGGACTCTCATGGCAAAACTGGGTTTGGGGATGTTTGGCAGCACAAGTAGTATCTCTGCTTGGTGCAAAGAATTTGGCTAGCATGAGGGGGAAAGGCAATCTCAACATGTTGGATGATCCATGACAATATAACTTATTCGGATATAAGGAAACATAACCCATTACGTTGTCTTCCTTGTTCAACATCATCTTTTTAGCATGTCATATTTTAATGAGTGCTCACAATCACAAAAGATGTCCAATATAGTATATTTATATGTGAACACCACTCTTTCTTTATTACTTCCTATTAATTGCAACAATGACCAAAACTATGTTTGTCAACTCTCAACAACTTTTATTCATCATACTCTTTATATGTGAAGTCATTACTCTCCCTAAGATCAATATGATCTTTTTATTTCTTTTTATTCTTTCTTTAATTCCCTCATAATAACTACTCTTTATTATATATAACTCACGGACTCGATTACATAGATAGAGATCAAGACAAAACTCAAAGCTAGATCATACTAAAACTTTATTCTACTAGATCAAGATATAACTAAAAGGACCGAACTAAGTAAAATGGTAAAGATAGAAGTGTGATGGTAATACGATACCGGGGACCCTTCCCCAAGCTTGGGAGTCGCCAAGGGGAGTGCCCATACCCATGTATTTATGTCTCTTTCTTTGGAGGTGGTGATGATGGAGTTTTTGATCATGCAGGCTTGTCGTCCATCTTCCAAGGCATAGGCTCACCATCATAGAAGGATGAATGAGTCTCCGGGATCCTCAAATCTGTAGCAAAACTCATCCTCTTGAATCTATATTCATACTTACAGTTTTGGTTTTGCAGGTCATAGATCTGGGCCTGGAGGTGCTCGATTTTCTCGTGAAGCTTGAAGATGGCCTCCTCGATATTCTTGGCATCCAGCTTGTGGTTGTTGGTGAACTCCACGATCATCATGTGATTGGCATTGAGGCCACGTTCCACCATCCCTTGGCACTTGAAAACTTGTTGCTCCATTGCTTCGAGTCTTGTCTTCACGCTTCCGGTCCTCTTCACTCCCTTAACATCGCGGATGTGCAGCACCCCCTCATGCATCTCAATGGTTTGAGGATGTTGCAGCACCTCCGCGAGGTAAGGGTTGATGACCTTCTCGAAAAACTTGTCCTTGGGGGCGCTTCGAGACGTCATGGTGATCTAGATCTACCGGAAAAAGAACTCGTAACAAAAACAAAGGATTTTGTCGTGGTACGGTGGTCAAAACCTTCGGGAGATTATATAATGAATTTTTACCGACCAAAAGAAGTATGATGTAAGAAAATGGAGTCCAGAGGGCACACGAGGTGTCCATGAGGCAGGGGGCACGCCCAGGGGGGTAGGGCGCGCCCTCCACCCTCGTGGCTGCCCCGTGTCTCTTTCGGACTACTTTTAATTTTCCTTTTTTTAAAATATTCCAAAACAGAGAAAATTTGCTATTTGAATAGTTTTGGAGTTGGTTTACTTACTGTACCACATACCTCTTCCTTTTCGGAGTATGAAACGTTCTGGAAAGTGTCCCTTATGTATTCCTCTGGGGTTATGGTGTTAATAACATTGGTTTCAACATTTATGGGATTACCTGAGATATAATGTTTGATTCTTTGACCGTTTACCACCTTTGGATTTGTGCCTTTGGTGTTGTTGATTTTTATGGTACCGGAACGATAGACCTCCTCGATAATGTAAGGACCTTCCCATTTAGAGAGAAGTTTTCCTGCAAAAAATCTTAAACGAGAGTTGTATAGCAAAACATAATCACCTACATTAAACTCACGCTTTTGACGTCTACTAATATTACCAATCAACATTCATCGCAAGACAAGACAAACTTACGGGCATCTTTGAAAAGAGTAGGCCAATAAAAACCGGATTGCCATACCTTATGTGCAGTTCTATCTCCAGTGTGGTGTCCTCCGTAAGCCTCGGAGTGACACTTGCATAGGATATGTTCATGTTCATTCTCAGGTACACAACGTCTAATAACTCCATCTACTCCTTCTTTATAAATATGTGGGTCATCCCAAAAGTAATGTCTTAAATCATAGAAAAACTTTATCTTTTGTTGGTATGTGAAACTAGGTGGTATAAATTTAGCAATAATATAATTAGCATAATCAGCATACCATGGAATAGTACGCGAAGCATTTATGACAGCTAATTGTTCATCCAGAAAGCTATCATCAATAGGTAGTGGGTCATCAAGAACATTTTCTAACCTAGACAAGTTGTCTGCAATGGGGTTCTCAGCTCCCTTTCTATCAATAATATGCAAATCAAATTCTTGTAACAACATAACTCATCTAATAAGTCTAGGTTTAGCATATTTCTTTTCCATAAGATATTTAATAGCAGCATGATCGGTGTGAACAGTTACTTTGGAATCAACAATAGAAGGTCTGAACTTGTCACAAGAAAATACAACTACTAAAAATTCTTTTTCAGTAGTAGCATAATTTCTCTAGGCACTGTCTAGAGTTTTACTAGCATATTGGATAACATTTAATTTCTTATCAACTCTTTGTCCTAGAACAACACCAACAGCATAATTACTAGCATCACACATAATTTCAAAGGGTAAACTCCAATCAGGTGGCTGAACAATAGGTGCAAAAATCAAGGCTTTCTTAAGTATTTCAAATGCTTCTACACAATCATCATCAAAAACAAAAGGAACATCTTTTTGCAAGAGATTAGTGGAAGGCCTAGAAATTTTAGAGAAGTCTTTAATAAACCTCCTATAGAAACTAGCATGATCAAGGAATCTTCTTATACCTTTGATATCTTTAGGACACGACATTTTCTCAATAGCATCTACTTTAGCTTTATCAACTTCAATACCTCTTTCAAAAATTTTATGCCCCAAGACAATACCTTCATTAACCATAATGTGGCACTTCTCCCAATTCAAGACAAGATTAGCTTCTTTGCATCTCCGCAAAACTTGATCAAGGTTGCTTAAGCAATTATCAAAAGAAGTATCGTAAACGGAGAAATCATCCATGAAAACCTCAACAATATTTTCACAAAAGTCAGAGAATATAGCAATCATGCATCTTTGAAAGGTAGCAGGTGCATTGCATAAACCAAGAGGCATACGTCTATAAGCAAAAGTACCGAAAGGGCAAGTAAAAGTGGTCTTTTCTTGATCCTCTTTCAACACAGGTATTTGAGAGAAACCAGAATAACCATCTAGAAAGAGAAAATGTGTATGTTTGGATAGTATTTCTGGCATTTGATCAATAAAAGGTAGAGGGTAATGATCTTTTCTAGTAGCTTTATTTAATTTGTGGAAATCAATTACCATTCTATAACATGTAACAATTCTTTGTGGGATCAATTCATTCTTATCATTAGGAACAACAGTAATACCTCCCTTCTTAGGGACACAATGAATGGGACTTACCCACTGACTATCAGCAATAGGATAAATTATACCTGCCTCCAAAACCTTTAGAATTTCATTTCTTACCACTTCTTTCATCTTAGGATTGAACCGTCTTTGGTGATCAACAATTGGTTTAGCGTCTTTCTCCAATTTTATTTTGTGTTGGCATAGAGTGGGACTAATGCCCTTAAGATCATAGAGAGTATATCCAATAGCAGCATGGTGCTTCTTCAGAGTTTTCAATAATTTCTCTTCTTCATGCTCTGAAAGGTTAGCATTAATAATAACAGGATATATCTTTTTTCATCAAGATAAGCATATTTAAGATTATCAGGTAATTGTTTAAGTTCAAATACGGGATCTCCCTTGGGTGGAGGAGGATCCCCTAGGATTTCAAAAGGCAAGTTGTGTTTCAAAATAGGTCCATGATTAAAGAATACTTCATCTATTTCCATTCTTTCATTCATAAACATATCATTTTCATGGTCTAGCAAATATTGTTCTAAAGGATCATTAGGAGGCACGGCAATAGAAGCAAGACCAATAATTTCATCCTTACTAGGCAATTCTTTATCATGGGGTTGTCTATGAAATTTAGAGAAATTAAAATGATGAGACATATCCCCTAAACCAACAGTAACAATATCATTTTCATAGTCTATCTTAGCATTAACAATATTCAAGAAGGGTCTACCAAATATAATGGGACAAAAGTCATCTTGTGGGGAAGCAAGAACAAGAAAATCAGTAGGGTATTTAATTTTCCGACACAAAACTTCAACATCTCTAACAATCCCAACTGGTGAAACAGTATCTCTATTTGCAAGCTTAATAGTAACATCAATATCTTCTATCTCAGCAGGTGCAATATCATTCATAATTTCTTTATATAGGGTATAAGGTATTGCACTCACACTAGCACCCATATCACGTAAGCCATGATAACAATTGTCTCCTATTTTAATGGAAACAATAGGCATGCCAACAACAGGTCTATGTTTATCTTTAGTCTCGGGTTTAGCAATTCTAGCAGCTTCATCACAGAAATAAATAGCATGCCCATCAATATTATCGACCAAGAGATCTTTAACCATAGCAATACTAGGTTCAACTTTAATTTGCTTAGGGGGTGTAGGTGTTCTAGTATTACTCTTGCGAACCACAGTTGAAGCTTTAGCATGATTCTTTATTCTAACAGGGAAAGGTGGTTTCTCAATATAAGCAATAGGAACAATAGGATCAACATTATAAGTAATAGTTTCTTCTTCAACTTTAATAGGTTCTACTACTTCACTTAAATGGGAGGATTATATTTAAACCACTTCTCCTTAGGGAGATCAACATGAGTAGCAAATGATTCACAGAAAGAAGCTACTATCTCAGAGTCAAGTCCATATTTAGTGCTAAAATCACGAAAAGCATCGGTATCCATAAAAGATTTAACACAATCAAACTTAAGGTTTATACCTGACTCTTTACCTTCGTCGTGTTCCCAATATTCAGAGTTGTGTTTAATTCTTTCCAATAAATCCCATTTGAATTCAATAGTCTTCATCATAAAAGAACCAATACAAGAAGTATTGAGCATGGAGCGATCATTATGAGAAAGCCAAGCATAAAAATTTTGAATAATAATTTCTCTCGAGAGCTCATGATTGGGGCATGAATATAACATTGACTTAAGCCTCCCCCAAGCTTGAGCGATACTTTCTCCCTCACAAGGCCAAAAATTATATATATATGATTACCATCACGATGAACCAGATGCATAGGATAAAACTTCTGATGAAATTCCAATTTCAATCGGTTGTAGTTCCATGATCCAATATCATCAAATAGCCTATACCATGTCAATGCCTTTCCCTTCAAAGATAAAGGGAAGACCTTCTTCTTGACAACATCCTCGGGCATACCTGCAAGCTTAAATAATCCACAAATTTCATCCACATAGATTAGGTACATATCGGGATATAATGTTCCATCTCCTATATAGGGATTAGCTAGCAGTTTCTCTATCATACCCAAAGGAGTTTCAAAGTAAATATTTTAAGTAGTTTCGGTAGGTTGAGGAGCAACTCTTTGCACTTTTGGTCGGGGTGAAGATACCCTGAACAAGCCCCTCAAAGGATTATTTTCCATAGTAACAAGTGAGAGTAAATTTCAGCACACTATATAAATGTTTCCTTACCAAATTCCACTTACCAAAGGCGCTTCACTCCCCGGCAACGGCACTAGAAAAGAGTCTTGATGACGCACGAGTATAGGGGATATATCATAGTCCTTTCGATAAGTAAGAGTGTCGAACCCAACGAGGAGCAGAAGGAAATGACAAACGGTTCTCAATAAGGTATTCTCTGCAAGCACTGAATTATGGGTAACCGATAGTTTTGTGATTAGGTAATTCGTAACAAGTGACAAGTAGCAAAAGTAACAAGGTGCAGCAAGGTGGCCCAATCCTTTTTGTATCAAAGCACAAGCCTAGACGAACTCTTATATAAAGCAAAGTGCTCCCGAGAACACATGGGAATTACTGTTAAGCTAGTTTTCGTCATGCTCATATGATTCGTGCTCGTTACTTTGATAATTTGATATGTGGGTGGACGGTGCTTGGATGTTGTCCTTACTTGGAAAATCCTCCCACTTATGATTAACCCCTCTCGCAAGCATCCGCAACTACGAAAGAAGAATTAAGGTAAACCTAACCATAGCATGAAACATATGGATCCAAATCAGCCCCTTACGAAGCAACGCATAGGGTTTAAGCTTCTGTCACTCTAGCAACCCATCATCTACTTATTACTTCCCAATGCCTTCCCCTAGGCCCAAATCATGGTGAAGTGTCATGTAGTCGACGTTCACATAACACCACTAGAGGAGAGACAACATACATCTGATCAAAATATCGAACGAATACCAAATTCACATGATTACTTATAACAAGACTTCTCCCATGTCCTCAGGAACAAACGTAACTATTCGCAAAGCATATTCATGTTCATAATCAGAGGGGTATTAATAAGCATTAAGGATCTGAACATATGATCTTCCACCGAATAAACCAACTAGCATCAACTACAAGGAGTAATCAACACTACTAGCAACCCACAGGTACCAATCTCAGGTTTTGAGACAAAGATCGGATACAAGAGATGAACTAGGGTTTGAGAGGAGATGGTGCTGGTGAAGATGTTCATGGAGATTGACCCCCTCACAATGAGATGATCGATGGTGATGACGATGGTGGTGATTTCCCCCTCCCGAAGGGATGTTTCCCCGGCAGAATAGCTCCGCCGGAGCCCTAGATTGGTCCTGCCCAGGTTCCACCTCGAGACGGCGGCGCTTCGTCCCAAAAGCTTCTCTCTGATTTTTTCCAGGGAAAAATACACCATATAGCAGAAGATGGACGCCGGGGGCCTGCCAGGGGGCCCACGAAGCAGGGACGCGCCCTCCACCCTCGTGGATGACTGGTGGCCCCCCTCTGGTGCTTTCTTCGCCCAATATTTTTAATATATTCCAAAACTGATCTCCGTGAAGTTCCAGGCCTTTTGGAGTTGTGCAGAATAGGTCTCTAATATTTGCTCCTTTTACAGTCTAGATTTCTAGCTGCCGGCATTCTCGTAAACCTTATAATATAAGAGAGAAATGGCATAAGTATTGTGACATAACATGTAATAATAGCCCATAATGCAATAAATATTGATATAAAAGCATGATGCAAAATGGACGTATCAATCCTCATCATCAACCATCCTCCGTCACCAATTTCATAATGCTCACCGCCGTGCATGAGTAATCCCATCGTAGGCTTGGTAGACGGTGATGGGTTGGATGAGATTTACCATGTAATCGAGTTAGTTTTGCTAGGGTTTGATCCCTGGTATCCATTATGTTCTAAGATTGATGTTGATATGACTTTGCCATGCTTAATGCTTGTCACTAGGGCCCGAGTGCCATGATTTCAGATCTGAACCTATTATGTTTTCATGACTATATGAGTATTCTTGATCCTATATTGCAAGTTATAGTCACCTACTACGTGTTATGATCTGGGAAACCCCGAAGTGACAATAGTCGGGACACTTCCCGGTGATGACCGTAGTTTGAGGAGTTCATGTATTCACCAAGTGCTAATGCTTTGGTCCGGTTCTCTATTAAAAGGAGGCCTTAATATCCCTTAGTTTCCAATAGGACCACGCTGCCACGGTAGGGTAGGACAAAAGATGGCATGCAAGTTCTTTTCCATAAGCACGTATGACTATATTCGGAATACATGCCTACATCATATTGATGAATTGGAGCTAGTTCGATGTCACCCTATGTTATAACTGTTGCATGATGAATGCTATCCGATATAATTATCCATCATTGATCCGTTACCTACGAGCTCGTTTCATATTGATCTTTGCTAAGTTACTTTTTTGTTGCCACTGTTATGATTGTTATAAAACTGTTACTGTTACTTTTACCACCGTTACTGTTACTTCCATACTACTTTGCTACTAAATACTTTGCTGCAGATATTAAGTCTTTTAGTTGTGGTTGAATTGACAACTCAGCTGCTAATACTTGAGAATATTCTTTGGCTCCCCTTATGTCGAATCAATAAATTTGGGTTGAATACTCTACCCTCAAAAACTGTTGTGATCCCCTATACTTGTGGGTTATCAAGACCTTTTTCTGGCGCCGTTGCCAGGGAGCATAGCGCTATTATCTGAGTCACTTGGGATTTATTTCTGTTGATCACTATGAGGAATCTAAAAGGCAACAAAACCAAGATCTATCCCTCAACTACGAGGGGATAAGGAACTGCCATCTAGCTCTGCACTTGATTCACCTTCTAGTTTGAGTAAACTTGCGACACCTACACCTGCTATTGATTCCGATATGCCGCATGTTATTGATGATGCCACTTCTGCTATGCACGATTGTCGGTGTCAAAACCGGCGGATCTCGGGTAGGGGGTCCCGAACTGTGCGTCTAGGCGGATGGTAACAGGAGACAAGGGACACGATGTTTTACCCAGGTTCGGGCCCTCTTGATGGAGGTAAAACCCTACGTCCTGCTTGATTAATATTGATGATGTGTGTTACAAGAGTAGATCTACCACGAGATCAAGGAGGCTAAACCCTAGAAGCTAGCCTATGGTATGATTGTTGTTCGTCCTATGGACTAAAGCCATCCGGTTTATATAGACACCGGAGAGGGCTAGGGTTACACAGAGTCGGTTACAATGGTAGGAGATCTACATATCCATATCGCCAAGCTTGCCTTCCACGCCAAGGAAAGTCCCATCCGGACACGGGGCGAAGTCTTCAATCTTGTGTCTTCATAGTCTTGGAGTCCGGCCGATGATGATAGTTCGGCTATCCAGACACCCCCTAGTCCAGGACTCCCTCAGTAGCCCCTGAACCAGGCTTCAATGACGACGAGTCCGGCGCGCATATTGTCTTCAGCATTGCAAGGCGGGTTCCTCCTCCGAATAATTTATAGAAGATTGTGAACACTAGGATAGTGTCCGGCTCTGCAAAATAATTTCCACATACCACCGTAGAGAGAATAATATTTACACAAGTTCAATCTGCTGACGTATTTCGTGGCGTGATGTCACACCACTACCAAGCCTTTACTCGAATTGTTTTTATTGTACCACCTCAGCGTGTTTAGTGAAGCGGTTTCCTTGGCACGTCTTGTCGAAGCAGAGGTTGTGTTCCCCTTATTCCGGGATTCCCATCAATACAGACGTGGGTCACCCAACCGTGCCATTGATTGCGGCGCTTGGGAGATAAGCGAGTTTTATCAGGCCGGTGGGGACACATGTTTTTGTCCGCCCATATAAGGGGATAAAGACCCAACCCTTTTACCTGCGCCTTCTTCCTCCTTGGCTTATCCATCTCTGCGAACTCGAGCTCCAGCGCCCAAGTCCGCACATCTCACCTCAACCTTCTCCAACTATGTCCAGAGCGGGAGGCAAGTGGATGGCCTCCTCCGTTACGGAGGGGCACAGCCAGAAGCTGCGCAGCGCCGGATATTTGTCCAGCAACATCGCGCATCGGCTCCCCGACGAGGGAGAGCTCATCCCCACCCCCAGGCCCCATGAGAGGGTAGTATTTCTTACCCATTTCCTCCACGGACTGGGCTTCCCACTCCATCCCTTTGTCCGGGGGCTCATGTTCTACTACGGCCTGGATTTCCACGATCTGGCCCCGAATTTCATCCTCAACATCTCGGTGTTTATCGTCGTGTGTGAGGCCTTCCTCTGCATCCAGACCCACTTCGGCTTGTGGCTCAAGACCTTCAGTGTCAAGCCGAAGGTTGTGAAAGGCAGCAAAGCGGAGTGCGGAGGCGCCATGGTGGCCAGGATGTCCAACGTTACTTGGCTTGAGGGCACTTTCGTGGAAACCATCAAGGGGTGGCAATCGGGGTGATTCTACATCACCGAGCCGCGTGACCCTGAATGGGCAGCGGCCCCCGAATTCAGATCTGGCAACCCCACACGGCTCACCTCCTGGAAAGAGAGCGGCCGGACTTGGGGTGATTCGGAGGAGCTGACCAGACTCCAAGCCTGTATCCAAAAGCTAGTGGACAAGAAGCTCA
Source organism: Triticum aestivum (assembly GCF_018294505.1). NCBI lineage: Eukaryota > Viridiplantae > Streptophyta > Magnoliopsida > Poales > Poaceae > Triticum > Triticum aestivum. Next base: position 403,302,339 of record NC_057801.1, on the reverse strand, counting down.
AGCTCGTCAACGTAGTCCAGGTTATGCTCATTCGCCAGATTCTCCCGTGCCAACGACGGGGCTTCAACATGTGGGAGTTCGATCCGGCGCAGCACCAGACTTTGAGCGGGCTCTTCGACACTACGTACGAAGATGTCTGGAAGGTGCTGTTCAAGGGCGCCGAGACTCCCGCTTCCGCTACCGAAGATCGCGGATTCGGCTCGCAGCGTCCGGCTGACGAGGTAAGCGATTTTGTCCTTTACGGGACGCTTGTTTTCCATAGTTTGACTCTATGCGGGATCTAAGCTCCCTTTCTTTGACAGGGCTGGCTGGCGAAGGCCGAGCAGACTATCTGTCCGGCCCCATTGCCAGAGGACCCAGCGGCCGCCCGCCTAACAGGGCTGCTGGCTCCGGCACCCCACGTGGTGCCGGAGAAGAAGGCCAAGAAGAAGGACACGGGGACTCGGAAGAGTTCCCGTTTTCAGGTGCTATCGGATGATGACTCCGAGGCCGACTCCTCTCACCAAGGGGAGGAGGAGAAGAAGAAAGCCTCTCCCCCAGTGGGGGGAGGGAAGAAAAGGAAGGCCTCCCCAACGAGGGAGGTCGAAGGGTCCAAGAAGGGAAAAACTCTTCCCCCGGACTGCTCTGCCAACGCCAGTGACGACGACAAGGACTGGCCTCCAAGGGCCAAGCCCCTGGCGAGATCATGAGTATCCGGACTCCCGAATAACTTCATGGTTTTTCTTTTTTGACACACAATGTATTTCTAATGCCGCATACAACCCTGCAGTCCGCCCAAGGACGATCTTCCCGCTTCGTCGAGCGGGTCCTTAGGTGCGTCGGATATGGATTCTCTTCCGACCGCCTCCATCCCCCGTGACATGGATGATGCCGAGGTGGGATCCCGGGAAGGGACCCGCCAGGAGGAGGAGGCCCCGGAGGTGTCGCAGGACAACCTCCCGGACTTTGCACCGGACTCGGCTCCGGATCCCATAGTGCCTCCGGAGTCCGGTGGGCGGCCCCTTCGTAAGAAGGGCAAGACCGTGACGCCGGCAGCCTCCATCCAACCGGAGGCGCCGGATAGCTTGCTGGAGGCGCTCAATAGCGCCTCCATCAAAGAGGAACACCGCACTGTTATGAGTGCGGTGATTCAGAAGGTGCAGCTCGCCAAGAGCGGGCTGACCGAAGCCTGCAGCAGCCTTCTAACAGGCTTTGAGTTAAGAATTTTGATATATGTAAAATAGTACCGCATAGACAGTAGCCCCTGATGCTCGGTTCGGTGTTCGGAAAGAAAAGTCGGACTGAGGATCTAAGAAGATATACGCAGGAGTCATAAAAAATATGTCAATATGGGATTGTAGGCTGCGCTGCTGACCTCTGCCGCACTGACTGCGGAGGTCAATACTTTGAAGGAAAGCCTCGAGCGGTCCGAGAACGAGCTCGGCCGTGCCAAGAAGCGGCTGGAGGACAAGGAAGGTGAGTAACACCTTATTAAAATTGTACCTTACAGAAAAGGATTTTGGTTGCAAAAAGAATGACAAGGATAACCTGGGTATTGCAGGGGCCACTAACGAGGTGGCGACCCTGAAAGAGGCGGTGGCCGCAGCTGAACACAATGCGGCCGCGGAGCGCACCGAGCGAGAGAAGCAGGAGGCACGGGTGGCGGAGGTACATCAAGAGCTCCTGGATCTTTTGAAAAAACATGAGAGCCTGGAGCGTGACTCGAAGACTCGAGAGTCTGAGCTTGCAACGGCTCTTGAGAGTGCCAAAGCCACTAAGGCCGAAGCCTACAAGGCCCTCCAAGAAATCGAGGCGTTGAAGAAAATAGCAGCGGGTAAGGCATTTTTCATGCAAAGTAAGCATGTGAGTGTTAATTACCTGTTGCTTACCCGAATTTGGAGCTCTCCAGGAGCGTTCGCAGATCTTCCTTGCAGCGTGTCCGATGCTGCCGCGATCTACCGGGCCGAGGAGGGGAGCTCGACGTAGAAGGTCTTCTGGTCTCAGTATGCTGAGGCCGGACATCCGGTGCCCCTTAGCGACCAGCTGAAGCAGCTGGTCGAGCTCCACAAGGCGGCCAAACAGGCCATGAAGGGCCTCATAGTTCGGCTGTGGCCTAAGGAGGCCATGCCTGGGAGCTACTTCGGCCTGGTGCGGCGGCTAGTGGATGCGTGCCCGTGGGTTGAAGTCATCAAGCACTCCGCATGTATTGAAGGTGCCCGTCGAGCCCTTGCCCGCGCAAAGGTGCACTGGGGCAAGATGGATGCCCAGAAGCTCATGATGGACCCGCCACCGTAGGCCAAGGAGCATCACACGCCCAAGATGTATTATAAGAGTGTGCTGAAGGGCGCCCGCACTATTGCGGGTGAGTGCTCCAAAGATGTAATATTTGAGTAGACTCGCATTTTGTTATCCTATGCGCTAAAAACTTAGTTCATTTGCGCTAAGCAACGCATTTTAATTTAAAATATTACCTTCTGTGCGGCTGTTTATCAAATCTGAGAGATGGCAAGTCATCGTCTTCAGCCCCCATGCCACGAGTGCTGGGGTGTTCGGGATAAATTTGAGCACTCTTGTTCCCATATTTGGGTCCATCTAGGGAGGTGCTCAACACAACGAACAAGGCAACCGGACTTATAATGCTTGAACACTCTCACTTAGCCATAGAATTCTATAATTTTAAATTTCGGCGAAGCCCCTAGTCTTTGGAAGGCCGAATTTGGGGCGCTATCCACGCCTGGGTCGGACAAAGTCGGCTCTTCGCTCTAAGCGGCATAAGTCTTTAAGGACTCGCAAAAAACTTCTCAAACAGCGACCAGCTCTCGCCTCATCATGACGGTCAGTTTTAGCTTTCTCCACTGAGGCGCTCGCCCAGCTCAACCGGGGCGCAATCGCAGTGGTTCTCCCAGTGCTACCTTAGCCGATACAACAGAACGTAAGGTACCAAAACATGGGAGCCGGGCAAACCCAACTATTGACCCAAGACATGATTCGGAGCCGATGCATATAATGCTATAAGTTCGGGGTGCCGCACTTGTGAAAGTGTTCGGACTTATCACACCATGATGCGGGAAACATAAGCCCCTGGTGTATTTAGCTGTACCAAAACGTACGGATGCGACATGTCACAAATGAACATATGTATAAGAGAGAAATGCAATTGGAAGCAAAAAGGTGATGCATTACTTATTCAAGAAAAACTGCTGTAAGTGCAGAACGATACAAATGGTGCGATAAGCAAGGGATGGGACTGTTAAACATGTCCCCCTCCAGGGGTAGGCTGCGGAATGGTGCATAAAACAGATTTAATGCTCGTAGTGGAGACCACCTGGATATTCGTTGTAGCCTTTCTCCTTCCCTGGCTGTTGCATCGTGAGTTCGGCAGGTCTGCTGCCGGACAGGGCCTCTGACGAACGGAGTCCTGTGGGTAAAAATAGAAAGAAAAGAAAAGAAAAAAAAGAATGACACACTTGAGAGCCCCTGGTGTGGTTAAGCCATATTCTGGGCCTATCGTGGTCATGCCCCTCTCCCCATGCCCATGGTATCTGCAGAGCGTAATGGTGTACGCAAAGGACCTGTCTTGACGTTTTGCAGGGGCTGGGGTTGGGGCCGCACTGCTACGCGTGCTCGGAATGTGCCAGGTGGTCTTGTTGTATGTTACTCCGGGCGCGTTTAGCCGTGTCTGGTCGCTTAATGGCCGGACTCGAGAATTACCTTAAGAGGTTGCACTGTACTTCTGTCGCGAGAGCCGCTATATGTTCCTCCGTTCGGAGAGAGCGTTCAGTGTTTCCGTTGACCATGATGACTCCTTGAGGGCCTGGAATCTTGAGCTTGAGGTATGCGTAGTGCGGCACCGCGTTGAACTTTGTGAACGCAGTACGTTCGAGCAGAGCATGATAGCCGCTGTGGAACGGAACTATGTCGAAGATTAACTGCTCGCTTTGGAAGTTATCCGGGGATCCGAAGACCACTTCTAGTGTAACTGAGCCTGTACAATTGGCTTCTACACCTGGTATGGCGCCTTTAAAGGTCGTCTTGGTAGGTTTAATCCTTGAGGGGTCTATGCCCATTTTGCACATTGTGTCCTGATAAAGCAGGTTCAGGCTGCTGCCGCCGTCCATCAGGACTCTGGTGAGGTGAAATCCATCAACGATTGGGTCTAGAACCAATGCGGCGAATCCGCCATGGCTGATGCTGGTGGGGTGGTCCCTTCGATCAAAAGTGATCGGGCAGGAGGACCATGGATTGAACTTCGAGGCAACTGGCTCCATCACATATACATCCCTGAGTGCATGCTTCCGCTCCCTTTTGGGTATGTGCGTTGCGTATATCATGTTCACCGTCCGCACCTGTGGGGGGAAACCCTTTTGTCCTCTATTGTTCGGCGGTCGGGTCAATTCCTCGTCATCACTATGCAGCCCCTTGTCATTGTTTTCGGCAATTAACTTGCCTGCCTGCTTGAATACCCAACAGTCCCTGTTGGTGTGGTTGGCTGGCTTTTCGGGGGTGTCGTGTATCTGGCACGAGCGGTCGATTATTCGGTCCAAATTGGACGGACCCGGATTAGTTCTTTTGAATGGCTTTTTCCGCTGACCAGGTTTAGAGCCTCTGAATCCGGCATTGACTGTCGTATCTTCACTGTTATCGCCGTTAATGCGGCATTTGTTTTTGTTGCGACGCGACCTACCATTACGGTCCTTGAAATCCGGACTGCCAGAGTTTTTGCTGAGGTTATTGCTGCGTGCTAGCCAGCTGTCCTCACCCGCGCAGAAGTGGGTCATGAGTGATGTGAGGGCTGCCATGGATTTTGGCTTTTCCTATCCCGGGTGCCGGGCAAGCCACTCGTCGCAGATGTTGTGTTTGAAGGCTGCGAGGGCCTCCGCATCCGGACAGTCGACGATTTGGTTTTTCTTGGTTAAGAACCGTGTCCAGAATTGTCTGGCCGATTCGTCTGGCTGCTGAATTATGTGGCTTAGGTCATCAGTGTCTGGTGGTCGCACATACGTGCCTTGGAAGTTGTCGAGGAGTGCGGCTTCCAGGTCTTCCCAACTCCCGATTGACTCTGCTGGCAAGCTGTTAAGCCAATGTCGGGCTGGTCCTTTAAGCTTGAGTGGGAGATATTTGATGGCATGAAGATCATCACCGTGGGCCATGTGGATGTGAAGGAGATAGTCTTCGATCCAAACTGCGGGGTCTGTTGTGCCATCGTAGGATTCAATGTTCACGGGTTTAAACCCTTCGGGGATTTGATGATCCATTACTTCGTCTGTGAAGCATAGTGGGTGTGCGGCGCCTCTGTACTGGGCGATATCACGACGGAGCTCGAAAGAGCTTTGTCTATTTTGTTCGGCCCGGCCGGACTTACTGTGTCCGGCGCGATGGTTGTCGTCATGTATCATGGGGCGCCCACGCGATCCATAGATCGATCTTGATTGTCTTGCCTTATCCTCCAATATATCTCACAAGTCCGGAGCTTTCCCCTGTGGCTTTGTGCTTTTCGAGCGATGCCGGGGTACGGTTCTAGTGAAGGGCCTAGGGGCCTCTCTGTCGCGACCATGGGGTGGTCGGTCAGCCATATTGTCTGCTGGTGATGCAGGTTCATACGCCTCCTCCTCTAATCGGGGGAGCAGCTTGCATTTAGGGTAACTTTTGGAGGGGCGTTCGAGCTCATGCTCTTCGGCCGCGAGGACTTCAGTCCATCTGTCGGCTAGCAGATCTTGATCAGCTCTAAGCTGTTGCTGCTTTTTCTTGAGGCTGTTTGCCGTGGCCATAAGCCTGCGTTTAAAACGCTCTTGTTCGACGGGATCCTCAGGCACGACGAATTCGTCGTCGTCGAGGCTTGCCTCGTCTCCAGAGGGAGGCATATAGTCCTCTACCTCTTCTTCTGCCGCTCTCTCATGAGGGCTGGCGTCTCCATCCTCCTGTGCTGAATCTTGCTGGAGTGGGTTGTCTTCGGCACTGTCCGGGGTGTTATTATCTCCGCTGCCGGAATCTTCATTCTTGCTGTGGCGGGATTTAGAGCGGCGCCGCTGACGCCGGCGCTTAGGCTGTTTCTTGGAGGGGTCATCCTCCGCTGTTCCTTCGCCATTCCCATCCTTTGGGATATCCACCATGTATATGTCATATGATGAGGTGGCTTTCCAGTGCCCGGTAGGCGCTAGTTCTTGGTCGTCTCCGGCATCGTCGTCCATACCGTTGATGTCTTCGGAGTCATAGTCTAGCATGTCGGTTAGATCGTCAACAGTGGCTATTAAGTGGGTGGTGGGTGGGCTTTGAATTTCTTCGTCGTCCACATCCCAACCGTCCTGGCCGCAGTCCGGCCAGGGCTCTCCTGATAGCGAGAGATACTTTAGCGAACTCAAGATGTCGCCGAAAGGTGAGTGTTGAAAGATGTCCGCAGCGGTGAAATCCATGACCGGCGCCCAACCGGATTCGATTGGAGGGGGCACGGGAGGTTCGGAGTCCGACAAGGAGTCCGGCACCTCGGAGTCACGAGCTTCATGAGGGATAAGGTCAGTGTTCGGCTCTATCTCCGTAGAGGTTGCAGCTCCTGAGGCGGTGTCTAACCATCCGTCCTCGATCTGCGCAGCCGGCTCCGAATTGAAGATCGAAGCGGACTCGAGTGCGGCCTCCGGGGTACTGTCCGGCTGCAGAGCTAAATCATGCCCATCGTGACAGTGCGGCGCCCTTGGCTGTGGCCCGAACACATCGAAGATCAAGTCCCCGCGGATGTCAGTCGTGAAGTTCAAACTTCCAAATCTGACCTGACGGCCAGGGGCGTAGCTTTCGATCTGCTCCAGATGGCCAAGTGAATTGGCCCGCAGTGCAAAGCCGCTGAATACGAAGATCTGTCCAGGGAGGAAGGTCTCACCCTGGACTACGTCGTTGTTGATGATTGAAGAAGCCATCGAGCCTATCAGCGACGACACAGAGGAACTCTCAATGAAAGCACCAATGTCAGTGTCAAAACCGGCGGATCTCGGGTAGGGGGTCCCGAACTGTGCGTCTAGGCGGATGGTAACAGGAGACAAGGGACACGATGTTTTACCCAGGTTCGGGCCCTCTTGATGGAGGTAAAACCCTACGTCCTGCTTGATTAATATTGATGATGTGTGTTACAAGAGTAGATCTACCACGAGATCAAGGAGGCTAAACCCTAGAAGCTAGCCTATGGTATGATTGTTGTTCGTCCTACGGACTAAAGCCATCCAGTTTATATAGACACCGGAGAGGGCTAGGGTTACACAGAGTCGGTTACAATGATAGGAGATCTACATATCCGTATCGCCAAGCTTGCCTTCCACGCCAAGGAAAGTCCCATCCGGACACGGGGCGAAGTCTTCAATCTTGTGTCTTCATAGTCTTGGAGTCCGGCCGATGATGATAGTTCGGCTATCCGGACACCCCCTAGTCCAGGACTCCCTCAATGATGCTTATGATGATACTACTTCTCTTCTTGATAATACTGTGCCACTAGATGAATTTCTTGATGAACAACTTGCTAGGGTTAGAGAGAATGAAATTACTGAAACTGATGATATTAATGAAAGTGATGATGAAGATTCTCCCCCTGGATATGAATTGCCGATTGTACCTGAGGGTTATGTTATGGATGAAGAAACTGCTAGAGACTTTCTTGCTTGTAATGATAGATATGATCTTAAGAAACTATTAGCTAAGCTGGAAGAAAAGTCTTTGAATGCTAGAATGCAATATGATACCGTGTTTGCTACTTCACCTATCTGTGTTACTGATAAGAATTATGAATTCTCTGTAGATCCTGAGTTAATTACTTTGATTGAATCTGATCCTTTCCATGGCTATGAGTCTGAAACTGTTGTGGCACATCTTACTAAACTGAATGATAAAGCCACCTTATTTACTCATGAGGAAAAAATTTACTATTACTATATTCTTAAGTTGTTTCCTTTCTCATTAAAGGGTGATGCTAAGATATGGTTTAATTCTCTTGCTCCTGGTTGTGTGCGTAGTCCCAAGGATATGATTTATTACTTCTCTGCAAAATATGTTCCCGCTCATAAGAAACAAGCTGCTTTAAGGGAAATATTTAATTTTGTGCAAATTGAAGAAGAGAGTCTCCCACAAGCTTGGGGGAGGCTTCTCCGATTACTTAATGCATTGCCTGATCATCCTCTCAAGAAAAATGAAATACTTGATATCTTTTCTAACGGACTAGGCGATGCTTCCAGAGACCACCTGGATAGTTATGTCGGTTGTGTTTTCAAGGAAAGAGTTGTTGAGCAAGCTGAATTGCTATTGAATAATATATTGAGTAATGTAATGATTGGACACTTCCTGAACCAACTCCCAAGCAAACTCCGAAGAAAAGGGGTATTATATTTCTCAGTCCTGAGATATGCAAGAGGCAAAGAAATCTATGAAAGAAAAAGGTATTAAAGTTGAAGATGTTAATAATTTACCGCCTATTGAAGAGATACATGATCTTGATAACCCGACACAGGTAGTAAAGGTAAATTCTCTCTATAGATTTGATGAAGGTGATATTCCTCATAATAAGTCTGCTAGTCAATGCTTGGATGAGTTTGATAATTTTATTGTTAAATAAGAAAACTTCAATGCTTATGTTGGTAGACAATTGAAACGTAATGCTTATATGGTTGAACACTTGAGTGATTATATGTCTAGAGTTAAAAGTGATCTTTAGCTTATTAGTAAACATGCTTCCACGGTTACAACTCAAGTAGAACAAGTACTTGGAACAAGATGATTTGCTCAATGAGTTGAATAGTAAGAACAATGATAATGTTGTTAAGGTTATCACTAGAGGTGGTAAAATGACCCAGGAACCTTTGTATCATGAGGGCCATCCTAAGAGAGTTGAGAAAGATTCTCAGAGAATTAATACTGATGCACCTAGACCTACTAATAAAAAGAAAAAGAATAATGATAGGAATTTGCATGCTTATAGTGAACCTGTTATTGACACACCTGAGAATCCCAATGGTATTTCTATTTCTAATGCTGAAACACAATTTGGTGATGAACATGAACCTAGTGATAATGTCAATGATGATGTTCATGTTGATGCTCAACCTCGTAATAATAATGATGTAGAGATTGAACCTGCTGTTGATCTTGATAACCCACAATAAAAGAATCATTGTTATGATAAGAGAGACTTTGTTGCTAGGAAGCACGGTAAAGAAAGAGAACCATGGGTTCAGAAACCTATGCCTTTTCCCCCTAAGCCATCCAAGAAAAAGGATGATGAGGATTTTTAGCACTTTGCTGAAATGATTAGACCCATCTTTTTGCGTATGCGTTTGACTGATATGCTTAAAATGCATCCTTATGCTAAGTATATGAAAGATATTGTTACTAATAGAATAAAGATACTAGAAGCTGAAATTACCTCCATGCTTGCTAATTATACTTTTAAGGGTGGAATGCCAAAGAAACTAGGAGATCCAGGAGGACCAACTATACCATGCTCCATTAAAAGAAACTATGTTAAAACTGCTTTATGTGATCTTGGAGCCGGTGTTAGTGTTATGCCTTTCTCTTCATATCATAGACTTGATTGGAATAAGTTGACACCTACTGAAATCTCTTTGCAATGGGATGATAAATCAACTGCTATACCCATTGGTATTTGTGAGGATGTGCTTGTTGTGGTTGCAAACATTACTATCTTAATGGACTTTGTTATTCTTGATATTCCCGAGGACGACAATATGTCGATCATCCTTGGCACACCCTTTCTGAATACTGCAGGGGCCATTATTGATTGCAACAAAGGCAATGTCACTTTTCATGTTAATGGTAATGAGCATACGGTACACTTTCCAACTATCAATTCCATTGGAAAAATTCCAACTATCACTATTGGAGGGTTTGAATTCCCTCTTCCTACTGTCAAAAAGAAATATGATATTCTTGTTGTTGGGGACATGCATATTCCCATTGAGGTAACCTAGTGTTATTCGAAAATTCTCCGATTTCATGTTATTCGAAAGAGGTTTGTTAATAAGACTTGATCAACCTTGTTAATGGATTCCTTTTGATGAGCATGAGATGGATGAATTTAGAAGGCACAACTTTCTATATCTTCCTTTTACTTTCTGTTATTTAGTTTAAATAAAGCAAAAAGAGTATTTTCTGTCTGTTTTCTGAATTATCCTTGGAATAAAACATGCCCCAAAAATAAAAGTTCTCCAAATGCCCTGAAAATTTAGTATGATTTGTTATAGAATATTTGATAATTTCTGGCACTTAGAACACACCAGGGGGCCACACCAGCTAGCCACGAGGGTGGAGGGTGTGCCCTACCCCCTGGGCGCGCCCCCTGCATCATGGGCCCCACGTGGCCCCCCTCCACTTATTCCGGCACCCATCCACTTCGTGTTCTTTCAGAAAAAATCATCACGTAGCTCAAACTCGTGTTCTTGCTCATTTCGCTGCCATTTTCGATCTCCTTGCTCAAATCTCTATTCACAAAACTTCTTTGGGGGATTGTTCTTCGTTATGTAACTCCTCCAATGGTCCAATTAGTTTTTGTCTAGTGCTTTATTTATTGCAAATTTTTGCAGCTGAGGTGACCCTGTTCTTGAGCTTGCATGTCAAATTTATATGGTCCAAAGTAGTTTTAATGCATGATATAGCCTCTAGGCACTTGTGGGAGTAGTTGCTTTCAATCTTGTTGAGTTTGGTTCACTTTTATTTTGACTCACTAAAAATTTCAGAAATTTTTAGAGGAAGAAAATGTTGAGGAGATTGTTGAGAGGCTCCTCGAGTCGGGCTTCGAAGGAAAAGGAGAATGAAGAGATTGAAAAGCCCAAGTACAACCTTCCTCGCACCGCGGAGGTCCAACCGTGTGAATGGCCATGTGATACATTCTTGAAGGCAGCCGGAATTTATGAGGATTTCTATTACTTGGCTGAGAATGCAGGCATCACCGAATTTCTCCACGATCAGTGTAAACAGTATCTCCTACTCACTAATACTTTCGTGCAAAATTTTCATTTTCATGCTAGGAGACCACCGCCATCGGTAGAATTTTACTTATATGATGAGTATAAGGAGATGTTGCTCTATGATTTTTGTGAGGTTTGCAAATTACCTTTTGAGGGCAGCGTTGAGGAACCACATCCTAGTGATGTGGAAGATTTTTTTTGGTGAAATTACTGTAGGGGAAAGGAGGAAAGTGTCGGATGCAAGAACTACTGGTATACATTTTCCTATCCTGTGTTACTATGCAATATTTGCTAGTAGATGTTTAATTGGTCACGAGAACAGTGGGGGCCTCGGTGCTCCAGACCTTACCATTTTACGCCATGCTCTACTTCGTGATAAAACTTTCAGTTTAGGCGCTATGGTTGCTAAACTGTTGAGTTCAAACCGTACGAAGGGCCCAATTTTGGAGGCATCTATGGTTCTCGTCTTGCTAAATATGTTGAGATACCTATTAGACACTATGAGAAAGAAGAAAAGTTACTGCCCACTATTTACTTAGATTATCAAAGTATGGTAGCACATGATTTTCTTTGCTATGATAAGGAAAAGAGACTCATTTATAACCTGGTATTTAGTGAAAAGACTTGTCAGATTATTACCTTGCTTGCACCTTCTTTGTTTAATATTCATTCAGGCAAATACCTCATCATGCCCGCGGACATTCATGCAAACTAGGAGCGGACACGGTCCCCAGATCCAGAGCCAGAGCCATCACCTAATCCATATCAAGAGTCTATTTATCAATGGAATCCGCATGAGCTCGCTAACAAGTGGAACCCCGAGGATCCTCCTCAGTACACCGGAGAGGGCTACTTTGATCCATGGGCTTAGACCAACTTAGGCCAAAAGCCTAAGCTTGGGGGAGTACGTATTTCTCACCGACATTACATTCATGTTCACACACTAATTCTAGTTGTCGGTGTTCATACTTTTTCATTGTATTATCCATGCTAGTTTATTTTATTTTCTTGCTTTCTTCTTGTGTGTTTGAAAAACTTTGAGAAAAATGAAAAAAATTAGTTATAGCTTTTAGCTAGTTTACTTTCCATGCTTGCTTAGTAGTAGTATCAATAAGAAAGCCCAAAAAGATTTCTTGATCTTCTTTTGCTTGTTAGGAGCTTTCCCGTGTAAATAGTTTTCTTGTTCTTTGAAATTATTTTCTTTTCTTTGGGGTCAAGAGGAGAAGACCACGATGAAAATTATGAGTGGCTCTCATATGCATTATTGTTGATCTAACAAAGAGCCCATATTACCTTGTCTTCTCCTTTGGATAAATGTTTACAGATTCCAGCTTAGTCCAATGCACGTGCACTATTATTATTATCCACATCATTTGGTCGTGCAAGTGAAAGGCAATAATGACGATATATGATGAAATGATTGAGATGAGTAAAAGCTGGTATGAACTCGACCTATCTTGTTTTCGTAAATATGATTAGTTCATCGTTCCTAATTCAGCCTATTATGAAGGAAACATGTTTGCAATGACAATTAGAGATTATAGTTACTCACTCCATGCTTAATTAGCTGGGAGTTATAATGGCTTACCTTGCATGCCAACATGCTGTTAAAATGGTTGTGATGTAGTATGATAGGATGGTATCCTCCTTTGAATGATTCGAGTGACTTGGCTTGGCACATGTTCACGCATGTAGTTGAAACAAAATCAACATCGCCTCCACGATATTTATGTTCATGGTGATTTATATCCTACTCATGCTTGCACTCATTGTTGGTTAATCCTAATGCATGTTTATGACTATGTCGCTCTCTAGTCCGTCGCTTCCCAATCCCTTTCTAGCCTTCACATGTACTAAGAAGGAATACTGCTTGTGCATCCACTTCCATAAACCCCAAAGTTATTCCATATGAGTCCGCCATACCTACCTATATGTGGTAGTTTACCTGTCGTTCCAAGTAAATTAGCATGTGCCAAACTCTAAACCTTCAAATGAAATTATGTTTTGTATGCTCGAATCACTCATGTATCAACTAGGGTTATCTATATCTTCCATGATAGGTGGGTTATTCTCATGATGACTGTACTCGGCTCATCATTCACGAGAAAATGGCTGGTAACCGAGATGCCCAGTCCCATGCACAAATCAAATCAAAATAATTGCAAACAAAACTCCCCCAAGATTGTTGTTAGTTGGACGGTACCCGTTGTTTCGGACCAGGCGTGGAATGTGCTTGTTGGTGGTGGGGAGTATAAACTTTACCATTCTGTTTGGGAACCGCCTATAATGTATGTAGCGTGGAAGACATTGAGATCTCTTGGTTGTTATGTTGACAATGGAAGTATGTCGTTCAAAATATTATTTATCTCTGTTTTAAAAACTCGAGCTCTAGCACCTCTGCAAATCCCTGCTTCCCTCTGTGAAGGGCTTATCTATTTACTTTTATGTTGAGTTATCATCCTCTTATAAAAAGCACCAGTTAGAGAGCACCACTTTCATTTGCATGCATTGTTATTAATTGATATTGAGTATGCATGTGATTTCATTTGTATGCATTGTTATTAATTGATATTGAGTATGACTGTGACTGGGTCTCTTTTACCATGAATTACAATGTCTAGTCAGTCCTTGATCTTCAAGGGTGCTCTGCATTTATGTTTTGCGGTCTCAGAAAGGGCTAGCGAGATACCATCTTGTTATATCATATCATGATTGTTTGAGAAAGTGTTGTCATCCAAGATTTATTATTATTACTCCCTAGTTGATTATGCCATTGATATGAAGAAACGTGAGACCTAAAATGTTATTGTGAATATGGTTAGTTCATAATCTTTGCTGAAAACTTGAATGCTGGCTTTACATATTTGCAAAAAGATCAAACAAAGTTTGTAAAAGTTTCTCTTTATCACTTTCAGTTTGTCAACTGAATTGCTTAAGGACAAGCAATGGGTTAAGCTTGGGGGAGTTGATACGTCTCCAACGTATCTACTTTTCCAAACTAGTTTGCCCTTGTTTTGGACTCTAATTTGCATGATTTGGATGGAACTAACCCAGACTGACTATGTTTTCAGTAGAATTGTAATGGTGTTATTATTGTGCAGAAATAAAAGTTCTCAGAATGACCTGAAACTTCACGGAGATACTTATTGGAATTAATAAAAAATATTGGTGAAAGAATCAACCGAAGGGGGCCCACACCCTGTCCACGAGGGTGTAGTGCGCGCGCCCCCTGGGGCGTGCCCCCTGCCTCATGGGCCCCCATGGACCTCCACCGACCTCAACTCCAACTCCATATATTCACTTTTGGGGAGACAACAATCAGAGAGAAGGATTCATCATGTTTTACGATACAGAGCCGCCACCAAGCCCTCATCTTCCTCCGAAGGGCTGATTTGGAGTCCGTTCGGGGCTCCAGAGAGGGGAATCTGTCGCCATCGTCATCATCAACCATCCTCCATCACCAATTTCATGATGCTCACCGCCGTGCGTGAGTAACCCCATCATAGGCTTGCTGGATGGTGATGGGTTGGATGCGATTTACCATGTAATCAAGTTAGTTTTGTTAGGGTTTGATCCATAGTATCCATTATGTTCTATGATTGATGTTGCTATGAATTTGCCATGATTAATGCTTGTCACTAGGGCCTAAGTGCCATGATTTCAGATCTAAACCTATTATGTTTTCATGAATATATGCGTGTTCTTGATCCTATCTTGCAAGTTATAGTCACCTACTACGTGTTATGATCTAGCAAACCCCAGGGGTAAAAATAGTCGGGACACTTCCTGGTGATGACCGTAGTTTGAGGAGTTCCTGTATTCACTAAGTTCTAATGCTTTGGTCTGGTTCTCCATTAAAAGGAGGCCTTAATATCCCTTAGTTTCCAATAGGACCTCGCTGCCACGCGAGGATAGGACAAAAGATGTCATGCAAGTTCTTTTCCATAAGCACGTATGACTATATTTGGAATACATGCCTACGTTATATTGATGAACTGAAGCTAATTCTGTGTCACCCTATGTTATAACTGTTGCATGATGAATGCTATCCGACATAATTATCCATCATTGATCCATTGCCTACGAGCTCATTTCATATTGATCTTTGCTAAGTTACTTTTTCATTGACACTGTTACGGTTGTTACAAAACTGCTACTGTTACTTTTACTATACCATTACCGTTATTTCCATACTACTTTGCTACTAAATACTTTGATGCAGATATTAAGTCTTTCAGGTTAGGTTGAATTGACAACTCAGCTGCTAATACTTGAGAATTTTCTTTGGCTTCCGTTGTGTCGAATCAACAAATTTGGGTTGAATATTCTACCCTCAAAAACTGTTGCGATCCCCTATACTTGTGGTTATCAATTGACAACCCCTTTATCGTCTTGGGTGCAAGTTTGTTTGATTGTTTGTGCAGGTATTCGGTGATTTGTGCGTTGTCTCCTACTGGATTGATACCTTGGTTCTCAAACTTAGGGAAATACTTATCTCTACTTTGCTGCATCAACCTTTCCTCTTCAAGGAAAAAATCAACGCAAGCTCAAAAGTAGCACGAAGAATTTCTTGTGCCGTTGCCGGGGAGATACGCCAAGTCAAGACATACCAAGTACCCATCATAAACCCTCATCTCTTGCATTACATTATTCGCCATTCGCCTCTCATTTTCCTCTCCACCACTTCTAAAACGATTTTTGAAAAGATTCGTCTTTTTATTCGCCCCTTTTCCATTTGATCTTTTGTTTGTTTGTGTTACCATGTGCCTTCTTTTTGCTTGCATCTTCGCTAGCTAAAAAGTTTATGGATCCTCATCCACTTGCTAATCTTTTTAAGAGATCCAATTATGATGAACCAATTTCTAATGATTTGAGTGTAGTAGATTATCTTTATGAGGGTTTGCTTGAAATCCATGAATCTGAAAATTGTGATGAAGTGCTTTATGAAGTGATTCATTGTAGATCTTTGAATGAAAAGCATGATTGCAATGATGTTATTATAAATTCTATTTATGTCAGTTGTGTTATTGATATGTAAAATCCTAAGCTTGGGGATGCTAATTTTGCTATGTCTACTACTTGTTGCAATGATCATGATCGAGGTGATTCTTCTTATGATCTTGAAAATTTATTTAAGCCCCATGATGAATATGAGATTGATAATAATATTTGCAATAATATTGAAAGTGGGTTTGGAACAGTGTCAACTTTAGATCCCACATATTTTGAGAATGTTCAATCTTATGAATTTTTTGATAAAAGTGGGTTTGGAGAGGTCATGACTTTAGTTAATGTTAATCCCACTATTTTGGAAGAGTGTCAACTTTGCATGCATGTGGATCATGTTGAGAATATGTTATGTGATAGCTATATTGTTGAATTTGCTTATGATCCTACATGTAATTGTTATGAGAGATGAAAATAAGGTTGTAGAATTTTCATGCTACTAAATTACCTCTCTTCATGTTGAGCTTGCTATCGTCTCTTTCTTCTTCCTTGCATATGCTTGTTTTTTCTTGCCTCGATAATTTGTTTGCTTATAAAATGCCTATGCATAGGAAGTACGTTAGACTTAGATGTGTTTGTCACGTGTTCTTTGATGCTCTCTTTGTGCTTCAATTCTTCTCTTTTATGTGAGCATCATTAAAATTATCAATGCCTAGCTAAAGGCGTTAAACAATAGTGCTTGTTGGTAGGCAACCCAATTTTATTTTTGTTCTTTGCTTTTTGCTCCTGTTTTTTGATTTAAATAATTCATCTAGACTCCAGTTAGAAGTGGTTTTGTGTTTTAATTAGTGTTTGTGCCAAGTAAGACCTTTTGGATAGCTCACGGTGATAGTTGTTTTAATCTTGCTGAGAAACAGAAACGTTTGCACCCAGGAAAATACTTTTCATAATTCACATAAGCGTGCTTTTTATCTGATTCTTTTTGCTCTGGATTGGTACACAAATTGCCCAGGTTGTCCTAATTTTTCAGAATTTTGTAGTTACAGAAGTATTCGAGAGTTACAAATTGCTACAGACTGTTCTGTTTTTGACAGATTCTGTTTTCTATGTGTTGTTTGCTTATTTTGATGAATCTATGGATAGTATCGGGGGGTATGAACCATGGAAAAGTTGGAATATAGTAGATATTACACCAATATAAATAAAGAATGAGTTCACAATAGTATCATAAAGTGGTGATTTATTTTCGTATACTAATGGAGCTTATGAGATTTTTTGTTGAGTTTTGTGTTGTGAAGTTTTCAAGTTTTGGGTAAGGATTTGATGGATTATGGAATAAGGAGTGGCAAGAGCCTAAGCTTGGGGATGCCCAAGGCACCCCAAGGTAATATTCAAGGATAACAAGGAGCCTAAGCTGGCATCCCCTCTTTCCTCTTCATCTATCGGTAACTTTACTTGAGGCTATATTTTTATTCACCACATGATATGTATTTTGCTTGGAGCGTCTTATATGATTTGAGTCTTTGCTTTTTCGTTTGCCACAATCATCCTTGCTGTACACACCTTTTGAGAGTGGACACGCATGAATCGTGATTTATTAGAATACTCTATGTGCTTCACTTATATCTTTTGAGCTAGGAAATTTTGCTCTAGTACTTCACTTATATCTTTTTAGAGCACGGCGGTGGTTTTATTTTATAGAAATTGTTTAACTCTCATGCTTCACTTATATTATTTTGAGAGTCTCTAAATAGCATGGTAATTTTCTTTGGTTATAAATTTAGTCCTAATATATTAGGCATCCAAGAGGGGTATAATAGAAACTTTCATATAAAGTGCATTGATACTATGAGAAGTTTGATTCCTTATGATTGTTTTGAGATATGAAGATGGTGATATTAGAGTCATGCTAGTGGATTAATTATGAATTTGACAAATACCTGTGTTAAGGTTTGTGATTCCCGTAGCATGCACATATGGTGAACCGTTATGTAACGAAGTTGGAGCATGAGATATTTTTTATTGTCTTCCTTATGAGTGGCTGTCGGGGGCGAGCGATGGTCATTTCCTACCAATCTATCCCCCTAGGAGCATGCGTGTATTACTTTGTTTTCATGACTAATAGATTTTTGCAATAAGTATGTGAGTTCTTTATGACTAATGTTGAGTCCATGGATTATACACACTCTCACCCTTCCACCATTGCTAGCCTCTCTTGTGTCGTGCAACTTTCGCCGGTACCATACACCCACCATATACCTTCCTCAAAATAGCCACCATACCTACCTATTATGGCATTTCGATAGCCATTCCGAGATATATTGCCATGCAATTTTTCACCGTTCCGTTTATTATGACCTTCTCAATTGTTAAATCTTGAGAGATGACCACCTTGCCAAGTCCCAATACCTTAGAAGTTGAAGCATCACCGAATTGGACATGAGTGGGCATAGATGGAATTGGATGCACGTCCACCACCAAGTCTTTGCTCCCAATGATTTGTTGCTCCACTATCGAGCAACCATGACACCCCACCAGGAGCAAACTCCTACAAGAGATCAATGCTTGGATTTAGGTACCCATTTTTGAATGGGTCCTTTGATGTTAGTAACAAGGGCCTTAGGAACCAGTCAATGTACTCATAAGAAGAACCAACAAATTTGGCAAACATGCCCATCACTAGCACGACATAAAACATAAGAGGGGTCAAAGTTGCCGTCTTTGTTGCTAGGGGCCAAACCCAAGTCCTTCCTTCCCTACAACTTCCTTTTGATTGCCCAAAAGGTCATTGAGGTTCTTCTCGCCTTGTATACAAGTCACAGGGACCTTATCAAGTTGCTCTTTCAACTTGGTATTTTCCTCCACAAGATGCACATGCTCACAACAAGGGTTAGTAGCATGGGCATTATCAATTAGAACGGAAGGAGGGCAAGTGGAAATCTCCTTGGTTAGATTCACTTGGAGTTGATCATGAGACTCTTTGAGAAAAGCATGAACACCCTTCAAGACCTTGTGAGCCTTGTCAAGTGTATCAAATTCTTCCTTGAGCCCAAGTGCGACATTCTCAGATTTAAGCACACGAGTAAGAACAATAGCATTATCAAGATCTTTTTGCAATTTATCATGATCAACATTGTGTGACTCCTCAAGAGTCAAACGAAGATCTCGCTCTTCCTCTAGAGCAATGGACAGATCCGCAATCTCATCGGCATATTCACGACTATGCCCCTCCAACTTAGAGATAGTATCCTCATGCGACTCAATGATATCATTGGCCCCACCAAGTTGTTCCAAGAGAGAAACAAAGTGCTTCTTGGACTCACCCTTGAGCTTGCTCACAAACTTTGTGAACTCATTCTCATCAACTTTTGTGACACCCCGATAGTTAATCTACAGTAAACCCCTATTAATGATGCCAGGTCATTGTAACTAAAATTTTGCTAAACCTCACTCGTTTCAAAATTAGTTCAAATACAAATTCAAACAACAAGTCAAATTATAGTTTTATAAAATAGTGAATTAAAAATGTTCATTAATTTGCAAATATTCATTAGATAACTGTCATGCATTAACCAACATTTGTCTAAGGTTTAAAATGCCACTGGATATGAAAACATTACCCAAAACAGTCGCATTTAGGTCATTTCCATTTAATAAAAATACAAACAAGTTCTAATCACTCGCAAGCTTTTTTGTGACAGTGAGGTATGTTGAATACTAAATATTGAGACCAGCCACACATTTTACTAAAATGAATTATTGATCAAAGTGCAAACAGGAAATAAAATAGAAAACAAAACAAAAAAGAAAAGAAAAAAAGAGCAAACGACCAGCTCCCCCTGCTGGGCCGAAAGGCCTAGTTGGCCAACCGGCCGGCCCTATCTGGGCCTACTTACCCCCCTCCCCCCAACCCTAACCTAACTGTCCGCTACCACCCACTCCCCTGATTCCCCCCACTCCTCTTGCTCGATCCCACACCTTCCCCCTCGCGCCGCCGCACATCAAGACCAGAGG